>NW_027286985.1:2560000-3230000 GCF_022747635.1 Hetaerina americana | reverse complement strand
ACACACACACACACACACACACACACACACACACACACACACACACACACACACACACACACACACACACACACACACACACACACACACACACACACACACACACACACACACACACACACACACACACACACACACACACACACACACACACACACACACACACACACACACACACACACACACACACACACACACACACACACACACACACACACACACACACACACACACACACACACACACACACACACACACACACACACACACACACACACACACACACACACACACACACACACACACACACACACACACACACACACACACACACACACACACACACACACACACACACACACACACACACACACACACACACACACACACACACACACACACACACACACACACACACACACACACACACACACACACACACACACACACACACACACACACACACACACACACACACACACACACACACACACACACACACACACACACACACACACACACACACACACACACACACACACACACACACACACACACACACACACACACACACACACACACACACACACACACACACACACACACACACACACACACACACACACACACACACACACACACACACACACACACACACACACACACACACACACACACACACACACACACACACACACACACACACACACACACACACACACACACACACACACACACACACACACACACACACACACACACACACACACACACACACACACACACACACACACACACACACACACACACACACACACACACACACACACACACACACACACACACACACACACACACACACACACACACACACACACACACACACACACACACACACACACACACACACACACACACACACACACACACACACACACACACACACACACACACACACACACACACACACACACACACACACACACACACACACACACACACACACACACACACACACACACACACACACACACACACACACACACACACACACACACACACACACACACACACACACACACACACACACACACACACACACACACACACACACACACACACACACACACACACACACACACACACACACACACACACACACACACACACACACACACACACACACACACACACACACACACACACACACACACACACACACACACACACACACACACACACACACACACACACACACACACACACACACACACACACACACACACACACACACACACACACACACACACACACACACACACACACACACACACACACACACACACACACACACACACACACACACACACACACACACACACACACACACACACACACACACACACACACACACACACACACATATATACACACACTCATATATATATATATATATATATATATATATATATATATATATATATATATATATATATATATATATATATATATATATATATATATATATATATATATATATATATATATATATATACACACATATATATGTGTGTATATATGAATAGACAACACACAAGAGGAAAGGAGAGAGATGGCACGTATAGCCAGAAGAAATAGATAAGCCACATTTGCCAATATACATTCAAACACGAAATCCTGCCATCCTCAATAGCTCAAGTGATTAGAGCATCCGCCCAGCAAGTGGAAAGATCCGGTGTTCGAGTCAAGGAAATATTTTTACTCCTGTGATCCGTTTGATTTCGCCTTCCCCACCTCTCCTGTGCTCGTCATCCATGTGCGTTCTTATCCGTTTTCCTTATATCTCTTTCCATGCGAATGAATGTGTATATAATATATATTATATACACATTCATTCGCATGCATTCTTTGCATTCATATATGATATATATGTATATAGAATGTATATAGAATATATATTCTTGTGGTGTGAGCTTTGGACTGTAAGAGAAGGAGAGAAAAGAGGATGACAGGCAATGGAAATGTGTACCAAAAGTAAAATGCTGAAAATACAGAACCTCGGCCCTTTCCCTGCACTCACTCCCGGACCCTGTTCCCAGAGAAAGGGAGATCAACAAATGTAGTTCGTACTTTGAAGATTGTGCGTAGAGAGAAGCCTGTGGAGGACACTTGAAGATGAAGTGGGATATTTATTGGACATATCCTCATGTAAGACAGTCAACTGAAGATCGTAATTGAAAGAAAAATAGAAGGGGGGCAGAGAGAATAGCACGAAAGCAACCCTAGAGTGAATATCTAGAATCAGGAATATGTCGTTGCAATGACCAATGAGAGGATGAAGAGACTCGCAGGGGACAGTTCTTAGAGCTGCCATACACCATTCGTCGGGTTGATGAACCATGACGAGGATGGATTTAAAAAATATTGCTTATAAATGTACTGAAACATATGCTCATGCTCAACGTTAGTCAATTTCTCTTCCGCCACTGCTTCTCGTTCGAGAGGGCACTGTCCACTGTGCCCTCTCGCTATCGCATCGCATCTCCCTCGCTACGCCTTCAAGCGAGGGAGATGAAGACACTTGCATGTTTCAGCTCCCTCTCGCTAGGACGGCACTGTTCGTTCCTTGCTCGAGGCGGGCCTTCTCACGATGAGAACAATGGCTCAACCCCTAAAACCGATCCCTCTCCTTTTCACTCGAACCTTCTCTTGACCGTTCGTCGGTCCCATTCCGCCGGGGAGCTTCGCCCTCCACTGACTCAACACTCGACTGAATAATTTACCGCGGGAAAACGTTCATGGTCGGCGAGAATTTCGCGATCGAGAGTGCTGGACCTCCCTCCCGCTCGCCCACTCGATTGAGGGAGAGGGAGGGCCGAAGAAGGGCAATCGAAC
This sequence comes from Hetaerina americana, assembly GCF_022747635.1. Lineage (NCBI taxonomy): Eukaryota > Metazoa > Arthropoda > Insecta > Odonata > Calopterygidae > Hetaerina > Hetaerina americana. Next base: position 3,227,105 of record NW_027286985.1, on the reverse strand, counting down.
CTCTTTCTATCCGTCACGCCTTGCCTCCTCCCCCTCTCTCTCCTCCGCAATCCCAGAAAACGCCCGCCCGGATTTCCGACGCGTCCCTAGGAACGCACCCTCCGGCAAAGTGTCGTGGGGAGGGTTGAAACCCCTCCCAATCTACCCCTCCCTTCCCCATTGAGGCGGGAACTTCGAGATTAACCCTCCCCCTCCACTCTGCTCCCTCTTCGGATTCCGATCGTTCCAAAATGCGTTCGTTTCCCCTCCCACTTTGACGTCTCCATGCGGCCCTCAGTCTCTCCTGGAGGGAGGTCAAAGCCTCGAAGGAAATCGAGGCGTTAGGAACCCTTTCTGAGAGCGGCACTCGGCCTTCGTTAATCTAGCGATGTAATTGGTTAAAGTTGGGGTCTGTGACGGATGGCTCCCCTCGGCCACCCGATTCCTCGGCCCTTTCCCTGCGCCCACTCCCGGACCCTGTTCACAGAGAAAGGGAAAGAGTGGGAAATAAATACTCCCAAGTAAGACGATACGTACAGTGGAACCTCCATATTTGGCGGCCCATCTCATAAAAGGGCATCTCCGATTTCTGGGAACAATTACGCACTGTGCCGGAAATGAACCCGTTAGATGCTCTCTGGTCTGAAGAGTCACGCTCTACATTGACCGCAGTCAGTCGGCATTCACAATCCTGACTTTGGTTTTTCAGGCATTGAATCAAGTGACGATGAGTTAAATCAAAGGCGTAGTTATGGGAGGTCACTATGTTGATTATATTTTTATGCCTCCTTAATTATGGTGTATATGCGTCTAGGTTTTACCTTGCAGGCTACCAATCGGGCGTGTGGTATAGGGTGTTATGTAACTGGAAATTATTGTAATAGGTGATTCCTAGTGTTGAATCGGCACAAGATTCCCAACATTTTGAAACGTACAGTTTTAAATGGATACTGCGAAAAAAACTAACTGTTGAGGGCGTTTAGTCTCACGCCCCGACCCTCGGCTGGTTAGCTCTCGTATTCGTATAGTACCCTGACTCTGCAGGATAATACTCTAAAAGGGGAATGGGCACCTTATCAGGGAACGTATCATGGAAAAATCTGCACCTGTTAGCCGAAAGGCGAAATTATAGCAGTATTTTATAACAGATCAACATGAATAATCTAATTTTGCGCAAAAAAAATCGAATTCATAAACAATAGTCGATTGTAAAAATATTCTCCAAGCGTTAGGTATTGGACACACGCCGCTATCTAAAAAGATTGGTTCTAGAAGCACCAGACCCGTTTTAAATTAAAACTTTTCCTTCCCTCTTTGCCAAACGTCCAATAATGAGACATATTTCATCTACATCTACATCTACTTAATACCCCGCAAGCCGCCGCAAGGGCGTGTGGCGGGGGGTGTTAGGACACCACCCGTAATTTAGAAAAGAAAAAGAAAAAAAACCGCATGCAATAACCACAAAAAAAACATGGCATACATTCATGCATGAACACTTACACCCCACAAACATGCAAACACTCAATCTACATCTTACATACACATGCACCTGAAAGTATACCTAACAGCTTTGCAGTGTTTAACTTTGCTCCGACTTGTAAATTCAATGTTTTCAATATTTCTAAAGTGACTTCTATTTCTTACTATTATGATTTCTGATTGTTCGGGGAAAGAATGAGTATTTGTACCTATCTGTCCTGGAATCTATCTCCCTTAGTTTATCTTTGTGGTCTGATCTACCTAAGTAGTGTGGGGCCATTATAATTCTTTCAGTGTCATAGTTAAACTCGTTTGTTCTGAACCTTTCTTAAAGTCTAAGTCTCGCTTGTTCTCTCCGCACTTCAAGTGGTTCCCAGCCTAAATCCCCTAAGAGACCTGTCACGCTTGTGTTCTTATCATAACAATTTTTAACGAATCTAGCGGATTTTCTCTGGACTTTATCTAATTCTTTTTGCCAAATTTTCTCCCACGGATCCCAAATACTTGCGGCATATTCCAAATGAGGTCTAACTAGAGCAAAATAACACCTCCCTTTAACTTTTTCATTACATTTCCCCACCACCCGTTTTATGAAGCCAAGTTTCTTTAAAGCAGATCCGCATATTGTCCTGATATGTGCTCCCCATGTTGTATTTGCAGTGACTTCAAGCCTTGAGCCTTACATTAGAAAAATTAAGGGACATATTCGAAAAGAAATGAATTGCCACATCACCGGCATTCATTTTCCATCGCTCTGCAAAACTAAAAATGCGAAAATGGCACGAGTCTGCGTGTGCAAGGGACCCCCCCCCCCCGGGTCCCCTCTTTCCGCGTGCCCCCCCTTCCTTCCCCCCTCGTCTGACGGAGCGCCCGACGGAAGGAGTGCTGTGTACGCGATAACGTGAGAGCGAGGCATTCTCATAAATAAAACTCGACATCCGTGACCTTCGCTGAAGGCCCTATTTGCCATTTAATTCCATGGATCCCTATCCCACTTCCCTTAAGGCTTGCCGGCCAATTTCCCTCTTCCAATTCCACTCAGCCCGAAAGGGAGGATGGGCAAGTGGGGGAAGAAAGTGGTGAGCGTGTTAGCGGCGGTTATGTGGAAAGCTCGGGAAATGAAGATTGTGGTTGACTTTATTTCCTCGGTGATTTGTCAGAATAAGGAAGGTGCCTGACCACACGTTCCCGTGACAAAAAACGTCTCGTGCCGACATCCCATGTTCTCCTTAAAGAAGGCACGGAATAGTCTTTCTTCCCAGCGGAGCATGCCATGACGTCAACTCACTTGGTCGCCGCAGCAGCCGATCGTCCGCTCATTATCGCTTCACCATGACATTAAGTCAAAACTCAATCAATACTCTTGAATCTTATTAGTTGGGAAGGACATCATGCCGTAATATCTTATTCAGCTTTCATCTTTTGTGGAGTTCTGTCTATTTCGTTTTCTCTCTCTCCCTTGTCCGATTTGGAAAACAAGTGAATGTTACACTGCACAGATTCAATACGCTCTAGTTCAAGTTCAAATGGATTTTCCTCAACAAATATGGTTTGCGTTACCTGCCTGTTTGCGGAATATTATTCAGCGTATAAAAGTGTTCTTTGGTATCACTGACGCGATCGTTTCACACGTTTATCAGCAATTTTGAAAATTAAGTCATAATTGCACGGCACTGACCACTTCAACATGTTATTCATTCAATCAATTACCGGTCTTAAATTTACTAACTATTACTAGATAATAGAACGAGTTGATTTAAATTGTCGTTTTTTCCTAATAAAATAGGGATCAAAAACGATATGACAGCAATCGCATAATAATTAGCATTGACAGTGTATATATTTTGTCGATATCCTGCATATTTTTTAAAAATTCAATAGACCCATATATTTAACACTTCTACCACATGATATGAACATGGGTGTCTTGCTATTGAATACTGTTGCATGTAACTACCTACTTTCGTGTGATTAACGTTATTCCAGAGCATCCAACTAATATTTTCGTAGAGTTGTCATAATTTGCATTTTGAACTGACCCTCTTATCCTTGCGGTAGCTTGGGGGGTATTATGTAGATGTGCACGTACATGAATCCGGCCATTAAATTCATGTAACGGCCAAATGAAGTTAAAGGTTGCATTTATTAGAGTATTTATGCAAACTTGGGCGCTTAACTAAATATCTATATTGAATGGCAATTATTTTCAGGCGATTTCAATGTTAAAAATAAAAATGTCCACGCTTTGGAGCCCTGTGTATAGAATTGCAATAGAAGCAATTCTATATTATTATTATTATTATTAAAAATACACATTTGCTGATAGACAGTGCCAGGTGGCATACAAGTCCCAAGTAATCACAAAAGATAATAGATGAAATCAGTCAGTAAAACAGAAGTACACTTAAAGGAAACTTCCAAACACAAATCTCTTTAGCAAAACAAGAGAATCCCCATCTCATTTACATCCATCAATCAGAAAGAGAAAAAAAGATAAATTAAAAAAATAAGCTATTGCATATAAAACAATACACCACACATCAATTAAATTATTACATATATTCCTTACATCTTTTCTTAAAAGTATACACTCTCTTAGGAAAGGGCTCGAATATTTTTGCAGGTAAGGTGTTTGCAGGTAAGGTAACAATTGTTCTATTTAGAAAAGAAATTTTTTTTATTTGTTCTCTGTGCCCGGCATTTTACCTTAAATTGGTGGTCATTTCTCCCTATAAAATTTGGGTTCCCCGCCTCTTTCCTAATATCTGCCCAAGCTTTCTCCCCCTTCAGAATGCGGAACATTCCACAAAGTCTGCTTACTTTCCTTCTAGTTTGTAGAGGTTCCCAGCCCAGCGTTTTTAGCATGCCAGACACACTCTCCATCCTCCTATGCTTACCCAGTACACATCGGGCAGCCTTTCTTTGTACCTTTTCCAGTTTTTGATTTGTCCTTCTTCATGAGAGTCCCATACTAGAGATGCGTACTCTAAAATTGGTCTTCCCAGGGTCTGATACGCCTTCTCCTCAGTTGCTCTAACGCTCCCTTTGAGGTTTCTCATCACCCAATGAAGAGTTTTGAAAGCTTTTTTATAGATGTACTCCACATTTAGCCACCACCCTAAGTCCTTAGTTAAATATACACCTAAGTATTTGCAAGTATCACTTCTAGGAATGACATTTTCTGAGAATTTATATCCCTATTGTTTCCATTTACCTTGTTACTAAAAGTGTTGGATTTGCATTTGCTAACATTAATATCCATCCCATTATTTGTCACCTAATCCGCCATTTTATTAATGTCCCTTTGAAGTTTGTCACGGTCTATGTAATTTTCGGCTTTCCTGTAGATAATACAGTCGTCTGCAAAAAGTCTAATCTGAGAATTAATATTTACTGGGAGATCATTTATATAGATTAAAAAAAAGAGCGGACAAAGTACGCTTCCTTGTGGGAATCCCGATATTACCCTTGTTTTTTTAGAATACACTGCTCCTAATTTGACCCTTTGTATTCGACTTTCCATGAAATATTTGACCCAAGAGATTACTCTTCCATCTGTGTGTAGTGGCAATTGGCCCATCTTAAGCATTAAGCGATCGTGGTCAACTTTGTCAAAGGCTTTTGACAGGTCGACTAATATAGCATCCACTTCTATTCCCGCATCCATAGAGTCAAACATTTCTTCGGAGAACCGTAATAGCTGAGTTTCGCAAGAGTGCCCTTTTCTAAAACCGTATTGGCGACTATACAACCAATTCTCACTCTCCTACAAATCCCAGAGATAATCAGCCATTATCTTTTCTAGTAGCTTGCATACCACTGATGTCAAGCTTACCGGTCTATAATTATCAACTAGTGCTTTATCTCATCCTTTGAAAATTGGCGTAACATATGCCTCCTTCCAAGCATTTGGCAGGGCATTATTGTTTAAGGTAACATTGAATAAATGATTTATATAATTTGAAACTACACTACCACCCATTTAAGCAAGTCAATTGAGAAACCATCTGTTCCTTTTGATTTATTTGCCCTCAATTTCATAATTTTTTAATCAATTTCTGCGCTCGTCGTTTTAATACTTTTGGCATTTAATATTTTTTCGCCTCTTTGTTGACTCAGAGATGTATCTACAGAATCCTTTTTATTTACCATAACCTCAAATACACTTGCATACAATTATTAAACGCATTAGCCTTTTCCTTATCGTCAACAATTAGTGTTCCATCATCTTTTTTTTGAATCTGTTGTTTCCCCTGTTGTCTTTCCTCCTCCGGAGGTACTTGTAAGATTTATTTCCATTATCTATCCCGATTATTTTCTGTTGAAAACTTTCTTTGGCTTATTTTTTTCTCTATTTAATTCGAGAATTATTTTTTTGTAAATTATGAGCCATTCCGAGCTCTCGTTCCGTTTTTTGTGAATCACTCTCAGTTTTTTTCTTCAAGGATCTGATTTTGCGGCTGTGGAACTCTGGATCAGTATTTTCTTTAAGATTTTTTTGCAAAAAAAAGCAAACGAGTTCAACTATGACACTGAAGGAATTATAATGGCCCCACACTACTTAGGTTGATCAGACCACAAAGATAAAATAAGGGAGATAGATTCCACTACAGATAGATACAAATACTCATTCTTTCCCCGAACAATCAGAAATCATAATAGTAAGAAACCGAAGTCACTTTAGAAATATTAAAAACATTGAATTAACAAGTTGGAACAAATTTAGATATTGCAATGATATTAGGGGCATTAGTAGGTGCATGCTTATGTTATTTGGTGGTTTGAGTGTTTGCATTTGTGTGGGGTGCATGTGTTCTTGTATGTATGCATGCCATGTTTTTTTGTGGATGTATGATTTTGTGGTTCTCGCATGCGGGTTTTTTTCTTTTCTAAATTACGGGTGGTGTTCTAACACCCCCCGCCACACGCCCTTGCGGCGGCTTGCGGGGTATTAAGTAGATGTAGATGTAGATGAATCCATCCATTTCTTCTTTGCCGTAGAGTTCCCCTAATGGTCCTATCCTCAACTGCTCTTCCATATACGTCCTCGTTCGTTAATTTGTCGGTCAATTTAGTCTTCGGATGATATTCTTAACGAACTGTAAAGTTCCAGGCTTAAGTTGGTACAAAATTTCCATATTGGGGAGATTTGATAGTTAAAAATTGTGATTTCCAATTTATTATTTTTATTCATATGACCCGGCATATGGCCCCCCTACCCTGATGTGTGAATTTCACACGCCGTATAGGGCTTAGTACTGGGTGAACTCTACCATCACCTACTAAACCGAACTTCGGGTTAATTACTGTGTCCATGGTTTTTAATAGAATATTGAAATGGCCGATCAATATAAAACCCGTGCCTTGAACGGAACTTAATTACATGCCTTACAACTTAATAATTACGCTCAAATTAATCTTTATCATTTTATTTGAACGGCTTTGAAAGTAAAGATTTCATCAACGTTAATAGAAATGCTAACTACAATATTAAATAGCAACGTTAAATTCAAGGAAAAGCACCGCCAGTAAAAGAAAATCCGCTAAAAGAAAATATTTATCAAAAGTATACCTGTTAACCGATTAACCTCTTAAGATCAGTAACTGCAATAGTTTGATAGGTTTAGCTGGTTTGCATATTTAATGCATAACATTTATCTCTTATTTTGGATAATTTTCCAAAAATACCCTACATCCTATAAAATACCTTATCAAAAATGTCTGTTTAAAAATGTTATATTTTAACTCACAACCTGCCTTTTCAAATTCCTCCTTTGAAATCTTGATTTTCAATAAAACTTTCATCGAAAAATTTCTTTGCGACAAATTGGTTTTTGGAATTACCCAGAGCCATTTCCTCTCCATAACATTCCTTTTCCACCCAGGAATGAACTGGAATTCTATTCGACCCTGTTATTTCAGCCAAAAAGAGTATTTACACCTAGCGCCGGTTATGTATTCTCCCGCCAAACACCTTCTGAATACTCGGGAAGAAATTTCCTGTGTGTTAAAAATCATTTTATTCGCGACTTTTTCATTTTTAATGACGGGGATTTTGTCTGAATATATACGTTTATTTTATTCTCTGATCTGATTTTCTCCAGCTGGAGGAAATGAGGCAACGATTTTCGAATGCGTGCATATTTCGCAGGAAGGAGGGGTAGAGAGAGTAGGGTGGTGGCAGAGGGAAGGAGATCCTTGCTTCGGAGCAGCACTCGGAGATGAAAGGAAGTCGGGTGAGGGTGGGGAGGGAATCGGGACGCGAAGGAGCCCTCGGCGGCCGCGTCTACCGTCGCCACCCACCCCGCTCCCTCGGAAGAGAATAATTGGACACCTCTTCATGTTAGCTCACGCGCCGTGGACGCGCAAAACGGGAGGAAGTCGTGAGGGAGGTTCGGCTCGACTGGTCGCTCCTGGGCTACTGCGGAGTTCGAATTGGTGGGCAAGGAATAGCTTTTTGCAGGCGACGCCCCTTAGGGAAATATGTCAGTCCGGTTATGTACTACGGGATCAGAATGAAGAAGAAGCGCTCACCGCCTTGGGCTTTGATGACGCGATACTTTCGATCGGTCTATCGATTCACTCGGAGTGGACCGTTGAGGGGTACGACTTCCACGTTGACACTGCATACTTGAATTGAATATTTACACATATGGCGCGCAGGCATTTACTTATCAATGCCGATGTTCCAAAGAAGTTGAGGAAGTCAGGTTTAACACGACACGCGAAATCCACAAATGACTCAGGATTGAATTGAAGGAAAGTCGTGGCACCAGATTTTAGAACATTTACGTCTCTTCTTTTTGGAAATACATAAAAAGTATTTGATACAAGGTCGAGGTTACGTCTTCACTGAAATTGGAGAATATATGAATCCTAATGCTTTAGTTGAAGCTAGATAGGTTCATTAGTCCAAAAGACAAAGTATTTTCTTCCTATGCGGTTTAAATTCAGTAAAAGAGTAACCGACTTGTGAGATCATAATTCCTACTTAAACAGCATGGTGTGTAAATTCAGGTTTGTGATATTTGGGTCGACTGATTATGGACATCAATGTCCATAACTAAAGGGCAATGGACATAGCATAGGTCCCAATCAGTTCAAATTAATATGTACTTTTGACCTTAGCAAAAATATTTACCTGTTCCACGGGAGGTGTTCGCAAATTGAACCTTCACATCTTTCACTTTTCCTAGACTATTAGCTGTAGCCCACCGGGTTATGATAGGTTCTTGATGCACCATGGCATTACACTCTGATGCACTCCTAAGTCCTGAGTACTAAGACAAAGATTAACATTGAATCCTGTGTTACATACTAAAAAAACTAATTCTATTGCTCTGTATACTTTCTCCATCCCATAGTTCCACTCAAAATTTATTATTTTCCTATCTTTACCTTGCTTTCCCGTCCCGTTTACTGCATCCAACTAGTATAATGTAGCCTTGCCAATTCCTAAGAACTCATCGCCTTCGTTGGTTTATAATTAATTCTCATTCCATGTATATCACACTGATTCCGAAATGTACTGATTAGTTTTGATTAATTAGTCAGCTAGTCAGCACTTTGGCTGATTGACTGACTAACTCACAGTAACTACGAGGCATGCTCATAAAGTAAGGGCCGTTTGGTCACAGGAAAAATATACTCATGTGAAACACATCTTATTGGCTGCACTTTTAGTTAGCTACAAACCTACTTCACTCCTCCACATAATCGCCGTTCACTTCTAAGCATTTTTCTTACCACTGCCCCAGCTTCTTTAAGCTCTCTGCGTAGAAGCTCGCCGCCTCAGAGTTGAACCAATTTACAACGCCATTCTTGAGTTCTTCTTCGGTTTCGAAGCGTTGTCCACAAAGCCACTGTTTCAAGTGCAAGAAGAGGAAGTAGTCACGCTAGGTGAAAGGTCAGGACTGTACGGTGGGTGGTCAGAGAGTTCCCGACGAAAATCTTGAATTTTCTTATTGGTTTTGGCGGCAGTGTTTCGGTACCCAACTCGCACACAATTTGTGGTACCCTAGGTTTTCCGTGACAATACTGTAGACAGTATTGCGTTAAATTTGAGGAAATTGTTCAGCCAGGCCATTCATCGTCAACCAACGATGACATTGCAGTTTTTGTTCCACTGGTGAAACAATTCCAAAAATCGTAATTTAGTAAATCTAACTGAGCATCCGAAACTTAACCGAGTTTTCGACCAGTAATTACTCTGATGTCCATACATTCCCATAAATGCCGTTTACTTTGCTTATACGTTGGAAATGAGAGGCGAGGAGGAACATCTCTGTCCTATTCCCCTACCTAGCAACACCCATCTCGGCTCTCCATCCGCTAACTGCACTTTTAGGCTATGAGAAATGTACAGGTTCTGGAAAAATTCTTCACCTTACTCCAGTTTCTACAACATTTTCATTAATTAGGTCTTGTTTAATCCGTCGAAATCATCTTGAACTTTAAAAATCACACGAATACATCCAATCGAAAATTAATATGATATCTGTGGAAATACCTTCATCGATTTTTTAATGTGTTATCTAGAGCAGAGAGTTTGAACAACAACTGTCACGTCTCAGTATCTCTTACCTTATAAGGAAATCCCAGAATATAATTTTTTAGTTAATATTAATTCTGTAATTATATTTGATTTTTTATACTATTTAAATAATTATACTTACTCTTCATAATAGTAACTGCACATATTCCAAATGTATTCCTACGTCTACAAGTCAATTCTTTTGAAAGCCAAATTTACTTTTAATACGATTTTATCTTGTTAGCACAGTAACTTAAGTTTACAACTTAATGAACCTATGTATATTTTTTAGTCAGAAAATCTTCAAACGATTAAATTATTTGGAGTGCTGCGATTATTCTATTTTGACTTGATATTGAAATATGAGAAATGCCAATATCGGGGCAAACAACTTTATATATATTAATACTGTTCCAATAAGCCTTTAGCCTGAATGTGAAAATGAAAGCCTGAATCTCTAATCTTGTTAACTTTTAAAGTTAACCACAAAACATCCGTTCTAAACTTTTATGTACCTAATTTATATTTGCTTATGTTGGCACAATCTAATATAGTATCGCAGGACTCTTGCCTGGTAGTCGATTTAATATCAATGAAGGCAGAGGCGAAATTGAGAAGGAAAGTATTTCACATCTATGGTTGATTGGGCACGCATTGCGGAAAACATCGCTAAATATGAAAGGGGTGAGCTAAAAGAATGTGCAATAATTTCCATTAATGTAACTTGACTTCATGTCAAGGTTTCAATTCCATGTTTAGACAAGGAACTAATTCTATTTTTGCTATCACGCCTGACTTTAATGGATAACAAAAAATCATGCACTGATCCATACACCCGATGACTGAAAACCTAATTCACAATCTAATTTCTTACGATAGGTTATTATTATCACTTCCTATACACTAAGCGCCTTATTACATGCGAATGTATTGGAAGAGCAAGACTGATACCAATGAGCTGATGTGTAAAGATATTTTTATTCTTGGGAAAAATATCTTCACTCACTCTCTTATTCTTGTCTTTTTTCTCGTCCATGTGGTAATGGAATTTCGCTTTCTTACTTTTCAAATTCTAGCTTGCACGTTACTTGATACATTTTTTACTTCATTCTAAGGTGGAATATGTATTTGCATGCGTGTAAGTTGAAATTATTTTTGCTTGAGTATGCACGCCACTCTGGGCATAGGTTTGCATGTATGTGTTGATTTTGCATGTGGTTTTGTTCCCATTTACAGGTGGTGAACTAACACCCCCCGCCACACACCCTTGTGGCGGCTGGCGGGGTATTATGTAGATGATATTTTTATTCATGGGTGAGCTACAATCAAAGAGAAGTTTGTTTTTTCTAAAAGTAACAAAATGCGTATTCAAAAAGTGAGTGGTACAACTCTGGCATTGTAACTTTAGTGCCCATTTACTCTGGTGAGAAAACGATTTGAAACCATTTAGAGAGAACAAAATTTTAATTGTTCTCCCAGGTGTTAAAAATACAAAATAGATATGAAGACAAAGGGAATATATTTGACAACATTTTTCCTAGCTAAAAGTACAATGTAAATTGAGCGAGTGGTGCCAACCTGCTAGCTTTTGGATTCTAACTAGCCTGCAGCAATTCTTGGAGGATGTTAGAAGTCAACGTTAGAAGAAGAGTTTTACTTCTTAGAAGTCAGAAGGAATATATTGCAATTATACTGCAAGTGGCAATTTTAAACAATCCATGAAAAAATATTTTATAAGATACACATCAAAAGATGAAAACCATTGATCTCAAACTTATAGGTAATACTTCTTCACAAGGGGATGGGGATTTAAATTACTCAGTTGATGACTCGGCACCTCGATTGAAAGTGTGCCTGTTTAAAGATGCACAGGCACTAATAATTGATAATAACATTCTAGAAGATACATTTGGATAAGAAATTCACCATTTATTTTGTACATATGTAGTGTATATATATATATATATATATATATATATATATATATATATATATGTGTATGTGTGTGTGTGTGTGTGTGTGTATTGATTCTGAAGACGACAGCCGTGCTGTTGAAACGTAAAATAACAAATTGTGAGTGTCCTTTCTTTGTCTCTCTATATTCTAAAAATCTACATCTGTGTTTTTATATATTTGTGTGTCGCCGAAGAGCGTTCCATTTCGAAGATATTTTATATATATACATATATATATATATATATATATATATATATATATATATATATATATATATATATATATATATATATATATATATATCCCTCCCCGGACTACAACATTGACGTGGTGGAAGGGCTTGTGCGTTCCGATGACCCCTAGAGCTATGCTAGCGGGAGAATAATAATTGCTTCTGGTAGGGTCACCCATGCCAGATAGGTCGAAGGTTAGGAGCCAGACGAAAGGTAGTCCACGCAGCGTCTGTTCCTCAGTGAGGCGGCTGAAATGGCGTCTGCCCCCCGTTGGGCGGCCAGTAAGTGACGGTGTCACGTAAAAAACGGATATATTATCAATTAGAGGACAAAATCGCGTGTGTTCCTGCAGGGAAAAATTTGATAGTGATGGGGAATTGGAATGCGACGGTAGGCGAAGGAAGAAATGGTGATGACGTGGGGGACTACGGTTTAGGCACGAGGAATGACCGTGGGGAGAAAGCAGTTAAGTTCTGCAGGAGAAAGGGGTTAGTCATCACCAACACTTGGTTTAGACACCACAAAAGACGCAGCTATACATGAAAAATGCCAGGTGACGCAGAAAGGTATCAGCTAGATTATATCCTGGTTAGAAACAGGTTTAGGAACAGTGTGATAAATTCGCACAGCTTCCCGGGACCGGATGCGGACTCTGACCACAATTTAGCTGTTATGAAATGTACCGTCCGTTTCAAAAAGATAAGGCAGGGGCGGCGAGTTAGAAAATGGAATGTAGGCGCATTAAATGGTTTGAAAAGGAAGGGATACAAACAGGCGGTAGAGTAAATCATGGAGGATGGTAAAGAGCTAAGTACTATCGAAAAAAATGGGAAAGTATCAAGAAAGGGTTGTCGAAAGCCGCAAAAGACACTATTGGAACCGTTAACGCTAAAAGGACTAGGAAACCATGGATCACGGATAAGATGATTACAAAGATGGATGAGCAGCAAAAATGGAAGAATATAAATACAGAATTAGGCAAATTTAAATACAAAGAGTTAAACAATAAATTGAGGCGGGCAACAAATAAAGCAAAAAAGCATGATGGAAGACGCAGTGCGAGGATATGGAAAGTCTGCAGAGGAAGGGTGAAATCGGTGCGCTGTACAGCAAAGTTAAATTTTTATCGGGAAGTAAGAAGGGAGGATCTATGCTAACAGTTAGAGATAAGGCGGATAAGATAATAGTTGACGCAGGAAAGATTCAAGAGTGATGAAGGAATATATATAAGAACTGTATAGTAAAGAGGTTAGACCAACAAAATTAGGCATAGAAAAGGAACATGACGTAGAGGAAGATAGCTTAGGTCCAGGCATACTCGACGATGAGATAGAAAGGGCATCAAGGGAGATGAAACTAAATAAGTCCGTGGGGGTGGATAACATTCCGACGGAACTACTGAAATGTTTAGGAAAATGTGGGAGGAAGAGGTTATATGGGCTGATTCGTAGTATCTCTGAGGAAGGAATCTGGCCGGATGACTTTCTGAGATCAGCGTTAGTTCCTATTCCGAAAAAGGTAAATGCTATATGTGAAGACTACTGGACAATAAGTTTGATATCCCACGCTGGTAAAGTTGTTCTAAGAATCATAAACAAAAGGATAGAAAGTAGGGTAGGGAATGATTACTTAGGGGATGATCAGTTTGGGTTTAGGAAGTGGAGAGGTACGCGTGATGCCATTGCAGTAATGAAATTTTGAAAAAGCGTTTGATAGAGTGAATTGGGAAAAACTAATGAGTATATTGCAGAACATAGGAATAGATTGCAGGGGCAGGAGGCTAATCCGCAACCTGTACATATCTCAGACTGCGCAGGTGCGGTGGAGAACGGAGAGTCCGGATGGGCAGTGTTAGGAAGAGGTGTAAGGCAGGGTACCCATTTTCGCCGTTGCTGTTCAACCTGTATGCAGAGGAAATGATCAAAGATGCATGGGAAGAACTCGAGGTAGGAATGAAAGTGGGCGGGGAGTTCGTAAAATCAGTTAGGTTTGCTGATGATCAAACTTTAGTCCGTCAGTCAGCCAAGGGGTTGCAAGCTATGCTGAATGAATTGGAAATTCAGTGCGACAGGTATGGGATGAAGTTTAATAATATTAAAAAAAAAGGTTTTGCGATTTTCTAGAAGGAAAAAGGCCAAGCTAAACAGTAAAATTGGAGGGCAAAAACTGGAGCAGGTAGAACAGTTTACGTATCTCGGTAGTGTTTTGCACCAACACGGTCAAAGTAGTAGGGACGTAAGGAGAAGAATTGGGCTAGGCAAAGAGGCTTTCACAAGGAGGACGGAGTTGATGACAGGGAGGTTGAGTAAGAATGTTAAGGAAAGACTCGTAAAAACTTTGATATGGACCGTAGCTATGTGCGGCGCGGAAACGTGGTCATTGAAGCAGGAGGATAGACGTAGATTGGAGGCTTTTGAAATGTGGGTGTGGAGAAGAATGGAGAAGGCAAAATGGACCGAGAAGAAAACAAATAAGGAAGTTAAGGAAGTACTTGGTACAGTGGGCGAAGAGAGGGGTTTGTTGGGAGAGATCCTATGGAGGTAGGAAAAATTGATGGAGGGTGTATTGATCGGCAGTGGGATGTTGAAAACTGTAATAGAGGGGAGAACATTAGGCCAACGAGGAAAGGGAAGGAACAGGATAGGGGTGTTGGACGGGATGAAAGGAGGAAGGAAGTACTCAGAGATGAAGAGGGACCTGATATAGAGTAAGATGCTGGATTTTGTGTTTTGCTAGGAGTAATAAAATATTTGTTTGGCAGTTGAGTCCATCCAAAAACCTACCTTAACCGGTATATATAGTCACTCTCAAAAACTCGCACATATTTATGATTTCGTATTTACTTTAGCTTCTGGTTTCCTAAGATTGGACAACTAGTTCAGCAGAAAGAAGTGTTTATGACACCGGTAGGTGTCGAAAAGCAGGAGTTATGCTAGGAACAAATACGCATATAAAGGCAATTAAGTACTCACTTTGTGGAATCATTTAATATCCACACTAAAATGAAAGATTTGTACTTTTCCACAGATTTTATTAAAGACTTGTACTTTTCCACAGAATTCTGTCGAAAAGTACAAGTCTTTCTTTTTAGTATTGTACAAAACAATTTGTTAAATTTTAATATAATTTTGTGTCTTTTAACGACCACTATTTTTGATAACGGAAGTTTTAACTCTTCTTTATACTGGGTTTAATACTTGAATTAATACGTAGTTCGTTTCTCTCTTCCGTTTAGAGAAACTATGTAGATACTAACTCTATAAACGAGAAGGGAGCAACTAACTTCTCTTCAATATCATCCTTCGAAAATATAACATCAGCTGCCTGTGTCTTCTCTCATCACCTAGTCTAATAGCGTCTCATGATTTTACCTCGTTACCTACCGTCCTACCACATTCAGCACACAGTCACCTGGTCTCCAGCATCCTCCCTATTTAAAAAGCCTCCGGCCTACGTATTTTCTTTTCCCGCGAATATTCGTATTTCACAGCCAAACGAAACTGCTCTACATTCGCTCACCTACGCTCTTCTCCTGGTTTCAACATTCAGAGCCCTCGTCATTAGTCTCTTTCTTCTCGAAGAGCTTTTCTGCCCATAGAATTGCTCCCCTATCTTTCCAGGAAAATGTTTTAAGGCGAGTAATACTCTGGAACGAGAAGTCAGAAAGACAAAATTAAATCAGGGCTCATCTTGAGACAAATATTGTACTCGTAATAAATTAAATTTTGAATAAGAAAAGTTACGCAACACGACTTCATCACTAATTGAAACATATAGTACTAAAGAGGAAGTTGGGTACCCAAAAACTCCTAGATATCTAATGAGTATATAATTAGCAATCAATACAAAAATCTGAAAAAGAGATTTTTTTACAATAGCCATAATTATATTGATAGAAATGAGCTCTTACGGCTAGTAATATATATAATAATTGTGAAACTCCAGTAGCCGTAAACATTTAACCTTTCTAAACAAAGTAAAAATGAAATTAGTTGGCTAGCGCCACAAGTCAAGAAGGGGTAAAAGGTAAAAAAGGAGAGAATATACGCGTATTAACGTATTCACCTTTCTTATCCTCTCCTTTTTTACCTTTTACCCCTTTTACCTACCTCATTATCCTTTTTTACCTTTTACCCCTTCTTGACTTGTGGCGCTAGCCAACTAATTTCATTTTTACTTTGTTTAGAAAGGTAAACTGTTTACAGCTACTGGAGTTTCACAATTATTATATAAATAGCCATAATTATTGGTCGTAAAAAACATCAAATTTTTATAAATGCGATTAAAATATAAATGCCAGTTAAATTTATGCTTGACTAGAATGATTTTCTAGGTAATTATTTATTGTGAGAACACCACCTGAAATGTATTTGGAAACACTATGAATGACTAAGGACCCGAACAATATATATGCATAATGGAAGAAGGCACTTTGCTTTTCCGCATCATATTTTTTTTATTACGACCTAGGTTTCGTTGCAGCGCAACATCTTCAGGTCCTGTAGCAAACCCTAGGTCGTAATATATAAAAATATTCAATATGGAAAAGCAAAATATTTCATCATTAAGGATTTCCATCATGTAACTCCTGAATCTGTGTCATTCGACAAACATGCACATCCCATCAGTTTAACTGCACCGCTAAAGCTAATGAATAAAAGTCATTGGGATGCTATTTCAGCTACACTCCCCTTGCACGTTTAGCGCTCACATTACCTGCGGATCGTTTGCCGCAAAGGTGAGCTATTAACTCACTAGCCAGGTGATTGCAATTAGGGACAAAGCGGCGGCAATGGGGCAAGGGGGTTGTTTAATTGATCACCACTATTCATCAATTCATCCTTCGATCAGTCGAACCACATAAGTTCTAGCAATGTTGGTTTAGTCAGTACTTAAGGAGATTCAGAAACAGTTGGTGACATTTTGTACTTACACCCTCTCGTGTTTTCTTCATAAATATGCTGTATTGAGTGCATTTTGATAATGACGAGCATCTTAAATCAAAGACTTGATAAGTAGAAATCTAATAGGATATCTCCGTCGAATGATTGGTTTTCAAAGTCATGAAGAAATATTCTAACAGTTATCGAAAGTACAACTCGGAGGTAATGGTGAATAATGAACAACTTTATTTAAAAATTCTGCAATTTATTTGGAGTTGAAGTTATTAAATGTAATAATTATGCAAACGCCAGAAATTAGGGTCATAATTAGTAAACTTATGGAGATTAACATTAAAAATGATGCATTCAAAACGAAGATACATGTTTCGTATTAAGTTTGAACTACCAAATCAAGCCCGCCTGACGTGTACCGTACAAATCTGCTCCAACTTAACAACCGGAGCATACACGATGCATACGGAATGACTACTTACAAATTTTTCCTCTTTGTTTATCGCGCTTTGAGAAGCCATTTAATAAACTTCAATTCTTATCTATTCCTCAGGCTCTTTGGTAATGAGCTCTTAAGGAGAGGAGGACTTGTCTGTTCGTGCCCTAAGAGCAATCGAAGCACTCCGCGCTAATTATTTTTATCGCGACGGCCCAGTGAGGAACCTATGTAAGCGAAACCTCTTGTTTCGATGCGGGAGGGCCTCGCGTTTAGATGAAGGCTGACCTTTGCCCTCGTTGTCTTTTTCCGTTCACCCAGACATCCCCGAGGCTATGCCTTGATCGATCGACCCGAGCGGCCTATTCGATGTCCTCCGAGAGGGAGTCGGCTGACTCCCAAAAGTCCGGGAATCACGCATTTATACTGCACGGCGCGCTCCCTGCAGGTGCAGGAGGAGGGGGGGGGGGAACAGGGGCCGAAGCTCAAAACCCTTCTCATTAAAGATAACCAATGCGGGAGTCGATTGACTGCATGAGTCATTTCAACGGAAACGAAAATGTAGACAGAAATACAGACAAAAGATCTGATGAAAAGTAAACAAAAATATCTGATGTCTGAACTCAGGGGATATCTATAGTTATAATTACCACTTATATAATTTTCTACTGCTTGTCACAGGTTGAATGATCGTGGTTAATTATTATAAGTATCTTCAACCCTAATGGTTACTAAAAATATATGGATGACATGATTTATTTACTTGATACTTAAAATTTTCTTCATTACTTCATAATCTTTTATTATGCAAGAGCTTGTCAATGAGTTAAAAGCTTGTAAAAATATATATTGCATCCTAAAATTGAAATAAAAATTGCTCGTCCAAATGTGATATGCCATGTCTATCGCCCAAAGTCAAGAGAACTTTCAATTATATATTGGACGACTGGAATAAATATTTTGAATATAAATAAGAAAAATTGAAAAATAGGGCGAAAAAAACCGGGAGAATTGTTTCCCGTTGCCGCTTTTAGCGGTCTTCGATGTTCTTCTCAGGAAGCCTCCTGCAGTATGAGAACCAAATAACCTATCGAGGATAGGGTGATTGATGATCTAGCCGTGGGCGAGAACGTGATAGAGTCGAATGAAATTGACAGCCTTCACGGGGTAAACTAGCACGAATCTAAATTTTATACAACTTGATGTACGACTATGAAAAACTACATCATTTTTTTAAACATAAATTTCAGCAGGGTATCTTTTATGTGGCTAGCCAAGAGAGCCGAAGGCGGAGAATTTGCGAGCATTTGATATCACACACTATTGGAAAAGTATGGAATGGAAATCTAAACCTAAGAATGATACCAAGACTATCAAGAGTACTAGAAATTATCAATAAAAAATCCCAGTATAATTTTATCTTTATTTATGTAATATATATATATATATATATATATATATATAAATATAAAATATAATATAATTCAGTAATCTACCGGTTAGGGTAGGTTTTGGATGGACACAACTACCAAATAAATATTTTATGACTACTAACAAAACACAATCCAGAAACCTACTCTACATGAAGTACTTCTTCATCTCTGTGTACTTCCTTCCTCCCTTCATCCCGTTCAACATCCCTATCCTGTTCCTAAATTTGAATAAATTGTAAAAAATTTGAAATGTAATATTGAAAGAGGTCATGAACAATTTATTTTCAAAAGCCAAATAAATGTGGAACATTAAGGAAGACATTGACATTTGGATGCTAAATATTAGAATATTTTAAAATGAAAAAAACTTGAGGTGAATGAACAGACAAGCGTATTGGATTAAAGTTAGAGTAATTACATTGCAGCAATGAAAATAAATATATCTTCATTGTGATGGGTGAAAAGACAAATTAGAATTTACAAGAGGAAAGGTGATAGGAAGTTGATGTCGGGCACCTTAAATAACCTTGAAAAAAGGAGGATTAATGAAACTCCTAATTCGATAACTCTAATACGGTTGGTTGTTGATATAGCTCAAAAAAGGGCCTTTCAGGTAAGTGGAGAAGCTACATATAAATTAAATAAATAAATAAGTGTACTGAGCTCAGGAAAAAAAATTTATTACACTTTTACATATCTTAAGCTAATATTCCTCAAAATAGGACCCTTGTGAGTCGATACACTTGTTCGAGCGGCGTTCCCATTCCTGGAACGCTCCCGCGAAGGCATCATCGGGAACCTCTCGAAGACTCGTCGTCGACCTCTTCTCTGCCCTCCACGAGCATCTTGTGCCACCGAAAGATCATGTTTCTGGACATGGCTGACTCCCCGTAAGCCTGGTTAATCATACCGACAGTTTCGGTAGACGATTTCCCAAGCTTTACCGCAAATTTAATGGAATAACGCTGCTCCAAAAACTTCGGCATCGCGTTCCGTGACGTGGGTCGAGCGTGGAGGTTCGCGTTAACAGAGCTCCTCACTACACCACAGCTCAGAGCCGACTGTCTTTTTCAGCGTCGCTTGCCAACATACCCCCCTCCAATCGCAGCCCGTCAGAGCGGTGCTGGGCGCGCCTGGAGCGGCGCGCCCAGCCCAGGAGTCAGTACACTTATTTTCCGGACGAACCCTGTATGTCGTAGGGTTTTGAGAGGCTGACGTGTAGAAGAATGCGAGAAAATGGACGAAACGGTAAACGAACAAGTAAGTTCTAGGTGTCAAAGGGGAAGAGAAATGATGGTCGAGAGAAATTAGAATGCGAAGAAAGGACAAGTAGATGGAAGAGAGTGGGAGGCAGTAGGGTGATGACTACGGCAATGCAGGGGGAAATAGTGGGAAAGGGAGGTGGAAGAAAGGAGAGGTGTTTGGTTGGAATTAAAGAAAGTAGGAAAAATGCAGAGCTAAGAAATGAGTCATTGAAATATTTAGCGTGAGGCTTTAGGATCTTTCCATTAATTAAATTAGGGCTTAGGAGTACTGCATGTAGTTTATAGACTCGTCAAATTCAAAATAGTAGAATAATCATAACAATAGAATGGGTTTCTATATTGAAGACCTTTTGATAACTTAAGTATCTCATGTCATTTTAAATGTATGAATGATTTATAATGAAGAATTGAATAAATGTATTAGTGTGTGTAGCAAAGTACTACCTTGATCAAAAAGTTCCCGGAATAACCACCGTGTGGCGCTCCCATCGTTCCGATTTGAGTTCTGTTTTTTTTGTTAAATTGGTACATCTGTTGTTGATATTCCCTTTAAATCTTACTGTCATAACTTGACATTTGCAAAAGTTACGGTCGGTTTTCGGTATGTCCATCAGTGCTTCCTGCGATTTTTCCATTACTTCCTCTCGGCTGCTAAAACGCGTTCCCCGTAATGGTTTTTTAACTCGATTGAACAGAAAGAAGTCACAGGGAGCCAAATCAGGTGAATTCGGTGGCTGTTGGATGGTATTTGTTGCATTTTTCGTCAAAAAATTACGAATAATGATAGCACTGTGCGACGGTGCGTTATCATGGTGCAAAATCCACGAGTTTTCTGCCCACATTTCTGGTCTCTTTCGGCGAATTGCTTCACGCAAACGTCTCATAACGCCCAAATAATACTCTTTGTTTACTGTCTGGCCTTCTGGCAAAAATTCATGATGCACTACACCGTTGTAATCCATGAAAACCGTCAGCATTGCCTTCTTTTTTGACTGAAAACGACGTGGTTTTTTTGGTCTCGGCTCATTTGGTGAACGCCATTCACTTGCCTGATGTCTGGATTGCGTGTCGTACTCATAAACCCACGTCTCGTCTCCAGTAATGATCCTTTTGATGAATGTGGGATCGGATTCAGCCTCGCAAATCATGTCTTTTGCGACGTCAACACGGTCTCTTTTTTGCATGAAATTGAGGTCTTTTGGCACCAACTTTGCTGCTACACGACGGAAACCCAAATCATTAACCACAATGTCTTGGGCGGATCCATAGGCAATGTTCAAGTCCTCCGCTATTTCTCTGATGGTTAATTTGCGGTTATTGACCAACATTTCTTTTACTTTATCAATTTTTTCACCGACTTTCGATGTCGATGGTCTGCCACTGCGTTCATCATCTTCGATTGACTCACGACCACTTCTGAACCGCTCGTGCCACTGGTAAACGACCGTTTTTTTTAGAGAATCGTTGCCGAAACACTTTTCCAACATTTCCAACGTCCGTGCGCCACTAAATCCGTTTTTTACGCAAAATTTAATACAAGTTCGTTGTTGCAAATTTAAATCCATTTCTGCAATTGTAAAAAATCGCCAACACACACAGAGATAGATGTACTCTTGGCTACGTAACTTTTGCAAATGTCAAGTTATGACACTAAGATTTAAAGGGAATATCAACAACAGATGTACCAATTTAACAAAAAAAACAGAACTCAAATCGGAACGATGGGAGCGGCACACGGTGGTTATTCCGGGAACTTTTTGATCAAGGTAGTATATGCCGAGAAAGAGTTATCATAGGCTGTAATTGGCTCTAAATTAGATTGGAGCTCAGAAAGAATATGCTGAACTTTCTGTGTTTTCGAGCAGGTAAGGAAAGGAGACCACATGTTTCTCCGGTGGCCTCAGAACCATCAGTCTGATGGCATCGCACTAGGAGATTAAAACGCGCAAAAAATTTTCCGGCATAGTTAGCCCTACACAGTGGGGCATCCATCATAGCTGATGGAGACGCACGTCGGGCGCGCTAGGATTATCAAGCATCCATTCGGATACCGGTGTCTCCAGAGAAACGGGTTCACGAGTGTATTATCTCTAAAATCCATAAAATATTTAGAATTATATAGAACGCACACATCTAGTTGATTGAAAATATTGGTAACCGTTAATATACTGCAATATACTTACAGGGTCTGTGCCAAAAATAAGTCCAATGCATCCGGGGAAACAATTTAGTGCAGATTAAAGTTCAAAACTTTCAAATTAGCCCCTTTTGTGCATCGACACACCAATTCCAGCGCATCTGCCGGTCACGGTGCGCTTCCTGGAAGGCGTAGACGGGAAGCTCATTCAGGCACCCCGTCACGGCCTCTTGATATTAACCAGCGTTCCAAAATGGTCGCCTTTCAAGATCTTTTTTATCCTTGATAGCAAAAAAGAAGCCTGGCGGTGCCACATCGGGGCTCTGGTGCAGCATTACTACCTTTTGCTTGGCCGGTTACTCATGTACGTTACAAGGAAGACGGTGTGGGACGGCGCGTTATCGTGGTGCAGTCCACGGTTGGCAAATATCTCCTTCGTGACGCGCTCGTGAACTCTATTCCGGATCTTTTTGGAGACTATCACGAAAACCTTACTGTTTATTGCCTTCCGCTGAGACTTTTAAAAAGTGTTATATATACTATATACATATATATATACATACATATATATATATATATATATATATATATATATATATATATATATATATATATATATATATATATATATATATATATTTGTATGCATACGTGCATATCTAATATATATATAATCCGGTTTAGATCTAAGTCAAAAACATTTTATAATAACCAAAACAAACGGTTACGGAAAAACGTCTGCCATAAATGTTAATTAAACATTGCCCACACGGGCTGATTACATTTCCGTTCTAAAATGATTGGCATATCCGTGAGCGATGTAACAATATGAATATGATATTGATTTGAAAATGAAACGATGACTTGAATATAAATTTCAAACTAAGCTTTAATTTGTCAGTCTGAACTATCAATTCAGTTTTGGACAGAACTGGGAATTCATCATGGAATGTGAACAGCTCCTATCAGAATGAATTCACGGTCGTTTTTTGTGAACAAAGGAACACTTTATGGAAATCGGTTATGGTCAATACGTCATTATGGTATATTTTCGCATAATGCCCTTTTCGGACGGCAGATGCCGCGAAGGACTTTCGAGCGCAATTCCCTCTCTCCCTCCGTGCCTCGGCATACAAATCTAAAAACCAGGATTCCAACTAACCGTTTCCAGATCATTAACCACCGTGCTGACTCCGCAAGGCTTCCACCGCAAGAACGGAGACTGATTCATTGCGCCGACTAATCGGAGGCATTTACGTAATCGCTTCGCGGGGCTGGGGCATTCATTATTCGCGGCTCCAGGCGCTTGCGGTAGAAATCAGAGCGCCTCAATTCGCAGAACTAATTTTTAAAACTTCTAACCATTCCCTCTCATTGCCGTCCATTCTCCTCTGCCGCGATCCCGCCCATGTCTCCCCCCCTCACCCACCCACCCGCACCCCCACAAACCATCCTCAGCAACACACTCCTCTCCTTCCCCGGAAACTCCGAGCTCACTCCCGGCGACACTTCTTTCGCGGTATGGTGATTCAAAGTTTCGCACACAAATTTGTCTGCTCTCGGGCGAAAAAGCTTTGTGAGACAGACGAGAAAGGTCGTCCCTGACGGAGACTTCTGCCTAATTCCACGAATATAAATATAAAACCCATTTACACTAATAGAGATGCAAAGGGTGAATCATTAATTCAAGAAGAAGAGGTTTTGACTAGATGCAGAGAATACACGACAGAACTATATAATAGAGACAATAGGCCAGGTAGTTTTGATATGCACAGTAAATATGCTCTCGAAATAGATAACCTAGGACTGAGATGCGTAAAAGGAAATGATTTCGAAAAAGGTTTGGAAACAGAGAAAATCCCAGCATGAGAACTGCTCATGGATTAAGGATAAGGAGGCAGAAAGGGTTTTTACGGACTCATTCATTCAGCTATTTATGAGGGAAGAACTTGACCGGAAGACTGTAAGATCAGGTTTGATGCCACCCCAAAAAAAGGAAAAGCAGCAGCTTGTGAGGGCAATAGTGCTATTTTTAAGGCTAAGTGTTTCACTCGCGGCAAAGGATTAAATGGGTCATAGTCAAATGACAGAAAAAAATATGCGCTGAAGCACTTAGATCGGTTTGGGTTAAGAAAGAGGATTGGAAAGTGTGATACCATAGGTATAATGACACCACAATGGAGATGGGAATTTGGAGTATAACCAGGATGTATTTTTATGGTTCCAGGATTTTGAGAAGGCGTTCAATAGAATGAACTGGACACAATAACATTTATGCAAAAGATAGGAATAGACTAGAAAGAGGGACTTTTACAGGACTTATAGTTGTCTTAGAATGCACTGTTGCGGATAGCCGATGGAAAGTCGGGATGGGCGGTATTAGGCTGCGGAGTAAGCCGCTGATGTGAATTATTACCTTTTCTTCTGTGCATTTGAGGAGAAAATGATAAGCTTAGCCAGGAAATATTTTGACACTGAAAAGTAGTTGTGGAACTTTTCAAATTAGCTTGGTTTGCGGGAGATCGAAGTTAAGTCAGGCAATCAGCCGGATCATTATGTAGGACATTACAAAATTCGTATGTGCTAGGCTTGGGATGGGATGTAATCATTGAATGACAAAGGAAATAAAATTTTGAAAAAAAATATTAAGGCCAAGAGAAAATTGGGAATTCAGGAAACTTAAACTGGAATAGGTAGAACAGTTAACCTAATTAGCAAGTGTTTTGGAGGGTAGGCAATATTAGTGAGGACATGCGTTAGGCAAAGAAGCTTTTGCAAAGAGACGGGCGCTGATGACAGCCACCTGAATACAGATATAAAGAGAAAGCTAGCAACATTTACTTCGGAGCATAATTTTTTATGGTCCGGAAACGTGGTATTTGAGGTAAAAGTTTAAGCGAGGATCGGAAGCCTTTGAGAAGTGGGTGTGGAGAAGAAGAAAATACTAAATGGTGAGCAATAAAAAACAGCGATAAAGTTCTAGACATGGTACGGGAAGAGAGACTGGGAAATATTCATAGGAGGCAAGTTAATTGGAAGCATTATTCACTGAGAGGCAATGACAAGCTGAAGATAGTAATAGAGGGTACATTGCTGAGGAAGTATGGTAAGAAAAGGAAAGGAAAAAATATGTATTTTGGATGGAATCAATGGAAGAAGAAAGTTAGCGAACTAAAGGATGAGAAATTGTAAATATGTAGAATGATGTCTGAAGATTTGTTGTGTGATGTTAGTTAGGGCTTCGGAGAACAGTGAACTAAAATACCAGGGTCCATAAAATGACCCATCGCAATCAATTAGACTACAGCTAATAATAAATATTTGTCAGAATGGTCGTCAGTTAGTTTGTATCTTACCTTATCGCTGTGGTCTCACTTATAATCCTAGCCCAAATAATATATCTAATGAAGGACTGAGGTTATTCCCTTGAAGTTAAAATTAAACTCAAATTTGTCAGGTAGTTTAAGTCATTATTAGAATTCATTATTTTCAAAGGTTTGTTCTAAATTCAAGAATATTGGCAATATTACCTTGAATGGATGAGTTAACGAATCTGAAATGCGCTATTAAATTGGTAGCTGATGTAACAATGAGCCATTAAATTGGAAAATAATGCCAAATTTTGCATTCATACCCAACACTGTACTTAAATAATATTGCTCTATTTTAATATTTTTATAAGGCGATCCATCTTTAATTACCCGGTCTATAATGTGTTGCAGATTATTGTTTGGGACAAATTTGCCCATTTCATTGAAGACAGAAAAACATTATAAGGCCTTAATTGTCATCATTATTAAGTCCCTAATTAAAGAATTGGACAGTGTAATAAAATGAGGTGGCAATATGGTTTATCAGATGAAAATAAATGGGAAATTAGTGAAACAAGTTAACGTGGTCGCCATTAACTCTCCCTATCATCTGCTGGGTAAAGAATGGGATTTCCCCTCTAGGGACAGTCAACGCGTACTAATTAATTTTTGTAAGAGTAGAGAAAACAGAAAAAAAACTTTTCCATCCCTATGGGTCGGGCCAACTGTTGCCAAATTGCATACCTTACCAACATTTTGCCGGAAACACCGATCAGTCCCTGCAGTGGATGTATAACAACAACGTAGAGTTTCATTTTCCAATAAACGCCAACGATACAAATTAAACATCGGTGGAGTGATGATTTAACGAAGCGGTAATAATTAGCAGGTCTCTTAATCAATAATCGGAATATTGTTAACAGTATAATTATATTATCGTTATTATTACATATACGACTGTTGTCTTTATTGAAAATGCCTAAATATCGAATATATCTTCGATTTCGTAATAACGACAATTAATTATCCAGCCTCGATACATTTATTCCGTAAAATTATTAAAATTGAATTTATCAATCTAAAGACAATATCGATTTGGTGTTAATACCATGTCATCACATACCGGCCAGACCCCACGAATATCTGGGATGCGCAATTCTTCCATATTTGGAGAATTGCTAGGACTAATGAGCTGCCATTGAAAATATGGCCGCCACATCCACAATTCATGCATAATGGGGAGACAACATACGAGGCACTGCACCAATATAAAACCACCTTAACTTTCAATGTTTACTGCTGACACTCTTCTACTTTCTATGAAAATTGAAGACATTTTGAAAAACTTTATGGAGTTAGGTTTTTAAGAACTACGAAGAAATAATCAAATGAACGTTAACACTTGAAAATAAATTAATAAACTGAAGGCTATCCTTGGAATAGAATTAAATGTCACCCAAACTCCATTTATTTAAAAATAGTACCAATTTTTAAGGATCAGGTCTCTGGACACCACATCTGCGAATTCGAAAAATTTGATAAAAAACACAAAACCGACTCTTTTTACTGATAAACCTAGCAGGTTTTTAACAATGCTGCAAAAAGATAAACTTTAAAGCATGTTTCATAAATTTTAAGAAACTATCAAAGATAAGAAGTCAGAGCTATTGTAGATAAGAAGTTACACTTCGTGAGAGACATTTTGGAGCTACATCTAATAAGAATAAAATATTAAAGGAGTCCTTTTATTATTTGTTTGTTCATTTTATTTGCGCGAAAGTATTGCGACGGCGATGTGATGGTCCTAGCAGCTATAAATACGATAAGGATTATTTAGCGAAATGGCTAGTGAATTATTCACAAAAATACAGGAGAAGTATACTAACGCTTTGCGTCATATGCAGCCGAGGAAGAATTCATTAATGCTCTGACATCCAAAAGAAAGCTCTTTTTTGCATCACCAGGGTAAAACTGGCTTAGTTTATTTAATTAATCCATCTTCATGTATATTGAATCCGTTTACAGTGTGTTGTATGTGATACAACGGATGCGAATAATCCTTGAGATTTCATTGGAACTCGTTATCACAGAGTAGCCTTGGACTCCGCCCACCGTTTCTATTCTTCATCACCGCAAGCAATCTGATGTGGTTAACTCCGCCAACTTGTCCCCATGTAAATCTTCAAATGAATTTTATTCACGCGAGGTATCCAATCCCAACTCAGGCAGACAAATTTTGCGGCCCGAATTAATGAAAAGGGCGTTTTTTTTACTAATAAGCTCTGGCTGGCTCAAATTAATTCCATCTCCCGGCTATACCTTGGCTTCCTCAAAAGAAGTAAGATATTGCCCGGGTTTTAACACTCGCCAGTTTTCATTTCGAGAAAAATGTGCATATTCAAACAAGATCGCTTTTATTTTGCCGCAAAAACATTACAGCTCTACTTGACTTAACATAATTACAATTTTAATATTCAACGGGCATTTTTATCACTGTGCTCCAGTTTCAGCTCTTGATTCTAACTTAGGTTCAGATTTTTGTGCTTTCAATTCCTCGAGGTTTGAAGAATAAATTCCATGATTTTTTCAATTCATCACTTACATTCCATAGGAACAGTTAAAGAAGAACTGGTTCAGTCAAAAGGAAAAAAAACGCATGATGAGGTTCTAGTTACCCATGAGAAATCAGCTAATTCTGAAATTGCGTTGAATTCTCTCTGTCAACTCTCTTGTTCAATATCTAATTTCCAAACTAGGATTACGGAGACTACTTACTAAAGTATATAATTGATTATAGTTAATCTTTTGTCTGCTATGGAACCATTTATTAATTAGAAAATGGCTATCAGCATGCCGTTTAAATTAATCCATGGTGTTTGCTGTATCAAAAATTCATCAAAACAATGGGTGCAGTGTTGTTCCATCACTAAACTAACATGCTATTTTGGACTTGATAAATTTCAATGTGACGCTATGAAAAATACGTATCATTTATGATTTTGGAACGAAAAATATTTTTAGCCTTTATATCAATAAACCTCCGAACTCATATAGTAATTGCTTCGCTTTGGCTTATAATCTAAATGAACCAAAAGAATTATAGTGTTTCCAAATAATGTTATACCGTTGAAGGTAGGTATTCGATAGACAAAAACTCAATTATGACACATTTACTTGCCTCTCCTAACAAAGTTCAAGCTGACGTCCAACGCTAAAATAAATCCCCTTTCAATTTCGCATACTTCCGTCCTCCTTTAACTCCGGCCACTATGCCTACTCTATTTCTACACCTCCCTCCCTTCTCTAGCGTTCTCCGTTTCACCTTTTACATCCTTCTCCACGCTCACCTTTCCAAATCCTTCAATCTGCATTTTTCGGAGACCAGCAAAATTTGAGTGCCCTGTCTAATTATTTAATAATGTTTGCAGAATAGCGTGATGCATCTGATACATTAAAACTTCAAGGGGGCTGCCTGTATACTTTTCAAAGTACCCCTACACAAAATACCTTTATTCAAAAATAAATGTTCCGGTTTTATATTTCGCAGCTCCCATCATTCACATGACTTCAATTATTTTTTCTAAAGCCGGAATTCCTCCGAAGTCTATTTAAGGAAAGGCAGATGAATGGTTTCTTAATTATGTAGTTGCATGTTTTAGTACCCTGCATTCCCCCGCTAGGGTGTGGCAAGGGATAAACACACAACTGACCAATTTTGACCCCAATATTTTTACCCCTACCAAGGTAGAAAAATATTACTCTGATCTCTTATTGTTCGTGGAAAAAATAAAATCTTAAATCTATCTGTTCTACACTTGTTCTATTTAATTTTTTAATTTAAATAGATCAAGTGAACAGATAATTATCTCGTTCATAGAGTACTGCGGGGAGAATATTTAAAGAAGTAAGTGCGCATGATTCCCTGACTCCGTTCCTTTACCTCAGTCAAAGGCCCATTCGTGGTAGGATTAAACATTTAATAGGGTTAATGGGACAAAAGCAAACCATTAAGGGTTAAATGGTTTGAGGGGTTAGGAAGTTGGGAGGAAGTATTATTCGGGGACATATTTCTAACCTTTTGGATTGTAATCGAAGGGATGATTCGTTTTCAGTGGCTCCCCTCGGTGAGCTGGGATAGATTTTCCTTTCTTACTTCTCCCCAATATTCTCCCCACAGCTCTCTCCCTCTCCTTTCAAGCTAATATCTTCTTCTTCATTCCCATCCCTCTTCCTCTCCTTCCCCGCCTTCCCTCACCCGATTTCCAATAATTTTATTTCGATCACCCCCCCCTCCCCCCCCCAAACCGCGACCACCTTCTCCCCCCTGCCCCCCCCTCGCACTCTCTTTTTCCCCACACTTTCTCCCGTCATCTCTCTTCCTCTTCCACGAACTCCCGGGAGTTTGCTCCCCGCTGCCCTCTCCCGACTGGTAAGTTACAATAGCGCGGAACTCGAGCCAACGGCTGTTAAACTAAAACGACCGTTAAACTAATGACCTCGCTTGGTGGCGACAGAAGAACTTCACTAGTGGTGCTTTTCTAGGGAAATAAAGTTAGCTAATCAATAGTTTTACCTTGTTGAAGAATTCAATCAAGCAATAATGGCTACACAGTTGAGTCAAACAGCAGTGCGTTATCCTGGATTAAGCTGGTATAGTTATCCAATTAACTTCACCCAAACATTTGCTTCATTGTTTTTCTGTCAACGTCAGTAGTTAACCGCGCACTAAAATATCTTCTAACTTAATCTTTTGCATTGACTCTCAGACAATCCAAATAGAAACTGCTTGAGTACACATTATATACAGGTGCTAGTGTCGCAAAAGTCAAATTATCAAGTTCCGTTCGGAGGATTCCAAATTGCTGTGGATTTGTGGCTCTCTCTGTACACATCCTAAACCCCTTGTACCCTTGTAAACCCCTGTACCCTTGTAAAAATCCATGTCCAAGGGTTATTGAAGGTCCTGGCATTTTGTGCTCAGCCTCCTGGGCCTGAACGAAATCATTTTGCTACCAATGTTTTGTGTCTGCCAGAGTTATACCGACTTTTTACAAATGCCTGTTTGGTTGATATGGCCTTTTCTGTTATATGTAATCATGTTTTAGTTTTTTCATTATTTTTTTGCATTACAAACATATACTCGATCTATTTCTGCTGTTGTGCATTCGGAACAATTAAATGAGCTCATATATTTTCCTGCCTATCCCGGGAGGAAAAAAATACGCATGTTTGATACGATTTGAAGAAGTGCACGCCTTACTGAATGGAACACTGGGTAATTATAAATACTGTAATGTTAATGTCATCCAAAGGAAACATGATTCAAGTTGAATTGCGAATTATATGGGTCGATGTTGTAAAACGGATGCTGGAATAAACAACCTAATGAATTTAGACGGGGCATTTACCTTTTTATGAGAAAAATGTTTGCAATCACAAGTTGAAAGTTTTTCATGCAGACATGTTAATGATGAGTTGATATTGAATAAAAAATGGTCTGATTCTTTACGCAGGTCATAGGGAATATTTTAGAATCGAGCCGTTAAAAATCATTAAGCTCTTTTCATGTCACCCAGGACATTTGGTCTGGGAAGGAGAGGTATCAGCATTCGTGCATGCCGTCACGTGCTATGCTTTGTGAGTCTCACAGAAGGGACATGGGGCACGGGAAGTTATGACGTCAGGAGTTTTTGCAATTGTTGGCTGAGTTAATGTATTCCTAATAGGAACGTCATTTGACTGTTTCACAACGCAATCACAAGTTCACCTTGATGTTATTGTGACCCCGCTTTGTCCTAGGGAAGAATGAGTACTTACTTGAATGAATCCCTTGGTGCTATATCCTATGATTTAATCCTCCTATAATCCTCCTATAATCTTGGTTTGTGCCCCTTACAATTGCTTCGGTGTCATATAAAAAGCATATATCAAGCTTAAATAAACTCGAGCAGTTGCTTCGGGGCCTCGGATGACTTATACCGTTTCCGCCACGTCCCATTCTGTCGTTCCCATTCAGAGTATTCAACACCACTGTTTCTGAAGCACGGTTACATAAAGTCACGTTAAGCCAAATCATAAGTTGATGTGGGATTATTGCGAAGTTTACCAACAGATCTGGTGTTTTTTTAGAATTTCAGAGAAGCGATAATTCTCTCACTTACGTACTAACCGTAATTACTCATCCATCAAGATAACCAGTAGTTTAACGGTCAGTTTGCTTTCAGATACCGACGATGAAAATAACTTTGCTGATTTTAGAGGCATGCATTTCAATCATACTTTAAGACTGCCTTTAATTTCCGGTTGAACCCTAATTGAAATACGTTGTGTGCTTCAAAATTAACGTAAGTTGGCTTGTAAATGTGTGAGGTGGTATTCTTGTTATCATTTATGATTATTACTATGCATTAAAGTTTTGATTATTTTACTATTATTGAATAAATTACATTAAAACATGGAGTAAATTTTATATTTCATGCAATTTTCTTATTGAAACCACGGAAAATGCCTGGCATGCGATCCATCCATGCGCAATGGTTTCGTATCGTTGAGTGAAAGTGAGCCCCGTGGCATTATAACATCCTTGAGGCCATATGTATAATAGTTTCAAGTAGTGGGAGCTTTCTAGATGGGTCCTACGTCTAAATTTCCCATGTGAGTTTCAATATTGGAGACTTCTTGGGAATTCCCAGCGCTGGGATATCACGTGGGCGATGTTGACGAACGAGATTCCTTGGAAGCTGGCAGATCTGGGGGACGACTATTATAAATACGGGCCGTACTCTTACTTTCTTTCTTTCTTCGTGCCTGTGGGGACATACCCTTTCCAGTTTCTCCCATAACGCCGTCGGGCGCAATCTCGCCTTCTCGCAGCGATTCCTCAGAAATCTTTGACAGCATCATTCAGCAAACAAATCCTCTTTGAAGATTATTAAACTCCGTAATTAACTCTTCTTCCGATGGATGCCAAATACGGGCCTTATATTTCAAATATGACCATACCGAATAACATCTGTCATTTGTAATATCATTAGGTTCTTTTAAAATTCGTACAATGAGAAATAGCTCGAAGGTGGACCCGTATGTTCTTTTATTCTCATGGACGAGCCCAGTGAAAGGTTGGGAATTCGAGCAACGCCCAAGCACTTGACATGTACAGAGTTGCCCAATCAATTATCATATACATACGCGTTTAACTTACAGAACCTTTTTTCCATTCATTTTCTTCAACTTCTCCGACGCAATGTTTTAACTACTTAAGAGTACCCTGTTATTTTTTGCAAAACATAAATAATATCCTGCTGAGCAACCTTCACCCAAATCTTAAATTAATCTAAATCACCAAAGTGCATCTTTCCATCAGATGCAACCTTAATTTTTTCCTACGTCTTCCAGCATTAACGTAATACTCTTACATTAAGATTGATTTATATCATACATGTATATGAGTAAGAGAAGAGTCCTTTACTCACGACAAAATGGGCGAAGAACCTGATTGCGAGTAAAACACAATCCATTATTTTTTAACAAAGAGATACATATGCCGCGAGTATTTGGGATCAGTGGGAGAAAATTTGGCAAAAGGAATTCGATAAGGTCCAGAGAAAATCCGCTAGATTCGTTAAAAATTGTTATGATAAGAACACAAGTGTGACAGGTCTCTTAGGGGAATTAGGCTGGGAACCACTTGAAGTACGAAGAGAATAAGCGGGGCTTAGACTTTTAGAAAGGTTCAGAACAAACGAGTTTAACTATGACACTGAAGGAATTATAATGGCTCCACACTACTTAGGTAGATCAGGCCATAAAGATAAAATAAGGGAGATAGATTCCAGTACATATACACATTCTTTCCCTGAACAATCAGGAATCATATAGTATTGTTATGAAAACGAAGTCATTTTAGAAACACAAAAAACATTTATTTTACCAGTCGGAACAAAATTAAAAATTGCAAAGATATAAGGTGTATTCGTATGTGCATGTGTATGTTAGTTGGTAGTATGTGTGTTTGCATGTTTGTGGGTTGTAACGGTTTTAGCATAAATGTATTTTATGTTTTGATTGTGGATATTATAAATTTGTGGCTTTTGTATGCGGTTTTTATTATGTCTTAATTACGGGTGGTGTCCTTACTCCCCCCGCTACACGCCCTTGCGGCGGCTTACGGAGTATTGAGTGGATGTAGATGTAGAATACACCCAAAATAATTAAACCACTATCTCCTAAATGACGTCAAGTTTCAATTTTTTTTACCGTTTTCATGCGAAGAATTCGTTGAGATCCTCAAAATTATTCATTTAGTACATTCATACCCTATTTATCACCTCTGATTTTAGAAATCTAATCAGTAGGAGAACTCAATGCTACTCGTCTTTCAATCATGAAGGCTTCGACATAACCATAAAAATGCAATTTTTTATTGGGATAAATATGTGTGGATTATGAATAGCATCGGTCCGCATTAACTCTCAGTACTATTATTTTTATTATACGTTATTGCTACGGGCGTTCATGTGAATTATAAAAGACGACTCTCCTTCACGACATAGCACTGAAGCTTCTTTCACAGGTTTGAGGAACTCACTAATTAAGGAAACTTTATCAATCAATATAGTTCCTTAATGCTGTATAAGATATTTTCTCCGAGTGTGGAGTTTAGTTTGTTGTGATGATTCGGCGCTCTTCTGTTATTTCCTTCTGTGGCATTACTTGTCACTCATTTGCAAATCCGGCGATTGAGATTCTTACTTGTGTGGGTATTTTTAGAGTATAGGGGTTGGAGCAAAAGATTTAGAACGCTGTCCTCATAAATATAACAACTATGTCGCTTTCTCTCCGGAAGAACATAAATTTGGCCGTTTCGCTTCGGGTTATATAGCGCATAGCCAGAATATTTTCGGTTTTCCTATAAATTATTATTAGGTAATCTACCGGTTAAGGTAGGTTTTTGGATGGACAAAGCTCTTAAATAAATATTTTGTGACTCCTAGCAAAACATCTACATCATCCCTCTTCATCTCTGAGTACCTTATTCCTCCCTTCATCCCGTCCAACATCCCTATCCTGTTCCTTCCCTTTCCTCGTTGGCCTAATGTTCTCCCCTCTATTACAGTCTTCAACATCCCACTGCCGATCAATACACCCTCCATCAATTTTTCCTACCTCCATAGGATTTCTCCCAACAAACCCCTCTCTTCGCCCACCATAACAAGTACTTCCTCATTTGTTTTTTTCTTTGTCCATTTCACATTCTCCATTCTTCTTCACACCCACATTTCAAAAGCCTCCAATCTACGTTTATCCTCCTGCTTCAATGACCACGTTTCCGCGCCGTACATAGCTAAGCTCCATATCAAAGTTTTCACGAGTCTTTTCTTAACATCCTTACTCAAAGTCCCTGTCATCAACTCCCACCTCATTGTGAAAAGCCTCTTTGCCTAGCGCAATTCTTCTCCTTACGTCTCTACTACTTTGACCCTGTTGGTCCAATGCACTACCGAGATACGTAAACTGTTCTACCTGCTCTAGTTTTTGTCCTCCTATAAATATCCATGGACTATTTTGCTTTTGAATAATCTTTGCGTTTCGCATATCGTCGTTTTTTAATGTTCAGCTTTCTTTAAGTTTCATATTTGAATTTTTCTTTAGGTTCTCTACACGATTTTTTAACTATTTTCAATTTCGGAAGGGAAGTGATATTTTTTGCTCCCATGAGAGCGTTGTATCATTTCAAATCCTTGCTTTTCATTGCGTTTGATAGCATTGCATGGAATAAACCCACCTCTAAGTAATTATTTACTGACTCCATTTACTTATTTAGTGCTGAATCTGCTCAACTAATGCTTACACTTTTACAAAAGCTTATTAAAATTTTATTTAAGGAATCATAAAAAATCCGTTTTTATTTGATGACCCCTCGCAAATTCGGTTTTATTTCTTCAAGAGTAGATTTATGGTCACTGAAGTCACATACATTTTCGCAAGTCATTGCTAGTTGGTAGCAAATTTATGGAATACATGCATATTTATTTCTCGAGTAAGTGATTTAACTAGTCATTATACAGAAAATATGCTAACGTTTGCGTTACATGAATAACGATTTATATCCAACATGGCTAGTCATTGCCACTGAATTAACATCACCAGTCACTTTAGGTAAATATATTCTTGCTTTAAATTATTTGGGATAAAGGTACAGTAAATTTGCAACAAATGTAACTCTGTTAGCTTTTCATTTTGTTTGATAGTTATTCCTTACTTTTCCAAAATCGTTTCCCAATACGATTGAGGCTAGAGAGATTTGACTACGTCACATTAATAATCGTATGTACCTCTGAGTAGGTCATTTAGATTTTAGGCTAGCAAATTCCAGTACTCATATCAGCCATCAGGCACAGACACCAAAGCCCCAAGGTTCTTCGAAAGAGCAGATGAACGAAATAACTTCCTATGAGACCAGTTTTGTCCAGGCATCCCTTTCCCTCGCTCAGCCCAGATTACAAAATGAACGGATGAAAACCTGGCTGCGTTCTTACTGAAGGACTGAGATCTCAATAGAGGGGAAGTAGAACTACTTTCTCTTGTGCCTAATGGCAGTGACACGTTCTGATATATAGTATTTCCACGCTTGATTTATCTCCTCAGTGACCCCTAACACTACATTATAGTTCAATCTACATATATTCCGTCGAAGATTTCCTCAAACCTAGAAAGATATTCTCCAGTTTTTCTTTCTCCCAAGTAAATTGTGCTGCGCAAGCTGGCGGTGGAATGTTGGCGACTTGATTCAAAGAACACACTGACAGGCTACTCTTATTGGATACGAGGGCGATTTGAAAAGTAACGTGTCCTATTTTTTTAATTAAAAATCATATTTATTCTAATTTTTTTGTGCATCGTAGGAAAGGCTGAGCATTTAGCTCTTTTTCTACATACAGGGTTCTTCCGGAAAATAAGTGTACTGACTCCTGGGCTTATGTTGGCAAGCGACGCTTAAAAAGGCAGTCGGCTCTGAGCTGTGGTGTAGTGAGGAGCTCTGTTAACGCGAACCTCCACGCTCGACCCACGTCACGGAACGCGATGCAGAAGTTTTTGGAGCAGCGTTATTCCATCAAATTTGCGGTAAAGCTTGGGAAATCGTCTACCGAAACTGTCGGTATGATTAACCAGGCTTACGGGGAGTCAGCCATGACCAGATACATGATCTCTCGGTGGCACAAGATGTTCGTGGAGGGCAGAGAAGAGGTCGACGACGAGTCTTCGAGAGGTTCCCGATGATGCCTTCGCGGGAGCGTTCCAGGAATGGGAACGCCGCTGGAACAAGTGTATCGACTCACAAGGGTCCTATTTTGAGGAATATTAGCTTAAGATATGTAAAAGTGTAATACAATTTTTTTCCTGAGCTCAGTACACTTATTTTCCGGACGAACCCTGTAGTCGCCTTGACGTTAAATTACTTTTTGCATCCTTGTAAGCAGATTTTTAATACCGGCGTCGTACCTTTCTCCCGCTGCATCACGAAGCCAACTGACGACTACTTCCTGCACTTCCTCGTCTGAAATGAGTTTCTGTCCTCCAAGGTGTTTTTTGAGAGCGAGAAACAAGTGGTAGTCGCTGAGGTCAACGTCCGGGCTGTAAGGAGGGCGGTTGATGATATCCCAGCCGAATTCATTGAGTATGGTGGTCGTTTGATGTGACATACGCGGATGTGCATTGTCATGATGGAAACACACTCCTTTACGACATCGGTATTAAAAAGCTGGTCACAAGGATGCAGAAAGTGATTGATCGTCAAGGCAACTATGTGGAAAAATAGCTAAGTGCTAAACCTTTCCAACGATGTACGCAAAGTTGAAAATAATTTGATTTTACATGAAAAACACAAATAGGAGAGGTTAATTTTCGACTCGCCCTCGTATACTCTTACATAATCACACGAAGCTCCAGATATTATTACAATAGATACATTATTGATTAACGTGATGTCAAAGAGAGAAATATGTTTGCGATTTAATGCATGTGAATATTGCATTAATAATATTGAATTGAAAGAGATCGGTAGTGATGAGAGTAATAATTAACGAAATGATTGTACGATTACACCTTCAAGTTTGGGTAATTTTTCTTGAGCTAATATTTTACATTTCTTGTTGTAAAATGAACAAGGAGAGGAAAATCAACGGACTATGTAACCTAAATTTGTGAACACGGAGTTCCACATTTTTACAGTATCCCCACATGCACTTCCTTCACTCTTTATTCGTAGTCACCCAGTTTACAGACATTGAACGGATTATAAAGTGATTTTAACACCGTCTGCTCCCAGGACACCATCACGACTGGCCCGGAGGCACTCATTATTCCTTACGTCTGCTTTCGGATTATCGTTCAGCGAGCCCTTGCTATTCGTTAGTGTCTCCAGTCAACGGCACTTTTTACAGCCCTCCGTGATCCGTTCTCGCTAACCTTAAACACATTAACCAGCCTTTCTCTATTGCCACTCTGGAATGAATTTTCGAACTGATGACTGATCGATCGGAATGAGCTGATCGAAGAAAAGATTTCAAGTTGAAGATGAGAAAACTTTCTTCTCCGTGCGGATATTATGTTAACCTTGTTGGTGTTTGTATTTATGCTTCTATTATTTCTTATTTTATTGAGTTTTTTATTTAACACTATTGATACAAATATGCATGTAGCTTATGAGGGCAGTTTTCTGATAAACAAATATCACTTACCGATGGGTCATTACTATCGCCAATCAACTGCCGCCTCTCAAAACCAGCGTTTGGGATAACTATCGTTGTATTGATGGTATCATTGTTTTTCCGAGTGTTACTGATAACACTTTTTATTGCCTCAGTTAATGGAGATACAAATGAAAAACTTGCAACTTTCCTTTTCACAGTTTTTGAAAATTACATAGTAAATACTTAAAAACTGCTCATCCACACTCTTGATTAAGCATATTGTTGACTGATTTTAGTTTGACGTAAATACACGTAAGGAATTTGCGAAAAATGGCATTATCGGTTCCCTAATACTGGAGGGTGTTTTTTTGGAAACAAGACTGACATCTCCAGAGTTTAGGTAATCGATGTTATTCGTAAAACCCACCATTATTACCTTCGCAAGAGTCTGCAAATGTTCCACGAGGCACATTATGTTCGACAGATTCTGTAGTGTGCCACGCTGGAATTTTTGCTTTTTCCCTCATTAATTATCTGATATCTTTGGTGATTTTTCACGTAGAATTGTAAGTTTACTTTGAATTTAATGCACGAAGATTCTTGAGGTATAAAAATGCTGTATTTCTCGCGTGACACGCTACGAATCACGAGTCACGGAGTGAGAGAAGTGAAGATTTGAGCTCTTGGGAATACATTTCTAAATCAGTATGCATTAAGAGGGCGCGATATTCCATCAGGACTGATTGGAGATTTGGGGGTTTGATTCCACACGCCTCGGAAGAACTCAACCCCATACAAGCGGCGTGATATTTCCGCTACCCAGGGCTTTCTGGGGAAAAACAGGCGGATGAGGCAAAGGAAAGTGGCTTGGATTTGGCTTGGATTTTATGCTAGGATTTCATTCGCCTTATATATGTACAGGATAGCTTTAAGATAGCTTGGGAGCTCTACTCCAGCTAGAAAACCAAACTGCAAATTGATGACTGTGGTTATCTATCATGCTAATGATGGTGTAACGTAGAAACACCTCGAGGAAGGCAACAGAAAATCATCTCTTATTCATTTCAAGGTCTTATACTGTACAAAAATTTAAGTATAGGTCCTTGCAAATGCGAAACTCGGCCGGCAGCGGGAAAAGCAAGATCTCCGCGGTCGTCATCACACGAAATTCTTGCAAGCCTGAGACTACAGCAAAAGCATATGAGACGCAGAAAGGAGCAAAACAGAATAAGGACTTGGAATATGAGGGCCATGTTAAGGAGGAGAAAATTGTAAAATAAAAAGTGAGAGATCGAGAGAAGAAATATTAATGCTTAGGGCTGTGTGACGTGGGGTACAGTGATAACAGGGATTATTACAGTGAATATCGGAGAGAGGTGTGCAGTGGAGGGGAGGATAGCCAGCCAGGGGTGGCAAAAGTATTGTACATAAGAATAGGAGGAAGTGTATTAAATTTTAAACATGAGAGCGCACAGAGAAGCCGGTGAATGATGGAATATTATTAGTCGAAGTGAAGGATAAACCAATGAAACGGGTAATTATTCAGATCACCATGCCAAAAAGTAAGTTTAGGGAGAAAGAAGCAATGCTGGGAATACGATTAATTGGAGGAAGTAATTAAGGGTATTTCGAGGAAGAAAAATTTAATAGATATTAGAATGCGGTGGTGGGTGGAGGATTTCCATTAACTTCATCTACAAAGCTAAATGTCATCCTGTCCTAAATGTCATTTATTCTCTAACTGATAGAACCATACTTGATTGGCAAGGAAAATACGGAGGGAAAATGTGGGTTAATATTATTATTATGTTCTGATTAAGGTTAATGATGGATTCAAGAAGATGAAACAGGGAAGAAGAGGTGATGTAAAAGGATGCATAAGAGTCGACCGGAACGAAAACTAAATATCATGAGGCGGCAGTGAAAATTATGAGCGAGGATAGGGATGCGGGCATAGAAAATGGAAAAGAGAACATCTCAATGAAGCGATGCTGATACCCACCAACGGATTAGATTACGGAGGAGATAATTCGGAAGAAAGAAGTTAGGAGGAAATGGATGATACGATATAGCATGATACATACACTAAGAACACCAACGCAGATTTACGTTGAAGGAAGTGCAGCGAGATTCACGAAAAACTGAGGGGGAAATAAGAGGGCGAAAGAAGCGTCGTGGAAGAGATAGCACGAGGACATTGCATAATTTGCATCCGCTGCTACCCTGTAAGCCACCACTAGGGTGTGCAGCAGGGGGTGACCAGACTAACATTTACCCGATTATTTTTGACCCTACCGCGTTCCGAAAAACGGTAGGCTGATCCATAATCATTCGTAGAAAAAAATACCTCATCTTAAATCTATCTGCTTTAAACTTATTATCTTTAATTTTATTGACATGATCTCTCCTACCGCAGTACGATGGGGATAATAATACATTTTCAACATCACTGCTAAAGGGACATCATTCCAATTCATGGAAAAGATTTAATCTGTAATTTAACCTCTGCTACGTGAGTGATTCCCAGCCTAGCTACTCTTATATATTTAATACGCTACTCCATTTATTATAACAACGTTTTACAAATCTAGCTACTCTACGCTGCACGCGATCCAATTCGGCAATCAATCCAACTTCTTGAGGATCACATATACTTGCGGAATATTCTAAATGAGGCCTAACCAGCGACATATAACATTTCTCTTTGACCTTTTCGTCTCATTTACCCAGTATTCTTCTAATAAATCCGAATTTTTTTGTTAGCTTTTCCACATATTCCCCGCATGTGTTTCACCTGGGAGAGATCGTGAGTGAGGGCAACGCCTAGGTCCACACAATCCAATTCGGAGTTCCCAATGCAGTAGGCGTTCTGGAGGAAATTGCTCTTTCTCCAAAAATTCATCACTACGCACTTTTTTAAGTTTAATTCTATAACCTAGTGTCGCACCAGCGTTGTATAGCATTAAAGTCATCTGATTAAGCCGCGGTGTCATCAGGACTACGGATATCTATGTAACCCTCTGAATCGTCGTTTAATATTGGTATTTTACAAATAACTACGGTGTAAACATCGTAAATGTAAAGGAGGAATAAAAGAGGTCCACGAACACTTCCCTGAGGAACTCTTGAAATAACTTCTAATGCATCTGAGCTAACTCAATCTATGACTACTCTTTGTACTCGACCATTCAAAAAGTCTTTAATCCAATTCCGCATATTTTTATCTAAGCCATATGCTTCCAGCTTTGGAGGGATTTACATAGGAAGGACGAAATGGGTGCGCTGCATAGAAATACGAGTTGGTTATTTTAGAGTAACAGTTTTTCAGGAATAGACAAGTATGGCATTGACATTGCCGGTAGTTGAATGTTTAAGAGTTCACATGAAAGTGAATTTAATAATATTGATCTTTGGTGAACGGGCCGCTCAGTGTTCTGTGATATTCATACCAAAAAGAGATGTTTTAATCAAATCTTTGGCACGGTGAGAAAATATTTACCTTACATTTAAGTAACTATAATATTATGAGTGCGTTCCAAAATCTACCGCCAGTATTGGCAATATCGCTTTGATTCGGAGCGCAAAATGATATTTCCATCGGAGAAGAATGATTTGTTTCACGATGGATATCATGAAAGCAACTTACATTTCGGCGTAGCGGCGATGGGTAGGGCTGGAGCCACCATCTTGGTGTCTAAACATTTTGTTGCCATAATATACAATATTGAATTGATAAATAAAGGTATTTAATTCTTTCCTTTTGTTTGAGTCCAGTTTTTTTGGCATTATATACACTCGCGTTTAGGTCTCGTGCGCCAAATAGGGACGGATAGTATGACCTGGGATATATATGAAAAACAATCATTTTGATAACATGTCAAGATGCATGAAATGTATGATATTGCGATAAGAGTTCAATTTGTTTTTTGTATCATTTTCTCATTTATATTATATCGATGGGATACAATGCTAAAACATTAAATAAAGATAAAGGCCTGAGTGACACTTCTTGCACTTACTGTCAGCTGGAACTACGCACGTACAAAGTACTCCGCCGAAAGAAGCCACACAGCAAGAGTTGGAGCAAAAAATCGTATTTTCCGAGTACGGAGCAGTAATATGGACTTTCAAATATTCTGAAACAAACGCACACACATTCCCAAACCCAGTCAAGGGTGTGGGTGGTATTAGCGTCGATAAACGTCTCTTCCGTCA
Organism: Hetaerina americana; assembly: GCF_022747635.1. NCBI lineage: Eukaryota > Metazoa > Arthropoda > Insecta > Odonata > Calopterygidae > Hetaerina > Hetaerina americana. Next base: position 3,184,538 of record NW_027286985.1, on the reverse strand, counting down.
CAACCTCCTATTAATCAAATTGACGTTTATGGTAAAAAGCTCTATAAAGAAGCATCCTAATAACTTTTCCATTCTGTTTAAATATCCTAATAATATTTGCATCGGCAATATAATGCGCACAACATAGGTATGGCGCATATTCCAAACCATGTTCAAAGTATTTCATCATATATGACATATATGCGGGATGTTGACGAATGTGATAAAGTGGAGAACATTAGGCAAACGAGGTGGGAATAGGATGGGCATGCTAGATGGTATGAAGGGTGGAAATAAGCTTGCAGAGTTGAAGAAGAGCTTAATACAATATTTAATACCACGTTGTGATTTGTGGGAGAGGCAAAGAAATTATCGTTGTCTTATTGAGAAGACTGAGCCCATCTAAAGCATGCTTTAACCGGTAGATTGCCAATAGTATTAAGACAGATAACATAAACTATATACTATTATGCCTTTCACAGTCTCCTCGGGGGTTAGAGTGTTTTGTGTTGCATGTTCATGTGGTGATGGAGTTTCGCATTCTTGCTTGTTGTGTCCTGGCTTGCCTGTTGTTGGATGGCTTTCGAGCTGCATCCTAGGGTGCAGTTGTTTGTTGGTTTATGGTATATGTGTTTGCATGAGTGTTGGTGACCTAACACCCCCCGCCACACACCCTTGCGGCGGCTTGCGGGGTATTATGTAGATGTAGATGTAGTAGATGTATATCAATGAATACAAATTAAGGCATACTTGGCAGTGTTGAGGGTTTTCGATGGATTGGAAAAGAAATTTCTTAGAGATTTACTATCACAGTGAACGAAAGAAAGTATTAAAATATTTCTTTTGGTTTAATAAAATAATGTTGTTAGAAGGACAAAGTAATTTTTCCGAAAAAAACATATTGTGAAATGTTCAGTTTTCATTACATGAAGGGAATTTGAAGTCTTGTAAACGCCGAAACAAAATGTCGCTGATAATGTTTGGGCATTTAAATTATCCTCGGCATTAAAATGGGCGATGCAAAAATGAAAATAAATTGTTGAAATACTCCAGAATACGAAATGCGAAAACCAAAGAAAATGCATTCAATCTAAGGTAAAGAAATGGGCAACACGACATTCCATTGTGAGTTCTGACATTCCCTTGAAGATCTTAAGAAATGTAACCGGTAATTAATTGATAAGAGTCTTTTATCAAGGAATTCCTCCCCGATTCTTCGGAGCCTGACTCAGAAATGTCGTGCCCGGTTTAATTTGGTCCTTTGTTCTTTAATTTTAGCAAATAGCTCTCATCTTTGATAATTCTAAATTGTGGCAATAGATCCTAGTTTTCAAAAAAGCCTTGGGCTGCGAAAATCGGCTCTGATTTCCCCACGGTTGGCAGTACTGAGCTGTGGTAACGAATTCGGAATGTTGACATAAGGTTCGAGAAATCTGTAACCTAACATATTTTTGAAATTCGGCCGGTCATGATTCTTTACCAGCTGGCTCTAAGTTACGTTTAGCCTTTTTAAATTTTTGTAACTAAACTAACTTGAATTTTGGGATAAGGTTCTCAGATTGCACTATCTGGCTCTTTCTGATTCTTGGTAACTAGTCATTCTTGAACTGCTAACTTCTTGAAAAAAGTAATCCCCAAAATAAGGCAGCTGAGTCCGTCCCTGTGGAGAGGGAGTATGCCCCCACGAACAGTGATAATCGGGGCGGGCGTGATGAGAGAATTGTCTGTCTTTAGCTTATTCTTTAAGTTCTTACTATCTTACTTCCTGTAGTTCTGAACCCAACCGGTACCTATAATGTACTGCGCTTCCATCACGCTTTCCCATTCGGCAAACTGCATCCCTCTTGTTTTGTTATAAAAAGAGTTATTATCTAATTCTCGTAGGTTGTATTTAGAATCAAAGTTCAATAGACATGGCCATATTTAAATATTTCATCGAGTTTATAAGTTCTTCAAAGTTTAAATGCGGTGACTACCAGTATTTGCAAATAAAGCTACGTATTACGTACGTACTTTGCTACCATTCGAGGTGATACTTTGTTATTTATGTATTAATTGTTTCCGACGAGAGTTTTTCATGATCGTTTTTAATATCAAGAAAACTTTTTCATTTTTCAATATTATTCGCGTCAGGCCGTAACTTTAATGATTAAAATGGTCGCACTGCTCTTTAGAATGATTAATTTTGTCATTTAATTGTGATTGGTCAATATTTCCGTTACTCGTATACAGGCCGTCGGATTCATTCCCAATTATGTAATTTCCAACTAAAGGTAATGTGAATGCGTATTTTATAATTGTTGTTTGGTTTTCGACGTGGCGTGCTTATTCCACCTTTGGGGAAAGAGAAAAGCATAACCAGACAATTTTAGAAATTCTCTTGTGGGACTCAACTGTTTTCTCAGTCCACAAAGATTCCCAAAATTGCTGCGACAAATAGTTTACTCTTGTTCAACACCGTCATACAATCTCTTCCCAGAAATTCCGTTTGGACAGTCTCTTAATTAAGTTTCTAAGATCAATGATTGGCTCCTAGCAAATGCCACGAAAATATAAGGGTGCCAATTCAAATTTAGAGCACGGTGTACTTATTTTGTTTCAAGTAATTGGACTGAATTGTTGCATAAAAAAAGGAAAAATATTTATCGGTGCACAAATTATATCTTTTTGGGTGGAAAAATATTTTCAACAACGGAGAAATTGAACAAATATGAGTAGAATATTTAATAAATGACCAAAACAATTGAGAGAGTAAGATTCATGGCAATATATCTTTCCATAATGCGGTGGCATGATATGTAGAATTTAAATATTTACAGGTGTTATCAAAGAAAGAAGTTTGTCCTAATTTTTTTCCGTCGATGAACAATTACAGTGGAATAAATGTCAGCGTTCTCCTACGCATTAATTTGGGAAAACTTTTCAATATCGATAAATTAAGAATAAACTTAAAAATATTGCAAGAAAGTAGAAAAGTGTTTAACTAAAGATCTCATTATATGTTTTTTAATCAGTGGAAGGAGAGGGGATTTTCATGATTATACTAACTTGAGAATAAAACAGAGATAAACGAAGATCTACATTGCTTCATTGAGTATGGATAAAGTAGATTTTACGGGCACTCAACCACACTGACTGGGATCTAGAAGAAAATAGAAATGAAATACAAAGATAATGAGGGTTATGCATTGAGACCCGTTGGCAGTTAGATGCGGGGGAAGTAGGACAGAAAATGAAAGGAGCAAGGCAGGATTGATCGTTGTCATTTTGGATCTTAGATGCACGAGAGCAATTGGAATTGTTCTAGAAATCACCACCAGATATCAGCGCCAAAGCAGCGAGTTTCCCGTGTAGTAATAGGTAATTCTTTATTATTAAAGACGTAACGCGACTGCTCTGGGAAGATATTTGTGGCGAAGACGCCTCTACAGGTATGTTGTTCCCGTGTAGTGATTTGTGAAGATGTTAAAAATTGAGATTCGAGCAGCGATGAAATACTTCGTAAAGAAAGGTAAGAATGCAAATGTAATCCTTATTGTATTAGGTGTTTTAATATCCTACAAGCCACCGCTAGGCGGTGTAGGAGGAAGTGAATACAAACCAGATTAATTTTGACCCGAATGTGACCCTACCACAGTCGGACGATGTTATTCTGATCTCTTATCGTTCGGAGAAAAAATGGCATCTTAAATGTAATGGATCTATACTTAATCTCTCTAATTTTATTGTAATAATATTTCCTACCGTAGTACGATGAGTGTAATAATACATTTTCAAAAATACTGCTAAAGAGACATCCTTCCAATACATGCAAGATATGAGTTGTACACGAAAAAATGCCAGGTTTGGCAAGGAGAAAAGTCATCTTTCATCAAGACAATGCACGCCCACACACAGGTGTCGTTCCCATGGCAAAATCACGTGAACTACGAGGGTCATCTGGAAAGTAGTACCCGTTCGTGCCGCATGAAGTGCTGACGACGCGAGTAGCCGCTGGACGAGGTCAGATAGCTTCAGTGGCTTGTCTGCCTTCTCTGAGCCAAGTTGCGTGACGCTAGCATTGCCTGTGTTGTTTCTGTGATTGTTTACAATGTTTAAAAAAATTGAGAACGCCGCCAGTTGTGAAGTGAGGGCAGTGATTAAATTCCTCAATGCAAGAAACGTTCGCCCATGTGATATTCATCGCCAATTAAAGGAGGTGTTTGGAGACAATGTAATGGACGAGTCGTCTGTTCGGCGGTGGTGTCGCAACTTCAACATGGGGAGGGGGAACACACACGACGATGAGCGTTCGGAGAGACCGTCTGTCATTACAGACCAACTGGTGAGCTCAGTTGACGAATTCGTGAGGAACGATCGGCGCGTCACAATTGATGACATCTGTGAGCATTTTCCCAATGTTTCTCGAACAATTGTTCATGAAATTGTTAAACACCATCTGCATTATGCAAAAATTTGTGCAAGAAGGGTCCCTCGCGTATCTCAATGAGCTGGCGGTGAAGGACTATGCAGCAGGAATACAGAAACTTGTCACACGTTATGACAAATGCCTTAATTTGCTTGGAGATTATGTTGAGAAGTAGTTTAAAGTATCCTCTTTCAAATAAAATTTTTTATGTTTGTTAATATTTACTTTTGTGTCTTTATTTCACGAACGGGTACTACTTTCCGGATGACCCTCGTAGTATGCGAATTGTTGCCACACCCGCCGTATTCGTCTGATTTGCCTTCATCAGATTTCCATCTCTTCCCCAAGATATTTCTCACTGGACGGAGATTCTCTTCAAACAAAGAACCGACAGCCGATGTAGAAGGATATTTTGTAGGCCTGAAGTAATCTGATTTTCGAGATGGGATCCAAGACATTGGAACATCGCTGGACCCCATGCATTAGTTTACAGGGAGGCTACATTGAAAAGTAAAAAAGTTTCGTTTAGTCAAGTCGTTTATTTCCATTCCATTGCGGGGACTATTTTGAACTCCCCCAATATATTGAGATTAAATGAGGAAGATTAGAGGAAAGGCGACGAAAGAAAATTGGAAAAAGGATAAGCATACTTTGATTTGTGAAAATTTGCTTTGCTTGTTCAAAAGACAGGTATCTCAAAGACATAACCCTCTCAGAGGCACTAGATTGTATGATTTAGGGAAATAAAAAATAGAATAGTAAAGTACAAATGCGAATAAGAAAAGCAAATTAAGTACTGAGATCCAAGATTGTAGGAAAATGTTGAAATGTAACTTGGCAGAAACAGTTATTTGGTCGAGTGAGGAAGTCTAAGTCTCAACCTTAAATAGACGGTATTTTTATTTGAGCAACGGACTTGGAGCAACAGTTCAAGTACGTGAATACGATGTAAGAATCAACAAGCAGATAACTAAAATCTTAATAATATTAAGGTTTTAAATCCTCGTGTGAAGAAGAGAGAAGCTGAAGACATATATTACGATTCAAGGAGTAAAACCAGAACTAGCGCAGTCCTTCATATACTATATAAGAAGCGGCATAACATCGGGTGCAAAACGTTTGAGGGATATCAAGAGAAGAATAGCTCAAGCTAAGGAGGCATTCGTGAATAAGAGTAAACTATTATGTGCAAAGAAAATTAGATTGCAAAAAAGAAAGCAGTTAGTCGAATTTGAAGTATGGACTGGAGGGTATGGAATATTAGAAAAGTGTACCAGGGAATAATAAAAGCCTTTAAAACAGTCCTGGAGGAGAATGCTGAAGATTAAATGAGCCGAAAAAGTGAGGAATGAGAAAGTATACAGAAGAACAGGAGAAGAAAGCCCATTTGGTCAGCTGCAAAGAAGAATCACATGATTTGGGCCCACCTTGAAGCATAATGAATTAGTTGGAAACATATTAGAGGGGATTAATGAAGGAAAAATCCTGTAAGGGAAGACTAAGAGACAAGAACATAGGACAAATTAAGAACGCAAAACAGAAAAGGTTTCAAGGGATGAGAGAATAAACGCTTAAGAGAAAACCAATAAAATACTGATGACGATGATACAGTATAACAAAGACCTGAAATGTTAAAAACCTTTGAAAAGTGAGTTATTCAGTAAAGCAATCTTAATATTGAAATAAATACTGAGTTATATGAGGCACAAAAGTTTACTGAAAGCTAAAATAACAAGGTCATTTTGCAGAAACGAATGAACTTATTAAGAAAAAAGTTTATTTAGCTAAGAGCTGTGGTGGAGATAGAAATACATAAAACTATGAAGATAAGGCAGAATAGCAAGTGGAAATGGCTTGTAGGTTTGCTACGAAGCAATGCTGCAGATAATGGCCTTTAATGGTGAAAGTGAAGAACAGGAACTTTTACTGAATCAAGCGTGAATCATGTAAAAATTGGTTATTTTTGAAATTATTTGATCGCCTCTCTCACTAAATGCCACAAGTCTTGAAGTATTTACTATAAAATCATACTTGGTTCAATGACGTGAGATTAATGATTTCCTCAGGCTGAAATTTCTGGGGGCTGACTTCATTCCTGGGCCCTCCCGGACACCTTAATTTTTCAGCAGTTACTTATACACCAAAGGAGTAACTTTGGATTGGCTGGAATTTCGTATTCCGAACTTTATTTTCAATTCTTTTTAATTTTCTTTTTAATATATTACCGAATCTACCGACCTGAGATTCGACTCATCAAGGTTTAACGGAAATTCCCTAGAAGCATTAATTACTGTACTGAAACTCATTTGACTGAACTGCCAAAGGGCGTTAGAAACCTTTAATGTACTAAAATTTCAATTATCATTTATAGGAATTCGTTTATTAGAATTACGTAATTCTTTCTAGGAATTAGACAACTTTTGGTTATTTCTCTCTCAGTCATATAAATATATAAAGGGTAGTATTAGGAACAAATATTAAATAACATATATTTAAGCACTTTGAACGGAAATACAAGTATTTTTTGCCTTAAAGTTCTAGAATTTTGTATTTCTCTGAAAAATTACAATAAAAAATGGAGGAATTTCAAATCATTAGCCTTGACCGGCAATCGAACCCGGATCCCTCCCGGCCAAGGTCTCGGACCGAGAACTTGAGGTCTTATTTTTCTTTCATTTGTCGAATATTGTTAGCCATGCTAAATACCTATGGATAATACCAAAATACGTGCACATGAACTTTTACTACTTTAATATTCTTTGGTTAAAATTGAGTGTTAATTAGTCAAATATAAATTTTCGTGAATATTTTTGGAATGACATCGTCGGAGAAAAGAATTTTTTATATAAATAAGTATATTACAATTTAATTAAAAAATTCCACATTTTAACTTTATGTTTTATTTACTCTGACGGCAGGAGTCCTAAAATGGCATTAAATTCGCCACATTTTGAGTTAAATTAACCGAATGGATAAGCAATATAATTATCATCTACGACATTTGGTATCTATGGTAAAGAAAGGTATAATTTGCTGAATATATAAGCGCACTAATTTTTTTGTTGGCAGCTATAACGTAACGCATTTGCAATTATATAAAAATACTCGTTCACTATTTCAAAAATGATTTTGGGCACGATGTCATTTAACACGAATTGGCTCATGGCGAGAAATTGAATCATAATGAATCATGCGAAATGAACTTTGTAATCAGCATATTTACCACAGCGTAAAATTAGCTGACGACATCTAAAGAGTAAAATCAATCGTTATAATTTATAGAGACAACATTTAGACCACTTGAATTCGTTATCAATCATTAAATTCCTCCGAATAAGGTTAACAATGTTTTTCCTTTTACGATGTGCAGTCATATTGATTTTAGAACTGCTAGAAAATTGAATATTTAATGTTGGAAATAATAACTGAAAAATGAGAGCGTGTCGATTTCACCCTGCACACAATCAAACATTCAGAGACCAAAATATATCTATTGTGTGGATCAAGGGTAAAAAAATGTGCTGCGAAGTCATGAAATAAGGAATATATGACGGAAAAAATGGTTTTACGGATTCCGTTGCTTTGTGGTAACAACAATTTTACTCTCTCACTTGTAGTTTATTCCGTTTTTTTATTTTTTTTTCACCTTGGCATGCGTACACATGCAGAGAATGATTGAAGGGCAACTCTCAACGAAGGAACTAAGTTGATCTCAAAATGCAATGCCTCATAAACAGATGACCACCATTCAAATGTCTCTTTACGAAATCTATCAACTTGGGGACTTAGGAGACCTCACAGGCCCAGGAAAACGCCGCACAACCTAATCAATACCAATAACATAATTTCGTATAAAAGTGATCGTAGGTCCTCAATTCTATTATTCATTCCCGCATTAGTTAACTCAAAGAATATTATTATTAGCAGTAAACTGTAGTTTCATATTTTCACAAAGAATGACTGCCAACTTATTCATTCCCGTGGCATTCATTTTGGATCGTTATTCCGTTTAAACTCCTCCCAGACGCAGATCGCAAACAGATTAAATGGCTTCCCTTGTGCAACTTTCCGTCTTTTTCGCTTATCGCGTGAAATGGTGAATTTCACAGCTCCCTCGGAGCCATTAGTCTCCCATGTTTACGGCCAAAGGCGCTAAAGAAAAATAAGCAATGTGACGCACATTTACGGACGCTGTTTCGGGAAAACAACGTTAAAGTCAAATAATTTCCTCCTTCGCCGGAGAATTTAAAAAAAAAAAAAAAACTTAAGCAGAAAAATTCCCGACGTGGCAAAGAGTACTTGAGAGAGCAGTAAACACTCTTTGGATCTTTCATATGGCGGCTGCAACTGAAATTGGAACTCAAAACAGCGATCAACACTTATGAATTCCATCAAAATGATTCAAAGCAGTTGAAAAGTTAGAGATCCTGAATGTTTATTAAATTATACAATTGGCTACGGGAAAAAAGCAAATTTTATTTATCGACAATAGGAATTCGACGAAATGCTAGCCGAATTATTTCTCACCGATAGGTTGAATGTTCCAGTCACGAACCCAGCGTAATCAGGATTAATCTCTCTTTTCCGCAGTTTCGAAAACATCGCCGGAATATTCTTTAAAAAAATGGACGGACGCTGAGTTTACAGACCTATTGATAAGGATTTAGCGCTAAGCAGCGTGCGAACAAAGAATAAAAAAACAAATATAATTTTCCTCTCGTCCCGTGCGTTCATCTTCCAGCGTCCCGTCGTTTGACTTTTTTCGCCTCGCTGTATCTCTCCATTTTAAAATTTCACCGTGGGGATTTGGAGCGAAATAGAAAAGAGAGGATCGGAAGGGGAGAGGGACGATACCCGGCAGCTGCAAAAACCAGAGGCGTTGATGCCGGTCTTTATTTCCCGTCCAAACCCACTACTCACTCCACTCCACCCCTTCCCTCCGCGTTTAAAAAACCTTTTATTTATTCACGGCGTGTCTGTCCGCCGTCAGGGGGCGCGATACGCCGAGAGACGGGAGCAAACCGCGCGCCGTGTCGTCACACGTCACTTCGGTCGCTGCACGATTCCGATTCACTCCCCCCCTCCCCATTGCCTTCTCCCTCCACAATAACCCCTCCCTCTCCATGCATTCACACACATACACACATCCCACTCCCCAAAAGCTTCACCGATACCACCCCCCAAACCCTCTTTTTCCCCTCCCTCGCAGACGTCCCCGTCGGACTACGCATATTCTTCGAAATTTCGCCCCATTTAACTCGAGCGGCGGTCGCCTCGTCCGCGATGCTTTCTTTTTTCCTCTTTAATTCACCCTCGCAGCCATCATCCCTTTTCCGCGCGTCGCGAATATAAAAATTATCGGGGATTGAGGGCGGACGCGGGAGTGACGAATGGAAATGAATTCGATTTGTCGCCGCGACGGAAATACGAGAAGTTCGGCGCCGAGGTGGCGTACGTCGCTCCGTCGAATCGAGCCGTTCCGCCGCGGAATTTGAGAAATTCCGGAGCCGGGAACTCTCGGGCGGAGTTGCATATTGCATCAGGTCCCCCCCCAAGGGTTTTTTTACTCTTGCGAGAGGAGGATTCACATCTAATTTTGAATAATTCGCGACGTCTTTGCATGATTGGGTCCGTTACATTCCACGCTGCCATCTTCATAGTTAAGGGCAATTCTGTGGAGGTTTTCGAGCCATGAGATCATATGATTTTGGGGAAAAAACACGAGAAAATTGAATCTTTCCGCATTCTCATTATAGGGCAAATTAACAAATCGAATGCGGTAAAAAAATAATGAGTATGGATTGTGTGCCATACATTACGATCTCTTGGAAATGTTTGGGTATCAAATACAGTAATAATATATTTTTATTTTTTCCCCCCAAATTTTCCAGAAAGACCAGAAGATTCGTGTTTGACTCTACCCTATACTGCCCACCATACCGATTGTTTCATCAAATGATATCAATTCACTGCGCTCAGCAAATAGCAGTAAAATGCGTATTAATGACAGTATATAGATGGATAGCGATCTTTATTAGGGCAATATCGAGACCAAACGTTCTTTTTTTATTATTTACGGAATTATATTATTATAATATAAATCTCGTTGCAATTATGCAGCTGTCCTGGTGGCAACGGTCAAGTCTGGTCAACGTTCACTCTTACAATTCAATTATCTTAGGGGTCGTACTACAACCTTTTAAAGATATAACAGAGGACATGTAATTTCCCATTGGCAATTGCAGTCTTAATACTGAATATGATTTTTCCTGTGGGTTGTCCCGATAAATTTTAATCCTATACGTTTTTCAATTAATAATGCACAAAATACACAATCCATTCTATTAAAAAATTGATGAAATGTGATAAAAATAAGAAAATTGCGAAAACGTCCTCCACAGAAACATTTAAAATTAATCTAGAACGCACACCAAAAATAAAACAATCTATCAATGACAGCATACCCTAACTGCAAATATGGTGCGTGATAATATCAAAGGTATTTCAGAGAAAAATGATAACTGTAGAGAATGAGCATGTATTAATTACTCCATATAGAAACAAAAGCAATTTGAATATGATACTACCACAACACATGCTTAGTTACCGGAAACCTTATATTTTTTTCTGAAAGGAATTTAAAAAATCTCAATTAAATTTTAATTGAATCATTTATCGTTACAATGTCTGAAACATGATCAATATCGGGAATTGCGGAAAGGTAGCATGCAATTTTTACGCCATTAATAATGAAAAACATAGGGATACGGCTTAAAATAATAAATATTCTCAATCAATCAAGTTTAGCAATGTATGCACCATACATTTTAAATAAAGATTTTTACATATTTTATGTAAATTTGATAACGTTTCCGTTCCTGTGCCGTTAATCGTATAATCTTCCTGTACATTTGAATTCCGGGTTAGAAGCTCTCTCTTTAAATCAATTTACGTCAATATCAATGGAAAATGAATCGATACTCACCGAACGAAAATTACCCTGTTGATGTCAATTACAAAGAAACAACTATTCGGACTAATTTATATCGAGCCACACGGCGTTGCTGTTATAATGCATACATTAAATGGTCAGTGGCGTTGATGTAGAAAAATGAGGTGATAATTTTTGAGTTTCCGGTCCAATCACCCGCTAAGGACTTTTAATTTTACCTGGAAAGTCGAGAAATTTTTTGTATTGACTAAATTCGTGATAGGAATTTTAATGCAGTCAATTTGAGAGGCGGCTTTTGATGAAATTACTTCTGAGGTTTCTCTGTTTCCGTTATTCATTCAATCTTTGGCGGAGAGAGTTGAAACGATTTCGGCTTTCTTCTGATCCAGTCATAATATTTTGCATAGAAATCGACTAAATTTACGCTCAGTACCTAAAGCAATGAACGCATCCGAGGTCTTTCCCCTCAAGTGAAACTAAGCACTTAATTACTTGCAAGCGTGCTACGAGAGACTCTAGAGGATTAACATTCTCCACGGAACACACTCCGACCCATCCAAGGTTAATGAATCTCTGAAGGTGTTTGGAGAGAAAAGGAAGAATGTTCACAGACAAGTTACGTTCTATTAACAATAAGGAGATGCTATGAAGTCGACCCTGAGAATAAGGATTAAGGATATCCGTAAAGAAATTATTTCCTAATATAGGTTTCCAAAAAGGATCGTAGCTTATCTCGCAAAAGGCTGTAATCAGGGTCAAGTAGTGGCCATATCTTCCCTGGGGGAAGTTTTCGACTTTGATATAATTCAAAATGAATATTACTTTTGTACCCGTCATAACTTTGGAACACCTACCGTCCTCAGAGCATGGAATTATCTACCACGGGTTGAACTGCGATCTCTAAATTAGTTCGAATATTGTGAAATTAACACAATTTTCATCTTTCACACGTACAGTAATCAACCCGAAGGTCGGTTTGGTAGGTGATGGTAGAGTTCACCCACTACTAAGCCCTGTACGGCGTGTGAAATTCACATATCAGGGTATGGGGGCTAGGGGAAGGGTTCCAAAGGGACGGGTTTGGAGGGGCAGCGTTAGAAGGGTGGGGAAAATGTAGAAGGTGATGGGGGTGGAAGGGGGATGAAAATATAATTAGAGCAGGGTAATTAGTGCCTAATATTGAATCCTGGCCAGTTCCAGGACTCCAAGAGCCAGATGAAGGATTGCTCTAGTGTTTTCAGTTTCAGAGGAGGATCAGAGGGTGGGAGGGATGCTATGATGGATACACTATAGCATTTATCAAAGGGAGTGTTGTGTTCGGAGGCGTGTTTGGGGATAGGGAGCATGTCAATTAAGGAAGAGTTTTTGCATGAGGCTCGGTGGTTGTTGATTCTGATATTGAGGGGTGTGGTGGTCTGCCCAATATAATAGGCAGGGCAAAGTTGGCACTTCAGAAGGTACACTACATTGCTAGAAGTGCAAGTAGAGGAGGGAATTGGTGGGAGAGAGTTAAAAAGCGGGTGGGAGAGGGATGGGATTTTGGTTTTGAAAATAGGGCATGTTTTACATGTGGGTTTATTGCATGGCGTTGGAGTGGTTTTAGGACGGGTTGGGGATTTAAGGAGTGGATTTGTTGATTTGAGGAGATCGGATAGGTTGGCGGGGCGTTTGAAAGTAACTGAGGGGCATTTGGGAAAAAGGTTGGCGGTGGCATTATGATTTTTTAGGGTAGGGTAGAGGTCTTTCAGGATTGATCGTATAGATTCTAAGCCCGGGAAGTATGTTGTGCAAATTGAGAGAGGGTGGGGTTCCGCGGTGGAGGAAGGTTTGGGAGTGTACGCATGTTTTCGGATTCTTTCGTTCAGGAGGGATTCGGGATAACCTCTTTTGAGGAGGGAACAGTGTAGACTTGAAAGGAAATGATCAAGGGAATCAGGGTCACTACAAATTCTGTGTCCTCTTGTGGATAGGAGTAAGGAATGGAGCGTTTTGTGTGATATGGGTGGCAACTATTGTAGTGTAAGTATTGCTGTTTGTTTGTGGGTTTAATATGTACAGAGGTGTGAAATGTTTGGTTTCTTAATGTAACATTTACATCCAGGAAGGTGATTTGGGAGGAGGAAACTGTAGAACTGAAGGAAATAGAGGACGAAGCATTGAGGTCGGAAATGAAAGCTTTCAGGGAATCGGTACCATGTGGCCAGAGGAGGAAGATATCATCGATGTATCTGAGCCACAATAGAGGTTTCAGTGGTTGTTTTGACAGGAATTTCTTCTCTGCGAGACCAAGAAAGAGGTTTGCATAGGAAGGGTTGAACCTGCTACCCATGGCACAGCCCTTGATTTGTAAGAAGAATTTGTCGTTAAAGGAAAAGGAGTTGCGGGTGAGGATGAACTCGGAAAGACTAAGGAGAAAATCTGTGCTGGGTATGTGTGGCTCAGGGCGTTGGGAGAGGTAATGTTTGAGAGCGGAGAGACCTTCTGAGTGGGGAATCGATGTGTATAGGGATGTTGCATCTATGGTGGCCATAATGATCTCAGTATCTGGAGGGAGGGAGGTTGATTTTAACCTTTCCAGGAAATGGTAAGAATCTTTGGTGTGTGACGGTAGGGAATGGACTATCGGTTGGAGATAGTGGTCTACAAATGCAGAGATTCTTTCAGTTGGGGAGTGACGGGAGGATAAAATCGGACGACCGGGATTCCCAGGCTTGTGAATCTTTGGAAGGATATAGAAATGAGGGGTGCGTGGGTGGGGAGGGGAGAGGAGGTCCAGGTCTGAAGGAGATAGACCCTCATTTGGCCCGTTGGACACGAGAAATTCAATAAGTTCCTTCTGAAGTGCGGGGTTTGGGTCTTCGGGGATTTGCCGGTATGCGCACGTATCCGAGAGTTGCCTGTCAACCTCCGTTATGTAATCCGATCTATTTAAGACAACAACTGTTGAACCTTTGTCCGCGGAAGTAATGATGATATTAGGATCCTTAATTAGCCTTTTTAGTTCTGTGGATTCGGTTGGAGACAGGTTGGGTCGAGGATTTAGGGTCTTGAGGAAAGACGGGTTGGAAATTCTGGACAGGAGAAGGTTTATAAAAATTTCAATTGGATGATTTGGGGGGAGGGGATTGGGTTCTTGGGCAGAAGCCGGCTTGAATTTATGTAAGGCGTTGTGAAGGGGTCTGGAAACTTGCTGGAGGGACGGTTGGGAATCCCAAAATGCCTTCCACCGGAGATTCCGGCAGAAATGCAATACGTCCGCGAGGATTGTCACGTGGTTTACTCTGGGGGTGGGGGTAAAAGAGAGGCCCTTGTTCAAAAGGGAGGCCATATTTGGGCTAAGGGGTTTGGAAGAAAGGTTAACCACGTGGCTTGCGGCGTCCGTGTCTTCGTCTGGCGGGATGGGGGTGGTGGGTCTGGAGGGTCTGGAGCGGGGGTGTCTTTGGGGGAAAGGCCCTCGAGGGTTCGGTGGAGGCAGATTATACATGGAAGCAAGGTCCGGTTTGAAGAGGTGTAGGGGTGGGGGAGGAGGGGGGAGGGTGGCCAGGCATAGCGGTAATTGGAGACCTTCTGCTGAAAATTACTGAAATGCGGAAAACTAAACGGACATACGTGTATGTTTTCATAAAACGGGTGGTGGGGAAATATAATGAAAAAGTTAAAGAGAGGTGCTATTTTGCTCTAGTTAGACCTCATTTGGAATATGCCGCAAGTATTTGGGATCCGTGGGAGAAAATTTGGCAAAAAGAATTAGATAAAGTCCAGAGAAAATCCGCTAGATTCGTTATAAATTGTTATTATCAGAACACAAGTGTGACAGGTCTCTTAGGGGATTTAGGATGGGAACCACTTGAAGTACGGAGAGAACAAGCGAGGCTTAGACTTTTAGAAAGGTTCAGAACAAACGAGTTTAACTATGACACTGAAGGAATTATAATGGCCCCACACTACTTAGGTAGATCAGACCACAAAGACAAAGTAAGGGAGATAGATTCCAGGACAGATAGGTACAAATACACATTCTTTCCCCGAACAATCAGAAATCATAATAGTAAGAAACCGAAGTCACTTAGAAATATTGAAAACATTGAATTTACAAGTCGGAGCAAAGTAAAACACTGCAAAGCTGTTAGGTGTACTTTCAGGTGCATGTGTATGTAAGATGTAGTTTGAGTGTTTGCATGTGTGTGGGGTGTAAGTGATCTTGCATGAATATATGCCATGTTTTTTTTGTGGACATATGAATTTGTGGTTCTAGCATGCGGTTTTTTTTCTTTTTCTTTTTTAAATTACGGGTGGTGTCCTAACACCCCCCGCCGTACGCCCTTGCGGCGGCTCGCGGGGTATTAAGTAGATGTAGATGTATGATGGTGGCAGGCTCAAATATGAGGATATTGATCATCATGCAAAATTTTAAAAAGTAACTTTCTTCAGGTATTTATTTCATGCAATGTGTTTTAATGTGTTTATGCATAATTCTCGAATACAACACAAGTTTCAAGTCCGGAGTGAGTGAACAAATAAGAGGAGAGAAGTGCGGAGATATGGGCGATGTGAGCTTAGGGAGGCATTAGGCGGGAGGAACCCCCTTTACATTACACATTTGTGTTTGTGCCTCAGGATGATGCATTAGCATGGAAATGCGTTGAACAAAACAAACAGCAGGGGAAAATTAAATTTTTATTACGATTTAAATCAGGGCATGATTTCTTTTAAAGGGTCCTTGCCCTAGAATACTAAAATGATGTGCGAGGACCATCGGCCGAGTGGTAAGAAGGTAAGCATTAGAAAAAGGCTATTACCCTAAAGGAAGATAAAACAGAAACGGAAAAATCCAGTGAGGCAGGAGAAACTTAAACCATCATAAATATAAATATTTGCACGGAAGAAAAGAAAAAAAAAGGAAATCCAAAGATGCATACTCTCATAGATGGAATAACAAAGAGCGCGTTGCCCTTCGCAGATGACGGGGCTTTTGGCAGAATGGAAATAGGGCCAAGAAGTGACCTTCAGAGAAGGATAAGGCAGGACGACTCGTATTGGTTCGTGAAAGAACACGAAAACGAGGTCAACTTGAATACGGTGGAGATTAATGGGAACAAGTGTTGGAGTTTCGGCAAACTCTTTAGCTGGATGGACTGGAAGCGATTGAAGAGATAAGTAAAATGAAGCTAGCAACACAATCTAGAATACTTAGGTATTTTACTAAAGATTCTGTCTAATGGTAGATGGCAGTAGAGGATGGGAGCAAAGAGTCATACGCAACATGTGACATAAAATATGTGAGACAAGTTTCAACTAAAGTGAGCGGAATAGAAACGCTTCGTTTAAATTTTTACGTTTTTTTCAGAAATGACCAAATCGATATTTAAGGTATATTTCATGCATGCTTGTGAAGAAAATGGAGCGCAATTAGTCGACCACGGTATAACAAAAACTAAATAACCATTCTAAACGGCTTTTAATCCATCCTTTTTCCTCAGGTATCAGTAAAACGAATTGATACAATTTCACTTTGTTTAACAGCCATGATTTAATAGTTTCTTAAGCAGTATTTTAAACCTCTCAGTAAAAATGGAGTACATTTTCGTCGAAGTTGATGCAATAAAATAGCACGAGACTTGCCAGATTGTTTTCCATGGATCCTTTTCATTGCCTTGCCTGAAAAAATCTTTCATTCAATTTTTACGTATTTCTCAGAAATAGGTAAATCGTTAGTTATGGTAAGCAAGCGCTGGTTGTTTGTTGCGCATTGGTTGGTTTCCATGCATTTTTGTAATAAATGAGCGCATTTTAGACCACAATGTTGTAAAAAATAACTACGAATCAATCAAGGTGGATAGAATCCGATAGAGGAGGAGAGAACGCGAAGGAATTTTTGTGATGCCAAACAAGAATTATGATTATATTCTAAGAAACTGCGGGAGATGCCCCAAAAGCAATGACTAAAAATGAAGTTATCCGCTGATGCGCATTTTTGAAAAAAATATGCAGTCATATAAGCACGAATAATCGGTAAAAACAATATTGGAATATTTTAAATTGTAAAATCTGTCAAAAATGCTGTGAAGGAGAGGAGATACAAAAATTATAGCATCCAATTTAACGCAGGGGTCACATAGGCAATGACTGGCCTATGTAAAAGGGCGGGCAGAGTTTACAGTTCAGAAGATAAACAAAATTTTTATTTTAACTCTCTCCCGCCCTTCCAACACTCCTGCATTTCCAAGAATGTTGCTTATCTTCTGACCTGTAAACTCTGTCCGGCCTTTTACATAGGCCAAAGTTCCACACCTCTGACCTTAGGATTAACAACCACCGCGCCTCGTGCAATCCCTCCTCCCCGTCTGCGGCTCTCCCCATCCCTAAAAATGCTTCCCATTATAGAACCCCCTTCAACCAGTGCTACAATGTTTCCGTCCTAGCGTCCCTTCCCACATCCGATAGCCCTATAGAATTAAAAACTCTTGAAATGGCATTCATTCGGCTCTGTATGGCTTATCAGTATCCGGGCCTCAATGTCTTCACTAATGAGAATGGACTGAATTGTCACTTGGTGGAAGCGATTCATATAGGAGAGGTGAATACTTTGTTCTTCCACATGAGTTTTGGTGTGCGTGGCCTTTGTTTCGACTTACAGGGTCTTAATTACGACTTTGTAAGTCGAAACCTGGGTCTCGGATGTTGCAATAGTTGTGGTGAGCAGATTATTTTCTTTTCCGATTATGTGTCAATTCCACCTTTTTCCGCTCACCCCTTCTCTATCTCAGCTCCCCTATAGCCCCTCCTCTCCATTTTCTCTCCCCCAACCATTCCTCTCACCCCTCCTCCACCTCCCGTTCTCCCCTTCCCCCTTCCCTTTCTCTCGCACCCCTCACCTCTCCCATTCCAGCAGTCATTACGTCTATTTCTTCTGATGAAGACGGAGCTAATTCCGTCGAAATGATCAAGAAATAACGTGTGAGTGATCTTTTTATGTGTCCTATATTGTTTTTGCGGTCTAAGTTTGTTATTCAACACTTCCGTGTTACTTCGACGAAATCGTATATATGTATACATATTAACCGTTAACCATTAACACAGTAATCAACCCGAAGGTCGGTTTAATAGGTGATGATAGAGTTCACCCAGTACTAAGCCCGACGGCGTGTGAAATTCACACATCAGGGTATGGGGGCCAGTTCCTTTCCCAGTGCCGGTTATGGTTTCCCTGGAAGACCAGGTACCCGAAAAATCACTTTAGCTTGGGTGGAGCTGCAGGTTCCCAGAGTGCCTTGCCCAGGAATCGAACCCGGGACCCTCCGTCAGAAGGCCAACGCTCTACCCACTGGACTACCGCGACCGAAACATACATATATATATATATATATATATATATATATATATATATATATATATATAACAACGTTAAAAACACTATTGAGAAAGGCAACGGTAAACCACCTCAATTATCATTCCCAAGGTTAACATGATGGGCAATACAGAGATTTTGAGTCCTGGCAACTACGGGGCTCGGCCCAATCGGCCATGTACCGTGCCCGGCAGCGGGGGAGGCAAGGCTTCCGCGGTCGTCATCCCACGACACCCTTCAGTCCTGCTGCTCTCGGTTTTCCGGGAGCAGCAGGACTGAAGACGCAGGAGAAGAATACCGCATTAGTTAGAATAGGAACGTGAAATGTTAGGACAATGATGAGGACAGGGAAACTGGAGAATATTAAGCGAGATATAGAAAGAGGAAAAATATATATTTTATGTCTATGCGAGGTGAGATGGAAGGATAGCGGGGATTGCTGGAGTGTTAATTATAGAATAATGTACAGCGGCGGGGACGAGAGCCAACGAGGGGTTGCCATAGTATTAAATGAAGAGGTAGGAAGACGCGTAGTCAACATAGAGCAGGTAAAGGATAGATTATTACTAGTAGAAATAAAAGCAAAAATGACGAACTTGGTTAATATTCAGGTATACATGCCACCGAGCCACCATGTGGAAGAAGATTTCGAAACCATAGTATGCCACCATATGATCAGTTAGAGGACATAAGCGCGTGTTCTCCCGCAGGGAAACGTTTGGTAGTGATAGGGGATTGGAATGCGACGGTAGGCGAAGGAAGAGATGGTGATGAGGTCGGGGACTACAGTTTAGGCACGAGAAATGACCGCGGGGAGAAAGCAGTCGAGTTCTGCAGGAGACAGGGGTTAGTCATCACCAACACTTGGTTTAGACACCACACAAGGAACAGGTATACATGGAAAATTCCAGGTGGCTCAGAAAGGTATCAGCTAAATTATATCCTGGTTAGACACAGGTTTTAGAACAGTGTGATAAATTCGCACAGCTTCCCGGGAGCGGATGCGGACTCTGACCACAATTTAGTTGTTATGAAATGTAGCGTCCATTTCAAAAAGATAAGGCAGGGGCGGCGGGTTATAAAATTGAATGTAGAAGCATTAAATGGATTGGAAAGGAAGGAGTCCCAACAGACGGTAGAGGAAATCATGGAGGATGGTTAAGAGCCAAGTACTTTCGAAGAAAAATGGGAAAGTATCAAGAAAGGCGCAAAAGACACTATTTGAACCGTTAACGCTAAAAGGACTAGGAAACCATGGATCACGTATGAGATGATTACAAAGATGGATGAGCGGCGAAAATGGAAGAATGGAAATACAGAATTAGTCAAAATGAAGTACAAAGAATTAAACAATAAATTGAGACGGTCAACAAATAAAGCAAAGGAAGCATGGTGGAAGACGCAGTGCGAGGATATGGAAAGTGTGCAGAGGAAGGGTGAAATTGGTGCGCTGTATAGCAAAGTTAAATCTTTATCGGGAAGTAAGAAAGGGAGATCTATACTAATAGTTAGAGATAAGGCGAGTAAGGTAATAATTTTCACAGGAAAGATCTAAGAGAGATGGAAGGAGTATAGAGAAAAACTGTATAGTAAAGAACTTAGGCCAACAAAGTTAAACATAGAAAAGGAACAAGACATAGAGGAAGATAGCTTAGGTCCAGGCATACTTGACGATGAGATAGAAACGGCATTAAGGGAGATGAAACTAAATAAGGCCGTGTGGGTGGATAACATTCCCGCGGAACTATTGAAATGTTTAGGAAAATGTGGGAGCAAGAGGCTATATTATGGCTGATCCGTAGTATTTATGAGGAAGGAATCTGGCCGGATGACTTTGTGAGATCAGTTTTAGTTCCTATTCCGAAAAAGGTAAAGGCTACATCATGTGAGGACTTCACGACAATAAGTTTGATATCCCACGCAGCTAAAGTCGTCCTCAGGATCATAGACAAAGGGATAGAGAGTAGGGCAAATGTTTACTTAGGGGATGATCAGTTTGGGTTCAGGAAGGGGAGAAGTACGCGTGATGCCATTGCAGTAATGAGATTATTAATCGAGAGGAATATAGAACACAACCAGGAAGTATTTTCCTGTTCCGTAGATTTCGAAAAAGGGTTTGATAGAGTGAATTGGGAAAAACTAACGAGTATTCTGCAGAAAATAGGAATAGATTGGAGAGAGAGGAGGCTATTCCGCAACCTGTACATGTCTCAGACTGCACAGGTGCGAGTGGGGAACGGGAAGTCCGGTTGGGGTTGCCCATTATCACCGTTGCTGTTCAACTGTATGTAGAGGAAATGATTAAGGAAGCATGAGAAGAACTGGAGGTAGGAATGAAGGTGGGCCAGGAAGTCGTAAAATCAGTTAGGTTTGCTGATGACCAAGCTTTAGTTTGTCAGTCAGCCAAGGGGTTGCAAGCATTGCTTTGTGAATTCGAAATTCAGTGCTACAGGTATGGGATGACAATCAATATTAATATAACAAAAGTAATGCGATTTTCTAGAAAGAAAAAGGCTGAGCTAAACATTAAAATAGGAGGGCAAAAATTAGAGTAGGTAGAACAGTTTACGTATCTCGGCAGTGTTTTGAACCAACACGGTCAAAGTAGTCGGGACGTAAGGAGAAGAATTGCGCTAGGCAAAGAGGCTTTCACAAGGAGGAGGGAGTTAATGACGGGGACGTTGAGTAAGGATGTTAAGAAAAGACTCGTAAAAACTTTGATATGGAGCGTAGCTACGTGCGGCGAGAAAACGTGGTCATTGAAGCAGGAGGATAGATGTAGACTGGACGCATTTGAAATGTGGGTGTAGAGAAGAATGGAGAACGTGAAATCGACAGAGAAGAAAACAAATGAGGAACTACTTGGTATGGTGGGCGAAGAGAGGGTTTTGTTGGGAGAAATCCTATTGAGGCAGGAAAAGTGAATGAAGGGGGTATTGACCGGCAGTGGGATGTTGAAGATTGTAATAGAGGGGGAATGTTAGGCAAACGAGGAAAGGGAAGGGGCAGGATAGGGATGTTGGACGGGATGAAGGGAAGATGAAAGTACTCAGAGATGAAGAGGGGTCTAATGTCGAGCAGGTTACTGGATTTTGTTAGGAATTACAAAATATTTATTTAGTAGCTGTGTCCATCGAAAAACCTACCTTAACCGGTAGATAACCTAATAATAATAATGACTATTGAAAATCTTAAAATTACCTTTAAAATCCTCGATTCAAAGATAAATCATTGGCAGAAGTCTGTTAGTGTGTAATCCTTCCTTCAAATGAAGGGATCTCAAAAGCGGAAGGATTATGTTTTGTACGAATGTCTTCGGAAGCATAAATGTTTACTTCTACATTAACAGGTCGACATGCAATAATTTTATTTTTATTTATGTAAATAATTTTAAAGTATTTCATTGCCTCATCGGATTACGTTTCAAATCTATTTGGTTATGATTTGATGCAAGAAATCAATTTCATTCGTTTTGTTTGGTTTTCTATTATTGGTATATCTAATCTATTAGTATTGGTATTCTGAAGATCCCATCATCACCTCTTCCTTACAGTTCTTGCCTCCTCAGTCGCGGGCTCGTGTTTACCCCCACAAAAGCCGACGCAACTTACGGAACAGCTGCACTCCGTGCCAGCAGCGAACGAGGTTGTGATTGCATATCGAGTCTCACTCCGAATTCCAATGTGACTTAAGCCCTGTTCATCACGGCGGGAGCACACGGAGGGCCCGGGCGTCCAAAATGGGACAATTGCCGCCGTCTTTCACTGCGTTGAAAGGGGGCGAGGGGAAATGGAGTCTCTCTCCTCGCCTGAGCCCGGCAGGGTGACAGTGTGAACCGTTGAGACAGCTTCCCGTTTTGTCAGCCCTAATGGAGCACATGGTAGCCCGGCAGGTGAAATGACAGTCCCTCCGATCCCCCTCGCTCACTCACAGCCAACATCCTCCCCGCAACACCCATTCCAAAATCCGAAATCTCTCTCTCTCTCTCACCTAAAAGGTCCTCCGTCTCGCTGGCCATTGACCAAGGCGGCGCGTTTTATTCGTGTAAATCTGATTCTTCGGAGAGTGGGACTCATCGCGATTGCCATGGAAACAGGATCGGCTCACCGCATGTCGCACCTGTTTCCATCATCTTCTTTCATGCATCAAACCGCACCACACCGATAGCCAGACGTTCAGGGAAAGGAATTGTTAGCGAGAGTAATACAGAATGTAGGAGATGAAGCACGACATTTAACTGATAGCTAAGGAAAATAAAGAAACATCCTTACTACACAGAGCAGCTCGCCCTTGGATTATGATGAGCACGCCAGCCTCCCACGTTTCTGATTTTTAAAGAAAGCTAAAGGAGAATTGGTAAGGCTTGCTAACTTTAGCAATCCACGATAAAAACAAGCATGCCGCGCTCACATTTTACCAATATGCCTTTTGGTAAAATGTCATTGCATTCAGTGAAATTTTTTTCTTTTTGCAAGTTGAACTACTGTCAATGCTTAAACGCGATGGCCACACTTTTCGTCGAATCCAGGGTTGAACACATAGTCAGTGCACTTGAGTTTCCTTTTCTTAAAACATATATTGTTTCCTCTCGTAAAATAAGGTATTAGTATTGCAAGGAAAGTTGTATGCAACTGTGTATTTAGATGATAATGTTCATATTATTCGGAAATCCGAGCTGAAGAGAAATTTCGATTTCCCTGCGAAATAAGGAAATGTTAATATTTTCCACCGTATATATGTGTATATATATATATATATATATATATATATATATATATATATATATATATATATATATGTGTGTGTATATATATGTGTATATATGTGTATATATATATATATATATATATATATATATATATATATATATATATATATATATATATATATATACACACACATACATTATTTCACTAAAGATCTGAGAATTTCTGGAACACGGAACGTTGCTTAGACAATATTTGCAGGGAATAAAATTGCGTAAAAGATTAAAACAATCAAGTTGATTTACTCCTAGAATCTCTTTCTTCCGGTTTCCAGGACTTCCTGCTGGCACATGAGGAAGACGTATTCCGAGTGGTGGAGTCAGCCCTAATGTAACTATTGATGAAGGTCTATCCATGAAGTTATTTTATGTGATTTTCATATAAATCGATATATTTTTTGTCAGTGATGGGGTTGCAGGCATTGCTGAGCGAATAAAAAGAGACGTTTCAGGCGTGATATGGTGGAATATCATGATTAATTAAAGATAGCAATTTTCCACAAAAATAAAGTTTAATACGACCGGTTTCAATATTACTACATCATCATCATCCTGATGATGATGTAATAACATTGAAACCGGTCGCATTTAATTTTATTTTTGTGGAAAATTGCTATTTTTAATTAATTGCTGAGCGAATTGGAAATTCAGTGCGACAGGTATGGGATGAGAATCAATATTAATAAAACAAAGGTTATGCGATTTTCTAGAAAGAAAACAGCTAAGCTAAACATTAAAATAGGAAGGCAAAAACTGGAGCAGGTAGAACAGTTTACGTATCTAGGAAGTGTTTTGGACCAACACGGTCAAAGTAATAGGGACGTAAGGAGAAGAATTGCGCTAGGCAAAGAGGATTTCACAAGGAGGAGGGAGTTGATGGCAGGGACGTTGAGTAAGGATGTTAAGAAAAGACTCATAAAAACTTTGATATGGAGCGTAGCTATGTACGGTGCGGAAACGTGGTCATTGAAGCAGGAGGATAGACGTAGATTGGAGGCTTTTGAAATGTGGGTGTGGAGAAGAATGGAGAAGGTGAAATGGACAGAGAAGAAAACAAATGAGCAAGTACTTGGTATGGTGGGCGAAGAGAGGGGCTTGTTGGGAGAAAAAGTGGATGAAGGGGGTATTGACCGGCATTGGGATGTTGAAGACTGTAATTGAGGGGAGAATGTTAGGCAAACGAGGAAAGGGAAGGAACAGGATAGGGATGTTGATGAACGGAGGAAGAAAGTACTCTGAGATGAAGAGGGGTCTGATGTAGAGTAGGATACTGGATTTTGTTAGGAATCACAAAATATTTATTTAGTAACTGTGTCCATCCAAAGACCTACCTTAACCGGTAGATTACCTTATTATATATATATATATATATATATATATATATATATATATATATATATATATATATATATATATATACCTGTAAATATATATTTATATATAATATTTGGACGGTAAAATAGAATACATATAAAATAGTAACTCTTAAAAGGACACTCATTGTGGTAAATTGTTTAAGCTCTCGGCCTTCTCTGTGGCCTTCTTCAAGTAAGACCCAATCTACCATGTGAGTGTCCTTTTATGTGTTACTATTTTATATGTGTTCAATTGTACCGTCCAAATATAATACTGCTCCTGTTAGTGTTTCCGTATAATCGATATATATATATATATATATATATATATATATATATATATATATATATATATATATGTGTGTGTGTGTATATATATGTATATGTATATATATATATATATATATATATATATATATATATATATATATATATATATATATATATATATATAGTGATTCAGTTCCTGCATTATTTTGTAATGTTCAAAGCTTATGCAACAAAAATAATGTTCACTAGTATAATTCATTTATGAGTAAAAAAAATATACTCAAATCATAGGTGTTAAACGAGAAATCCTTATTCGTCGTCAATGGAGGTCCTTTGTGTTTTCACACGAAAGTAGGAGGTTTTGACGGAAACGGAGGACGAGCCCGTGAAAGGGGAACGGGGGTCCACCCTGGAGGATGGAGATTATCTCTCCAGTTGCTTCGCATCCTTCAGCCCAATGCCTCCCGACCCTCATTGCCCACCAAGACACTGCCACTCGCCGGCAATTCATCCCCTCCCCGCCCACTACCCTAACACCCACTCACACTCCATTCATTGACTTCCTTGACCTCCGTCCGGCTCCCCTTCCGCGATCGGTCATCCTTAAACCTCCGCCACCGCGGCAGACACCCCTCCCGAGCAACTCGAGAGAGCGCCCTCATTTATCTCCTCCCCCTATTTTAGCTCACTACCCCTCGCCATCCCTCCCCTCCTATTCCCCTTGTCACTCCTCGCCCCGCCCTCATACATTCTTCCGCAAACTCCTTCTCTCTTGAATGTCGATTCCCTGGGATAAACTCCATCGTCCTCGTCCGCGTGTGCTGCCGCGGGCGAAGAAGATGGGGGGGGGGAGATGTAATGGAGCATTTTGCGGAAATTGGTGCGCGCAATTGCACCCCTCGCAAATTTCTTCTTTCTACTCAGGACCCTCCACCCCCCAACAACGTTGTTGTTGTTGTTGTTGCCAAGGTTTGCGTCTCTTCTACTTGACTGAACCTTTTCCTCAAGAGTCTTAACCCACTTCCCAGGAGTCTGCTCTTTCTTTTCACTTATTTCACCTCCACGCTTTAACCTCTCACCTTCCTTTGTTATATATAATGTTACTTATCCTCAGCATGGTTTCAGCTTCTTTCAGTGAAATAACAATCCGTCTTTCTTGCACTCTATCGAGTCTGAGGAAAAGTTACAGTTTCACTCATGCCGCAAGTCTACACAAGCGGTTAACGTGTAATAAACAGTTATGGATGTACCATGAAGAAACAAAAACGTCAATGGATATTTTTTTCGTCATTTTCCGGTCGCATTTCTTGGAAATTCTTGCGTGTAAATCTTACATAGTTCATATCTGTGGTAAAGATTTGCAAACTATAATTAAGAGTGATGTGTTTGATAAAAAAACTGAAGAGATGAGACATTGAAACGTAAAACAAATCAAATGTTATATTTTTGAATCTGTTAAATGGAATCGCTTCAAAGTTACGTTAATCTGATTGCATATTTTCTCATATTACTTCACAGAGGAATTCATCACTTACCAATAGAAATCATCAAAATACTTGGTACAAGAATATAGGCGATAATAAGGCAATTACTTACACGTTACGTAACAGGTTTTGAAATTTGGGCATTGAATACTTCTAAGAAGCACTATTCTAAGCCGCAAGTTACACGTGCGAAAATACCAAATGAACCATTACTAACGAGCTGAGAATGACTGGGAATATTTGAAAAAGATATTGAATTTATTAGAGAACTAAGAAAAAATTCAGGCGGAGAAGCTCGTTAGAAAGTTAGATTTCAGCCGAAAAAAGTGAAAATAAACCTATGAGAATAAATGTGATGCTGAATACTTTCTTTCCTTAGGCTTTTCATTTGGCACTTCTATTTTCATTCTAAAGTATTTGCTACCCTTCGCATCTCCCTTGCTCTTATTCAAAAACCCTTCACACAAATCTCCCCTCAAGTGGTCTACGCATTAGCACGTATCGTCAAGATTTTGTCTCGCAATAAATTCCGGGAAGCTTGAAAATCCAAGTACGCGATAAAATTTGCTGTATCGAAGTCCTGGCGTGAATGGTGTCTCCTGAGTCTAAAAGATAAGCGCGAACGAGAAAGGGCCTTGCAAGTTACCGACACACACAATCGGCGCATTTATATTGAATCTTGATTATTTTTCTCGCATTCGTTTCAAGAGCTTTCTGTTCACAAGAAAAAAAAAGCCATTTGGGACAACGGAAGAAACTAGTAGAAATTATTTTTCGTGAAAATTTCAGCAGTAAAAATTAACATATTTGATTTATATCTCCGGTTTCTCAAGCATTTTATTTCGTTTATTATGTACATCCGAGTATTTTCATTTATAAAGACTGGGTACAGCTGAGATTTCAAGAAGCAGAAGAACCTATGATAGAACGAAAATTAAATTACATGCCCGCACGGTAATAATTCTAGTTATCATCGCTGTAATTGCTGGATTTGTACTACTATCAGTAACTTAAAATAAACAAACAAGTAGAAACATATAAGATAATTAAAAAATTGAAACAGCCTGAAGAGTATTACCTGTATTTGTCTCGATCATAATTGCTATACCATCACTGCGACTTTTATACGTAATAAATGAATCAAGAGAATCATTCATCACACTAAAAACATTAATAGGACAGAAGTTATGAATACTCAGTCTTCAGTGAAATTGAATTCAACTTACATATAATTTCCACAAACGAATTAGAATATGGGACAAATCGTTCACTCGAGGTGCTCTCTTCCAAATACTCTGTCATTGTTCACTATTTTTGAAATAATTGGTCCACTCCTAGTGTGTAATTAGTGCTGGTCTAGAACTGAGGCTGTGGACCGTATATGTGACCTACGTTGTGGATCTGGTAGACCATAAGAAAGTAAATAGGTCATAAATGGGCTCTCAAAAATATGAGAGAAACAACGTATTCCGTGAGGGACTATGTTTAGCTTAGACAAAAATATTCAAATTCAATTATGAAAATTATATCATTATAATACGAGTAACGTGCACTGTTTAAGATAAAAATTAGTATTGAACAAGCTTAACCTATGAAATAGATAAAGAACGTACTACGGCCGAGTGAATGGAATGAATATAAAACCCAAAGCCGTACTCTTACGGGCACTAATAGTGCAAATACCTGATCGAGGGAGTAATTGTTAGAACTATTTATTTTATATTTCATTTGTCTGAGTGACTGGTCACTGGCGTCGGGCTTCCCGCCCCGTAAACCCTGAGTGTTGTGTGTTTGCGATTCACGACGGTCAATGTGCCTACATATACCGGAGTGATTGAGTGATTGCTATAACTTTCTCGCTCCCTGTAAACCCCCCTTCTTTATTCCACCTATTAGTGCCCTTAAGAGTACGGCTTTGGGTTTTATATTCATTCCAAGCTTAACCTATATTTATCATTCATTTACTATCCACCTCCGACTCATTTTACCACATCATACTATTTATTATTGATCTCTGTAGAATTTCATTTTCGCATCTCACTGAACCCATCACCCACTTCATTTGCGAGATATTCTCATGGAACGTACGGGATCGCTTCATGCGGTGGTTTTGGTGTGAAAAAATAAACATTGATTTTCAATGCTCACCAGGACCTCAGGATAATTTATGGCGCCGTGGGGGAGACGCGATTGATTGTGGCTCACATGCAGTTTTTATCGATACTATGTTACAGAGGAATCATTTTGCGTCGAAAGAATCCTATTTAATTTTTTTCCATAATACTTCGTTGAAACGGCACCGGCGGCATCAATTAGCGCATCGATTGCGGGCGTGGACGTGAACCACGGACGCCCTCGCGATATCCCTCTTGGACTTGGCGGCTCGATCCAATTTCCCTCTTCCAGTGCCAAATCCCCTCCTCCCCACCCACGCCATCAACTTTCGTCTCCTCCGAAATTCGAACCCACAATCCGCCTCACACGCCGTCCACTTACTCGTGTTCGCGGATGGAAAAAAATGAAAACCTTTTGCCTTCACTTCTCCCTGTTTCTTTCTCCTCTCCTCTCCTTTATTTCTGCTTTTAAAAACCTCACTCACTCGGGCCGCGGCGATTCCACCCCGCGGCGTCCCCCCCTGCAGTTGCCGCCACGGGGATTGTCGTCCTCCCGGGGAGATTTACGGTGTCTTCATGATGTTCGATTGGGAGCATTACCGAAAACTAATGCATTCTAAAACTCCAAGGGGGTGGGGCGGCACATAAAGGGGATGGGATGGGAGGGAGGGGGCGGGAACTCTCGACCCAAATTCTTCATTCAATTAGCTCGCCCACTCTATTTTCATGAAGATTACACGTCCATGTTCGCAGGGCGACGCTCACGAGAGAAATTATTTACATAATTCGCAGGTGAGGAGAGCGGAGGGGTGTCGACCCGAATCCATTTCTATCCATTTTTAGCCTTGAAGGAAATTAATTTCTTTTATATAATCCTCGGGGAAGGCCCCCTTTCATAATTCACTCCATGCTGTTAGTATAACGGAGGCAACGATAAGCCGGCATAAATTAATGGAAATTGGTAAAAATCTATGCAAAAGCAGAACACCATCATTGTTTCATTATTTCGAAGTAGGTAAGGGGCTCTTATGAGAATTTATCATAGAATGAAAGGACAGTCCACGGGTGCACTTCGGAGAACAAAAGGTTTTAAAGTAGGTTCGGCAGCATGATGTGTTATAGTAATTTTATCTTAAGCTAATTTCGTTGACCTTTCACATACGAAGTGGGTTTTCCTCATTTAAGTACCCAAAACAGTTTCTGGATCCAGGGTTGATACGAAACTTATATTGATGAAATTTGGTTTCCGAAACTCTTTTTAAAAATATACTTCATTAAATTAGAATCGTCTTTTAGAAATTTTTTCCCCTGTGGGACTCGTACCACGGACCCCCGACTTTGACCTGTTCAATTTTCCAATCAATTAGCTATCAAGGACCACGTCATTACGACGGAAATCTGCTGCGTTTCATGCGATCAAGTGCTCTGATTTTTTGGCCAAGGGATGGCGCCCGTGAGCTATTTCAGCCACCGCCAGAGGAATGATAGATGAACACACAAGAGGTAAGGATAACTAGGAAAACAGTTATGCAATACCATAAGCCGTGAGTGGGGCACGTTTAAATACATACCTATCCAGGAGAAAGGATATCAACCATATTTGCCAAATACACTGAATACCTACCAATCTTTTTGAATACATTTTCGATGCTCGGTAGATGTTCGTACGTATACCACCGTTACAATACCGATCCCGAGATGTCACTCGCAAGTTAGCAGTCTCGCGTTGAAACCAGGTCGCCTCACTCACTAGCGGAAGCACTCGAGTCCATTCGAGTGAACCGGGAGGGGTGACTCGAGAATGCGCAAGCGGGATGAATATCGAGTTAAAAATCAATCCGGCGTGATTATCTAGCTTTTCTTCACCTCCGCTATTCCTTCCTCTCCGGGAGGACCTCGACGTGAGGCATTATTTCCCCATCCTGCCTCTTGGCACACGCCATGCCAGCGTCTCCGCACTCCTGCCCGGACTTGCATTAATACCGAATCCTCTAAATCTCCGATCCGTGTATCCCCAACTACTCCTGCCGTTCCTCTCTCCACCCCGATCCCTCGCTCCTTCCCATCCCCCAACAATCCCGAATGAATCCTTCTCCCCCCCCACCCTACCCTCCGTTCCACGGGCCCCACGACGAGCGCGGTAAACGGAAACCCTTCCGCACCCCCCAATCGCCCCCGACCCGACCCCGCAACCGAAAACGTTAACCGTCCTCAACCCTCCCTCCCTCCTTACCACTCATCTCCACCCCCTTTCCACCGAACGCTCCCCATCTCACCCCCACCCCCCACACCATACCCCTTCCATCCTCCGCCGTGCTACTTGCACTCCCAACGTTAACGCCCTCCCCCTGGACGGAGAACAAGGGGTGTGATGCCGTGGAGGAATCGGAGGGGGGTGGCGGGGGTGAGTTCTCACTGGGCTGTGGGATGGGGGAGGAATGGCAGAGGGCGGAGATTTCGAGGAAGAGAGAACCGTGGAGCTTATGTTTTACCTCTTCGCTCTTTTCTCCTCATTTCCACCCCCACCCCTCCCCTCCGCGGCCCCCTCAACAACCCTTCGGCATTAACTTGCCTTCCGCCCGCTCTCAACCTCCGCTCGCCCAGGGTTTTCACACAGGGTCCCCGTTACACTTCCTGCTTCCCAATTAGGGCGTATCCTCGTGGATGGCTGGCTGTTACTTCTTCTGATCGCGGAAAGGGCGAGAGGAAGAAGGGGGTTGGGGGCGTGGCGCGGGGAGAGAGAGGGAGAGAGAGGGAACACGAGATCCAATTGCGCTTTCATCGCTCAATTTTAACCGTGAGTTGTTTATTTTCCCATTCCCACTCCGCTCAGCATCCCCCTCCCTCCCCCGGCAATCCCCCCTCGCAACATAAGCGCTTTCGCCTCGCTTCGCTGCTCCCGTGAATTTTATTTCAACACTAGAGAAAAGGGGTTAATTTACCTTCCTTGCTCCCGTCGAACTAGAGTTCCATCGAGTAACCCTCTCTTCCTTTACGTGGGCATTGGTCCGTAATTAATGGCGATTGAAATGAATTCGTGATTTGGTAGTGAAGCGGCGTGAGTAAGGTGGTGGGAGGCCTACGATCTCTGTACGAGATTTGGGATGAAAAACGCGAATGTAGAAATATTTTGATGGCTTTTGTCACGAGACGATTAAAAAAAAACTTTATTCGTTAAGAAATGAATGCCATGCATACGCAAATGATATATTTCTGGTTGCATTTCAGTGAACTTATTCACCGTCTAATCGTTGTTGGTTATACGCTACTGATTTCACCTGCTAGGCATCCATATGAAATTATTTTGTTTACTTAGCTGTTGGAGATCATGAACATCTCATACGAGTCCGTGATTTTTAAAGGGCGCGGCCAATATATTTACACCATATGCAAAGCTAACTCAATTACCATTTGAATGAATGTGTTCTTTCGACACAAAATAAACTTAATATTTAATTAATGATACCTTAAATGTTAATTAAAAAAAAATAAATGGTGTGTAAATGAATTGTACATGTTTCTAATTCGTAAAATAGGAAATTGTGCAGAGTTATATTCGAAAAAATATAATCAATTGTAAAAACTTGAAAGAAGGATTCATTTATCGAGAGGCTAATTTGGAATCATAATTTTAGATAAGAAATATTGGGAGAAGTATTGCGTGGAAAGAATTACCAACGAATACCGTGAATCAAGAACGAAATGAGAAAAAAAGCCGATTGGGCAATTGGTTCTAGCCTTTGATATTTTGCTGCCCGGAATGTATTTCCAGTGCTGGTGCGATATGACCAGACGCGGGCGGTGTGCCCAAATATAAAATTACTTCTATTAATTAAATTAAACACGAAATGCGAGGCTTGCGGGTGACGTACGGTGAGGAGACAAACGATTAGATTCGAACTGTGGGGAAAAAATACAAAGTTGCTGACTTGTGACCTGAAAGAGGCTGATAATGTGTAAATACTTATCGAATGTTTCTTAAGTGTGATTAATACAATAGTTAATGAAAACTATTGTATGTTTACAAAATTTAAACCATTAAAATTTCAATGAATGTAAATTATGGGAAATTCGCACAGTAGAATGGTAGTTTTTAAAATCATTTTTGTCCAAAATTTATTCCAAATGAGCACATTAGTAATACGAGTTAGGGGGACGAAGTTATTATTGTATTGAATTGTACTCAAAAATCAATACGTAATGATTAGATTAGAGCTATCAAATTACTTGCCATTATCGCGCATAATATAAATGGCCAAATGTTTAACACGGCTACTTCAGACAATTACGAGAGATCTCTAGAATCTCTAGATCTCGTAGAATAACCGTGATCCTGTTTTAAAACGCAAACTGCTTTTTCCTTACACCTCAACGAATTTTTACGAAACGGAGCATTTGAATTAACTTTGATAATCAACAAATCCAAATATTTCAGAAATATATCAAGAACCCACTGTATCAGGATTTTCTTACATGTGATTTTATTTACTTAGATATCTAATTAATATTTTTATAGATTTTATAGCCAGTTTTTTAGGCATGGAAAACATAAAGATACAATTGGATTAAATTTGATCCGCATAAGAAAATAGTACTCTCGGATAAATCTCGAAATTCTAATTCTAAGATCCTCGGGAAATTATAACTAGGCCTGATACATGGGTATTTGTAAATGTAAATATTTTGGTATAATCTTTAAAAAGATATTTTGTCCTTATTTAAAACAACTGCACGTAGTAGCACACTCTCGGGCGTTTCTTAATGAGATTACTTTAATGTCCAAGTATGTGAAGAGGGTTTGCGAGTCCAGGAAAAAACACGCAACCACAAAAACAACATTTCTCAGCATTATACAGCAAATACAATTTTCATTACGCTCCTAACAGAACAAAACCTCGGCATCCAAAAGTCCATTAAAACCTTCAATTTGGCGTTCTTCCTCCCTTCATGACCTCCAGCATTCCTTTGCTTACCGTTTCCTCACTTATTCATATTTCCTTACCCATTCCTTTGCTTACCCCTTCCTCACTGTCATTCATATTTCTCATCGCCGTATGTACTATATATATATTTTATACCATATATATGTGGGTCGCGGTAGTCCAGGGGGTGGAGCGTTGGTCTACTGACCGGAGGGTCCCGGGTTCGATTCCCCGCCAAGTCTCTCGTACCCTCAGCTCCACCCAAGCTATGTGATTTTTCGGGTACCAGATCTTCATGGGAAATCATAACTGGCGCAGGGAAAGGAACTGGCTCACTGATATGTGTGAATTTCACACCCCCTTGGGATTTGTACTGGGTGATCTCTACCATCAACTGCCAAAACGACGTTCGGGTTGATTACTGTGTTTATGGTAATGTATATTTTATACATATATATATACATATATATATATATATATATATATATATATATATAATATTATATTATATATAGCAGATATATATTATATTTATATATAGCAGATTCAGCCCTTCATATGCAAACCTCCACCTCGGTGTCCTGGAAGAGAATTTCCTTTCCAACTATCCTCTGCAACCTCTCCTGTGGCTCCGATACATTGACGACATCTTTCTACTATGGCCACACAGCATAGATTCCCTCAATTCCTTCATCTCCAAACTCAATGATTCCTCATCTCTGTCTTTCACCTCGACCATTTCATCCTCTCAGATTACCTTCCTCGATGTTAATATTTCCCTCAGCAACAACAAATTCCTTACCTCTGTTCACACCAAACCTACTAATAAGCAGCAATACCTTCATTACAGCAGTTGTCACCCCTCCCATACCAAGCGCTCCCTCCCTTACTCTCTTTCTATCCGCGGTCACCGCATTTGTAACCATGCCGAATCCCTTAACAAATACCTTAACAACCTTCACCACTCCCTCCTCCAACGTGGATACCCTGATTCTCTCCTCCATAAAAAAATACTTAAACATTCCTACACCCCCAAGCCTGCGTCAACCACAGACTCCCAGCCTCTCTCAATCTGTACTACCTACTTCCCAGGCATTCAGTCTCTCAAATTCATCCTCAAAGACCTATTCCCCATCCTCAAAAATCACAACACTTCCTCCAACCTTCTCCCCAATTGCCCCTCTGTCACCTTCAAACGTCCCGCCAACCTAGCAGATATCCTCAAATCCACCAGGCCACTCTCAAAATCCCCTCACACCCCCAGAGCCATACCCACTCCATGTCATCGAGCAAGATGCAAAACCTGCCCTATTTTCACCACTCCACCCCACTCCATCCCACCATTCAACTCTCTCCCGCCCTTCCCCTATTCCTCTTGCACTTCCAAGAATGTTGTTTATCTTCTTACCTGTAAACTCTGCCCGTCCTTTTACATAGGTCAATGTTCCACACCACTTAACATTAGGATTAATAACCACCGCGCTTCGTGCAATCCCTCCTCCCCGTCCGCGGGTCTCCCCATCCCTAAACATGCTTCCCATCATAATACCCCCTTCAACCAGTGTTACAATGTTTCCGTCCTAGCGTCCCTTCCCACATCCGATAACCCTATAGAATTAAAAACCCTTGAATTGGCATTCATTTACATCTGTATGGCCTATCAGCATCCGGGCCTCAATGTCGTTCACTGATGGGAGTGGCCTAAAATTGTTACTTCCACCCCTTCCCTCTCCCTTTCCTCTCCCCAACCATTCCTTTCACCCCTCCTTCGCCTCCCGTTCTCCCCTTCCCCTGGCCCCCTTCCCTTTCTCTCGCACCCCTCACCTCAACAATTCCAGCAGTCATTACTTCTATATCTTCAGAGGAAGACGGATTGTGTCCGTCGAAATATCAAGAAAATACGTGTGAGTGTTCTCTTTTTTTGTTTCTATATTATGTGTTACTGTGTATTGTACTATATATATATATATATATATATATACACATATATATATATATATATATATATATACATATATATATATATATATATATATATATATATATATATATATATATAGTATAAATTACATATCCTCGATAGCTCAAGTGGTTAAGAGCATCCGCCCGGCAAGTGGAAAGATCCGGTGTTCGAGTCCCGGTTGAGGAAATATTTTTACTCTTGTGATCCGTTCGATTCCGCCTTCCCCACCTCTATTGTGTTCGTCCTTAATACGTGTTCCTATCCCTTTTCCTTATATATGTTTCTGTATATATGAGTATATATATATATATATATATTTATATATATATATATATATTTATATATAATATATATATATATATAGTATTTATTTGTTTGTTTGTTTACGACGTTGCATGATTGATTTACCAACTATCCTTGGTAAAATGCTTCTTCCTGTGTCGTCTCCTTTGGTGGTTCAAACAGATCCCTAACGCCATCTCCTGGCCAAATAATCGGGGCACTTGGTTGAACAATCCCCCCGCAGATTTCAGTGCATATTACGTTTCCTCGATAGCTAGGACGTGTCTGTAGTTACCGAGTGTCTGATTTCGCCGGCATCCGAGGCATCGGCCGCCGGGATTTGGAGAGCGGCACTGCGGGACTTCCTCGGAATTCGAGGTTCCGATTGTGTTTTGTTTGGAGCGGCGGTTGACCGCTCAGTTCTATCAGAAACGTTGAGTTTGACGTGGAGTCGGACGAGGCGTCCCAGGAAGCGGCGAGGCAATCGTCGCACGGGGTCAAGTCGCGTTCGGAGCGAAGCTAGCCACGACCGGAAAACTGGTAAGTGATATCCGGTGCCCACCCGATGCCGGACATACCTCGTCCATGGTTGATGAGTTTCTTTGTAGAATAACTGAGCTATCATCGATAATTTCAACCCTACCATTGATAATTTTTTTCTACATAATTTTCCATTGCTAATTAAAATCTTCCTCCTAATATCCGTGGACCTTGCCTTCCTTTTTGTTTTCATAGTGTTAATGGTCAGATGTACGTGTATGCGGCTGTATGCATTTGTATACTTATGTAAAGGAAAGGTAATAGGTAATAATATGAACCGAGTAAAATAATTTATTTCATAGCTCAAGTGGTTAGACCATGTGCAAGTCAAATCCCGGTTAAGAAAATATTTTTGCGCTTGTGATTTGCTAGATTCCGCCTTCCCTACCTCCCTTGTGATCGTCCTCTATGTGTTCCTATCCCTTTTCCTTATATCTATTTCCATCTTAATGAAAACGCATATGTTCGCCACATGGCGGTACTAAGCCCGACGGCGTGTGAAATTCACACATCAAGGTATGGGGGTCAGTTCCTTTCCCTGTGCCGGTTATGGTTTCCCAGGAAGACCTGGTACCCGAAAAATCACATAGCTTGTGTGGAGTTGCAGGTGCCCAGAGTGCCTTGCCCGAGAATCGAACCCGAGTCCGGTCAGCAGTCCAACGCTCTACCCACTGGACTACCGCGACCCCCCCCCCCATACACACACACACGCACACACGCACACACACACGCACACACACACGCACACACACACGCACACACACACGCACACACACGCACACACACGCACACACACGCACACGCGCACGCACGCACACACGCACGCACGCACGCACGCGCACGCACGCGCACACACGCGCACACACGCGCACACACGCGCACACACGCGCACACACGCGCACACACGCGCACGCACACACACACACACACACACACACACACACACGCACGCACGTACGCACGCACGCACAGACACAGACACAGACACACACACACACACATATATAATAACCAATATATATATATTATTGTATATATATTATTGTATATATAATATATATGTATGTATATATATATATATATATATATATATATATATATATATATATATATATATATATATATTAATATGGAGAAACGCTAAGTTATTACTATAATATTATTTATAAACACACAAATATCTCGGATAGTAGGGAATTAAACATGCTATAGACCAGTTTTAATATTTCATTTGAATTGTTCGAGCAAATTCGGAGTCGAATTTAAATGCCCAAAACACATTTTCTCTTCTCAGCTATTGATAGAAAGCGGGTACCTATACATTTAACCTGCTTGCGTTGAAGAGATGAAAAAACCAACAATCGGGAGTGGCTGCACGCTTATAGCCACGCCATCCATCATTGATCGTCACTTATTCCGTCGAGAGAAGCCGTTCATTAATCAAAATGGCCATATTTCATAGAAGCCCCCACCGAACTCCATTTCGTTCCCTTTTTGGAATCGGTTGGGAGCGGAAAAAGTCTCGCACTACGTCCTCTGAATTCATCATGCACGTTTAATACACTGTATAGGTCCACGCCCAAGCCATATGTATTTCGGGGGACTGCTGACGGGTGTCAGACATTAAAGTTAAGAGGGCATTCCACACAAAAATATACGCAGTATATTTAACATAGTAAAATTTGCAAGCCATCTTCAATATTTTTCATTTCGGTCTCAGCCAAAACTTTTGCTTTGTCAAAGAGTGTATTATTCTGTATCGTCAATATTAAAATGTTACTGTTGTCCCAGCTCTGTCATAGCGAAGTGTGGTTTGGATGATTTCCTCGATTTCACTACGCATTTATTAACTTGACCTCCTGATCGTATTATTTTTACTTAAGTAAACCACCTTATTTCTCGTACTTTATGAATTTTCGTGTGGAGACTTTATCCCTGAAGGTCTTGCTAACATTTCATTGAGCAAAAATGGTGGTTAATATTGAACTATGCTTTCCCGAATTATTTAGTTTACGACTTAACGATTTTCGTACTACATTCCCGCGTCCACTCCCGCAAGAGTCCTAACGCCGGGGCGACACATTAGAGCTCGTTTCTCGTTGTCCGCCAGAGCCAAGATATCTCAGAGAATGCTTGAAGTAGGTCGCGCCTTCTCAATTCTTCCCTGACAGATTCGCGGAAAAGCCTCACCGACACAGTATTATCTGCATTAAATATGCACGTTCGGTAATTACTGCTTTAGGTCGTGCATCCCGCTTCTCGACAAACGCGACTTCTCAAATATATTTACCGACGCAATGAAATTGCTAGGGGAGATTCGCAGATATTTGCGGCATCCATGGTAACATACAGTCATGGAGACTACGACTTTGGGAATTGGCATAAACATCTCGAAAGGAACTCTCTCGTGCGCTACGTTGGAGAGTTTATGTTTTATTTATTTTGAAGACACAGGGAATCTTTATATTGTGACCGCAGAGTACTTCTGCAGTTAATCCGTTAAAATCATTGGATGTGGGTGGGGATTTTGGATATGCGAGATGCACTGCAATAAGGGAAACCCACGGACGTACATGCGTATCCTTTACCTTGAAACAACTAAGCGATCGGCTGGATCAAATATTGACGGAATTAACGTGGCTCAACCATACGTTTCCGCTCATCAAATGTAAGAACAAATCTCATGTTTATTGTTTGCAGGAAAATGAAATAACAGATCCGAGTCACTTATATAAAGACAGTCTTCTAAAAAAAAGGTCGCGCATTAGAGCCAAAGGAAAAAAATACTCTCATCACACTATGGATAGTATTGAGGGGTTAACGGTAATCGCACCTGTAAAACACAAACACTACTAAGAAATAACCGCCTCAAAATTATTTTTT
Organism: Hetaerina americana; assembly: GCF_022747635.1. Taxonomy (NCBI): domain Eukaryota; kingdom Metazoa; phylum Arthropoda; class Insecta; order Odonata; family Calopterygidae; genus Hetaerina; species Hetaerina americana. Next base: position 3,145,273 of record NW_027286985.1, on the reverse strand, counting down.
AATTTGTCACAATCATTTAATTTTTTGTTGATTAATTTATGTTATTATAACGCTTAAAAGCCCTCCCCGGACTACAACCTTGACATGCTGGAAGGGCTTGTGCGTTCCGATGACCCCTAGAGCTGTGCTGGCGGGAGTAATAATAATTGCTCCTGGTAGGGTCACCCATGCCAGATAGGTCGAAGGTTAGGAGGCAGACGAAAGGTAGTCCACGCAGCGTCTGTTCCTCAGTGAGAAGGCTGCAATGGCGTCTGACCCCAATGGGGCGGCCAGTAAGTGATGGTGTCACGTTAAAAACACTATTGAGGGAGGCAACGGGAAAACACCTTAATTATTATTCCCAAGATTAAAATGATGGACTATACAGAGATTTTTAGGCCGGGCAACTACGGGGCTCGGCCCAATCGGCCGTGTGTCGTTCTTGGCAGCGGGGGAGGCAAGGCTTCCGCGGTCGTCATCCCACGAAACCCTTGCAAGGGAAAACCAGCAGCAGCAGGACAGAAGACGCAGGAGAAGAAGACCACATTAATAAGAATAGGGACGTCGAATGTTAGGACGATGATGAGGGCAGGGAAATTGGATAATGTTAAGCGAGACATGAAAAGGGGAAATATAGATATTTTAGGTCTATAAGAGGTGAGATGGAAGTATAGCGGGGATTACTGGAGGGATAAGTATAGAATAATATACAGCGGCGTGGACGAGAGCCAACGAGGGGTTGCCATAGTATTAAATGACGAGATAGGAAGAAGCATATTGAACATAGAGCAGGTAACGGATAGAATATTACTAGTAGAGATAAAAGCAGAACCGACGAACTTGGTTATTATTCCGGTATACATGCCACCGAGCAACCATATGGAAGAAGATGTCGATAGGATATACGATCAGTTAGAGGATATAATCACGTGTGTTCCCACAGGGAAACATTTGATAGTGATGGGGGATTGGAATGCGACAGTAGGCGAAGGAAGAGATGGTGACGAGGTCGGGGACTACGGTTTAGGCACGAGGAATGACCGCGGGGAGAAAGCAGTTGAGTTCTGCAGGAGACAGAGGTTAGTCATCACCAACACTTGGTTTAGACACCACAAAAGACGCAGGTATACATGGAAAATGCCAGTGTGATAAATTCGAACCGCTTCCCGAGAGCGGATTCGGACTCCGAAAAGGTACAGAATACATTATGTGAGGACTACAGGACAATAAGTTTGATATCCCACGCAGCTAAAGTTCTCAGGATCATAAACAATAGGATAGAGAGTAGGGCAAATGATTACTTAGGGGATGATCAGTTTGGGTTTAGGAAGGGGAGAGGTACGCGTGATGCCAATGCAGTAATGAGATTATTAATCGAGAGTAATATAGAACACAACCAGGAGGTATTTGCCTGTTTCGTAGATTTCGAAAAAGCGTTTGATAGATTGAATTGGGAAAAACTAATGAGTATATTCCAGAAAATAGGAATAGATTGGAGGGAAAGGAGGCTAATCCGCAACCTTTACATGTCTAAGACTGCACAGGTGCGAGTGGGGAACGGGAGTCCGGTTGGGCAGTGGTAGGAAGAGGTGTAAGACAGGGTTGCCCATTATCACCGTTGCTCTTCAACCTGTATGTAGAGGAAATGATTAAAGAAGCATGGGAAGAATTGGAGGTAGGAATGAAAGTGGGCGGGGTATTCGTAAAATCAGTTAGGTTCGCTGATGACCAAGCTTTAGTTTGTCAGTCAGCCAAGGGGCTCCAAGCATTGCTTAGTGAATTGGAAATTCAGTGCGACAGGTATGGGATGAGAATCAATATTAATAAAACAAAGGTTATGCGATTTTTTAGAAAAAAAATGGTAAGCTACACATTAAAATAGGAGGGCAAAAACTAGAGCGGGTAGAACAGTTTACGTATTTTGGTAGTGTTTTGGACCAACACGGTCAAAGTAGTAGGGACGTAAGGAGAAGAATTACGCCAGGCAAAGAGGCTTTCACAAGGAGGAGGGAGTTGATGAGAGGGACGTTGCGTACGGGTGTTAAGAAAAGACTCGTAAAAACTTTGATATGGAGCGTAGCTATGTACGGCGCGGAAACGTGGTCATTGAAGTAGGAGGATTGCCGTATACTGGCGTCTTTTGAAATGTGGGTGTGGAGAAGAATGGAGAAGGTGAAATGGACAGAAAGGAAAACAAATGAGGAAGTACTTGGCATAGTGGGTGGATGGTGAGAGAGATGTTTGTTTGGAGAAATCCAATGGAGGCAAGAAAAGTGGATGAAGGGGGTATTAACCGGCATTGGGATGTTGAAGACTGTCCAACCAAAAATCTACCTTAACCGGTATATTACCGAATAGTATATATATGTATATATACTGTTATGTATATAATAGTATACTTCTCTGTATATATACTCTCTATCTACTAATCTGTATATATATAAATCATAAACAGAGTAATCAACCGGAAGGTCGGTTTAGTAGGTGATGGTAGATTTCACTCAGTACTAAGCCCTATACGGCGTGTGAAATTCACACATCAGGGTAGGGGGGCCAGTTTCTTTCCCTGTGCCGTTTATGGTTTCCCAGGAAGATTTGGTGCCCGAAAAATCACTTTAGCTTGGGTGGAGCTGCAGGTGCCCAGAGTTCCTCTCCCGGGAATCGAACCCGGGACTCTCCGGTCAGCAGTCCATCGCTCTACCCCCTGGACTACCACGACCCACGCACACACTTGTATATAAATTCATTCACATGTAAATAGATATAAGGAAACGGAATAGGAATACATTTAAAGGACGAAGACAGGAGAGGTGGGAAAGGTGGAATCGAAGAAATCACGATAGAAAAAGTATTTCCATATATTTATTAATAATTTTTTGTAGAGCATCCGCCCGGCAAGTGGAAAGATCCAGTGTTCAAGTCCCGGGCAAGGAAATAAATATTTAGTTAGCATGTAAAAATACATACATTTATATATAAATATTAAACATTGTGATGAATGATCAAAATGATCATTACTTCTATTTCTTCCGATGAAGACCGAGCTGAATTCCGTCGAAATTATCAAGAAATAACGTGTGAGTGATCTTTTATGTGTTCTTATATTGTTTGTTGCTGTCCAAGTTTGTTATTCAACACTTCCGTGTTACTTCGACGAAATCGTATATATATATATATATATATATATATATATATATATATATATATATATATATATATATATATATATATATAATATGTGTATGTATATATAAAAATGTATATACATATATATATGTATAATTATATATATTTATGTATATATATGCACATAATTTTCTAAGTTAAGTGAATCTAGCTTGAACTTTTTTACATTACATGAAAACTCTGGAAGATAAACAAAAATTAAATGGCTGATGAAACTGTTGGAAGAATGATCTGTCTCTCACTGCATTTATTCATAAGAAATAAAATCGTTTTTCCGACTTTTTAGTATCAGCCCAATATCCATCAATGCTCTTCCTGTTGATTCAAGCCATTCAGACACATCGCTGTGGACATATAATATAAAGTTGCTTGTATCAGGCATGATAAGTTCTCTTATTCCATCAATTTCTTGAGAATAGGAGGTGGATCCTCGCCGCCATGCTGTTATCCATCTCGAACACCGTTCTTTTTCGAAGAACGGCGGTTTAATATTTCGCATGGCCTTCTATCTCCCGAGGAAGTTGAAAGAAATGGAACATCTGGCGTCATATGGAGAACATTGGTCTTCCGGACGATCTCCATCACATGCCACTGGGTGCTTTATTGCCGAAGATAAGGTTTAAGAGACGCCATGTATCTACTGAACACTAACACCATCAAAAGTATTATTCACATCCGTCGTCAGCATGGTACCTGTAATTAATTTTTTAAGCCAATTTAGAGTTTTTTGACCGCTTGATTACGTATGAATGAATTTCGAGCTAACTTAGTGATGAACTCACAGCTTACCTATTATATTGGTAAGCTTTTCTTTTTATCCAAGTATCTCGATCCCTACTTGAGGTGCTTTGTGGAGGGCACTTTGAATGAGTACGCCGTCCGTCGGATGGGACGTTAAGCCGCGGACCCCTTGGCGCCTTTCGTAAAGAGCAGGCTAATGCCGACGCCGGGTTTCTCTCCACCCTTCATCCTTTCCTGTCCTTCCCCTATGGCGCAAATGACCTTAGCTGTCGGTCGCCGCCCCTCAAAACTACTATTTTTTATCCAATTAAATACATTCGCATCACTTTTTAATGCTAACGAGCTGCATTTAGCAAAGTGTTCTTTTTGTATTGGCTAATGTGAATCATTGCTTTACCATTCGGGTTACAAAATGCTGGACATGCGCCTGAATCCGAAGATGACATCTAGTATGTTTTATATGAATTAAGAAGTAAAAGTATGAAACCGTGAAATTGCTCGAAGTATAAATTAGCATTACATAGTACAGTTCTTGATTATTTCCCTCAGGAAAATCCAAAAGGAGCAATTTTTATTTGTGACAATGATTTGCGTTTTACGATCTGTACACGAAGCATATACTATCCCGTGTCCATCCAGGGCCACCGTATCCCCCACCCCTCCCACTCCTCACCCCCCTCCATCGACTCCCATGCCTTCCCTATCGTGCTCCTTTCATCTCTCCATGCATCCGTCCTGGGGTTTTTGTCTTGAAAAACATCCCCCCGTGTTCCATCGGGTGGAAGAGAAAGCGCAGGCGATCGAGAAGAAGACGGAGGGGGGCGGGGAGGGATTTATTGTCAGTGACCCGCCGTGTACAATCGATGCGACTTGGGGGCCGCGGAGGGGAAGGCGGGGCTGGGTGGAGACGTGTTCCATGAGCGTTGCCCCTCCACCAGGGCGAACCGCGGCGGAAGGGCGACGGGGGGTAAAGATAAGCTCGCAGGACAGGTGTGTGTTCCAGCGTTGAAGGATCGGTGGGACGGGGAGAAAACAACTTAGTCTCTTCCATCGAGCCGTTTACGTGGACGGTCTCCTTCGTCGACATTGCCACGTGATATCTACTTCGGTATGGAATGTGGGTCGTGTTTTATGCAACGGGTCAGGATCGGTCCCTTAAGATCGAAACTATATCAGTGTTAATCCTGTGCCCAAACGTTGAAGCAATGCGTCATGTAATGCTCAGCGATGGATTTTAGGTATAGACAGTCATGCGACCTGTTGCCAGTAATACCCTCGTATTTAGCTCACCACATCTGTGTGAGTGGCAGCAGTCCAGGGGTAGAGCGTTGGACTACTGACCGGAGGGCGCGAGTTTGATTCCCGGGTAGTCTGTCTGGGCACCTGCAGTTCCATCCAAGCTATGTGATTTTTCGGGTCTCAGAAAATTGACGCGGCGGGAGAAAGGTACGACGCCGGTATTAAAAAGCTGCTTATAAGGATGTAAAAAGTGATTGATCGTCAAGGCGTCCATGTAGAAAATAACTAAATACTCAACCTTCCAACGATGCACGCAAAGTTGAGATAAATTTGATTTTTCATGAAAAAAATAGGGGACCTTACTTTTCGAATCGCCCTCGTATGTATATAAGTATACATGTGTGCATGTATATATATATATATATATATATATATATATATATATATATATATATATATATATATATATATATATATATATAAATATATACATACATGCACCGCGACCCACACACACACACAAATATATATATATATATATATATATATATATATATATATATATATATATATAAAGTGGAAAGTGGAAAGATCCGAGGTTCGAGTCCCGGTCAAGGAAATATTTTTACTCTTGTGATCCGTTCGATTCCGCCTTCCCCACCTTTATTGTGTTAGTCCTTTATATGTGTTCCTATTCCTTTTCCTTATATCTGTTTCTGTATATATGAGTATATATATATATATATATGTATATGTGTGTGTGTGTTGTTCAGATTTATTTGTGCCATTCCTTCGATTGCATCTGCTCGGCAATTATCTCTTCCAAACGGAGAAATATGACCTTAACCTTTGTCATCATGAAATAAAACATTAAAGTTTTCCTTTGCATGCTTGTCCCATTCATCCTCTCTAAGAGAAAATGATAGCATTGGAAGTAATTTTTAAAATTGGGGTAAATTTTATTTTGTTATTCTATCATGAGATCTTTTTAATTAGATTTACAACTATTTTATCTCAATTAACTTTTATTTTTATTAGAGAAATTACATCGAATTGAAAATGTAACCACATTAACCTAAATAATATAAAGATTTTCTTTCCATAAAATAAAATTAATGTAGATTACTCATGACTATCGAAATAATTAAATTATCATCATGTGAAGATTGAAGCTACTTCCGTTGCCTCAATCAAGGACAAAACGATTCATAAGAAAATACTAAAAAAGAGAAAAGGGAACTTTTCCGCGTTTTCCACCAAAGAGTGATTTATGTTGTTTTTAATGTGGAAATGAGCAATTATTATTCCTGTATTTTTTCTGGAATGTTTAAATTTTCTTGCCGAAGGAGAGAAGTACACTAATCACAGGAATTTCACTTTTCACCAGCATCTATGTACGGGGTGGAGAAGAATGAACTCCTTGATTTAACGGGTAGATTGTAAAAAATATAACCAAGATAACTAATAAAATCTTAGATTTTTGAAAAACACATCTAAGGTAATTTTTTTCATTAGGGTTTGGAAATAATTTCATCCAGGCGGCGACCTTGTCGAGCGATGAATACTTTGAGTCGTTAAAAAAAGTTTTCGAAAACTCTTCTCAGCATATCTTGCGTTATTCCCGCGATGACATATGCATTTGCCTCCTTAAGAGCTTCCAAGGTCCTTGGTCGAACTTTGTAAACCTCATTTACTTTGAGATATCTCCAAAGAAAAACATCACATGGGCTCAAATCCGCGGAGCGAGGTGGCCACCCTTTCGTAAGGAGATCAGGCGGCCGGGAGAGTGTTCTTGCAGGATTTGTCGTGAACGACCGGCGGCATGGGCCATGGCACCATCCTGTTGAAACCAAAAGGCCTCTGTGTCATATTCCTCACCAGACTCTACCATTTTGGGGAGTAAATAGTTCTCCAGCATTGAATGATACGAGCAGCGCACAGAGTTCAAAGTAACAGTTGAACCTCGAGGTTCAAAAAGTAAGGCCCATTAATGCCTATGGAGGGTTTTCAGTCGCCCAATAACGAAAATTTTGCTTCTTTACTGAGCCGGAGAGGTGAAAATGCGCTTCATCGCTAGACCACAGCGCCCTCTGCGTCGCCACCACACTATCATTGCTCTTAAAGAACGTTTCTATGATAAAGCCTCGATACTTACCAGACCAATTGATGGTAATTACTAAAAATGGCGTTGTGTCCTGGTGCTAACACTACTACTCATACCTGTATTTCGCTAATTTAACTGCGCGCTCTTCAGTTATTTTTTAAAACAAGGAAATCCATTCTGTCTCACCCTTAGTATAAACAACAGTCACCCACACATATACACACATAGAAACACAACGCAATGAAAGTGAAAAAGGAGAAATGCTTGTCATGCCAGGATGCCAATCAAACAAACAATCAAAATTTGGACTTTTCCGAGGGGGATTCTCGGCGGAAATTACGATTCTCTCTCTCATCGTCCCGTTTCCTAGAGCTATTAGATTCTTCTGTCCTCTCGACACATGTTCTCATCGCTACTCCATTGTTTTCCCCATTACAGAGTTTTTTTGCCATTGTCATTCAGGTTATTCCTACGCCACACTTTTTGCCTGAGGGGAGTTTTCACTCGTGAATTTCCCTCTGTTTTTTTGCCTGTTGCGGATATAACAGATATTTTTTTCCACGCTTGTGAAGAAGAATTTATAGTAGACAAGATGTTTTTATTAGATTTAATCATCGGTTAACAATCAACCCCTTTAACAAATTTCATCGGTTTTTTCATTCATTTGACAGTCAAATTTTTATTGTGTAAAATGGAGCTGCTGCAATATGAAAAGAGCTGTTTTGAAGTCAAAGTGAAAGGCATGGTGAGGTATTAATGAATTTATCTTTTGAACTTGCTACTTTGAAAAGAATGTCTGTCAATATTCGGATGAGTATCATGCCGATCGCTATTGTATCGCTTTTATAAGACTTGAAAACAGGAATTTACAAACGGATCAATGAATAACTTTCATGAATGAAACCAAAGTTAGTATCCGACAATGTTATGAAACCCACAAACCTAAATAGGGACGCCATTACCAATAAATACTCAGATTTAACTCAGGGCAATTTCTGATGAGTGAAGATTAAATGATCTATCACAATAATCATAACATATATTCAACGCATAAATAGATGGTGAGAGATTTGCCATGGAAAATGGTTTTAAAGAATTAGCACGTGATGAAATCCAAGGGAAGTCTCCCAATCATTAGTCCATTCTCAAATACTCTCATTTCCAAGGAATTTATTATTTAAGTCTCCAACTTTTTCTTGAATGCTGATATCGTTTATGATTTGCTGAAAAATATGTTGAAAACCCCAGATATAATTTTTTTTCCATACTGAATTTCACGTAAATGTATGATAATCCTTGGCTAATAACTGTTAATATGGTGATTTTGTAACGAGTACTATAGTAGTCCCACCCCTTCTCTTTATTTACTATCTTGAACATCCCACATAACCCATTCAGCTTCCTTCAGAGTCAGAGTGGTGTCCAACGTAGTGACTCTAACATTTCTGTCACACTATCTGTCCTGTTATATCTTCCTAGAGTGTACAGAGAAAGGCAGCTAGGTACACTCTAGGTGGACATAACAGGACAGATAGTGTGACAGAAATGTTAGAGTCACTACGTTGGACACCACTCTGACTCTGAAGGAAGCTGAATGGGTTATGTGGGATGTTCAAGATAGTAAATAAAGAGAAGGGGTGGGAGGAGCTCTCAGAAAGAATAGACAAACCTAATTACATTGGGCGGGAGGACCATCAGCTCAAAATAAAACATAGAGGGCACAAAACAAACATAAAAAACTCCTTCCTCAATCGTGGAATAAAATAATGGAATGAGTTACCTGAGGATATCTTTAAGTCATTCCCTTTTTCATGAAATAAATTTAAAACGAGGTGTATGCTCTCCTTAAAATAATTAAAATAATTAACTGTAACGTGTGAGTGAGAAATGTACGTGATAAACCCGTATGTACTTCCTTGTACGTTTTAATGTGTAATGAATGGATTAAGTGGTTTATGACACGTAATCAAGAACATTACCTCCAGGCTATCGCCTACTTGTAATGCTGGTTGTTAAATCAATAAAGTAGGTGCCACACACAATAGTAACTTACAAGGTCCCTATGTAACTTTTATTAATATGCCTCAATGTCTTGCAATGTAATAATGACTTCACCCTAGGCATTGAAATATATTAGCTCACTATTAATAACTTTTACCAGCATTCGATTCTAACCATAATTACTTTGGGTAAATATTGTGTGATAACTTTCATCAGAGAGAAACTACAAATAACATTCGCCTTAATAACCGCCAAAATACGGCGAAAATGCGCGAATCTAAATCCCAGAACTATTAATTAATATTTCATTCAGTACACACATATGGTTTTGAGCAATACCTGGACTTGCTCAGGGCGTTATAAATCCAGCAAACATAAATAAATATGAGGTTTCACCATTTTCATATTTCTTGCCCTCCTTCACCGGCGCCATTTTCTTTGCATCGCATTCATTGAGCACTTGAAGAGTCACATTGCTTAATACTTCCGCCCCAAACGCATTTGAGAAATTACTAATATGGACAGGTGACTGACTACGGTACATTTACCCGGGTGGAATTATTTTTTCCGTTGCTTCGTAGTACTAATAGTATTCCTTTTCCGGATTCCCACGCTATATGGTGCAACTGAGGAAGCAGAGATTTAAAAATATAATAAAAAAAAATTATATATGCTAAACTACGGAAATATTAAATGAAAGTCAGTTCCGAAAAGAAGTATAGAAAGCAACAGCAAATGTACAGAGGTAGTTTATGGCTACCACCACCAACGATTATTTTTCACTGCAAATGTGGAAATTTCAATTTATCTTCGTAAAATTTTCCCCATCCGAAAAAACAGTAATAATATCAGCATCGGATTTCATGTCCCCCGACACTAATGGCAATTTGTAACTTTCAAAACCTGTGAATGAGAGAAAAGAAACACGCGACAAAATATCTATTCCCGGGAAAGTATCTGGACCAACACGTTTTGATTACTCTGGGGCTGAGTTAGCCAATGCTATTATTTGCAATTTATACATTTTTTTTACATAGCGTCGACTATCACTCACAAATTGAGTGATTAATTAAATTCCAAAGTTTAATCTGGGATAAAAAGAGATTAATACATACTGGTCATTAATTGGATCTTCCATGAGATTAATATCTATTATTTAAGTTCCCGTTCTCTTAGAGATTGAATTTAGCGCCGAATGTTTCAGGTTATCTCTGAGTTTGACGCTTCATTCTGCCGGTGTTTAACTTCCCTTTGCAATTTTCCAGAGCCATTTCCGCATGGGGTGAACCTTTAAATTTTTAAAACTCGCACTCCAGGGCCCGAATACATTTAGAGAAAAAATGAGATGCAATATTCAGTAGTTGCTGAACGCGTTCGTGCTTGTTTACCCATCTCGTTTCGGGGATCCCTTTCGTGAAAAATATGGCGATTGTGCGTGAAACCGGTCATCACCTTTTGGCCTTATCCACTCCACCTCCACCATTCTCCGATCCCCGTGCGAACCCCCCCCCCCCCCGGAAGAGCTTTGAGGCTAATGATGCGCTGGGAAAAAACAATGGACACTACATTATCATGTGGGAAAGTAAGCCATTGTTTCTGAAAATTTATCTGGATAAAATGGATTGGACACAACGGCCTAAATTTAAACAGCAAATTGCGAATAAGATGATCAATTGAATTGCCTCAAATATCTTGCGATTCCTTGCATAAATTATCAGTTATACGATGATTATACGTAATACATAAATGGTGTCCAAGTAGAAATGCTACTCTGAATGAAAAGCATACATGCACACACACACACGCACATACACATATATATATATATATATATGATTGTATATATTAACCGTATTTGTATCATATTCCTCTTTCACTCATTACTGCCGGTTCCCTCCGGTCATCATAATTAATATCGACTTTTCAGTTATGTATATATGTGTGTATATAAATATTTTGTGACTTCTAACAAAACACAATCAAGCAAACTACTCTACATCAAGACCTTCTTCATATCTCTGTATTTCCTTCCTCCCTTCATCGATGGGTTGAATGGAAGTCGGGGCCATTTGGTTTCAATTTTGCCCTCTTTCTATCTATCTATCATGCCGTCCAACATCCCTATCCTGTTCCTGCCCTTTCCTCGTTTGCCTAACATTCTCCCCTCTATTACAGTCTTCAAAATCCCACTGCCGATCAATACATCCTTCATCCAATTTTCCTACTTTTTTAGTCTTCAAATGATGTAGCCTTTAACTTTTCGGGATAGGAAATAACACTGATCTCAATTAGTCTTTCGGCCAGATATCTTTCTCATAGATACTACGAATCAGTCCATATACAGTCCTGTAGACTCTTCCTATCACATTTTCCTAGACCTTTAAGTGGCTCCGCAGGAATGAAGTCTGTCATCACGGCCTTCTTTGATTTCATATATATATACTATATATATATATATATATATATATATATATATATATATATATATATATATATAACGCTGTATAAAGTTGTTCTCAGGATCATAAACAAAAAGATAGAGAGTAGGGCAAATGGTAACTTATGGGATGATCGGTTTCAGTTTAGGAAGGGGAGAGGTACGCGTGATGCCATGGTAGTAATGAGATTATTAATCGAGAGGAATATAAAACACAACCAGGAGGTATTTGCCTGTTTCGTAGATTTCGAAAAAGCGTTTGATAGATTGAATTGGGAAAAACTAATGAGTATATTCCAGAAAATAGGAATAGATTGGAGGGAAAAGAGGCTAATCCGCAACCTTTACATGTCTAAGACTGCACAGGTGCGAGTGGGGAACGGGAGTCCGGTTGGGCAGTGGTAGGAAGAGGTGTAAGACAGGATTGCCCATTATCACCGTTGCTCTTCAACCTGTATGTAGAGGAAATGATTAAAGAAGCATGGGAAGAATTGGAGGTAGGAATGAAAGTGGGCGGGGTATTCGTAAAATCAGTTAGGTTCGCTGATGACCAAGCTTTAGTTTGTCAGTCAGCCAAGGGGCTCCAAGCATTGCTTAGTGAATTGGAAATTCAGTGCGATAGGTATGGGATGAGAATCAATATTAATATAACAAAGGTAATGCGATTTTCTAGAAAGAAAAAGGCTAAGCTAAACATTAAAATAGGAGGGCAAAAACTAGAGCAGGTAGAACAGTTTACGTATCTCGGTAGTGTTTTGGACCAACACGGTCAAAGTAGTAGGGACGTAAGGAGAAGAATTGCGCTAGGCAAAGAGGCTTTCACAAGGAGGAGGGAGTTGATGACAGGGACGTTGAGTAAAGATGTGAAGAAAAGACTCGTAAAAACTTTGATATGGAGCGTAGCTATGTGCGGCGCGTAAACGTGGTCATTGAAGCAGGAGGATAGATGTACACTGGAGGCATTTGAAATGTGGGTGTGGAGAAGAATGGAGAAGGTGAAATGGGTAGAAAAGAAAACAAATGAGGGAGTACTTGGTATGGTGGGCGAGGACAGGGGTTTGTTGGGAGAAATCCAATTGAGGCATTGACCGGCAGTGGGATGTTGAAGACTGTGATAGAGGGGAAAATGTTGGGCAAACGAGGAAAGGGAAGGAACAGGATAGGGATGTTGGGCGGGATGAAGGGAGGAAGAAAGTATTCAGAGATGAAGAGGGACCTGATGTAGATATTTTGCTAGGAGTCACAAAATATTTATTCAGGAGCTTTGTCCATCCAAAAACCTACCTTAACCGGTAGATTACCTAGTAATTATAATAATAATAATAATAATTATATATATATATATATATATATATATTCCAATAGCTATTTCCGTTTTCGCTATATGTTTTTGGTTGAATTGCCACGGCCAATGATAGAAAGCAAATTACCTGCTGGAACGTGGGAATATTTTTCACTCAGGATGTGGAACGTAAATTTAAGTGGTTGGAAAAGTTCTAAGTTATCGGAGACGGGAGGAAAATCGTCTCTTTAGAAGAACTGTTCGGTTATTTTAACGTACAGGTTCCTGTATGATCTGCTACACAGTCAATGATGATTCTCCTCAGTATTTCCTCCTCTTTGTAGAGAAAAGACATAAATGTGCCCCTTTTCCTATGGGATGGATCATTTCACAGAAGTGGGTCGAATTTCTGAACACAGTCCTCAAAGAAATAAAAGCTCAGGAAATATTTAAAACAATGCATTGCCCTAAAAATTGAAAATATGGAAGTAAGTCATGCAGAACCTGAAAAATATAATGGAAGATTCATGAAGTCGTCGCGATAACTCACAGGAACAGAAGAAAGGCGCAATTTACAGTTAACATTTACCTGTTACAACAAAAACGGTTTATTCTAAAGAAACGGCGAGAAAGGAAAACTCCTATATAAGACAATGATTAATTCAATATTTTTACCATGCTTACGAAATCTTAATTCCTTGCGTCTTAAGGGGTTGCAAAAGAGGGAGAGCAGCTGAGGGAGAGAGAACTGCTTCGGGATATTTTTTGTGCGAAAAGCGCACAGGACGGGTGACATTTGAGGATTTCTGAAATAAAATCATTGCTGTGAAACAAAACTCATGTTTGTCGATTGTCACATGAACCCTATGCATTCTAATCCTCTTAATGCCTCACACATCTGTTTGCAACTTTGCTGGGGTTCCAGAAAAAAATCATAGAAAGGACATTGTGTGAAGCGTTCGCATAAAAAATAACTGTTGCTCTTCGCCATCCCCTTCTGTTGCAGAAGCTGCCTCTACCATCACAACTGATGAATAAATATTAAATCTCAGTGATTTCAGAATACTACGAATGTTCCAATTCACATGTTACGTAATTTTATTATCTGTGGGGGGTGGAGAGGTGGACACAGTGTATTGATTTCGCTGTATATTGTACGGCTGGACAAATATCATTGCGTCCCTAAAAACACGCTAACAGCGTTTTGGGGAGAGTATATTTGCAATTCTAAGCTGAGCGGGAGGATACGTACGCTATATAAAAAAAGGAAGCTGAAACGATCGCCAGCGGAGAGGATGTTTCTTTTTCTAGAAACTGTAGGTCAGGTGTTTAGAGTCGTGTAGCCTTTTAACAACCACTTAGCGGCGAGGCTTCCGAGATAGCCGTAACATCAAACGTTTAACGGCGCTCTCGGTTCCAGCTTAAGGCGGCTGCATCTCCGACGAAGTTTTCAACACTTAAGGGGTCGAGAGACGCTCAGTTTGCTGGCCGTAGTATGGCCCTGGAGAACTAGACATAAAAAAACAGGACTCTTTGATTCCACTCATAAGAGCTTTTAATGGACCGGCATTTGGTTGATACTTTTGGATGAACATTTTATTTGATTTTTATCCGAGCGAGATATTCTTTTGGAGGTAATAATACTGGATCTGGTAGGAAGGGCCCACTATCGTGAGGGCCGCCCTCTAATGGGAGAAAAATTCAAGGATCGACTGGGATGCAGTTGATTGCGGATGCACGAGCTTAAAAAGGCCATAACGTCAAATTGGAAATTGAGCGCAAATCATTTATCGATGAATCCCCATGAAGTTCGTTTTTTCTGCGAGTGCAATAGAGACGCACTTCAGTCGTTCATCCTTCATTCGAATATTAAGCTCTATTCGAAACATGGTGCCCAAAGAATAAAAATTAACCTAAGGCAGCCACAAAGAGATTTTTAACAACCAGAAATAGCCAAATAAGATAATTTCCGCGAACATGAACTTTAATATAATTGAGATGTTATTTAAGAATGTCAAGTTATTTTAATGCGAATCCAGTAGTGACTGAGAAAAATTAAAATTTCGGATAGATATAGAGCCATTATTCAAAATAATAAAAATGTGTAATAAGCAATAAACGAAACTCGTTAAATTAAAAATATTTCAGAAACAATGACAAAAATAAAATTCTAGCGTTTGAGTTCGTTACATTTTTATAAGTATAGCTTGTCAAAAGTGTTCGATGATCCACTGAGAAAAAATATTCTGTTCAAATGCTGCGGTAGACATATTCAAATAGATCTCGTAATGAGTTTCAAAACGATACCAGGCACAAGCGTGTGACCCTCGCATTTACGCAACATGAGGTAGATTTAATGAACGAGGAGCGACGCACCCGGAAATATTGCGTTTCCCTCACCTACGCGGAGTATGGCGAGTGGGGGAGGTGCGGCATTCGCACGGAGTACACGAATTGGACTCCATTCTTGTTTAAAAACAAACGCAGTAATCAACCCTTTCGCTTACGAATTCTAACGCGATTCCTGCGCTGCACGAATTTCAACGACATAACGATTTCAACTGGGACCTATTTTTATCGTAGGCGGCCAGTCGTAAGTCGCTCCACAATATCTAATCCCGTTCGGTATAGTCCTGCACCAGAAGTTCAATTCCACATGTCTAATTCCTTTAGTTCCGGAAATATGATATGCACAGAATGACAAGTTGGGATACGCAAACAAAAGACATTTTTCATACAAAAAATCTGCAATAGAAATTAAAGGCGAATATTGGTGGTATTTAAGTAACAAGTGGACCACTTTTTCCAACGTTAATGAGCTTGTGAGCAGTTGGGAATGTCTCGCGTTTGGATTTCGACTGGTTCGCGGATATACGTGCACCCATTATATAACCAGGTTTACTGCTGGACGGGAATTGGCCGCAGCTATCGGCCCACCAATGACGCCGCTTTTGCCTCTCACATTAGCACCTCTGTCGTCTGACGTAAAGTGTGCCCTCGTTTGCGGAAAATACTGAATGTTTCCATTGCAATTTCAACAAGTTCATATCCTTCAATTTTTCATTTGGATTCTTGCTAAAAATATGCACAAAACATTCGCAACATCAAACTAAAACATAGTAGGGACGGTTGAGTACACGTAAACTACTAAAGTACCGGTACAAACTAATAATCTTTTATTTATAACAATTAAAATGCATTTTAAATATTAGTTGGAATAATTAAATGAGCGTAATTCAATAGACACCCAGAAAATGCAAAGAAATATTCGACATAACCTAATTTACGCTAGCAAAATGGGTAATCGGAAATTCTTTAGCGATGTGATTTTAATCTATTGAAGTGTCAGAAGCAGCTATATAAACAAATGAAAGAATAGATTACGAATCACCGGACAAAATGAGTAACGTCCTGGATTTAATGAATTAACATCAATTTCTATTATCATGGTGAATTTTAATATTATCTAGTATCATTAAAAAGCATTATCATAGTTCCGGTTTATATTAATAATAAAAGAAATTCAAATAGGGTGACGGATGAATAATGCATGAAGGAAGAGCTCGGATCAATATAATTATATATTTAAGTTCACATAAAATATCTATGATGCAAGAAGTACTGGGGAAACAAGTTCGAAACGTCCTTTAATTAAAACTCGTTAAAAATACTATATAGTAACTATTTCAAACATGAAATAATTGCAGTGTCTTATGATTTTTTTTTGACAAAACTATGTACGAGTCCCTAAATATAAACAAGAGTCAATCCTTTATGATTTTGATATCTGTCCAGAAGTATTTTTTTTCATTCCCATGTCCAAAAGGAAAAATGCTACAATATTTTCAACAGTAAACACAAAAAATATATTGGCCAGAAATTCAAAGGATCAAGCAATTTCGCAAATCGAAGTGGAAAGAAGAAATACCCAATAACGAAGGTTTAAGCATGGATTGATTCAACGGCTAATACATTCATGCCGACAATATTTGCTATTGACATTGATGTTCTAGAGCAGGATTTAGATTGCATTACTAAATGGTGTTCTAACTGGGGATTGACTCTAAATTATAATAAATGTTCAGTGGTAAATTTCTTTAAAAGATCAACGGGATTTGCTTACAAATTAGCTGGAGGTGACCTAGCAGTAGTTGATACGGTGAAATACCTAGGTGTCACATTCACAAAAGACTTAACTTGGGGGACTCACATACGTAAAGTCTGCGGTCAAGCATATAAAAAATTGGGATTCATTAGACGCATTGTCGGCAAAAGTGACTCGAAGGTCAAGGAACGTTGTTACCACGCTCTTGTAAGGCCTCATTTAGAATACGCATGCAGCGTGTGGGATCCGAGTGAAAAAGGTCTCATTCGGGAAATTGAGAAGGTTCAACGCCGGGCAGCCCGTTTTGTAAAAAATTCCTACGATAAAACGCAAAGCGTCACCGAAATGCTCATGGATTTGGGGTGGGAATCATTGGCTGAGAGACGATTCAATGCAAGATTGAAATTATTAAATAAATTTAGATCCGCATGTTTCAGCACCGAGGTCTCGCAAATTATTCGTACTCCTACATACATTAGTCGCTTGGATCATGCATATAAAATTCGGGAAATAGATGCCAGAACTAGCCGACTCAAGGACTCCTTCTTCCCACGGACAATACGGGATAGCAACTGCAGGGTTATAGATAGCAAAAATTCCACTTGCCACCCTCAGCGTCTAAAAAATAATTAGTGGTATTTAAATGCATGCTCTTCCACTAACCTTATGTGTTTTGCTATAATAACCCATTCTTTCCGAATGACCTCATTCGTGTTCCGTTCATCTGTTTTTAAGTTTCCCTTTCAATCCCTCGTCCCTCTCCGCGGGGGCAAATTCCTGCTACCTGCAACGTTGGGTCGCATTCCCTGCCAATTAGAGACTCTTTGGGGGTAGAGTGTTTCCTGGTGCATTTTCATGTGGTAGTGATGTTTCAATTTCTTGCTTGTTGTGTCCTGGCTTCCGTGTTGTAGAATGTCTTTCTGTGCTGCATCATGGGGCAGCAGTTTTTTAGTTGTTTTGCGGTTTATGTGTTTGCATGAGTATTGGATGAAGGGATTTTTGCATGAGTGTGTGCGCTGCTGTGGGTGTAATTTTCCGTGTTGTTTTTTTTTTTGCATGTGGTATTTTTCTTTTTTACGGTTGGTGACCTAACACCCCCCGCCACACGCCCTTGCGGCGGCTTGCGGGGTATTAAGTAGATGTAGATGTAGATGTGTGTTGATTACAGAACGTGCAAATACACAAAACACAGAGTTCCGATACCAACAAAATGCAAATTGAATAAATTTCCGAAATTTTTCCAATTTGACATGACTACTGTCTGTTCTTTTTATATTTTAAACAATACGCTGCCTACATTCATACAACGAAAAAAAGTAGTCACGTCGTCATCCAGACGTGAGGAGATGCCGTAAAATTTGACCCCAAAAGCCACCACGGTACAAGCTAATCTTAAAAGTTATTTCTAAAACTCGGTTTAGGTAACCGTCTACACCTCACATGAATTATGTATCGTTCAGCTCTCATTTATAGTTGATGCGGGATTGGAATTAGGGAAGTGGGCTGAGTTTCGGCGGAGGGAAATTGAGGTTGGATCCATTTCAGTGCATGGAGGCTGATGTATGGAAAGGTAGATGATGATGCACCGCCGTGCGATTGGATGCCTCTGGATTTGAATTTCCTGCAAAATGCCTAAAAATGGAGACATGAGGAATGAAGTACAAAGTTCAACTTGACCTCTGCCATCATTAATATTCCGGAAAGCGATTCGGAGCATTGATTTCCAACTTTCTGGGAGCTGTTGAACATAAAATTGAATCTCAATCCTCATAAATTCAGGCGTCACAATCACAATGTCCATACCTATGTCAAGACATAAATATTAACATTGATGAAGCAACATAATTTAAACTCATAGACGGAGCATTATAATTTTCAGGGGGCGTGAAATCCTCAATACAGATAATAGACCACCTATGTGATTAAAAGGCCGAGGAGATAACTCAATTTTAAGTTTTACACACTCGTTTTTTCAATGGATCCCGGTTGGTAGCAATGGAGTTTAATAACTCACTTTTATCGTTAAAACTTCAATGGCAGATTATACAGCTAGGAACTTAAATTTTATGATCGCATTCATATAGAGAAGTCCTTCAGAACAAACACGTTTTATGCAGTAAGCGCTTTAATCCGAATTGCAGCTATTCTCGTGACTAAGTAATTACTTATTTTGAAAATTCCAATATATTTAGTATGTGGTTCCCAGGGAAATGAAAAATTCAAGCTAATGTTCATTTCCATTGTCTCCTCAGTTTATTCAATATTTAAACGTATAACTATTATTATTATTAAAAGCTAATATTAATTTATGTTTCATGTAGGTCGAGCAAATTTTCAAAAGAGGAAATTGAAACTTATGCCGATACATACAAGCTAATTTATTCATTTGAGTTAAATTGGTATATAAATAATATTTTGCTAAGTCATATGTGTATATCTACCTAACACTGGTAAGTTCAAATCATATTACTGAGCTCCCATCAAGCAGAGCTCTTCAATGTTGGAAATCTTAGTTACATAATATGCTCATGATCAGAAACAGCTAAAAGTGAGCTCTATCCAACATGTGAGTCAATATAGCATTAAAAATTAACATATTATTCGGTGATCAGTCTAAGGATTGATTATTTGCAGCTCTTCGAACTGTCCTGCCCTCCTTCAATCTTTTCATTCCTATTCCAATTCCGATAACTCCTCGAATCGACACTTTGGATTACCTACTTCTAATGCGTGTTAACCCCCTGGCTCCTCCAACTATGGTCTGCACTAAGCTGTCATGTCTCAGGATATGCCCAATCAATTTCCCTGTTCCTCCTTTAAGTGTCCTTCGTAGGTACCCAATTTCATCCACACTTCGAAGTACTCCTTCATCTGTTCCTCTCTCGATCCATTCTGTCTCCATCATTATTCAGCATTTCAACATTTCAATCGCCTCCGAAATTCTCTGTTCTACTCTTCATCGTTCAAGACTCACATCCGTAGAAAAGCGGACTCCATATTTAACTAACTCTTAAGTAATCGATTAATTGTATCTATAACTGTCACGCAACCTAGCGGTGGCTTGCAGGGTACTAGAATACTAAATAGTAAAGCGAGTACCCACTTTAACTTTACGAAGCAAGTACCGCCACTACTTGTTTCTCCTGACAGAAAGCCTTCTTCACGATTCCTACTTGCTTTCTCTAGCCTTCTTGCTTCGTCCATCACTTCACATCCTTATTTCACACATCACAGTGATCCTCTTGCCTAAACAGCTAAACCCCTCCACACGTTCAACTGTGTCTTTCCCTATTCTCATCGGGAGGCCATCTTCCAAACTTTGACTGCAAGCCATTACCTTGATTTTAATCTTATTAATCTTGAGCATGTAATTCTCACTCCCTTCTCCATTGTAGTTTGCTATCTTGTTAGTTATTGCTTCTTCGCAGTGAGTGGAGGTATATCGTCCTTAAATCGTAACACACGAGCACTTATCCTTTCTCCCTGGATTGCATGCCATCCTCTATTTTCTCTCTCTCTTGATCTCAGTGTCTTCGCAATACATGCATTTAATATTGACGGCGATAAAGAGCACCCCTGCCCTGCTTTTTGCTTCACTTGAGTTTCTTCCGTGCTTAAACCAACTTATTCTAATTGCTGTAGCCTGATCCACATGTATGTACAGATTAAGTACTATTCTCCTCATACTGGAGGTTATTACAAGTACATTTCTACATCTATATCTACGTAATACCCCGTAAGCCGCCATAAGGGCGTGAGGCGGGGGGAGTTAGGCTACCACCTGTAAAAGAGAACATAGCCGTATGCAAAATCAACATATTTATGGAAAACTACCCCCATAGTGGCATATAAATTCATGCAAAACCTTTTCAGTCAACACACACGCAAATGCATATACTAACAACCAACAAACACGTGCACCTTGGAAAGTACTAAACATTTATCTAATAACGTGCAAAATAGAATATGGATAGTAAGGAGACGATATCCCACTACCACATGGACATGCATCTTACAATGGTCTCCGCCCCCAAGGACACAGGTAGGGAATGTGACACAACGCTGTAGGCAGTGGGAGGGCCCACCTCAGACTTTAAGGTACATACCATCATATTGCAAGAAATAGCAAGAAATAAAGATATATATATATAATCATGAATTAAATTAGTTTATTAGCTTATTAAGTTTATTAGTTATTAGCTTATTAAGGGGATTCTTTTTGACTTCAATATATGGCCCAGATGATATTAAGTTGTTTATTTATCAAAATAATCTACTTTATTCAAAATGACACAGAGGTTACCTTTGTCTGCTTTCATATAGAGATACATTTTTCCTTTTAATGAGGAACTCGTTGAAGACGGCCATCGCTCCGGACGGCCGTCGATGGCAAGAACCGACACGAATGTGGACAGAGTGAGGACACTGCTGAACACAGACCGACGCTTAACCAGTGAAGAAATTGCAGACCAGTTGGGTCTGTCTGCATCCAACGTCCAACGCATTATTTCACAGGATTTGGCCATGCGAAAGGTGTGCGCCAAGATGGTGCCGAAAATTCTGAGTGTCGACCAACAGCTCCTGGCCAAATACGGCGTTGCCACGTTGCCGCACCCGCCCTATTCTCCCTATCTGGCACCACCGGACTTCTTCTTCTTCCCCCTGATGAAAAGACAGCTCAAGGGACGACGTTTTGACTCGATAAAGGCCGTTCAAGAGGCTTCGACGAGGGTCATCAACGGCATCCCCAAAGAAAATTTCCAGCGGGCGTACGGGGAATGAGAGCAACGTTATGCAAAGTGTAGCAGCTCAAGGAGCATACTTTGAAGATTATCAAGTCGATGTAAGTATATCGTCAATATAAGTATATCGTCAATAAAATTCTTGTAAAAAAAGTCCTACCACTTTTGGGTGCTACCCTGTATATATGTATATATATATATATATATATATATAATTATATATATGTGTATGTATATGTGTATGTATATGTATATATATATATAAATATATATATGTATATATATATATATATGTATATATATATATATATATATATATATATATGTATATATAGCCTTCTTCAAGGGTCTCTCTTGAAGAAGGCCTCTGAGAGGGCCGAAAGCTCGAGATTGTTTCCGTCGAAATATCAAGAAAATACGTGTGAGTGTTCTCTTTTTTTGTGTTTCTATATTATGTGTTACTGTGTATTGTACTATATATATATATATATATATTTGAAAACCTGTCATCCTGAATGTGTTAATAAACGCGACGCACTGGAGACGGAAAAAAGAGTCATTTCCTTCATCTTCGTGGTAGCACCTTCTTATAGATAGCTTTCCTTACGGCAGTAGATGCACCACCAAAAAAGTGTGAAATCTCATTCCGCACGAAGCATTTTGCAATTTTTAACATATGCGGCATTTTAGAAATGAGGAGATGCTTAGCGGAGGCATGAAAAGGGAAGTGGGTGAGAGGGGATGGAAGAGGGGGAAGTGGGGAGAGACCTTGGGGGATTGTAGTGGAAGGGTGGCGTTTGAAGAGGTCTTAAAGTGTTAAGGTGAGGGAGGGGGTGGCAGCGACGGGATGCCTCTTGAATGCATAAACTGATTTTGACCTGATTTGCCCGTGGGAAAGATCGGTGGAGCTGGGAAACCGCTGGAATCTTTACGGCTCAATCTTTTCGTCAGAATTCCTTCATCCGTCGATGAGTCAGATTGGCCGATCTTGAAGGTGCTGGGGGCGGGAGGGGGTGGGGGGTGGGGGGGGGGTGGGGGGGTGGAGGGAGTGGAATGCGGACTAAAAAAAAGTAGAGTATGCTGTCAAGCGGGGCGAAACAGAAATGGAAGAAAATAGGAGATGGGGTCCTTAGTTTCAAAATTATAGAAGCATATAGGAAAGAATTTTCGAACATCATTAAGATACTCCTCGCGAACTTATAAATTCATCATTTTCAGACTAGCAAAGTAAATCAAAACCAATTCGTAGATTTAAACCAATTATTTGATTTATAAGAATAATAATAAGTTACTATGGAATATATATTTCTACCATCAAAATAACAGCAATGTTTTGCATACTTTTTGTAACATGGTACGAACCGAGGAAATAAGTAACTCGCAACCATACGCAACAATACCGAAGTAACATATCAATTTAGACGTTTGTTAAATTATGCGTCAATCATTACTGCATGGAAAATTTCCTTTAGGGGACAAAGTTCAGATATTTTTGGCCAACTCAGGGAAAATAAATTTTAATAACGTTCAATGAAATTTTTAGGCTTAATGTTCGGTCAATCAGTGGAATTTCTCGAAAAATTGGAAACTAGTGAGATAAAATATATTTGCAGTGGTAGTAAATTCAACGCACTGATAAATTTGACCCCGCAAATTGCTGAAAGGTCATTTACACTCATTACCATCACAGTGCTCATTTGCATGCTACACAATTCACTGTGCTTTTTATTTCTCTCCGCCTTGCCTGCAATTTTCCATTCTCTTTGATTAACCGAGAGTTGTTTCATTTTCCTTTTACGTCATGATTCATTGTAATTTTTCATAGTTATTTTGATCTCGCTTCCACCGTCTTCCATTATTAGTTCTCATTAGGTCCTCATCTTCCCCCAATCCAAAGCATCTCACATTTGACGTCCATTCTCTTATTCATCAACCTCCGCTTTCAAACCGCCCCCGTTAGCTATATGTCAGTCTTACTTTTGCTGCCCACCTCATCCTGTGTCTTACCCACATTTCACACGCTCCCAGTTTTTCTCCATCTCGATTCTGAATCCAGCTCGTGTCTCCTAACACTACAGCGACATCCACTAGGCTTCCTTTAGCCTTATCTTCGGCATCAAATCAATTTTCACCTGAATCCTGTCTTTCCTTCAGGTGGATTTCTGAGTAACTAAATGTCCATTTTTATTATTTTAATCTTGATTTGCTTGCTATCATCACGCATTGGTATTATGACATTTTACTATTTTTTACTATTTACACAATTACGTTGCAATTAGGCAAATTTCCTGGAGGCAACGGTCAGGTTAGGTCAAAGAGAACTACTAACAACGAAAATTACATACGAACACATAAAAACAGATAAGAGACAAAATATTTTTACATAATGACACTTCCACATCACATACAAACAAACTTCCACATCACATACAAAATGCCGTCCACATCACATACAAACAATATTTTCAAAACTACAATGAAGTTTATTACCCAGTGGCTGCTTTACATTTCAACTTAAAACTTCTAAAATTGGATGGAAAGGGCTCAAACAAACCTCCAGGCAGCTGGTTCCAATCAATAATGGTTCTATTTAAAAAAGAGTATTTTTTCTTATTTGTTTTTTGAGTCCTTATTTTTATTTTGTGGCTATGGTCGTTTTTTCCCTTAAAGTTAGGCTTTTCTATCCCTTGCCATAAATCTTCCCACATGTACGTAGGTCAGTGCTTGCATATAATCAATGGTGATGTAAAACACAATATTATCGCAAAACTAATGCATGCGGGATCACAATCGGTGAATCCTGCTTTTAGTAGAGGAGCGACGTGGTATATTCGAAAAGCGAGAGCCGTTTGATTGTATTTAAAAATTGGCGGGTGAGGACGAGATTATACGAATGCAGCGCCATCTATTGATTGTTTCCGAAGTTACTTAAGATATTATTTGGACGCAACAGTTGTTTATCCATCGGTGAACGCGGATAATAATAGGCACATAAATCGTAGCTCCCGCTAGCTGCAAAGGGCACGCTGTGTTTCGATTTTTGTGGGACCATAGGTCATCGGCTACACAGATTAAATGGCAGTTGTGCCTATTCTATGGACGTACAGTAATGAGTGGAGGAAAGGTTAGAAAATGGTGTCAAGAATTCGAAATGGACCGAACAATTGTGCTTGATGAAGAGTGGAATGGTAGCCAAGTATCAAGGCCAATGAAATCGTATGAAAAGTGGACCAAGAACTGCTATCTGATTGACATTTGGCATTTAGTACTCTGGCTGAGAAATTTTCTCTAGTTAAACGCACTACAATTTACACGATTGTTGCAAAAAAGCTCAGATAATACAAATTGTGTGCAAGGAGCGTACCTAAAATACTCACCCACCAACAAAAAAATTGAAGAATATTGGGTGAACGAGCGTTTTTGGGCCGCTGTTGACAAGACGGAGATCACTTGATCTTGCACTTGGCGATCTTTTCCCTAAATCAATGGCTTGATATACAGCAGTCTGAAAACGACGAGGAAATCGAGACCGCATATTTTAACCGGTTCAATTCTCAGGCAGCAAACTTCTATGCTGAAGGATTCAAGAAGCTCTTGGAGCTTGAGAAAAGTTCTTAGAAGTCAATGGCAATTCTGACGAAATGTGAAACAGGTTTGTAGGAAAATAAAACCGTCAATGAAACGTTTTCGAATCTTTTTTTGTGACCAAGTGACCCTTACTCTTCGAAAATAGCTCTCATTAACTAGAATCCCAGAATAACTGTATAAAAGAATCTCTAGTGACGAGCGGGAATGTAGAAGATTGGTGGAAGTCATGATTACACGCTAATATCCACTGACATATTGACTACAAAATTGCTAATGAAGGTGAACCAAAGTGATCATTTATTAGAGTGACTAACATTAGCCGGGGATCGGGATGGTGGGGATAGCAAACGTACTGGGTTCCCACCCGAAGGGCCTGGGTTCAAATCCCGTATTAGATATTTTTTAGTGGTATCCCGATCCCTTCTTGAGGTCCTTTGTGTAGGGCACTTTGAGTGAGTACGCCGTCCGTCGGATGGGACGTTAAGCTGCGGACCCCTTGGCGCCTTTCGCTAAGAGTAGGCTAATGCCGACGCCGGGTTTCTCTCCACCCTTCATCCTTTCCCATCCATCCCTAATGGCGCAAATGACCTGAGCTGTCGGTCACCTCCCCTAAATACTACTACTACTAACATTAGTCTTAATATTACCAATCGGAGACGTTAGTCGGAGCACATACAATCAAAATACAAGGAGATTTATCATTGCCTGAAACTCATTGCTGATTTGGAATGAAAAGTGAAACGTTTCATCATTTATGCTCATACGAAAACTTGGCCTAGAGATACATAATTACGCTTTCAGTTACAAGAGAGAACACGCCAGCACGGAACCTGGAAAGGTACTTAATTTTCCAACCAATATCTGACAACGTGGCACACTTATTGGAGAAGGTGACCCAAATATCTTTCGTAAATTAAAGTCATTCCTTACCTCTCAACCCTATCTTTTAGAAGAAGTGAAGTCATCATTACGAAGCTGTAGTCAAAGATTAGGATATTGTAAGAGCATTAATGATTATGGAACTGAATGGATAAGTAAACATATGGCGTGGACCACAGGAAAAAAAATCGTGATTATGAAAATGTATTGAAAGGCTTCGCACTGGAGAGATGAAATTCAGAGTTGTAAATATTTTGACTCCCTTTTAACTGAACGTTAGAAAAACGTATCTGCATGACGAAAACGGATATTGTGTCATAAAACAGCCAAAAATGTTTTATTCCTGTTGACGTGAGAGTATCCTAATTAATTTAAAACAAGAAAAGTAAATGTCAGAAGAAAGTTTGGATGAATTTTTATGATCATCACATTTATTTTCCAGAATAACTTTTGGGAAAATTAAACACATGCGTTTAACTCATGTATTAATTTGTAATTTGATGTTTTGTTTTATTCATATTTTTCTTTGTATCGACAACCTCACGGAATTTAAAAATATCGACATCATCGCCAAATAATTGTCTTCCGGACCTATATTTGCGAGGAAATCAGTGTCAATCTTATTCATGTTTTCTCCGTTCTCGGAATCCAGGATCTTAATAATTTTGCCACGAATGTTCCTATCGTAATCCTTTATTTACGCCGGCTTTAGAACTGCAGGTGCATTTAATCATTGCCTACGGTTCACCATAAAACCTGTCTGAGAAGGTCTCTCTTATTTTTCCTGGGATAGTCAGTATTTTATTCGAGGCTTTACTTTTGCCAGACGGAATAATACCATAAAAGTTGCGCTGTGGATTTCAAATCTCTTCTCTATACGAATTCACTGGCCCCAAGTGGCTTCCCCCGTGTGTGGTGTTTCTAACTGACTTTATCCTCGGAATAAAAAAATAAATAAAAAAGCAAAGTAGTTTTGCGTGCTTTGTGGAGCACTTGACCACCAGACGTCGGGCCTCGGGTTTATATCCGGTCGGTGCCTCTGAAAACACTCAATAGGCTCCGATGTAAGTAGTTTGCAGGGTGTAGCATTTATCAGGGACACCACAGTCGGATCAGAGAAAGGAACTTACCCTCCTACCAGATCCCATGATTACACGCTCCGTTGAGCTGTGACATTACCTATCAAGCTAAGCGTCAAGGGGCATTAAAAATCGAGAGAATGAAATGTGTGGAAGTTACGCAGCATGTAATCTTATGTCAAGAAAATAAACGTTAAAAAGATACTTAAATGCGTTCTTAGCACAAGCTTAACCTGAAGGAATACGTAGAGGAAAATTTACCGATACCAACAATTTTAGAAGAATTCTAATCAAATTGTAAGACAATATTAGAATAAAAATAAATATTACCGTGTTAGATGACGATTGGAAAACCACGGCTAGATGGTTTCCTGGCGGCTCGAGTTACGAAAAAAATACGTAAAAATTATACATGGGCGAGGTAGCACCTACAACTCCCAAGGAGACCATTGCTGTTGTGATCAAAATGAAGGCCACCCCGCCTGATGGGTCAGGTTCAAATCTTATTGGAACCGGTTTTTTTGCAGTTTTAATATGGCAAAAGATTTGAGTATGGAAAATGATTGTAGTAAAATATTCCGTCCGTCGGAGGAGACGTTGAAAATTGGATCCTTTGTCGCTTAACAACACGAATGCCATGGTGTCATACGAGCTCACTCAAGTATCTCTCCCCCACTTCCTATTGAGAAGGGGTTGAGAGAAACTTGTCGTGAAAATGACATCCGTTGCCCACATTTCCCAAAAACTAATATTTCCACTTCTATTGTGACATACTGCTTACTGTGGTATAATACTTGGAGTGATCCTACGAAGTTTGGGTTTTCCGGAAAGCACTTCGCCCCCCGCTAACCATGGGTCTACTTAACTTGGAGTCGTTTCATAAGTCCTACTAATTTGCTAAGTCTTAACAGTCTAAGAAACTGCTAAAGCACTTTGTTTGCCTTTCCAAGCTGCGTATCGGAATGTTATTTCGTCATTAATATAATGGATTTTATCGGCAGCGAGTTATGTTAAATTTTTGCTTAGGTTCGCATTATATATTTCGTTATGCAATGCATTGTTTTACCTTCGGTAAAGATCTATAGAGAGTAAGAGTTTTGGGAGGAATTTGGAAGCTAAATGCAAAGAAATCTCATGGAGCGAAAATACAGGGGACAATTGAAGGAGATAGATTCCAGGACAGATAGATACAAATACTAATTCTTTCCCCGAACAATCAGAAATCATAATAGTAAGAAATAGAAGTCACTTTAGAAATATTGAAAACATTGAATTTACAAGTCGGAGCAAAGTTAAACACTGCAAAGCTGTTAGGTATACTTTCAGGTGCATGTGTATGTAAGGTGTAGTTTGAGTGTTTGCATGTATGTGGGGTGTAAGTGTTCATGCATGAATGTATGCCATGTTTTTTTTTGTGGATATGTGATTTTGTGGTTATTGCATGCGGTTTTTTTTTCTTTTTCTTTTCTAAATTACGGGTGGTGTCCTAGCACCTCCCGCCACACGCCCTTGCGGCGGCTTGCGGGGTATTAAGTAGATGTAGATGTAGAAGGAGTGCAGCGGCGGACGAACTCGAGAGTATTCTGCCTGCTGCTGAACGGCTGAGTTCGAGGCAGTGCACATTTCTTAGAATCGATGCGACCTATGACCTTAAATGTCTGTTTCCCCGGGGTTTAAAGGTATTGGACGTGTGTATTTGGCGTAGAGCTGCTTGAAATGGCTGATTGTCAGCTTTTTTGGGTAATTTCGTTTCACAGAGTTAGACAGCTGCTCCATTTGTCGATGGGAAAAAATCAGAGAGATTTGACCAATCCCATTGCCACGAAGACGGTAATATCCCAAAGATTGAAAAAGGTTTAGCAATACTCACGCACGAGAATATAATTTAAAGACTGATTTTACTTAAGTTCTACAGTGAGTTGTATTTGTGAGGGGCATTATATTCGTTTTTCTTATGCAAAGCATTAATTCATCCGTGGTGTGAATAAGTATCGCATAAAGGAATGATTTTCATTCGCAACTAACAATTTCGAGGGTTGATATTTATATTTTGAGGCTTGCCAACACTAAGTGCTTTAGGTGTCATCTGACGTTTCCATCTGAAAGTTTCACCCTTTTAACGATAACTTCCTCCAGAACATTTTGTCGTTTGATCATAACTTGTGTTGTTTACAGTGACTCGAAGATTTTGCCTCAGCGAAAAAAATGGAGTTAACTCGTATACACTTTTATGTGATGATTTTTTACGACTTTCGGCGTGCATTATCAAGACAGGAGTGCATCGATCAATGTACTTCTACTTTTGGCGATAAAGGGCCATCCTTTGCCACTGCGGAACACCGGTATAACGAATTCCATCATGGCCGTCATCCGCTAAGCGACGATGGTCGTGAAGTTCGTCCAAAATCAGTTGTGGTGCCAGAAAACATTGATGCTGTGCAGGAACTAGTCAAGGAAGATCGTCACGTGACCTATCGTGGGACTGAGGCATGCTTGGGGATTAGTATGACGAGCATCAGTTAGATATTGCATGAACATTTAGCTGTGACAAAAATTTGTTCGCGTTGATCCCGCATAATTTGACAAAAGCTCAAAAAGATGCTCGTGTCAATTGGTGCAAAGAAATGCTCAACAAATACAATCGCGGTGAATCAAAAGCTGTGTATAACATCTAGACAGGTGACAAATCTTGGATCTATGCGTATGAGCCCGAGACAAAACAGCAATCCACTGTATGGGTCTTCCAAGATGAGCAAATCTAACAAAAATGATTCCTTCACGAAGCACATCGAAGCAAATGATCGCCTGATTCTATGGAATCACTGGACATGTGGCAACCGTACCGTTAGAGCAACGTAGAACCGTGAATTCTGAATGGTACGCGAGCACTTGTTTGCCTCGAGAGCTTGCTGAAATACGGAAAAAGAAGAAGCAATCAAGGATCATTCTTCATCATGACAATGCAAGCTTTAAAAGATCGGATGAAACAACTACCTATATGACTGCCGAAACGTCGAATTGATGGGTCATCCTCCGTAGAGCCCTGATTTAGCACCGAACGAATTCTTTCCATTCCCGTTCATCAAGAAAAAATTTCGTAGCCAACGTTTTACGGCGCCTGAAGAGGCCGTTGATGAATTCAAAAACTACGTTTTGAAGGTACCTCAATCGGAATGGAAAAAGTGCCACGAAAATCGGTTCGAGCGCAAGCCAAAAGTGTATATTGATTATCATGGAGAATACTTCGAAAAACAATGAAGCCATTTTCAACAATAAATTACTGTCTATTCATTATTAGGCTGAAAATATAAATCAGTATACAATCGTATGATTCGCGATCGAAATTATCCGAATCTTTTTCATAAGTCTGCCGCGCAAGCCTGAAGATTTTTGTTTCTTCCCACCCTGGGGTTCCAGCATTTGATTTGCGCGGCGAATGCATTATGCAAGCGAGAGATTCCGTTCCTGCCGACGAAAGTGCATGGCATTGTCGAGGGCGGGGAAATTGTGGGCGATAAAAAATAGATCGTCGAGGAGAAACATCGCGGAGTGTAATAACGAACGGAACGCGACACGGAACCGAGGGAGGAGGGCGTGCAATGCATGACCGCATGACCTTCGCTCCCAGCCAGCCCCTCTCGCTCGCTCGCTCGTTAGCCCCCATCCCCTCAGGGCCAGGGCCTTTGAGCCATTCGAATCTTCATGTCGCCAGGGAGCGAGCGCTTTCCTCGCCTTTAGGCTTCCCTTACATTCTGTGGACCTTTCGTCGCCGGGCTAAAATGGCAAACGAGTCCTTCGCAGCTGTCGTATCCTTCATATACATCTGCATAATACTCCGCGAGCCGTCGCAAGGACGTCTGGCAGGGGGTGGTAGGTCACCAGCCATTCTACAAATATTCCCTCTATTTCCTCATGCACCTGGCACCCCGCGATCCACCAAAAACTGGCAACCGGAAAGGAAGCGACCGAACACCAATCGCGCAACACGCCTGCATGTATTGCGAGTATTACATGGTTTGTAACTATGCCTACGCAAAGAGGACAATAAAAAACATCAAAAGAGGCAGGCAGGCACACATACAATTCAGACAATAATCACCATTTAGTATTCTACACATTCCGGATGGACAATTCACAAATAACATAGGGTTTATTCATCTACAGCCCACCTGGCTCAAGGGCGCACGGCGGGGGGTGTTAAGACGCCACAATTGGAAAGCGTTTGTGTGGGATTTTTACATTGTAAACCCCTATCTTCGAAGGCGTGTGCCTATCTCAAATGCTAATGACTATACAGTTACAAATACTCCGCATATTGCCATCATATGCGTGCTGCCCCCCATTGTTTTCGCCTCGACCATTTTCTTAACATTTACGTGAATTTATCTTTCTCTTCATTAGGAAGTTCATCCCATTTATATCCAAGATCAGCATTCAATATTCATGAGAATAGAATCGTGGTGAATAATAAACTGCTTTAAATACAATCACCGCTTTAAATTTAATTTTTCATTTTTATAGCCATTGATAAATTAATATTAAAGAAGAACTATTTCTAAGCATCGTTATTTTCCTTGTATAGTCTAGACAAGTTTGAGACATTATTGAACGAGCAAAGGAACAACTTCAAGCTGATTGCAACCTTGAGTTCAACCTAAGACTAGCCTACGTGAGAGAGAATGTCAAGCAGGATTTTAGCCGTGCTCAATGGAAGTATCAATTTAAGCGGTGGTCATGTGAAATGGCGATGAGGGCACGTGAACAGGCAATAGATGAGAAGGAGAGAGCACTGGCAAGAAATGTCAATGCCCTTTTGAACAAGATTGATGAACTTGAACGCGGAAATGTGTACTTTTTAGATTTAATTGAGAAAGGAATGCTGGAATTGCATGAGGCTATAGGATATGTGAGAGACGTTAAGATATTGCGCGCCAGAGAATTGAATGAACTCAAAGATGAACTACGCATGAAGCTGTTGTATCTCGCTGATTTGACAAAATTCTATGAAGAGAATTACCTGTGCCCTCCCGTATTCACTGAAAATTATGCATGTGCTGAAAATTATTCACTGAAAATTATGCACAAACATTCTAATTGTCGATTAATCATGCAAATGAAATATTTTGTTTGTGCTTATCAATATACATTGAGCCTTATATTTAATTGTTAGTTAATATGATTGATCCCGATTGATTTCAATAAATAAATGTTTCAAAATCATTTGAATTTTAATTTATAAGTTAGAATTATAACAATTAGATTTTATAGAAAGATACCTTATATATTTTAGTATAAGGTATCTAAGGTAAGGATTCGCGAGCCACCGACAGGGTGTGTTGCAGGGGTTATTCGTATATACGCGTAATTTGGCAAGGTAGACATTTCGAACATAGTTCACGACCGTACTTCCGATTCACCGAATGGGATAGTTGGATAAGAATTATGCCGTGTTCAAGGAAGATGATCGCCACACAAATCGATAAAAACTCGTTACGGAGTAAAGATGACAAAAAAAATGGAAGGATGTTAACACAGTGTGAGGAAGAAGAAAGTACAAAGAGTTAAGGAATAAATTGAGACGGGAAACAAACCAAACAAAAGAAGCATTGTGGAAGACGCTGTGAGAGAATATGGAGTGTTTTTAGAGGAAGGGTAACTGGGCATAAGTCGTATAAGATAATAGTTAATAGGTTAGCTGATGACCAAGCTTTAGTTTGTCATTCAGCTAAGGGGTTGCGAGCATTGCTGAGTAAATCGGAAATTAAGTGCGATCGGTATGGGATGAGACTCAATATTAATAAAACAAAGGTTATGCGATTTTCTAGAAAGAAAAAGGCCAAGCTTAAAATTAAAATAGGAGGGCAAAAACTAGAGCAGGTAGAGCAGTTTTGAACGTATTTCATCATCATCAAAGGTATCAACTCTGGCATAAGTTTTTAGGTGGCTCTACAAACTCTCTCTTCGACGCCACTGTCTCTATTCCTTCGTAGCTACGTCAACTGACGGCTTTATTGCTCAGGAATCACGAACGCGTTTACTGTTCCACGGAATTTAAGGCCACATTCACGATTCAGGGATCTACGACCCCGCTCCAGGTAGAGGGAACATTTGCAAGAGATGAACTCATAGGTATTACTTCGTAGTTCCTAGTTCGTATCAAAGTTTCTGTTCCTGATGGGATAAGATATGGCACATTAATTACGTCGCACCCACGGTCTAAGAAAGCCAGGTTTGGCCACAAAAATAACGTGCACGGAGAACAGATAGATCATCTCAACTGTCATAATATCCTGCATGGAACTCATTGCGATTGAAAGAAGTGGGACATCTCTTCAATCCTTGGCATGACTTTAAGTACAAACAGAAAGGAAAATTTGTGGGGAAAACTTCTTTATAGAATTTCAGGAGGAGTTAGGGGGAGTGTCATGGAAACCTTAAATTTGGTTATGAACGGAAATCGGAGCCTATTCGGGTCTTCATACTGAAAAATATAAACTGGGTTGATAGGAAGAATAAAGAGTAAGTGTTTGATTACAAGTGGGAAGATGGAAATTGAGTTGGGGGAATTAAGAGACAACAGTGGATGACGGAGGTGTTGAGTTGTCGTGAGATATTTTTAAGGTAACCAACGCTGTTAAGAAAAAAACTCAAAAGAAGTGGCAATCGTCCTCATTCTTTAAAAGTGAATAAGTGACACCTTAGAATAAATTATCATTTTTAGTTGAAATACGATCGACTCGAGCAAAGAAGTCCACTGAAAATAATAGGAGAATGGGAATAAATAAATAAATAAATAAATAAATAAATATATATATATATATATATATATATATATATATATATAAACACAGATGTAGATTTTTAGAATATAGAGACACAAAGAAAGGACACTCACAATTTGTTA
This sequence comes from Hetaerina americana, assembly GCF_022747635.1. Lineage (NCBI taxonomy): Eukaryota > Metazoa > Arthropoda > Insecta > Odonata > Calopterygidae > Hetaerina > Hetaerina americana. Next base: position 3,111,007 of record NW_027286985.1, on the reverse strand, counting down.
TTTTACGTTTCGACGTAACGTAAAATAACAAATTGTGAGTGTCCTTTCTTTGTGTCTCTATATTCTAAAAATCTACATCTGTGTTTTTATATATTTGTGCGTCGCCGAAGAGCGTTCCATTTCGAAGATATTTTATATATATATATATATATATATATATATATATGTATATGTATATATATATATGTATATACTTCATTACTTCTATATTACTTCTGCATTACTTCTATATCTTCCGATGAAGACTGAGCAGAATTCCGTCGATATGATCAAGAAATAACGTGTGAGTGATCTTCTTATGTGTTTCTATATTGTTTGTTGCTGTCCAAAATATTATATATATATATATATATATATATATATATATATATATACATATACATATATGTATGTATGTATGCATGCATGATTATGTCCACATACGTATCTATTATGATAGCAAATGGTATATATTTTTATCGATGATATATCTTAAACACCGAAAATTTATGTCATTTCTAAATGTATCACAGTAAGTTTTGAAACCCTTACCGCTTGTCATTAAGCCAACTGCGAAAATTAGAAGCGAGGGTTTTTTTCTTTAGACAAGAATATTAGCAACATCGCAAAGTAGCGCCTATTAATAATTTCTTTATTATATATTATTCTTTCTCTATTATATCTTTAACCATTTTATTTCCTTTTGTAATTTGACGAGGCGAGTACAGATAAAAGGATATTTCACTTTATCGGTCATCTATTGCAGTCTAACAGATATTGACTTCTTGATTGACTATTGTCCGTCCAAAACCAATGTCACTCAAATCCATGGGATTCTGAGTACTATCTCCTAGCATAATCATCTACCGTCCAGCATTACTGCCATATTTACTGCTGCTCTATGGATCAAAAAGCCTCATTTTTCCCTACACTTCCTTGCTTTCCTTAAATTTACCCTTTCACGCGGCCTGCAGCCTCCCATAATCCCACAATAAATCATCCATTCATTTTCATCCATCTCTTTCATCGTAGGGGTTAGGTGGTAGAAGAGTCTTAGTCTTTATCTCGCCCAAAAATAATGATGACTTTTAGTCGTAATCTCTTTTTAAATTCCACCTAACATTCCCTTCTTTTCCAGCGATATTAAAAGCTTTGCTGTTAGTTCTCAAATCCAGAAAACTTTTCATTTCTCAACATTTTCCCCATTATTAAATATTAAGGATCGAATCGTTTCATCTACACGTTCATCTTCATGCCTACGTTGTCGAGTTTAGGGTCAATGCAGTGCCTCTCCACAATTAAGTTTAAACTATTGTTTTCTTTACGCATTTGCTTGGTGTACTTATCACTAGATTACTTGGCCTGTGCAAAAGCTGCCATCCCAAGCGTCTTTTCAACAGGGACGACAAAGTCATTATTGCTTTATTATTATCGCAGTCAAATAAGAAGGGGGGGGGGAAACTCCAATGGCCGTAATAATTACGGCCATTGGAGTTTCTCCTCCCCACCTCTTATTTAACTGAGAGGCCGTAGAGCTCATTATTTCTTGCTATATTATCGCAGTCGTTAAATTATTATTTATTATTATTATTAAAAATACACATGTGCTGATAGACATTGTCAGGTGGCACACAAGTCCCAAATAATTGCAAAAGATAATACATAAAACCAGACAAACACAAATCTCTTTAACAAAACAAGTGAATCCTCATCCCATTTACAACCATTAATCAGCAAGAAAAAAAAAGATAAATTAAAAAGAAAATTAAGTTATTACATATAATACAATACACCACACATCAATCAAATTATTACATATATGCCTTACATCTATTCTTAAAAGTATACACTCTGTTAGGAAAGGGCTCGAATATTTTTGCAGGTAAGGTGTTCCACTCAACAATTGTTCTATTTAGAAAAGAAAATTTTTTTTTATTTGTCCTCTGGCCCGGCATTTTATCTTAAATTTGTGATCATTTCTGCCTATAAATGTTAGTAAAAAGGGAGAATGAAGCTACCAAAGGAGTACTAATTTCCAAATACTCATTATGAATCAAATAATAATACTAAAAATTCCAAATCCTTACTTTCAATTCCGAGGCTGAAGAAGTTGAGATTTTTACCCACTTTGAAAATTCATGTCCTGCCTTTGCACCTTTTGCAGTTTTGTATGCACTGTTCATTGTTGGATTCATTGAAAGAGCAAATGCACCAGTTAGGGAGAGGAATATGTTTGATTCTTTGCGGTGAAGACTTGGAACGACTTTTTCGGGATTGATGAATCCGTTTGACCTTGCTCCACATATAACATATCCCCTAACGCCACTTCATTCTTCCCCAGTGGAGGGAAAAAAAAGAATCTCTCGAGGTTTGCGGCGCAAAGTGCTGCCAGCACGAAAAAGTAGGGCATAATCTCTCATGCCCACGGGAGTATGCGGTCTGTTTTTCATTTTTACAAATGAAAATGTTTCTCTTGCGTGTCAAATGGACGTACGTGAATACGTGTGTCTGGAAAGGGTAAACCTGGCGCCACTTCAATTGTTCTCACAAGAGTTGAGTTGGCAGAAGCAATATATTCCTTAATCATTATGCTTTCATCCACAGATTTGCCCCCGACAAGGAACGGGAACGACTTATTATATTTTATCTTCCTTCCCTTGGCCTCGGTGACAGGAGACGTCGTAAATATAATTTAAGCGCCGTAGTTCCTCAGTGGAATGTAATAAAGGGTAAAAGGAACACCGAGGATTGGAGCAGGGAGGCGCCAGATTATTGCAGAGGATTTAAGGGTAAGAGGCACGGGGTACAAGGTGAGGGTTTGGTAACCTCTTCGTGTTAAATACGAATAAAAATACGAAGAAAACTTTTGTTGTTCGTTGATTTTACGTGGAGCAATAGGATGTCCCAAGGAGGCAATGATGCATCTCCTTCCGTGCCTGATGGCCGTCGCTCAACTTTTATGCCATCCTCGGGGGGTATTGGATGGCGAATGTATGGACGTGGAACGCAAATGCGAGCGCGCGGAGTGTCGCCCACAAAAGCGGTTCATTACCGCAGCAGAAGAGCCGTCCGTCTAGAGGGATCCTCCGACAGCGTCAAGTCCAGCATTGACGTCGCTTCGGGATTCCGGAAATGAAGGAGTAATTGGACGGCTTGGGAGATAGAGCGCCGTAGCGACTCCTCTGACGTAAAACCGATGTGATTGCTAGTGCTGCAATCATTATTTATAGTTTACTCTTTAATATGCCAAATATTTGAAAGACATCATCTTAAATTTGGCTAAACTCATATTCAAATTGCAATTTGCAATTTCAAATTGCAAGTTCCCCAAGATTTTGCAATAAAAACCGTTAATAGTAATTTTTCTTGTAAATTTCATATGAAAGCACCATTACTTGCGGGCGGAAGTGGCATGCGATGGACGAAATGCGAGGTAGAATAACAACGGGAAAAGTTTTTCCCTACTTGGTATAAAAAGTAATCTTTAAAAATATTCCTTCGAGATGTTAGTACATCTCATAAAAATTTAAATGCAATGGCACGTTTATAAAAGAAAATTGTTTTTCAAAATTACAGCCAGACAACTTTCATTTTTATAAAGAGAATCTATGTTTAGAAAAAATATCCATCAAAGAAGCAATGCCTTCGTCAATCTTTTCACATATATTAATCGTACATACCATTTCCTATCTGGAAATGAGTAAGTACATAAATTATAAAGGACTGATATTGTTTTTTTAGGAAATTTACTCCCTTGCAGTAAATTTCCTAACATTTTCAAATAAGGATAAAAAGATGCGGTTTCCTGGATACCACTGATCATATCGTAAAATCTCCAGAAAAATAATGCAAATCACCATTATTTGGTAGGTTTTATTAAAAAAACAGTTTTCATATCTTCTTTATGTGAAAATTTGGTAAAAAATGATTACAATTGATGGCAAAGGTCATGTACTAGGTTTGCTAAAAAAAATATGACTGTTTGAATAAATGCTTGATTTTAATAGCACCCTTTCATCATGCTTCTCGCTTTCAAAATACGGCCCTTGGCTGCCAGTACAACGCTCCCAACGTTTTTTTCCGGCTTTCGAATTCCGCCTGGACCGCTTCTTTCGGGATACCTGTAGACTTCAAGTCTGCGGTACCACTTGGTTGGATATCTTCAATAGTTTCAGATCGGCGTCATTTCAAGGTTGACTTCAACTTAGATAATAGGAAAAAGTCTGCTGGGGTAAGATCCGGGGAGTAGGGTGGTTGGGGAACACCAGCGCGCTGTTTTTGGCAAAAAAACCGTAAATAATCAATCATATGTGCGCAGGTGCGTTGTCGTGAAGAAAGCACTACAACTTGTTTTTTTCACATTCGTGGTCTCTTCCACAACATGGCGTGTCTTAACCATCTCATAACCTCTATGTAGTGGTGCTCATTAATTATTTGTCCTTTAGGGACACATTCATCGTGAATAATCCCTTCCCAATCGAAGAAAACGATTAACATCATCTTCACGTTCGATCGCGGCATCCAAACTGCTTTTGGTCGTAGAGAAGATGGCCCACTGTGATGACTGGGCTTTGTTTTCCAAATCATAACCAAAAATCCAGGTTTCATCGCCTCTGGCGATTGTTTTTAAGACGTTTCGGTCGTCGTTTGGACGATTGAGCAGTTCCTGGCTGATGCCATGATATTTCTGCCTATGCTCATCCGTTCATATTTGCGGGACAAATTTGGACGCGACCCGCTGTGCGCCCAAAACCTCTGTCAAAATGGTGAAACATGATCCAGCACTAATGTTAACTTCTTTGGAAATCTCAAGAACAGTTACAAACCTACAGTTTGCGTGCACTAAATTATTCTTACATTCGACGTGGCAGTTGTTTTTTTAAGTCGATGTTTGTCCACTTCTCGGATTTTCATCGACCCAGGGATGTCCGGACACGAGGCGGTTTTGGCCAACGGGAACACTGTATCCCGACTCATAGATTCATTGATGGATGCATCTTGAATCATTGCATAAGTTTTAGTTACGCTTTTCCCAAGGTTCAAACAAAATTCAATGCACACGCCCCGCTTCTCATACCTTTATTCTCACCGACACAAGAATATATGCAGGAAACATGTACAAACGCAGACAAGAAACGCTAATGTGCGGAGACATGTCGCGATAGGGCCAAATCCTTTGCGGTGTTTTACTTCTCACAGACGCCGCTAGATTGCGACACTTCACTGATTGTTATACGTCAAGCAGTTCGCACGTAGAAAGACGTCTTTTTTTTGTACAAACCTTATAACAGCAAAGGTCAATTGTCAACGGCATTGAATGACTAATCAGAAGAAGCGATAATTGCTGTGGATAATTCATTAGCATTTCATACGCTTTAACCGTACTTATCGATCCTGCGACCGTTTCTGAAATTTGTAACGGTAGTTACATCTGAATTTTCATTGTACAGACCCAAGGTCTATTCTATTTTGTCAACGGATTGATACATCTACAGGCATTTATTCTGTACATATTTGATGATATTTTCAATGAACAAATGAATGTTCCATGAAATTAAAAGCTACTTTATATTTATATAAGGGCTGATGCTAAATGGTGACTTTTACTCACAATTTGAACGATGGATCAAAATGTATCTTTATCCCATTGGGCAATTCTTTTCAGAAGAATCTATCAGTTTGTAAAAAGCCATTCATGATTTCTTTAAAGTTATATTTGTTTAAGGAGTTCAATAATCTATTAATTCGTAAATGCATTGTTATTGTGTTTACAAATTAAGAGATTTGCATGCGATAAGATTCTCATAGAAATTGAATAAGGATTTAGAAAGTCTCTTACTCAATACTTGATATCATTTGTTTACTCTTTTCGGTCTTAATTATTCCCTATGTGTCATCCTCTCTGGCACTAGAAATACGGCCACCGCACTCATGCCGTATCCTTGCCCGGGAAGGAACAAATCGAAAGCCGGACCCTAGACGCGGGCCATCAATAAACTACAGCCGCGTATAAAAAACCTGTATCACAGCAGTGAAAAGTTCTCGCTCATAATGAAAGATTCTAATGGGGGAAATGAAATCTAGTTTTCAAAGCGGAATCATTTTGGTGCCGGAATTCATTACTCGGACATTGATTCTTATTCGGTATTGTGAATCAAAATATGTAGCCCACGTCAAGGCCACTTGTCCAGGCTCGTGGATTTTAGGACGTAACATGCAAAAAGGTTTAAACTGTTTCTTACTTTCACTAAATTATCGACAGCTACTCACACTAAGGGCCAGTGCAATAATAGTTAATAATTCCACATCTAGGAAAAGGAGTCTTAAGCGAAAACATTTCGAGTAACCTGGAGAATATTTTTCAGACGTTTGTTGGGCTGGAATGAGAAAGGATGCTTTTAAGTTAGAGATGTGGAAAATTATGCATGGCTTAGTTTCTTAAAGCCTGAATGAATACATGATTAGGTTCTTGAATTATTATATTCTACGAATACATAAATATCTAAACGAATACATAACCTGAACCAGACAACATAAGTTCGGTTATTACACGGTTTATCAACATCGACAATGAGAGGGATGGGTGAGAGATATTACTGCCCATTTTCGCTGAAAATGCCAAATTTAAGAGTGCGAGGTTATTCATTTAAACACAGCAGAATGTCGAAGTATACTCGTCGAAAGCTCTACACGTGACATTAACGTGTTCTTCACTCAAATGCGATGCATAGCTTTGCAATCCAGATCCGGATACATTTATGATTAAAAGTTGCTTATGAAAGATTCACGTGCATGAAGAAAGATACTGGAACATTGCCTTTCCATTCTATGATAATGTTCGAGTATGTCAATAGAGTAGTTACTCAAAAAAGTTCGACGCATACCCCGTTACGGGCGGGCATTCGATCTTTCAATTTATTACATATGTTAAGCAGTCATACATATTCAGTAATTCGAATTATTTGCCTGGAATATAGTTTTATTTTATCTTCCCAGCATTTTCCGCATGATTAAACTGAAATTCGTGAACATTTCACGTGTATGTAAATTGGGTCATAAGAATTTTTTCTGTTATTGAGTTAATTCATTCAAAAGAGAACGCATGAATTTTTCCTTTGTACACACTGGGCGCATTCCTCGCATTCGTTTATTGAATAGGGCACTCAAGGGATCAGCAAGAGAAATAATATTATGCATGCGTATTTGTGCATATATATATATATATATATATAAATATAAATAAATATATATATATATATATATATATATATATATATATATATATATATATATATATATATATATATATATATATATATATATATATATAATGTGTGTGTGTGTATGTATGAACAGAGAATTTTGATGAATCCATTCGTTCCTCACTAGTAAAACACACACTCGCTTCTCCCGCGTCCGACTCCTCTCCCGCCCATCCGAGGATCTGTCGTGCCGACTCCGCCCTCCTATTTCAAACATTATTCCCTCTCCCTCCCCCCCCGCCCGCTCCATCCTTCATTTCCTCCCCGAGTGCCAACCCCATCCTCCAAAGCCTCCGTTCCCTTCTTTTATAGCGTCTTCCTGTCACTTCCAGCGAAACGCTTCCCAAACATATTCTTTCTCTGGTTCCCCTATCGCCCCTTCCCCTGCCTCCCCGACGACGCAAACCCCTTTTCCACCCCCTCCCCCCCCTGCCCCCCCCTGCCTCCCCCGTCATGCCCTCGCACAGCGTGCCGCCACCTCCGCCGAACCCTCCCCCCACCGAAACTCTGATTTACATCACCGTCCCATCTTCCGGAACGTGCCACACGCACGGGGGGACCACACCCCTGCGATCCGCCACCCCGCCCCTCCCCCTGCCGCTCCCCTTCCCTCGGAGCAGTCTGTGTCGTGGCAACTTGACCTATGAATCCATATCCATCCTCGCTCCCCAGCGTGCACCGCAAACGCCGAAACATCTCCCCCCCCTGCTCCCTTTCGCCCCCCCCCTTCGTACCCTGAAACCCTTTCCCCCCCTCTCCCACATGGACACACCCTTGCGCAGCCTCCTCCGAGGCGTGAGAACGGGAGAGCGTCGAGGATTTAAAATGTTTAACGCCCGTTCCAGTATAGTCGACGAGGGCATGGACAAGGGGCCACTTTTAACACTTGGCGGTTGGCTACTGCTCATTTCCAGCGTGATTTGATGGCGAGAGACAGTCATGAAGCGTCATTATTCTTATAAATGAAAGCGTATTTAGTCAGATAAATGAAACGCCCAATTGCATCATTACTGACAATTAAGCTTGTTGAGAATAATAAAATTATAATTGCTCACGAGATAATTTATTCAGTCAAATTAGTCTCTGCCGCCTCCTTTGGTAGGCATAAAAAAAGTCCCAAAGACTTAAAATCATGCATATGCCAATGCTCCATGAACATAACCCTGCTGCTGCATATTCATGATGGTGACGTGCAAAATACGAGAAAAGTAATTGTGTACGACATAATTTTGACTGCCATGGCAATACGCTATTGACATGTTCATATATGTCAATATACACATATGTCATACACACATCGACGTCGACATAAATTCCCCGCGATCCACGGAAAAGGTGTAGGGCAGGGGGAGCGAGCACCAGGTGGGTGGGTGGGAAGGATGCGTGACAAGGGAGGATATGGAAGAGGAAGGGAAAAGTATTCAGTAAAAAGCTATAAAATAGCGTGCAAATCCGTGTACATTCTGGAGGAACACTTAATTCACAACAAGGCTTAATTCACCTAATAAACTAGTCATTTGTTATGGGAAGAAAGGGAATGAAAATAACCGCCATCATTTATACGACAGACTTCCATCATGAACAAGACAGGCATGCAGAATTGAAAAATATACACACATTACTCCAATCGGGAAAATTTATCACCAATCGGCTTATCTTTCCTGTATTCAACGAAAATTGTTTGCTTAGTCCTCGTAAATGTGGCGCTTCTGATGGCGTATCGACAGATGTACAGGTGTAATCAATGCATACTGCCCGCGGGGGAATCAGCGGAAACTATGTCCTTTCGCGTTCACCGACAACTAACGCCCCCATAACTAATATTTACGAGGCTCTGCAACGGGCTGTTGGAGTAAGAAGCGTGCGATGCAAACGAGTCGGCGTGAACTGCGGGGCAATGCAAGGATTGGGGCGTTTCCTGAGCGTGGCGGGAGATGGCAGCGGATGCGCCCGGGCCTCGATGCCCTCCTCCCTCGCAGATTCTAATTCTTCTTCTTCCACTTCTTCCGTGAGTTATGGCGTCCAGGATCTCGCGACGAATTACAGCCAGATCCATCCTCTATCCTCCCATTCCACTCTCCACTCTGTCTCTCTCACCGTAATTAATCGTTCAAACTCTTGCGAGTGATTCGCGAGACGGGGGAGTGGAGTCGGCAAGGCTCTCGGATCCCAGGGCGTGGCCGAGATTAAAAACGTGACAGGAACGAGAAACCAATCAGGGAGTACGTAATTTATGGAGTGACATTGTTCGCAGCGGTGAATGCAAGGGAACAGAATTTCCACTCATTGGAAGTCTTACCCCCAATGTATCCGAAGAAGAAAGAAAAGAAGAAGGATGAGAAAAAATGTTGTCAAGTTCACGCCCAAAAATTAGATTTCGCGGAACTAAAAGGAGCCGTTTCCTTTCATTGTTTGCTGATAAGTAACCAGAATTTTTTATTTAATATATTTGTTCGAGATGTCATCTTCTACATTCGATCGAATTGCTCAATCGTATCAATGCACTCAGTACTGCTGCTATTGAACAATTTTCAATGAGGAAGTACTGTATTCCCCTGCAGTAACACGTAAATTTCATAAATATAAGGTAATACCTAAAACCTCACAAAGTGCAGTCAAATAAGGAATCAAAAGCTTGAGGCTAAAAATCACGGTGAATCGTGGACGTAGGGATGGAGGTTGACATATGTACATGTTTATTGAAGTTACTTTGACATTCAAATCCTAGCTTGCTTTGATGCCACTGGATGTATGATAGCAGCAACTGAGGTTTCTAACATTATCACAGCCTACTGCGGCGTGAGAAACAACATTAGTGGCTTGGGTCGCGTGCACGGTAAAGGAGTTAGATTTGTAAAACGTTGTTGTGATAAACTGAGTCGCATATCAAATTTTATTACGTCAGATAAGTTGGGGATCATTCGCTGAGCGTAGGTTAAATCTCTTGTCTAAATTGGAGGGATGTCTCTGCAGTAATGATGTTGAAAATGCGTCAATAACCCCATCATACTATAATAGGAGAAATGTCAATAAATTTATACATTAAAGTCTACAACAGATAGATTAAAGCTGTCTTTTTCCCACGAATGATAAGGGATCAGAATAAAATACCATTTGCCCGATCGCGCTGGGAGGGAAAGGTGTTTTGGGTCAAGGGCAGTCTGGTGACCCCTGCCACACACCCTAGCGCTGAGTTGTAGGGTATTATGCATACAACTCAAAATCAAATTTATTTGTTTACCAGACATTTTTAATGAGAGAGACAATAAACTGGAAGGATTAAACCGAAGAAGAAACTTGAAATGTAGTGCAACCTCGAGGAAAACATTCTAGCTAATTTATACATACATACACAAGTACACACATACCCACGCTCTAATTTGGTAAATCCTGGTGGGATCAATTGCAAAGGTAATGTTTACCTCCCTCTTCACATATCATCTCGGCGCTCATTTTATCTGGTCATATCATTCCCCTCATCCACTTAACCCCAATCTGGAAAGACGGGCTCATCACTCGCTCAGTCCACTGCTCTTCCAATTCCGACGCTGGTTGCATTTACTCCGAAATATCTTTTAACAAAACTGGAATTAATCCATGCAGGTACGTGCGCTATACAGCTTTTTACCCGTTGACCCCTATTACCCATTCATAGTGACCAACAGATCCGTTTGGTGGACTAACATGATTGAGCTATTTCGTTCGGTAATTACGACTCTAAAATGTAAAAACTTCTGTTTAATTGGTTTCTCTTTGCTAAAGGATGATGAATGTTGCTGGGTTGAGAATCGTCGGCGCAGGCCATGAAACTTCGAGGGGGAAACTCCTAGCAGTTTCAATTGAAAGCGTTACGAAAATTACGTTAATTAAGCAGTTACGAAAGACTCCTGTTCTTAGACACGATCTTTCCTTGTGGGAAAAGCACATTATAACGTTAATCCTAAATTTGATATAAGGATTATGGGAAACATGGGTAAGAGTGAGATACTACAATTAAAAAAAACATTTTTAAGGGATTAGTTAGTTGGACATAAAATGAAGTAAATCCGTTGCGTTAATTTTTTATCAACATTTTACGGCAAAATAATCAACGGATTTTTCCGATGTCTTTGCGCAGGCGCTAGCCCATCTGCTGTATAAAAATAGTTGAAGGGTTTCAAATGCACCGTACCAACTTCAACATGTATTTTCCCATGCTTAAAGTCATTTCTAATCGTAATTCAGTATGCATTAAATTAAATTTTAAAAATGCACGACATAATATTACTTTGGCTGGTTTGAGGTGACGTGAGCGTTTCTTATCGCTCAGATTAACCACCAAACTAATTAATTTACATTCCAGATGTACGACCCTCAAATAATGATTTTATCGTCGGCAGAAAACTCCGTTCACGGGAGGAGATGAGAAATTCTGACAGGCGGCGTGTCTCGCCCCGATGCATTACTGACAAGGTATAGCACTTGGATGAGTAAGGCCCTTACCAAAAAATCTAGCAACTCGTCTAATTCCCAGGGGGGGAGGGTGGAATCAGGATGCTTTATTTGATGAAAATTGATTTTATTCTATACATTTCCAAACGGTAGTTTTGTGACATTCGTATCTTGTCATTAAAAACACATCGGCATTGCATTGAAGCCATCTCATCTTTTGTTGACCCCACAACATATTTTATTTACTTTATGGCTAGAAGATTATCACTTGATTGGAAATAAATTTTCCTGTAAGCATCAGGAGCCTTTCTCGATGCACTGTCGTACGGAATTTACTGTTATTTTGAACTAAAATACAGGTTAAATACCTGTACGTTAAACCTATTATGTCTATTCTGATTATTAAACTAAATATAGAATTTCACTTGTAGAATGTTTATCACTACGGTATTTCTGCCAAGAGTTACTGAGCATTTTAGAGTTCAGGTAATTAAACAAATTTGTACTTTTTCTATTTCATTAACTATAAATTAAGTATTTCAAGAACTGAATAATTGGTTCAAGCTTTTAAAGTGATTAGCTTATTTATGACTAAAATTCATATTTAGTTACAAAATCCCTGTCAACAGGCTAAAACCTGACGAAAAGGCTTAAGTAAAAATATGCATGAATAAAATTGATTTTAATGAAATAAAACTCATTAATATTTTTTTTCACGGATGGACAGTGTTTTCCCTGGATTATGACGTCGTATCTAGGTGATTTGCAGTTGTTCCCGTGGAATGGAGAGGGAGGGGGGCCTATTACTACGATTTGAATCATTTTGGGTCATCGCAAATTCATCGTTCTAGGAAATGCAGAAACCACTGATGAAAATTGGTGATATGATCCTTTTCTACGCACTATTAGGGTAAAATTATTTGATTTCTCCTAGCGTAACGAAAAATGAATATAGAATCCGCTGAGTGAAAGGGTTAGAGTCAATCGCTCTCAGGAAAAAAAGTTGCCCCTTTTGCAAAATAAGAAAAATTAATAGAATCGCAGTCGATGAGGGAGGCGACAGACATTTTTGGATTCGTTCTCACCTCACTCAATATTGAAATAAAATTAATAGAATACATTTAGATACATGGACTGATTGAATTGATATTGTTCGTAGGTTAACAATGACGGAAGGCGACAGTCGTATGGGACAAATACACCGTAAGGAAATAGAATCGAGATTTCATGGAAAAGAGAGAGGAGGAAAATCTTCTTTTGTCATCAGCCTAGTTCTGAGAAGAGTCGCAAAGGGTTCGCGCTGCCTGACGTCTCATTATGAGAACGGAGTGCTTTCCTCAAAGAGCTAGCTCTCGAATGCCATCCAAGTGGCCCGCTTGGATGCCATTCGATTGGAGTGGATGCAATGGGGATTTGAACCCTGTGCCGTGGGCGATGGAAATAGATCAACTAGCGACCCAATGTAATCATTATTTGTCTTAAGTGCTACTCTCTTGTGACTGGCGTCTCATTGTTACTTCCTTCGGGTTGGTTTAAATAACAGAAATTAAATGCATGCGCTTAAATGCATTTTGGTATTACGGCGGATTATCCGTAGGGAAGCACACAAATCTGAGAGAACAAAGGAACCATGAATATGGAAGACGGTCTCACGTCGCCCTACTTGCGACTTTAGGCCGTCAAATGTTTACAGCTGAGTGAGGTCCGAAAGACTCTTATGACCAGGAATATAAACAGATTTAGGGTAAGGCAACCATGTGTAAAAAAAATGAGTGACTATCACAGATGGTAATGAAACATTCAACGGCAGATTGATTGGGATATTAGTGAAATGATTAAGTTTTTGGTCAAAATTAAATGCAGGCCTTTTTAACTCTCAATTACAGTAATTTCGTGAAATCATTCGCCTTGATTGGGACTGGAACCCGTATTCCCTCGATTCCCGGCCGATCGCTTCAACAAATTAAGCTAACGAGGCCAATCACTTGAATGTCTAGGGGCCCCAAGGGATTGCGATGTTATGATTAAAATTTGAGTCCCGGTAAAGGCGATTGACTGTTACATTGTGAAATGCTCGATGCATTTCGATGCCAATCAGCGGAAGAAGACTATCTTAAAGTGACGGCAACTCCTGAAGTTCTCCGAAAGTTTCTTGCTTCACTTACCCTTTAAAGAGTACGACGTGAATGTTAGGCGTACATGCAATGCTACCATTTTAATAAATAAAAATATGTGAATGGTAACACCAGCTTCTAATTAAACAATGTGCCAAGTAATGCTTGATATTAATTACTGTTATTAAGATAGGCTGAATCCAATGGGCTTCACCGTGACCAATGTCTCTTGCGTCTTCGACTTGATGGCGCCTGTCTTCGACTTTGGTGGAACTGTTGCCCATAAAAAGACTACTGATCTACATAGTATGAGCAAAACGCTTTTGGTTATATGTATGTACGGAACGCCAAAGCACTTCGAACTTGGTGAAACCCTAGAGAATACATCCTAGAGAATATATCCATGCAAGGGTATTGGGATAGTGCGGTGGCTAACGTACAGGCTTCCCACCGACTGGGCCCGGGTTCAAATCCTGGAAACAACAAATTTTTCAGTGGTATCTCAATCCCTACTTGAGGTGCTTTGTGGAGAGCACTTTGATTTAGTACGACGTCCGTCGGATGGGACGTTAAACTGCGGACCCCTTGGTGCCTTTCGTAAAGAGTAGGCTAATGCCGACACTAGGTTTCTCTCCACCCTTAATCCTTTCCCATCCATCCCCAATAGCGCATATAACCTAAGGTGTTGGTCGCCTCCCCTAAAAACTACTACTACTATCCTTACCAATCTAATCGTCGCGAAATGTGATCAAGTGAAAACTTGGTTGCAAATGGCCTCGGTGGTACGGGCACCTAAAACTTAATTGAAAACATTACCAAAACTTGATCGGAAATCGCAAGTGGAGAAGGGCAAATGATTGGATCTCTTTCAATGAATGAGTAAGTGTCACCAGTTGTAGGGCGTAGTAGCATGAAGAACTTCAGTTTAATTAGGGTTATGGTGCAATACACGTTCTTGCTAGACCCATTAGATATTGCTTCATTGGATAAGATAGATAAAATTTGAATTCCGTAGTTTGAGGCTCTTATTTGTGATAATTCATGATCACTGAACGAATAAAATTAGTATTTTTTCACACAAAACACTTTATTATCCTCCTAGCGATTTCGACGCATAGGGGACATCATCAGCAGGTATCTTCGCCGCCTGATGATGTCAACCTATGCGTCGACATCAGTAATTGCATGATAAAGTTTTTTTTGTGAAAAAAGTACAAAGTGCATTCATTCAGTGAAGTAAAGTTCCTACGATTTCGAGTGAAATAGCATCCCACTGTTTTTCACGTCTGCTACGCCACCCATCGGACATGCTGACCCTTCCTCCGTGGTGGAAGACGTGGCCACAACCTCGGAGGTTCATCGCGTCCTCTCACGTCTCAGATTCCCTCCCTTTCTCCTCCTCCCCTCATGCCCCCGGTCGCTGGGGCGTACGCTCCCTGCACAGCCGACGTGGGAAAGGAACGAGAGGCGAAACCTTGGACTTTCCGGACAAAATAAATATGTACATGAATGAATAAGAAGGGAATGAGCGAAGAAAGGTGTGGTGAGGCTACGATTCCGTGAAAATCTATGCGTCACCATGAAAACCTTGCGATTCGTTCTCCCAGGTGAATGCTTTCACTTTTGCAAGCGGGGAACGAACACGATGTGTGTCATATAACGACCAAAGGAGACTCAACGGCCGCTAGGTGATATAAAATTCGCGACACAAGCGCTTCTTCGTCCCCCTTCTAAAGGAGGAGAAAACGACCTTTCGTCCGAGTCTTTTTTTCGTTTTTTTTTCTATCTGTGAGGCTCATGCATGGTGCGTGACTCTTTCTGTTCGTGTGCTACGCATGCCTGGTGTGGATACACCTCCTGCCACGCACCTTTCCTGTGGCTACAGAGTATTATGAAGATGTTAGAGTGTATACTCGTCCAAATCGTTATTTTGAGGAACTGTGAGATAGTATCCCATATTTTCTTACCAACTGCATTTCGTTACTCTATGTACGGGTTTGAAAAGTTCATAAAATTACCATTTCCTGTCGTAATTCTAGTTCTTGAATGACGGTTCCGAGCATTTTTTTAATGTGGGCACCAGAATGATTGCGAAATCGCTTCGAGAATATGGCATTCATATGCCGCGAGGATAGGGGAGGATATGGGAGAGGAGGGGAAAAGGGAAAAATGTTTAGTAAAAAACTATCAAAGAACGTGCAAGTTTGTATTCATGTTGTTGGGAGACTTAATTAAAAACGAGGGTTAATAATGACTAATAAATTAGTAATTTATTATGCGAAGAAAGGGAATGAAAATGAACCACATACGACAGGCCTCCACCATCACAAGACAAATGATTCAGAATTGAAAAGTGAGAAGGGGAAATTCCACCACAACATGAACATGCATCGCATAGTCTTCGCCCCTAAGTCACAGGTAGGGATTTGCTTCAGGCGGGTTCACCAACCCGTGAGTAAACGAATTCGTGACCCTAAATGTTTGAATCTCGGGGTCCTCAACATTCCCTTATTCCTCGAATAATCAAATAATTCTTCATTTTTGGTGTTCCCTATGCTCCTAAGGGAGAATTTTAGATGTCGGACGGAGAGAATGTATTTTTGATGAATTTCATATTTTGTGGATCAACAAAATAAACATATAAGAAGTCGCTGGAGGACGAAACTCTGTGGACCTGTGAATAGACTTGAAGCTTTGAGGAAGTGGCACCAGGGCCGAGTAGCCTTGCTAACGGTAAGATTTGTTCGGAAAAAATGTCTCAGAAGAGTTTTAGCCATTTGTTCAAACACTCATGTATCTCGTGCGACGACAGAGAGCTTGTGTACACGGACGGAAGTGGAAATGCGAAGGCGTCACGAGGCCATTTTAGGAGACTGCGTGAGATTATACTTGAGCACACGAAATGGGACGGTTAGGCATATACAACTCTGCCATTTGAAAAACTGTAGAATAAGTAAATATCTGAGTTACACTATTTGTTTACCTAACAAACATATTAGAAGAATGCGTCGAAAATAATTGTGCTAATTTATAATGAAAGGCGTTGTGTTATTTTATATTATATTTGGTTCTTCACCTCGGAGGAAAGCAATTAAATAAGCAAAAACGTTCTGTGCTGCAAAAATGTAACGGAACGGTTCGCGTGACAGCAAACTGTGTGCGTATTAATATCTTAATATTATGCTAATATCATAGTTGACAATAACTACCGATAGTTTACAGAAAACTGTTTGCGACCTCAAAATATTTTTCCTCTGGAATTCCTAAGTGGTTTATTAACGGTATTAAAATGTTTGTACAGGCGAAAGTAAGATTCCACAATGCACACCTACACACACATCCAAACCCAAACAGATTTTTTCCAAATATCCACACAAATTTGTTGAAAGAAACAGCTTTTTAAGTGGCGAGGTAATTTAAGAGTTAAGTGTTTTCTATTTGTACATTAGATAGCGGAGCTGGCATGAAGCTGGATGAAGAAAAGTATCTTTAATGCTGACTTATTTATTGGTACTTGAGCATTAATGGTTCATAAATGGAAATTGACTTTCGGATATAAATTACGGTTCTTAATTTTTGAAAAATAAGGTGGAGTAAATATCAGTTATTTAGCGAGAGAACCTACGTCTCGAAAAATAGCGATCGTAAATTATGCAAAATATTGTAACGGGAGTGTTAAAGAAACCACAATTTCATGGGATTTACGCAAATATTTCAGATTATTCACATCATAGAGAGCTGGCGGATTAAAAAGAGAATTGTTTTGCATTTCTGTGAAATTTCCCAAATAACCCCCAGTTCAATTTTAATTAAGCACTCTCAAAATTAAATTTGATTTTGCATGAAAGCACTCTGCCCATACAAGGATTAATTAAATTAAATACTTATTACACAAGGGTCCACCGCAACGTAATTATGACCACTTTGTTCATTCGGAGAATTGTGATTATGTTATTATCATATTATTTACTTAATTTTAAGGCTTTTTGTGCCACATTGATGAAAGTGGAAATAAATATATTCCCACGACTCCCTATGCGTATGCAATGGAAAAGCGAAAGGGTTAAAATATTTGCCGGATTATTCTCCAAGAGGTGTCTGGGGAATAACAAAACATGCGGAACCCATGTCATGTAGCGAAATTTTCAGAGAAGTTAAAAATGGGGAAATACACACTGATATACAGAAAAATATAATGAGAAAAATGAACACTTCAGTGAGGAGTCTAAAAAGGTTATGCAAACATTACTTAACGTTACTATCAATTTTTCATTCGTATCATTTGTATTTCTAGCCAAAAATTCCCAAATTAAGAATGTGAAACGAGTTTATTTCAATTTATCCGACATTATGATTTATTAGTTTACTAAGAAGCGGATGACCTATGGCACTTATTTATTATTTACTGCTCAACGTGAGGGAGCAAGGGATGAAAGGGATCCGCGGTCGTCATCACACAAATTCCTGCGCAATATCTGCAGTGCAAACAAAAGTAACTGCTCGCGATGAGTAAACTGTAATTATCAATAGAAACCGTACAAAACCTACCATAAATTTGTACCTATCATACCTTAAATGAGCTTACAGAAAATAAATAATACTCACAATATAATTACACACAAAGAAATGAACCACACTGATGGTGGGATGGTTATAAAGATAAACCAATGAAAATAATCCATGCTATGAACTTATGCACTGCCAATATTTAATAAAAAAACAATATAAAATATTATTGATATCCTGAAATAAGTTGGATTTATTTCCCACCAAGTGGTTACGTGTGTTTATGTTGCATTTTCGTACAATTTTTTTCAAGTTGATATATGGAAGTATTTTAAAGGATTGAAAGGATTAGGTGTACACATATTTTAAAAAAATCAGGCACTATTATTTCGCCAGTTATCTATGACGCACTACAGCATGACGGCAACTTGACTTGACCAACAAATTGAACAAGTAATATCTGAATATAATCAGGTAAGATTGCATTATTCAGTGAACGATATGAAATGCAAATGCGCTGTATCAATTTTTATTATTTCCGCCAGCAGATATAAGATGATAGTTAATTTCTCGTAATACTCTCATCATAATAGAAATGTAATCGACCTCTTATACATATACATAGACACAATCGCAAAATTCCCGGAGAAATTCGTGTCTCGAGGGAGGAAATGGGAGTATTCAAGAGGCTTTTAGGGCCAAATATAACCGAAACACCTAAACCAATAAAAGAAATCATTGCAAGACACTATGATGATGGCTAATGGCATTAAAATATGGATTCCTCTTGTCAAAAAGATAAACTGCGATTAATCAATGTACATATGAAATGATAACTGAAGGTTGCTTATAAAGATAATTCGCATTACAGATGCTCGATCGAGGACGCGCTCTCACGTGAACCAGACATGCATAAAAAGAGCCGCTGTTTGCATTCTATATTGTACATGGAATATAAAGTATGTTAGCATAGTAATACATGTGTAGGTATGGCAGCATAATTTGCTGTTTTGAATTTAAATCCCATTTAAATAAGTCAGTTATGCCACCGCACCGTGCACATTGAATTGCAAAGCAGTATTAATGTTAAAGAGAAATAGTAGATTTCTCTTTAAAATAGATTATATTTTAAAGAGAAATCTTAAGCTAACTGTCCCCGAAAACTTACCCTAACCAGTTAGTCTGATGCAATGAATAAGCTGATGAATGTTGAGAATACCATCACTTGTGTCAATAGGAATGAGTTATCAGTAGCTGCGTAGATGTCTGAAGGATACACTAGATAAAAGAAAAATTGTTCGGGGAAACACTGTAACGGGATTGATGGAGTAACTTTGTTGGAAATGAAGATATCACCAGTGACCAATGGCGAAGAGACCTACAGACATAAAAATAAAGAAAGAGGCTCATTTATAGAAATTCATGCGTTTCTCCAGTTAACTTGTCATCCCGTTGGAGTCATTGAAAGAGGAGCTGAGAGTATGCAGATAAAACAGGTGAAAGGTGAAATATTTTTCACAGCAGACAGATTTAAACACTTTTTATTCTCTTGTATAACTTCTGTTACCGCGAAAAACGATTGAAGCACTTTAAAAATTTCAATTAAAATATGCTGTCCCAAGAAATAGCTTCTTTAAAAAATTCACCATTACCACACGTTGCAAAGGGTAGTGTTCCCACACCCTCGCCACGCACCCCAGTGGTGCCTCGCAACGCAGAACGTAGAGGTGAAGTAGATTTCTCTTTCCGGAGTAACGGTGAAAGGACGCAAATTAGGATGGAGAATATATACCTGTGGCGTGTCCCCCATAATGGCCTCGGGGTGCGGTCGCTAACGCCTCGCTATTTGGCGGCGAAAGATGGGAGGGCAGGGAGGAGGATATAGGAGAATGGAAGAGGAAAGAAAGGAGAGGAGGGGGAGGAATGGAGTTGGCGAGACGCAAAGAGCTGGGAGAGGGCGACGAAGAATAATAATACGTCTCCTTTAAGTGAGGGCGAGCGAGAACGCAGAGGATGGGAGGGGTTAACTGTGGGAATACCTGAGGGTAGGTGTTACGGTATACTGCGATGGACGATTGAACCTCGTAGGGTACGATAAATTGGATCGGTGCACCGTCTCTCGTAACCTCCTGTGCTCCCAATGAATTGAATTGGATTTTGAGCACATTGTGATACGTATGTCAACTATGGGCGCGGTTCATATTATCCGAATTGGATAATACACATTAGCATATACCTGTACGTACAACTACAAAACACCTTGCGTGCGGTTAATACGTGTCGGGTGGGAATGATGGAACAAAAGCGAAGATTCAGTACATTAATAGAAGTCTTCCGACTTACGGTATGATGGATCGACTGATGATGGACCCTGCCACTGCAAACTAATGCACTCCTAGGCCATTAATGGCATAACTCAAAATTTCATAAAACTCCATGCACAAAAGTAAAATCTACATCTACATAATAACGGGTAAGCCGCTGCAAGGGCGTGTGGCGGGGGGTGTTAGGACAACACCCGTAATTAAGAAAGAAAAAAAAACCGCATGCAAAAGCCACAATTTTATACCATCCGCAAACAAAACATGGCATACATTCATACAAGAACACATGCGCCCCACACACAAGCAAACAGTCAAACCACCAACTAACATACACATGCTCTTACAAATACACCCAACATCCCTGAAATGCTCAACTTTGCTCCGACTTGCAAACACAATGCCTTCAATATTTCTAAAGTGACTTCGGTTTCTCACTATTATGATTTCTGATTGTTCGGGGAAAGAATGAGTATTTGTATCTATCTGTACGGGAATCTATCTCTACAATAGTACAATAACTCATTCGTTAGCACTGTATACTTTCTACCTCCGTTAATTAAAACGCATACTCGTTTCCTCCCCCTTCCTTTCTGTCGCTGACATTATAACCAATAGCATTGTCTTCGGCATTCCATTGGCCTTCATTATCTCCTGCACTCACTTGTCCCGCCTTCTTCGAATTCATTCCAATAACCGAGTCTCCTCCCCCACCATGACTAACTTCATGGCTTGCTTTCTTTACCATCCATAAAATATAAGTATATAGCTACTGTATTTAAACTCCGTAATTTTTCACGACGAACTTACAAATTATTCCTCTGAGCCAGAAGAAATGCCGCGGAGGCATTAATTTCACGGGCGTTGAAGGCACTGCAAGCTCTCCAGCCGAGGAGAGGTACTACGCATAAATGGGTCATTTGCTCTCCTTCCTTATTGTCAGTTAACATAATACGTGCATAAGACAGGAGAAAGCAGATTGCCCATTTTGCGCCTTGTCACACTTTCCCAGAGGTCCACTAGGCCTTAGAGATACGAGCCTTAGGCGTTAGGCCTCCACAGCGTAAAGGCAACCAGCTTAACAATGGCCGTAGTTGCGGAGCGCGGGAAGGGAGGCTGGGCGCGATCGCCTGAAAATTCTGCGGTCCCCTAAACAGCTCATTGCTCGCCAGTAGACCGGCGTCGTCGTGGACGATCCGTCAGAGGAGAAACCCATCAAACTCATCCACGTTCGACGGCGTGCAAACCCCATTTTTCTACGCCCTATCTCATCGCCCATATACTTCGCGACGGAAAGACTCCTTCCCCCTCTCCGAGAATAACCCTTTCTCCTTTCCCTCCCCTCGAAGGCGTCCTCGGATGGAGCGTGCCCTGTCCCCGCCTCTCCACGGATGGAATCCTAACCCCCCCCCCC
The DNA here is from genome assembly GCF_022747635.1 of Hetaerina americana. Classification (NCBI taxonomy): domain Eukaryota; kingdom Metazoa; phylum Arthropoda; class Insecta; order Odonata; family Calopterygidae; genus Hetaerina; species Hetaerina americana. The sequence goes on along the minus strand of NW_027286985.1, from coordinate 3,088,980 downwards.
CCTGAATCCAGATAAAGCCCACCACCTCACTGCTCTGCCCCGCAAGCACCACGAAACCAAACCCCGCACAAGCACCCCAAAAGGGTTTCCTTCGGGTCTCTCCCGTGGGGGTTGATAGGGATCAGGGAACGATTCCAATGCCTCCCAGAAAGCCGAATATAAAAGGGTGGAACTTGGGATGGAAGGAATTTCTGGAAGGAGGAAAGAGGATCAGAGAAGGAAGCGGACTCACTCTCCTTCCGTATATATCCACTCCTTCCCATCTATATTTATGTGTCTTATATGCGGATTTACGCCGGCGTTGTCGCTGCGGAGCGGTTCGTGTGGTGGTCGAAAGGGAAAGGGGGTTCCCGTCGCATGCCCTTCTCCCCTCAGCCTCCACCGCTCTCCTTCCTCGGGGAGGGCAGGGGTCGGGGGGGTGGCCCGGGGATTCAGGGCCGGGGGTGGAGGGGACGCCACCTCCCTCTTCCGGGAAGCAGCGGAAGGTGGGGAGTCTACGGAGAGGGCAGGGGTGGAAGTCTGCAGTGGCCACCCACCTTTTGGCGAAGGCCTCCGGGTTCTTCCTTTCTGGTATGCTTCATTAGTTTGCAAAAATACTCCTGAATGCGTAGGATTGTGATGATGCAAATGCCCTGGGAATCGTTGATTCTAGTCTTACATTACGGTTCTAGTACTCAAGGCTATATCCATATAACCCATCTCCATAACTTACTCTGGTAAAAAATAGCGCTCATTCATGAGCCGGGAATCGAACCCAGGACCTTCAAGTTGCCATTTTCATGAAAACCAACCAAATCGTTTCTCGGGATTTATTTTCGAGACTATAAGACCGATAATTTCCTCCGAGGCAAATTAATTCCTCTTCTAAGTGGAATCATCAAATTAGACAGACTAAAAGGATGCACTGAAGGTTGATACGTGCTTTGAAATAAAAGACGACTTAAGAGAGGAGATATTATAACATTCTATGACTATAATTAACAACCAAAGAAAGATGAGAACGAATAGCCTTTCATTAAAATTCTTCGAATGGAAAAGAAAAGCTACTGGTAAATATTATATCACAAAAGAAATTATAGTTTTTTTGAACTATATATTTTTCATAGCCATTCGTGTTGTACATCTTTTAAATGCGAATATATCTCGACAAAGCCATCGCTATTCTTAAGAATATTGGTTTACTTCAAGCCTAATAGAGCTCATGACGCCGTCTTAATTCATCAGTTCTAACCAATTTACATTTAATCGGTTGAACGCCTACAGGAGCCTGGGGCGACGCCTAAAATACGTGTATCGATTGCGAAATGCTTATACATGTATATACGATACATCAAGAGATTCAGAGTCTCTGTAATCTCTCGGAGATTATATAGAATGATGGGGATCGGGATGGTGCGGTGACTAACTTACACGCTTCCCACCGAGAGGGCCCGGGTTCAAATTCTGGAGACAACATATATTTTTCAGCGGTATCCCGATCCCTACTTGAGGCTTTTGTGGAGAGCATTTTGAGTGAGTACGCCGTCCATCGGATGGGACCTTAAACTACGGACCCCTTGGCGCCTTTCGACAAGAGTAGGCTAATGCCGACGCCGGGTTTCCTCCACCCATCCATCCCTAATGACGCAAATGACCCAAGCTATCGGTCGCCTCTCATGAAAACTACCACTGAAGAATGAACCATATAAATTATGATGTAGAAAGTTTTTATGAAATATTTTATTCGTTGGAGTAATTAACAATTTTGGGGTTGAATATATTATAAAATAAAATTATACTCTGCAGGACCATCGGATTAGCCTAAAAACTCGACCCAAAATTCGACCAGCGGATAATAGCGACCGTAGTTAAACTTAAGGCCGCGAGTTAGATCATAGAAAAGTTCTTTTATTTCCAAGTGAACGGTGTTCTACCTCACTGAGTTTGGTGGTGACTTCAGATGCTGAAAAAACTTAGCTTTCACCATTACGTCAGATTTAATAAGTTGTTTTTTTGCATGTGGTATTTTTCCTTTTTACGGTTGGTGACCTAATACCCCCCGCCACACGCCCTTGCGGCGGCTTGCGGGGTATTATGTAGATGTACCTGTGAAGCTGCTTTTGAAAACTCAGCTTCTTCGAACGAACATAGAGAAACATTAGAATGAAAGGAGATGTGGAGTGCCGCAGCAACCAAATATAAAGCATAAATCAACAATTTATGAACTGAGGGGCTTGCACAGAATAGAAAATTTTTTAAAAGCAAACAGAAAATATAACACTATTTCTGAAAATCTGGGAATTGAAGCTACTTAAAGCACGAAGGCTACATACCCGATTTAAACAACTAGAGGCACAGAAACAATATGATTTTAATTCTGTCGTAAATGGAATAATTTTTTCCGAATTATATCGGTAGAAGACATTATAGCAAGAGGCTACGCTCAATTAATTACCGAGCAAACCTTTAAACAAGGAATCTTTTTCCACATCATACTTGTATTTTTAAATAGCAGAAATCCAAACAAATTACTTGTGCAAGTGAAATTTTGCCTTATGCTCCTGCTGATAAATTACGCTAATATCAGCTGACCTGGCACCCTTTTCTACAGACATTGTGGGCATTTTTAGGGTGATGCGAGGCTCGTATGAGGTAACAGTGGACGTTTCACTAGGGGCATATGCCTCAAAATGGGATCCCGCCCAATTATTATATACTGAACGTCCCATCATTTCAAGGAGAAGGTGTAGCCTCCGAATTTCTCTCTTAATTCTTTTGGTGGCATAACTACCCATAATTCACTTTAATCTTTCGTTTTTCCCACAGGTATTTCATTAGTGTAATTATATCGTTAAATTACAAAGTCACTCAGTAATTTTTGAGCAAGTGCGAGTCAAACCCTTCTCTGACCTCCAATACGAGTGGCAAAGCCCGCGCGGCGAACAAATGAAGACCACGAGAGTTGAATACGATTTAAACGAGGATCGTTCGTGTGCTGAGTGACCTTTGCGTACGTGTATTAGTTGTGCGTCCCTCGTAAAATCTACGCCACGAGTGCCTGATAGCACACGACGACACCGCCCATTTGACGGACAAAAAGTGTCAATTGGTCGCACTGGGCCGTCCCACTCCATCGAGCTAACCTACGGTGCTCACGGTGCTCTAATAATCGATGCCGCTCCGTTCCTCGCCATTTGGCGCGTTCTCGCGGACGCAGCCACGATCCCCGGAGCTGTCAATGACTGGTGCGATCGCCGCGATTAATACGTTGAGGTGGACCCATTGTTAACTAGGTTAAACCCTTTCTACTGCAAATGCTGTTTAATCCCGTGCTCGACGTGTGTTCTCTGCCGTCGCATGACCGTAGGTACGGTATTAAATCCAATGGAGATAACTAGAAGAGAGAGAAAGAGAGAAATAATTGCCTATTGTAATCAGGGATGATATTTAGCTCTCAATTTTCCCAGACTTTTACGAAGCGATTTCGATGGAACGCACCTTTTGACGGAAAACAGGATTTATTCATGAAAAATTGGGAGAAACAGTTGAACACAGCCTTCTCTTAGCAATGGTTAGTCTTATGCGGTATTATACGAACAGAGATTAGTACTAGTCATTGATTTCATTGACAATAGATGGTATCAAATCTCTAAATTAATCATTAAAAATAGCTTATCCTATAAAACAGTAATGTTTTTCATAGCCAGCGTATGAGGTAGAGAAGGAATCGCCTTATGTGAGAGATAGTGGCCAAAAATCTGAGGCAAACAAAATATTTTGAAATAATTTTTATCCCAGTAAAAATAATACTGGAATTGGTTATTGTTATTATTATTGGCTGTATAATTTATTAGTGGTACTAAACGAGGAAAATGTCCTTGAAAATTCTCAAAAACATCATTATCAGCGGCTCATATTCGCTTATACCTACTAATTGATTTATTTGTATTCTGACAATGTCATTCACTAAAATAATTACTCCAAATTATCTGAGTATGTACGGGTTTTTCGCGTAAAAATTTAACCTATGAACCTTCACCATATTTGATGAAGCATTTGGAACGCGGTAAAAATCCAAACATTTAAATTTGAATAGTAATAATTTTTTTCTGAAGCTATTTTCTGCCTACAATACATTAATTTACTGGAATAATGAAAATAATTTTCAAAGACCATAAATTACCATCTTGATTGCGTCTTGATTACGACCATCTTGATTACGTGTCAATGAATAGAAACGCGTAATAAACTAACATGAAAAGAACCAACTTCCCCCATCTTATTCCAAGGCCCATTCAACGATGGATCAACATCGAGTCCTTACGTGCAATTCCTTCTTCCGAATGTTGGTTTAATGGGTGAGGCATAAAGTTAATTCATTTCTTGATAAGCTTCGCTGCGGATGAAGGACGCAAGTCATCTGCAAACAAGTCTTTTCCATTGCATTGCGTTTTCTCAAAAGCTTCCCATATTCGGGAAATCGCGGGGATAATATTTCATCAGTCAAACATACACTATATAGTAAGGCTTCCAACAATTAGGCATGAATGCTGTTTCCTGTGCCTTAAGCTGGCATTCTTGACCCCTATCTGCGCGCTCAGGTGGAGAACGTAATCGTCCTGGAATTCGAATAATGAAGGGCTGATAAAGGATGCTTTCATTGAAATTTCATCATGGGCTTACATTCGTTCCCTATACAAAACAGCAAAGCCATTCACCCTTCAAATAGTGGGTATAATGATCAAGCAAAGCACTTATCTCCTTATTGTATGGTTACTAATCCCTCCTGCGTAAACGAATATTTATCTAATGTTTTCACTTATTTTCCACAATAAAGTGCAAATGTCAAGACAGGGTAAAATTTCAATTATATGGGCTTGGAAAAATGTCCCAAACTTGCAATCGGTGATTCATGTTTGATTCCCTCGAACTTTTTTTGCAATATCAAACAAAAATACTCGTATATCTTAAAAACTATAACTAATTTTTTTTCATTCTGAGAGTAGAAATCAGTATCAAAATTAGCCACCTATAACTTTATATTTTTTATAAATATTAATTATAATATAATTTTTAGATAACGTTACAAATTCAATTATAACGTTATATAAAAATAGTTAGTCATTTCGAAAAGCAAAATGGATCTCATTTTCCCATACCAAATGAATACCCTTAGGATTCCACATTTCTGCAGCCACTTTGTTACATCTGAGTTCCACCTTCAGCCCTAAGTCGTCAAACTTAGAATAAGAACGCATATTTTTGCTACTCTACGTATGATTTTGGTAGAAATATAATGTGGTTGCGTGCAATTGACATTACTGACAAAAATGTTCGCTCCAAGTACAGCATTAGCTGCCCTAAGTTGACATTTACTGCTAACTAATTATCTGCTAAGACATTAGTAGGCATATTAATATCGCCCATTGAGATAAAAAGAAACGAGTTGGTGGATATAACCGACAAATTAATAAACAAAAACAAATGTTTTACTTTGAAAATATCAAGTTTTATCGTTGGTTTGTTTCTCATGCGTATAAATTGAAACTTAATATTTGGGGTACATTAATTAGTTCTTAACCTCGGTTTTTCAAATAAGTTACGGTGGAGTTGATAGATGGCACCATTTGAGGTCGAGGAATCAATCTAGCATGCCATGGTTTACATCTGGCTGTAAATGAAACAATCTTGACAGGCGAAGGAGATAGTGGAGAGATGCATTAGAAAGCCGAGCTATTTTAAGGATACTGATGACCACGCAGTGGTAATTTTTAACCACCTGCCAAGGTTATCACATGCCCATCCAGCTGCATGTAAGAATTGCATAGTGACAACAATAGACGTAGCTGTAAATTTCCTTCTGCCCTAAATTTCCTTGGATTTATGACCTTTCATCTCTTTAAAACGCAGACGCTGATTTATTTCTTACCAGGGAAGTGGAACGCTTTTCCTCAATGCGGAGTTATGAATTCTCCCCGAGTTCCCTCGATTTTTCCATTTCAGTTAAACCAAAAAGAGTTTAAAAAATATACCTAGTTCTTTCGTAAATCAATGCGACAACTGGGCATAAACACAATATGACATCGTGAACTTTATTTAGATAAAATATTCCTGGGATTTTATTGTTCACCATTTTCGTCACTTCTTATGCGTCCGTAACCATGGACGCGAAACTCTAATTGAATTGACCGCTCACCCTGTGATTTTGAATATCGATTCGAAGCATTTCTACACCCAATTTGGGATTAAAAAGTATAATTTTAACTTTTCATCATAACGAGTTTTTGTGACTCTGGTGCGCAGAAATTTAAGTCGACCAATTACGTAAAATCCATAATCACAGTTTACGTTTGCCAAAAATTAAGATAAAAACATGTAATCACTAATTATGAAGTCCAATATTGCAAACAAGCCTTCATAATATAGTTGCAATTAATTTTTGCTCCTGAGTATAAATTGCATTGATTTAAATTATCGAAAACGTTTCGTTTCCTTACTATGTGGTGAACTTTTTATGTTTACAGGCTAAAGCTTAAGACACTATTAAGGAAAATATGAGATTTTTTTAAAATATTGAACTGAAAGATTTTAATATTGGCGCTCACGGTAAATTTTAACTATTGTGGAATTCCGAGGATTTTTCAGCCATGCAGTGGTGGTGTGCTAATGTTTCGCAGCTAGAGAGTGACTATTTTAATACGCAGTGTAGGCATACGGATATTCTATCATTAATGATACCTGCTCAAACCTGCCATTTTACTCTCGAAGTCTAATAAAACAATTTTGGAAATGATTCATTGGAGTGCTTTAGTAATACTTTTTAAATATTATTTCTACTCCAATCCAAAAAATGTCATGCTTACATCCCCCAAAAAATCCCTACACGCCTAAAAAATATTTTAAATAAATTAAAATATGTGAAAGCATTATTCAACGTACATTAATTTTATGATTTTGGAATTTAAAATATTGCCCTGAAGTTTCAGATGGGCGGAATTTAATCCGGATACAAAAATTATCCATCAAATGAAAGACAGAACGTTTTTCTGCACAGAATTTGTTTGGCCTGCTAATACCCTGTTTCATCATGATTTAGAATCATTATGCACATATATGTAATGCGAATAATAAATTGTAGTAATTCTGAGAAAATAGTGCGAGAGGGGGAGGGAGTGTTATCGTTAGCTCTTTCATTTGATGGATATACGAAACTTCTACAGAGTGAATCCCGATCGCGTAAGGAATATTCCGAAATATTTACAAAATCCTTCGTCACAGGACTACTCTTACATATTCTGCGATTGCCGGACCACAAGATTTTTCTGGTAAAGGTCACTTTCGGGAACACTCGCTATGTCCACAATGATGCATGTTACTCATGATGAACATGGAAACTTTTCCTGTGTCTGTTTAACTCCGCGGCTCATGTTGACATCACGAAATAATGCTTTCCTTTATCCCGAGTTTAATGGATTTGTTAGGGAGGACGATCCAGCGTGTCGCTAAATTTTTACATCTCCATCGGCAAAATATGGCGGAGGGAAAAAAAGGAGTAACTGGTGCTACCAGCTACAATCAAGCGTGGGAATTAGTCATTTTCATTCGGCAAACGAGTTTATTTGGCGAGCGGCTAGGACGTTCGCTCGCGTTGACTAACGGGGCAGTTTTTTATATTCCAAAACAGTTTCTCCTCTTCTCCTGCTACTTTTATGGTTTTCTTTTTTTTTATCATTTCCTCGTTCCGGTCCATGTGTCTCACGTCAAAATTTCAACGGTCTCTGCCATCAGGGAGCGATCGAACGCGATCGCGAATTGCCCGGTCTCTGCCGGACCACACATGGCGTTATTTCTCCTTTCCATTTTGCGTGGAGTTGGTCTCGTTCGACGGCTACGATCCAGCTTCCTGCCCTATTCCATTGCAGTTCAAACATTTCACACCTGAAAAAATTGAATGGCTACTCGTTTTATTTGGCTCTATCACGAAGATTTGGAGACTATTAAAAATATTTCGAGAACACACACCGACGATTGATGTAATTGTAAATAACTTAAAGCTTTATAATGAGGAAAAATATGAAAATAATTCCCCTAGGAAAGCTAGGAATACATTTTATATAAATATATATATATATATATATATATATATATATATATATATATATATATATATATGTATAAATAAATATATATTTATGTATATATATATAATCTGATATATTTTATTCTATTCAAGTCCCGATCGAAGAAATATTTTAACACAGGAGTAAAAATATTTCCTTGATCGGGGCTTGAATAATATATATAATGATTAATAATATATAATGGTAATCTACCGGTTAATGTAGGTTTATGGATGGACACAGATAATAATAAAACATTTTCTGACTCCTAACAAAACAATAAATCCAGAATCCTACTCTATATCAGGTTCTCTTCTTTTATCTTTATCTCTGCTTACTTTCTTCCGCCCTTCATCCCGTCCAACATATCTATCCTGTTCCTTCCCTTTCCTCGTTTGCCTAACAATATCCCCACTATTACAGTCTTCAACATCCCACTGCCGGCCAATACCCCCTTCATCCACTTTTCCTGCCTCCGTAGGATTCCTTCCAACAAACCCCTCTCTTCGCCCACCATACCAATTACTTCCTCATTTGTTTTCTTCTCGGTCCATTTCACCTTCTCCATTCTTCTCCACACCCACATTTCAAAAGCCTCCAATCTACGTCTATCCTCCTGCTTCAAAGACCACGTTTCCGCGCCGCACATAGCTACGCACCATATCAAAGTTTTTACGAGTCTTTCCTTAATACCCTTACTCAACGTCCCTGTCATCAACTCCCTCCTCCTTGCGAAAGCCTCTTTGCCAAGCGCAATTCTTCTCCTTACGTCCCTACTACTTTGACTGTGTTGGTCCAAAACACTACCGAGATACGTAAACTGTTCTACCTGCTCTAGTTTTTGCACTCCTATTTTAATGTTTAGCTTAGCCTTTTTCTTTCTAGAAAATCGCATAACCTTTGTTTTATTAATATTGATTTTCATCCCATACCTGTCGCCCTGAATTTCGATTTCACAAAGCAATGCTTGCAACCCCTTGGCCGACAGACAAACCAAAGCTTGGTCATCAGCGAACCTAACTGATTTTACGATTTCCCCGCCCACTTTCATTCCCACCTCCAGTTCTTCCCATGCCGCTTTAATCATTTCCTATTAATACAGGTTGAATAGCAACGGTGATAATGGGCAACCCTGCCTTACACCTCTTCCTAACACCGCCCATCCGGACTCACCGTTCCCCACCCGCACTTTAGCAGTCTGAGACATGCACAGGTTACGGATTAGCCTCCTTTCCCTCCAATCTATTCCTATTTTCTGCAATATACTCATTAGTTTTCCACAATTCACTCTATTAAACGCTTTTTCGAAATCTACGAAACAGACAAATACCTCCTGGTTGTGTTCTATATTCCTCTCGATTAATAATCTCATAACTGCAATGGCATCACGCGTTCCTCTCCCCTTCCTAAACCCAAACTGATCATCCCCTAAGTAACCATTTGTCCTACTCTCTATCCTTGTTGATGACCCGAAGAACAACTTAAGCTGCCTGGGATATCAAACTTATTGTCCTGTAGTCCTCAAATGATATCGCCTTTACCTTTTTCGGAATGGGAACTAAAACTGATGTCACAAAGTCTTTCGGCCAGATTCCATCCTCATAAATACTACGAATCAGTCAATATAGTCTTTCGCCCACATTTTCCTAACAGTTTCAGTAGTTCCGCTGGAATATATCCACCCCCACGGCCTAATTTGATTTAATCCTCCTTAAATCCCTTTCTGCGTCATTGTCTAGTATGCCTGGACCTAAGCTATCTTCCTCTACGTCATGTTCCTTTTCTATGTCTAACCTTGTTGGTGTAAGTTCTTGACCATACAGGTACAGTGCTTCTATATATTCCTTGCATCTTTCTTGGATCTTTTTGGTGTCAAATATTATCCCACCCGCCTCATCTCCAACTGCTGGAATAGATCTTCCTTTCTTACTTCCCGATAAATATTTAACTTTGCTGTACAGCGCACCAATTTCACCCTACCTCTGCAGACTTCCCATATCCTCACACTGCGTGTTTCGCCATGCTTCTTTTGCTTTATTTGTTGCCCGCCTCAATTTATTGTTTAACTCTTTGTACTTCATTTTGCCTGACTCTGTGTTTAAATTCATCCATTTTCTCCGCTCATCCATCTTTGTAATCATCTTATTCTAGATCCATGGGTTCCTAGTCCTTTTCACGTGAACGGTTCCCATTGTGCCTTTTGCGGCTTTAGACAACCCTTTCTGGATACTTTCCCATTTTTCTTCGATAGTACTTAGCTCCTTACCATCATTCATAATTTTTTCTACCGCCTGTTTGTATTTTTTCCTTTTCAAACCATTTAATGCGTCTACATTCCATTTTCTGACCCGTTGCTATTGCCTTTGAGAAACACGCTACATTTCATTACAACTAAATTGTGGTCAGAGTCCGCATCCGCTCTCGGGAAGCTATGCGAATTTATCTCACATTTCCTAAACCTGTGTCCAACCAGAGTATAATCTAGCTGAGACCTCTCTGAGTCACCTGGCATTTTCCATGTATACCTGCGTCTTTTGTGGTGTCTAAATCAAGTGTTGGTGATGACTAACCCTGTCTCCTGCAGAACTCGACTGCTTTCTCCCCGCGGTCATTCCTCGTGCCTAAACCGTAGTCCCCCATCTCATCACCATTTATTCCTTCGCCTACCGTCGCATTCCAATCCCCCATCATTATCAAATATTTCCCTGTGGAAACACACGCGATCATGTCCTCTAACTGATCGTATATCCTATCGACCTCTTCTTCCTTATGGTTGCTCGGTGGCATGTATACCTGAATAATAACTAAGTTCGTCGGTTCTGCTTTTATCTCCACTAGTAGTATTCTATCCGTTACCTGCTCTATGTTGACTACGCTTCTTCCTACCTCTTAATATAATACTATGGCAACCCCTCGTTGGCTCTCGTCCCCGTCGCTGTATATTATTCTATACTTATCACTCCAGTAATCCCCGCTATCTTTCCATCTCAACTCCCATAGACCTAAAATATCTATATTTCCCCTTTCCACCTGTCGCTCAGCGCTCTCCAATTTCCCTGTCCTCATCATTGTCCTAACATTCCACGTTCCTATTCTAACTAATTCTGTCTTCTTTTCTGCATCTCCTGTCCTGCTGCTGCCGGTTTTCCCTTGCAAGAGTTTCGTGGGATGACGACCGCGGAAACCTTGCCTCCCCCGCTGCCGGGCACGACACACGGCCGATAGGGCTGAGCCCCGTAGTTGCCAGGACTCAAAATCTCTTTAATGATTATCATGTATATCTTTGGAATGATAATTGAGGTGGTTTCCCGTTGCCTTCCTCAATAGTGTTTTTAACGTGACACCATCACTTACTGGCCGCCCCACTGGGGTTAGACGCCATTGCAGCCGCCTCACTGAGGAACAGACGCTGCGTGGACTACCTTTCGTCTAGCTCCTAACCTTCGACCTATGGGTGGCCCTACCTGGAGCAATTATTATTACTCCCGCCAGCACAGCTCTAGGGGTCATCGGAACGCACAAGCCCTTCCACCACGTCAAGATTATAGTTCGGGGTGGGATATATATAAATAAATAAATAAATAAATATAGAAATAAATAAATATATTTATTTTTATTTATATATTTTTATATATTTATATACACACACGCACACACGTTACGCTCACATAACGCATATTTCTATATAATGCCGAAGGAAAACGTGCAAGAAATAAGCAGTCTAAAGCGAATGAAGTAGTTCGATGATATAACACACAGAATGATGACAAAAAACATCGAGTTTTTACATTGCGTGTGGTGTGGTGATTAAATTTGATCTTCTGAAAGTAGCCTCATATTGTCAAAATGTCATGAATCAGCTCTGTAAACCTCACAGTTCAGCCAAGTGATTGAAGTTGCCTGATCCGGCCTATGAAAATTTGATTCCGTGACCATCCGTGCGATCCACTTTTCCATTTCATTGAGTCGAAATCAAAGCTCTCCCATAGGAATTGTAAAGAAGGGACTCTTTGATGACTTATTAACTACTTATGTAATATTCCAAAAGTACACCTATTGAATATACCAGTCAAAAAATAGCTCGGCTGAGAATTATAGACCTTTTTTGTCGTTTTTGACTTTTCCCCTTGATGGAGGTTGGTAACCCGTTGGTTGGTTGGTAACCCGTTGCCGCCTCTTTTCTATAACCCTCGCGGCTGTCATTCTAATTTTATTTGGAGATTATAGTTACCGATAGCCAGTGGATAAATTTACGAATTGGGCTTAGTAGGAAGTATTCCTTGATGCTGAATACGAATTTAAGCTCCAAGTATGACCTAAATTCTCCAATACTTCATTAGGTATATCCGATTTAGAAGAGATAAACGCTCTCATAACATTCTGTTATGCTACGTATTTGAAATAATTAGTTTCCAGTAAGTCTTTAAATAATGATACCCTACGTTTAGGACTTTATATCTCCCTGTATATTACTTCATCTTCAGCAACTGGACGAAGTTCACAGAAAACTAGAGCCCCGTTGTTATTAATGTATAAGAGGAACAATAATGGACCGATAACATTTCCTTGTGAGATGTTTACTTTGTCGGATGATAATCCGTCTATGACGATCCTTCTCTCGCAGCCTTTTAAAATTTGATGAATCCAGTCTATCACACGCTTATGTATCCCGTAGCTTAGCAGCGTTTGGTGCAAATTCTTATGAAAGACTAAGCCGAATGCCTTTTTCAAATTTTGAAATTTAGCATCGACCTGAACGTTAGTTTCACCTGAGACCAACATATCATGAATGAAAAGTAACTGTTGGGTCTCGCAAGATCTACTCTTACAGAAACCCTGTTGGTTTTTCGTTAAAATAGATCGAGATATTTCAAGATTGAGCTCGCAACTATGTTCTCTAAGATTTCTCACGAGATGGATATGAAATATATGGGTGGGTAGTTACTTGCATCTTCTCTGTAGACCTTTTTAAATATGGGTGTGACATTGGCTACTTTCAAGCCTTCGGGTAATGCGCGATCATATAGGATTGAATAAATATGATTTCCAAGTAAAACTTCAGAGAGAGTAACTAGGAAAGGGAGAAGAAAACCATAGATTGTAGACAAGATAATTATAAATAAAGAAAAGAGGATGAAATTCAAGAATGTCAACATAGAGTTAGGCAGAAGGAAAATGAAAAATTGATTGAATAATAGACTAAGGCGGGACACAAATTGAAGGAAAGAAGCGCGGTAGAAGACAGTGGGAGGATATGAAAAGTTTACGAGGGAAGGGTTAAATGGATTCGCTTTTAAAAATATGAAAGATATATCACGGGACCGTTGCACCATTGTTTAGGCCGTGTCCATCGAAAACTCCCTCCACTGATAATAATAATGCCGTCTAAACAATAAAAAGCTCTCTAATCACCCCTGCAGGCGAATCAAAAGTTTTCGAATCATTGGTGAATTTTCTAGCTTTTTATGTTAGTTAATTTTAACCTTGATATAAGCACCTCTCTGATTAATTTCTGGATAAATTATCGGGTCTTCAGCAGCTGAGTCCGAGGTTAAAAAATATATATATATATATATATATATATATATATATAAATAAATAAATAAATAAATAAATAAATAAATATATATATATATATATATATATATATGTATATATATATATATATATATATATATATATACCGTTCCACCCGACCAAACACACCACACAATAACAAGCCCACATCTGACGCAGGACTTAACCTTTGCACCACCTATTACCCCGGATCACACAGACTGAAAACCCTCCTTAAAGAACTGTTTCCAATTTTACATGACAATGACGCAACCTCATCCTTACTACCCCAATGCCCATCTATCGCATACAGACGACCCGCCAATCTCAAAACCTTCTGAGATCCACCAACCCTTTGGCGCCCCCACGTGACAAATTTCCCAATATTTCCCCAACTTGCAACCGCCCCCGATGTAAAACCTGTCCTCTTATTATGCCTACTCCCCTCTCCCTACATCCCCTCATAGCTCCCTCACCTCGTTCCCACGCTAATTGCCTCTCAAAAAATATTATTTATCTTTTATCATGCAAGCATTGCACTTCCTTTTACATAGGTGAATGCATTACCCCCTTATCCATCCGAATGAATAATCACCGGTACTCCTGCAATTCTGCCTCACTCTCTTCTCTTCCTATCCCTTCACACGCCAATTCCCACAACCTTTCATTCGACCAGTGTTTTGCTCTAAGCATCCTAGAATCCCTACCTGATTCAGCCACCAACATAGATGTGAGAACTCGTGAATCCGCCTACATACTATCCTTCCGTTCCTTTAAAATTCCCACCCTTAACCGCCATATTTAATTTCCCTCCCAGCATTCCCTCCACACCTCCCCTCCACGCCCATAGCTCTTTCCCCTCTCCTCTGCAATAGCATATTTTCAGTCTCTCTTGAAGAATCCTCTGAGAGGGCCGAAAGCTCGAACAATTTACCGTGTGAGTGTTCTTTTAAATGTGTCTATTCTTTTCTATTTGTGTTATATTATATATATATATATATATATATATATATATATATATATATATATATATATATATATATATATATATATATATGCCATTTATCGTCACCATAAGGTACTAAAATTCAGATTTCCTGTATTTTGTATCACCTATAAAGAGATAATGCAGATGGCTACACACGGATTTGAAATATGAGGATATCTCCATCCCAAACACGTAAAACAAATCCAAATTTTCCAAAGAATCATTACATACTCCTTCACTGCTCTACTTCTATTCAAGACACCTCAACTCATGCTTTGATCCCATATTCCAAAATTTTCGCTTTTTATCCAAGTGCTGTCGATATTATCTAAGAAAAATTCACATACAATCATTGCGGGAAGGCACCTATCTAGTTAAATCAACTAGGTCAGCTAAATAATAAAGTTTTAACCTGAAAAATTTATTTTACATTGACAAAGGGAAAAATCGATGATATTATGTAAGGTTTTTTTGAATAGCCAGGATTATTTTATTGGAGAATATATATACTATTTAACTAATATTAGTTGTTTTTAGGGTAGGCCAACGACATCTAAGTCATTTTCGACATTATTTATAGTGAAGTAACTTCTGAATTACGTACAATGCTCAGGGAATGTAGAAAGGTGGAGGGAAACCCGGCGTCGTCATTACCATTTTCGTCACAAAATTTTTCAACGGGTTAATAATTTAACGTGTCCCATCCGACGGACGGTTTAATTTAATTTAACGGTTTACCTAATTGATCTCCACTCAACCCAATTGCAGCGAATTAAGCGACCGGGATTAGCCTAAATTATCCGAAACCGCCGGGGTTCGAGCCCTGGACCTCGTGGAGGGAAATCGGTAACCTATTTACCATGGAAACCCGATGATTATAATTAAATTGCAATAATATAAAATAATATGCCCATGCAATCATACTGTTCGATGTAACTTAATACATGATTAGAAACTGGAAATGCTGCAAAGTATTGAGCACAAAAATACAAGGATCTCGGGACATTAAAATATCCAATTATTAATCTATGAAACATGGTAAAAATATTTTCAAATCATTAAGAAGTCGTTATCAAATATTTAAAAAAATCAATAAAATCGTAAAATCATAGTGCAGAATTATATGCATCAAATTTCAGTCTACGATCCATATGAAATTAGACCAATTTTGCCGGTACGCTCCCGACGGAACTTATGAATCCCATGAGATAAAATGCATTTAAAATATAAAAGGATTGCTAAACTCTCATCTAACTACCAAACAGAAATACAATGAAGATTCGCGGTTACAGATGAAAACTGACGATAAAAACGTAAATTAATTTAATTTAAATTATTTTGAAATTTCATTTTATCAAAAAAATTAGTTTCTCCGCAGGTGACCAACTGGGAGAATTTTTCACTTTCTTTGCGAAGGGGAAACATAATGAAGTTTTTCATCACAGTCTCTGATTATTCGAGGCCACGGAATTCTGGCGATAATCAATGACAGTTTCGATATAGTTTATTTGAAAAGTCAATATATTAATAAAATATAGAAAATCAGGTAGAGTGTTTTGAATTTTATCGATAAAATGTTCCAAATAAACTCTGGAATGTCCCTTCAATAAAAAAGCTATTTTAAGGCATGGAGACGAAAGCGAGGTTACGATCAAATACGAGTACGAGTGGAAAAGTTGAGTCAGAAAGATGCCAATGCACAATACATTTCTTTAATTCCCCTACCTTTATCTCAATTCTCATTAATTTAAAAATCAAACCATATTTTAAATTAATATTTGAATAGTTCTTTCAAAATTCGTTCGCCTACAATATCTCTATTGACCAATTCCAAGGGGATCGAGATGGTGCGGGGGCTAGCGCACTGGCTTCCCACCCAGAGGGCCCGGGTTCAAATCCCGGCGGTGTTGAATATTTTTCAGAGGTATCTCGATCCCTCCTTGAGGTGCTTTGTGGAGGGCACTTTGAGTGAGTACGCCGTCCGTCGGATGGGACGTTAAACTGCGGACCCCTTGGCGCCTTTCGTAAAGAGTAGGCTAATGCCGACGCCGGGTTTCTCTCCACCCTTCATCCTTTCCTATCCATCCCCTATGGCGCAAATGACCTCAGCTGTCGGTCGCCTCCCCTCAAAACTACTACTACTACTACCAATTCCAAAGAAACTGCGGGAGATGCCGCAACAGTAACTTTTAACGGAGTCATCCTCTAATGTTGCATAGGAACTCTATTGACTTTATAAATTGCTGCATTGGAACTCTATTGACTTCGATGATCATCTGGTTTGTTTGTTGGATGGCGCCGGTAAAGGTTCTTGCGTAAATTTTCATCCACTGTTGGCTTAACCTTCATCGTGGTTTAATGGGGAATGAAAGTTAACTCTTAGCTTGTTATTTTTTTTAAGGTAATCTACCGGTTAAGGTAGGTTTTTCGATGGACACAACTACCAAACAAATATTTTGTGACTACTAACAAAACACAACCCTAAATTCTACTCTACACCAGGTCCCTCTTCATCTCTGAGTACTTTCTTCCGCCCTTCATCCCGTCCAACATCCCTATCCTGTTCCTTCCCTTTCCTATTTTGCCCAACATTCTACCCTCTATCACAGTCTTCAACATCCCACTGCCGGTCAACACCCCCTTCATCCACTTTTCCTGCCTCCATAGGATTGCTCCCAACAAACCCCTCTCTTCACCCACCATACCAAGTACTTCCTCATTTGTTTTCTTCTCTGTCCATTTCACCTTCTCCATTCTTCTCCACACCCACATTTCAAAAGCCTGCAGTCTACGTCTATCATCCTGCTTCAATGACCACGTTTCCGCGCCGTACATTTCCGCGTCACATCAGCTTGTTATGTTAATGTCTTAATAAGTTATGATATGTTAATGCTAATTTGCTATTGCCACCAGGCGCTTTATCTAATTATTGCATTGTAATAGACATAGGTCGAAAATATAAGTCTGGTCCAGACTTGGTCTGTGGACGGGAGATAGTGCAGTGAATATAGCGTTGGCATGAGTGACGGGAGGGCCCGCGTTCAAGTCCGGGTTATGCCTCTTCACACCCTATGTTCACCCATATTGTGCCATTTTTCGATCAGCGAATCTTCCTTTCCTGGGGAGCATAGGCCGTACATTGAGGGCGAATCTAACATGCCCAACATCCTCCTGCATGAATGTCTCATGCCGTAGCGCTTAGTGCGAGGTTATCTAGAGGGAACCACTTGAGATAGAAAGGGAACAAGCGAGGCTTAGACTTTCAGAAAGTTTCAGAACAAACGTGTTTAACGATGACACTAAAGGAATTGTAATGGCTCCTTACTATACTATAAGTAGATCAGACCACAAAAGGGTCAAATAAGGGAGATAGATTCCCGTTCAGATAGATACAAATACTCTTTCTTTCCCCGAACAATCAGAAATCATAATAGTGAGAAACCGAATTCATCTTAGATATATTAAAAACATTCAATTTACAAGTCGGAACAAAATTAAATATTGCAAAGACATCAGGTATATTTGTAGACGAATGTGTATGTTAGTTGGTAGTTTGAGTGTTTGCATGTGTGTGGGGTGTAAGGGTTTTTGCAAAATGCATGCCATGTTTTTTGTGGATTGTATACATTTGTGGCTTTTGCATGCAGTTTTTTTTCTTAATTACGGGTAGTGTCCTAGCCCACCCCCCGCCACACGCCCTCGCGGCGGCTTGCGGAGTATTACGTAGATGTACAAGTAACTCTGACTCACTGACCCATCGCTTTCAGTCTTATGATTGCTCTGCTTTGACTGGACTTAATTTAAGCATATCGATTCCACCTTCCGAAAGGCCAATGACAAGAGCCATGGCGCAGCAGATATATCAAGAAGGACTGATGGAGTTTTTAATAAAATGTATTGGGCTTCACTGTGAATGCACGATAAAATTATGGGTCTTACGCTACGGCGGTGCTTTCTCAAGTTCCTATCAAAAAACGATGAGGCAACTCATTTGTCTAGCAGGAATGTCCACCGAAGGGAAAATACTGGGTGCAATACTGTTTTCCGCTGGCTGGATGCTGGTGCTTGCCTTACCACCTCCCGAATGATTGTGGTGGTGCGTTTCCCGGCAAGCACAGGTATTCCGTGGGTGCGGTGAGACGCGCCGCCGTCTCCCACCAATTGTTCATGGGCACCGCCAACATCCTGACCCAGTTGTAGATTAGGTCGTTAGCCTTAAGGGGCAACGTGTCCCATTCAGATGACAGGGAATGGAGGCCTCGAGATAGTCCCGGGGAGACGTCAGTTGCTCCCGGAGGAAGCAAAATAGGCGCCAACATTCAAGGTCTTCTGGCAAGGGTATAGCTCCTTCATGCTGACCTCGCTGCAGCTAGTTGAACTCGGACAGTTCTCATGGAGGTTGAGCCGGCGCCGCTATGAGCCAGGGCACCGGGCCCGCCTCCCCCGGCGAGTCACGAACAGATGGCGGTATATCCCCAAGTGGCAAAGGCTGAGAATGGGAAAGCTTCGATTCGATAGGAGCTTGGGATTGAGTAAGCGCTGCGATTTACCGTTGGATGACAACTGCTCAATCCCGGGATGTGAGGAAGAGGCTGAGAAGGTGCCCGGTTCGGGGTCGTTGGTGGGCGACCTCGATGGAATTAAGATGGGACTCCTAGATCTGGATCGAGAGCGGCGTTGGCCTCTGGACCTGGCACCTTTGAGATTGATGGAGAGAGAATGGAAGTACGTCCCCTCTGGCAACTCCTTTCCCTCCACCCAAAAGGTTCCCTCGCCCTGTTTCCCATAGAAAGACGAGAAGCTAATTTTTCAGTCTTTTCATCATTTGATGAAATAAAAATCTAGAAAAGGATAGTGATATCTTTCTATATACGGTGTCGCCATCAAGTTACTCTCCTCGATTATTCCTGCTGGATGAATTTCTCCCCATTTTTCTGCCCATACATTACGAAGAAAGTTAAGTTGTTTAATCACATGAAGCTTGGTAAATTTTTATGGATTTATGCTGAATTTATTGCAAAATTGCTTTCTTGTTTGCATATAATTAATGCTGCATCGTCTATAGTCAGCAAATAGATTTACTATTTCATGCATTCATTCCGGCTGCTGTAGCAAACTTTGCTGTGAGGACACAATAACGCGGACAAACTAAATAACTGCGGCGTAGCGTATTTCAATCGACTTACCTGTACGTCACGTATCCAGTGATTTTGTATGCAAATACAGGTTGCTGCAACAGGATAAATTACTGTTTAGTTTTTGTGAAATTTATTTTCGATAATATGTCCCTACTTATTTAGGACGGAATCGCATAATCCTTGGGCGTGTATCCAATGCAGTCACATTACACCAAGTCAAATTCTGAATCTTTTTAAAAAGGTAAGTAAGGAAAATCAACTAAGCAGTATTTGAAACCCCTAATTTCATTGACTAATGTTTCCAAAACAAACGAACGAGAATTCACAATCTCTATTCCATTCTCCTACATCGATATTTAATTTTATTAATTGGCTGCATGAATTGACGAATCATTCATTTAATCATATTAGTAGCATTTTTAAGTATAAATAAGAATTATATTGTATCTATAGACCTCCCTTTTGAATGATGAGATATAAGTATGTGTGTAAGATTCATAGGTTTAATGAACATCTGTTAACATTGAAATGAATTAATCATTAAAAACATCTAACCAGGCGTAATGAACATAAGAGTTTATTTTTTAATGATTTCATTTATTACTACCAAGGAAATTTTAATGCCTTATTTACAAAATATGTGTATGTCGTATCCTAATCATTTAGGGTTTCCTCTCGTCTAATAAATTCCTGACGTAGATGAATCAGCGATATGTAAGGTAAGATTTTGATGAAAACCAGAGAGACAAAATAGTGAAGAAATAATGAAACAGGAAAATTTATCTCGATTTTTTATGCTGAAAACAAAATTCCACGATCCTTAAATAGTTGGACAGAATCACTGTGAAAAAGGCTCAAATGATGGTTTCCTCGGCTAGTTTATATTCAATCATAGCAAAAATAGGCTGTTGGAATGATTAACTCATTCCATTCATTCCCTCTAATGGCAGTAAAAGCACTCAGATGAGGAGGCGAAGGTTGAGCGAAAACATTCAAACCTATATATTTTTCATTGTTTTTCCTCGAACAAGTCATGGTCACGAGAAGGTATCAAACTAGTCATGAAAGCAAGAATTACTTGTATTTCAGCAGGATGGCTTCGGTGAAAAATCCAGACTTTAAATCAGCACTGACATATAGGTTCACATAGAGCTTTCTTCGGGTGGGGAGATATGCGGACAGTTAAGGCATACGCATCCCCAAGTTAACGCATTAACTCTACGTAAGCCGTCGGACGTGCACGCACAGACAGACAAAAGTCTGGATGTCACAGTTAAAACTAGGAATTGAGAACTCAGGGGATCAATACAGACAGTGCTAATGCATCTCTACGTTGGCAAGGGACATATTTCGCTTCCTCGGTGCCCCGAGGTTTACCTGAAATTTCCGAAAATCTAATTGAGATCTAGTTAATGGAACAAAATGTAATTTTTAAAGACATACCAAATGCTTTGTTTCTAAATCAGATATAATTAGGTTAACCGATTTAAAATTTAATTAGACCAAATAGGGTTGCCCTAGGGGAATTTATTCACCCTAATTCCTATCTATGGCCCTGCTGCACACACATCGTTTGAATACCTTTGAAATATATACTCTCAGAAAATTAGTCGCGAATTTGAGGAAACCTTTTATGCCCACCGTAATGGACGATGCATCAAAAAGCATTATATAATCGGAAAGCGAACCGTTCGGCTCGAGCACCAATGATTGGCAGAAATGTCCTCATTTCCGTCATCCCGCTGCCTGCCTGTATTAACTCCGCTTCGAGCGGATTTCTTCCGGAATCCCATTGACTGCAACGGATGAATGTATAGGGACCGGCGCATGTCGATGCTCATGCAACTTAACTGTATTTCCGTATTATGCCCTTAATTTTTTCCACAGCTTTCGCGGAGCCGAGGAGAAAAACCAAGGAGAATCGTGGGAATGAAAATGAAGTCCGCTCGGATTCAATGGGTCTCTCGACCCCTTTTGTTGCACCAGAAACGGGCTTCCCCGTGTCATTTGTTTCGTCGCGACCCCCTTCCTCGGGATAAAAGTGATGAGGAGTAGAAAAGGCGACTGGTGAGCGGAGAGCGGGGAGGGGTGGGCGTGCGGAAGGGAGGGTTGGAGAAGCGGAGACGGAAGGAGTCGAGATGAACAAAAGGAAACGGTCCATTGTTTGAGAACGCCGCTACCCCTCAATCTCCAGTTTACTTCTCATCAAATAATGGGATCTTGTTGCATCGCGAGAGGGGCTTGAATATGCTCAACGACCTTGGCAAGAATGCGAAGCAGTCAAGGTCGGATCTATTTTGAGGATGCAGTTAGGGAAATCTTTTCTCAAGAAGTGAGTGGGTGCTTTTCTTTCCGACGGTGACCGACAAACACTCCCTCGGGTAGCGATGGAAACTTCGACTCGAAGATGAGCGACAGTATGAAGGCGGGTCCCGCGAGTTGTGGCTTTCGGATGAAAAGGAAATCAGAAGGGTTAGCATGCAGTTAAAGCACTCGGTGTATCAATCCAGAGATTCATCGCAGATCGTCAGTGTAGCGTTATTATTCAATTTGAATGAGTGAAATTTCTGAGTAGATGTGCGCCGACCGCGTCGGAAGGGGCAAATGATCTTCTTTTCCTAGTAGTAGTAGTAGTTTTGAGGGGAGGCGACCGACAGCTAAGGTCATTTGCGCCATAGGGGATGGATAGGAAAGGATGAAGGGTGGAGAGAAACCCGGCGTCGGCATTAGCCTACTCTTTACGAAAGGCGCCAAGGGGTCCGCAGTTTAACGTCCCATCCGACGGACGGCGTACTCACTCAAAGTGCCCTCCACAAAGCACCTCAAGTAGGGATCGAGATACCTCTGAAAAATATTCAACACCGCCGGGATTTGAACCCGCGCCCTCATGGTGGGAAGCCAGTACGTTAGCCCCCGCACCATCTCGATCCCCTTCTTTTCCTCTTTAGATATACAGAATAAGTATTGATGGACACGACTCCAGGCACAGATAACATGAATGAACACTCCGATAAAATAAAAATTGATGGCTGCAAACTTTTTCTTCACGGAGATATTGCTGGGATACATTTATATCCATATTTGCATTAAGTAATCTCAAAATATTTTCGTTAGATCGGTTTTAGATCACTCGTTAATAAGATTCTTATACTATCTACCGGCATTTGTGATGACAACGCTATGTAGCTGAGGTCATTGTTCATATTGGCGGAAACCAAGGCATTGGTACAATAAGGAGCAAAAGAAATGAAAGAGAAACCTGGCGTAGGATTCAACCTACTCGCAAGGAGGGGGAAAAAAAGAATTCTAGGTTTTATCAACATGGAATGTCGTAATTTAGCTTAATGTATTACCAACACATGTCCAAGAGGAAACAAAATGCATTTGAATAATTCGTTCACTTCTGGGAAATTCGCTGAACCTAGGGGTCTGATTTCATTTCGCGCCCCAGACTCTCCAACAATTTCATTTCCCATTTTTAATACGGGTCGGAAAGGATATCTTGACCTAGATAAGGAGCTAATTAGATTTAAAATGAATGCATAATACTCATTTACGGAACTAAAAGTCAAAATACAGTCAGAAAATTACTTACCAAATTCACTTCTCACGTTTGTCGCCAAGACCGACTTGACAGCATCTAATCATTTGTTTTTGTTTCATTTTGTGAAATTAATTTCCACTGTTTATGGTAACTATAGTTTTCGATGAAAAAAATAATTAAAAATTCAAGAAAATGATGACTCCTAAGGTAAAGTAATATCCTCAAATTATCCTCGAAATTTGAAGATCCAAAGGTTGACGCCCTTATGTATGAAAAACTCTTTCAAAAGAGCCTCACTTCGAGTAAGGCTCATGAGAAGGGATGAAAATACATTAGTGTTCTGTCTCTCTTTTTCTCAACCACGTAGGATAGAATTAAAATAGTGGAAACAAAAGGTTTTATTATCAAAGTGCACAGGGCTTCCTGGCTAATTTTCAGCCGGGATACTCTTCCGCGTTAAATGGTACAGATAATAACTTAATTATATACCGCAGCAATCATCGTCATTTCATTCGACATTCTTTATTTTAGTACAGCTAATGGGCCATTAAGTGGACTCTCCGGCCTATAAATGAGTTTCAAATGCATTTTGGAGCTATGAATTCCATTGCGAAAAATCATTTAAAGCCATTTTAATTGCAGCCGCAACACATTCCCGCATTCCACCGTAATTACCATCGATTATTAAAAACTTCTGAGAATAACGAGGTTTGATAATGATCACATGGGAACTGCAGGTTATAGCGACCGCTTCGAACGTAAACGGTTTTAACTCCATTTCTTCTTGTATTATTTAAATTTGTCGATTTATAAAAAAATACGAAGAGTGAAGGAAAAGGCTTCATGGATAAATGGAAGCGAAAATTTAAAGTGCAATACACACAAATCGTCGTTAAAAGCAAAAATTGACGTATACCTTCCTTAACTTTAACTTCGTCGAAATCTTTGTTATCACCTGCACCCAAACATTTTACAAAATTTAAAGGTATTTCCATTCTGCAATTTCGCAGTTGAAAATGCGCAATGTGAAATTCCTGGATTCCAGTGCATGTAGACGGATGACTGCATTAAAGTGAATCGAGGCCTCAGTTTTTTTAATGCAATCATATTGCATTCAATGAGGATATACTTAGTATGAAAAATAAAATCATTCCAAATGAATAGAAAAATATTTTTATATTCCATGATAATTTCAGCTGAATATTGTAATTAGCAAATATCTAATTAATTTATCCTAAAGAACGCCGTGGATGGGTTTTAATTTTACCAGCCTTTAACATAGACCTAGTTGGGCTCAATACTTACCTACTATTCCAAATTCGGGTTAATATCTGCGGTATTTT
Organism: Hetaerina americana; assembly: GCF_022747635.1. Classification (NCBI taxonomy): domain Eukaryota; kingdom Metazoa; phylum Arthropoda; class Insecta; order Odonata; family Calopterygidae; genus Hetaerina; species Hetaerina americana. The sequence goes on along the minus strand of NW_027286985.1, from coordinate 3,064,312 downwards.
AATTAAAAATTCGATAGGGAAGGGGAAAAGGCAAAGTAAAGTATGACACTAGTGTAGAGCACGAATCTGTACAGAATTCGAACAGTTCCCGGAACTGGTTCTGCGGGGCTCAAAGTCCAGGTGACATTTGCCTAAGAGAAACTGAAAGACGCTTACATTACATCAATAGATACTTTAACATTTTTTTACAACTGTTATGATTATTGCAACTTTTACGCTGTGCATAAATATTTGATTGATGATGGTTTAATGTCATGAGCTGAAAAATGTTAAAGAATATCAGAGCCTGCATGCATGCCTAAGCTACATACACCTACATCTACTTAATACCTCGCGAGCCGCCGCAAAGGCGTGTGGCGGGGGGTGTTAGGGCACCATCCGCAATTAAGAAAAAAACACCGTATGAAAAGTAAAGGACTGCATGCTTTATCTGATACTATACCTGATGCCTTTGCAATGTTTAATTTTGTTCTTTCCTGTAAATTAAATTTTTTCAATGTTTCTAAAATTACTTCGATTTCTTACTCTTAAGGTTCCTGATTGTTCGGGGATATAATGAGTATTTGTACTGGAATCTCTCTCCCTTGTTTTGTCTTTGTCGTCTGGTCTAACTAAGTAGTGCAGGGCTATTATAATTCCTTTAATGTCATCCGTCAAACTTGTTTGTTCTGAACCTTTCTAAAAGTCTAAGCCTCGCTTGTTCTCTCCGCACTTCAAGTGGCTCCCAGCCTAAATCCCTTAAGAGAACTTTTACACTTGTGCTCGTCTTATAACAATTTTAACGAATCTGGCGGATTTTCTCTGGACTTGTTATGCAATTTTTTATGCCAAATTTTCTCCCAAGGATCCCAAATACTTGCGACATATTCCAAATGAGGTCTAATTAGAGTAAAATAACACCTCTCTTTAACATTCTCATTACATTTCCCCACCACCCGTTTAAAAGCCAAGTTTCCTTAAAGCGAATCGGCATATTGTCCTGATATGTGATCCCCATGAAAGGCGTGGTATTAGAACCACTCCCAGATATTTGACTTGATTGGCCATAGATAACACTGAACCCTCTATTTCATAGTTCATGTCCTGTTCGCCAATACTTTTGTTCCAAAATTTCCAAACTGCGCATTTGTCCATGTCAAGCATTAATCCCTATTCCTTGCACCGATCTGAGATTGCGTCAAAGTCTCCAGAGAGTAATGCTAAATATGCCTTAATCGGACCGCGAGGAATTGGAGGCGCATTCCTCGTCGCCAGCCTCTCCACCCTCCCTACCCATTTTACCCTTCATCTCGCGCGAGGCTTCTCTCTCTCTGTCTCTCCTCTGCCACCCGATTCCACCACTCCCTCTCAATCCCAACGCGTCCATTTTCCGGACGAGCCCTCCGTCCGCTCGCAGACACACCCACGCCTGCTCTCCATTCCACGCATTTTCCCTTTCTCCTTCATCCGTTCCCGCCACTCGGAACGCCGTCCTAACCCCACCTCCCTCCTCCTCTCCCAGATATATCCAGACAATTTATCTTCGGGACTCCTCTCGAGAGAAGGGGATGAAAGGTTCTTCTCCGCCGTCTTCGGCGTCGACTTCTCCCTCCCAACACCCCTCTCTCCCTACACGACCAAGACTCACGAAGGCGACCCCGCTACTACCCGCTTCCCTTACGACCCCGGCTCCTGCGCGCTCGGAATGCAACTTCAGCCGGTGGTACTCGACCGGGTGCACAGGGCATTTACGCACGCCTTCGCTCTTGCACGCGTCTGTCTAGCCGCGAGATAGTCAGGCAAAAACTCTCCGGCACACATTGGAAGAGGACAGGAATTCTCGCGTCACGGACAATTCTAGAGTATTATAAAACATTGCTGTCTGGGAATCGGGGAGTGGATAAGGGTGATTTTCACCTTAGCGTTAATTCGAGTATTACCTCTGAATCCGTAAATTCCTTATTGAACTATTTGCGTCTGATTTTTCGTTCCACTATTGCGCGGCAGTTTAATATATTTTCTTGAGGTTACTCGATGGCTGAGAAAAAAAGGGTGACAAACGACAAAGCTTTTAATACAAAGTTTGAATAAAAAGTATCGGTAACGATTTTTTTCTGACTTGTTCGTGAAGTGTTGAATTCAGAAGTCGTTTAAGTGTGCGCATGATCGCAAATGGTAATTGGCATTAATTAGATGACAGTGCATACCGATATCACTGAAAATTCGGCGATGTGAAAGATCTACGCTAAGCTCGTCCTCTCGAAGATCTGGACGGGAGACCAAAGGCAGAGTCGAGTATCCGCTCGCGAAAACCTTCTGCAACGGCATCGCGACGATTCCCCAACATCCACATAGTCCCGACTTGGCACCAGTAGTCTATTTCCTGTTTCCAAATGTGAAGTCCTCCCTCAAAGGACACCACCATGGCACCCTAAAGTGCCATCAAAGAAGCTTGCAAGCGTACTCTCAAGGACCTTCCGGAATCCACCTACCAGGGCGTCTTCGAGTCGTCGGGAAGTCGCTGGTGAATATGTGTCGACGTTCAACGGATGTAGTTAGAAGATTTTTGAGGCATTGCAGCAATATCTGAAACAGATTTATTTTTCCCAAACTTTTGCCGACACTTTTTAATCACACCATGTATATTGCAAATGAAATCCAGTTGAAAGAAACCCCTGCTATAAGTAATATATAAGAAACAGTTACTCTGGACGATTCAAAATCTGCTTTTACCTAAATATACTACTTGTGATGGAGATGATGATGACGGCTGAGGCTGATATCCTATCGTCAACTAAGTGGATGAGAAACTTGACTTCGATTCCCTGCCAAGGAGTCAGCTTAGTGTTCATCCGGTGGACGGAGCATTGGGTTTCAAGTGCTCTCCATATGGTGTGGATGGGAATGACGCTGAAAAATCTAAATCCGACTGAAAACGGAGACGTTTGGGTTCCTCTCTTTCTTCTTCTTCCTTCCTTCCGTTTCACAACCTTACTTGGTTTTCGATATATTATTAACTGCTGGAATAGGAGAGGTGAGGGGTGCGAGAGAAAGGGAAGGGGGCCAGGGGAAGGGGAGAACGGGAGGCGGAGGAGGGGTGAGAAGATGGTTGGGGGAGAGGAAAGGGAGAGGAGAGGCTAGAGGGGAGCGGAGATAGGGAAGGAGGGAGAGGGAGGATGTGGCATTGACACAAAATCGTAAAAGAAAATAATCTGTTCACCGCGACTATTGCAACACCCGAGACCCAGGTTTCAACTTACAAAGTCGTAATCAAGACCCTGCGAGTCGAAACAAAGGCCATGCACACCAAAACGCATGTGGAAGAACAAAGTATTCACCTCTCCAATATGAATCGCTTCCACAAAGTGACAATTCAGACCATTCTCATTAGTGAAGACATTGAGGCCCGGATACTGATAAGCCATACAGAGCCAAATGAATGCCATTTCAAGAGTTTTTAATTCTATAGGGCTAATGGATGTGAGAAGGGAGGCTAGGACGGAAACATTGTAACACTCGTTGAAAGGGGTATTATGATGGGAATCATGTTTAGGGATGGAGAGACCCGCGGATAGGGAGGAGGGATTGCACGAGGCGCGGTGGTTGTTAATCCTAAGGTTTAGGGGTGTGGAACATCGGCCTATATAAAATGCCGGGCAGAGTTTACAGTTCGGAAGATAAATAACATTCTTGGAAGTTCAGGAGTGGGGGAAGGGCGGGAGAGAGTTAAAAGGTGGGATGGAGTGGGGTGGAGTGGTGGAAATAGGGATGGTTTTGCATCTTGCTCGATGCCATGGAGTGGGTATGGCTCTGGGGGTGTGAGGGAATTTGAGAGCGGCTTGGTGGATTTGAGGATATCTGCTAGGTTGGCGGGCCGTTTGAAGGTGACAGAGGGGCATTTGGGAAGAAGGTTGGAGGAAGTGATGTGATATTTGAGGATAGGGAACAGGTCTTTGAGGATTAATTTGAGGGACAGAATGCCTGAGAAGTTGACAGTACATATTAAGATAGGGTGGAAGTCTGTGGTTGAGGCAGTCTTGGGGGTGTAGGAATGTTTGAGTATTCTTTTATGGAGGAGAGAATCTGGGTATCCTCGTTGGAGGAGCGAGTTGTGAAGGTTGTTGAGGTATTTGTTAAGGGATTCGGGCAGGTTACAAATACAGTGGCCGCGGATAGAGAGGGAGGAAGGGAGGGTGCGCTTGGTATAGGATGGGTGGCAAATGCTACAATGAAGATATTGTTGCTTATTAGTAGGTTTAGTGTGGACAGAGGTCAATAATTTGTTATTGCTGAGGGAAATATTGAAGATACTATGTGGCCAGAGAAGAAAGGTATCATCAATGTATCGGAGCCACAGAAGGGGTTGCCGAGGATAATTGGCCAGGAAATCCTCCTCCAGAACACCAAGGTAGAGGTTCGCATGTGAAGGGCTGAATCTACTTTCCATGGCAAAGCCCTTTATTTGGAGGTAATAGTTATTTTGAAAGAAAAGGAGTTGCGGGTGGGAATAAAATTAGAAAGATCAATGAGAAATTCGGTGCTGGGAATGTGAGGGGTAGGGCGTTTGGAGAGGAAGTGGCGTAGGGAAGAAAGGCATTCTTGGTGAGGAATTGATGTGAATAAGGAGGTGACATCGATTGTAGCCATAGTAATTCGGGTGTCAGGAGGGATGGAGGCAACTTCCCTACTCCATTTCACCTTCTCCATTCTTCTCCACACCTACATTTCAAAAGCCTCCAGTCTACGTCTTTCCTCCTGCTTCAATGACCACGTTTCCGCGCCGCACATGGCTACGCTCCAAATTAAAGTTTTAACGAGTCTTTTCTTAAGAGCCTTACTCAACGCCCCTGTCATCAACTCCCTTCTCCTTGTAAAAGCCTCTTTGCCTATCACAATTCTTCTCCTTACGTCCCTACTACTTTGGCTGTGTTGGTCCAAAACACTTCCGAGATACGTAAACTGTTCTACCTGCTCTAGTTTTTGCCGTCCTATTTTAATGTTAGGCTTAGCCTTTTTCTTTCTAGAAAATCGCATAACCTTTGTTTTGTTAATATTGATTCTCATCCCATACCTGTCGCACTGAATTTCCAATTCACTCAGCAATGCTTGCAATGGGATACCCCTTGGCTGACTGACAGACTAAAGCTTGGTCATCAGCGAACTAAACTGATATTACAAATTCCCCGCCCACTTTCATTCCTACCTCCAGTTCTTCCCATGCCGCTTTAATCATTTCCTATTAATACAGGTTGAAAAGCAACGGTGATAATGGGCAACCCTGCCTTACACCCCTTCCTAACACTGCCCATCCTGACTCCCCGTTCCCCACTCGCACCTGAGCAGTCTGAGACATGTACAGGTTGCGGATTAGCCTTCTTTCCTTCCTATCTATTAATACTCGTATTTTCTGCAATATACTCATTAGTTTTCTACAATTCACTCTATTAAAAGTTTTTTCGAAATCTACGAAACAGACAAATACCTCCTGGTTGTATTGTATATTCCTCTCGATTAATAATCTCATTACTGCAAAGGCATCACGCGTTCCTCTCCCCTTCCTAAACCCAAACTGATCATCCCCTAATTAACCATTTGTCCTACTCTCTATCCTTGTTGATGACCCGAAGAACAACTTAAGCTGCCTGGGATATCAAACTTATTGTCCTGTAGTCCTCAAATGATATCGCCTTTACCTTTTTCGGCATGGGAACTAAAACTGATGTCATAAAGTCTTTCGGCCAGATTCCATCCTCATAAATACTACGAATCAGTCAATATAGTCTTCCGCCCACATTTTCCTAACAGTTTCAGTAGTTCCGCTGGAATATATCCACCCCCACGGCCTAATTTGATTTAATCCTCCTTAAATCCCTTTCTCCGTCATCGTCGAGTATGCCTGGACCTAAGCTATCTGCCTCCACGGCATGTTCCTTTTCTATGTCTAACCTTGTTGGCCTAAGTTCTTGACCATGCAGTGTTTCTATATATTCCTTCCATCTCTCTTGGATCTTTCCTGAGTCAACTATTACCTTACCTGCCTTATCTCTAACTGTTAGCATAGCTCCTCCTTTCTTACTTCCCGATAACGATTTAACTTTTCTGTACAGCGCACCGATTTCACCCTTCCTCTTGCATGCTTTCCATATACTCGCACTGCGTGTTCCGCCATTCTTCTTTTGCTGTATGTTGCCCGCCTCAATTTATTGTTCAACTCTTTGTTTTTCCTTTTTCCTAACTCTGTGTTTACATTCTTCCATTTTCTCCTCTCATTCCTTCTTTGTAATCATCTTATCCCTAGTCTTCCGGTTTCCCAGTCTGTTTTGCGTTAACGGTTCCAATAGTGTCTTTTGCGGCTTTCGTCGCTGGCCAGAGTCCGTATCCGCTCCCGGGAAGCTGTGCGAATTTATCACATTGTTCCTAAACCTGTGGCTTACCAGAATATAATATCTTATCGACCTCTTCTTCCTTATGGTTGCTCGGTGACATGTATACCTGAATAATAACCAAGTTCATCGGTTCTGCTTTTATTTCTACTAGTAATATTCTATCCGTAGCTTGCTTGTTTTATGCTGAATACGCTTCTTCCTACCCTTTTATTCAATATTATGGCAACCCCTCCTAGGCTCTCGACCCCGCCGCTGTATATTAATCTGTAATTATCACTCCAGTAAACCCAGCTATCCTTCCCTCTCAGATCACATAAACCACAAATATCTATATTTCCTTTATAAATGAATATATATATATATATATATATATATATATATATATATGTATATAAATTTATAAACGCAGTAATTAACCCGAAGGTCGGTTTGGTAGGTGATGGTAGAGTTCACCCGGTACTAAGCCCTATACGGCGTGTGAAATTCACACATCAGGGTAGGGGGGCCAGTGCCTCTCCCTTCGTAGGTTATGGTTTCCCAGGAAGATCTGTTATCCGAAAAATGAAGCCTTTTTTTTAGAGCTTAGGGTACCGATAGAGGAATCCAACCCGGGCCGTTCGGAGAGTAGTCAATCGATGGACTACCGCATACCCATACTACATACATGTTTATATAAATATACATATATTCGTACAAATAAACATACACATACAGGTATATGCATTTATAAATATATATATTTTTACATATATATTCCTGAAACAGGCTCAGAATATTAAATAATTAATTGTTTAAAGAACTATTCCATGTTAATAAACCTTTATAAAATTGCAAAGTAATCAGATAAACGAAAAAAACGCTGATGAAATAAGCTTTTTAATTTTATATTTTACATTTAAATGTAGACTTTAGTACTACAAATTCTGATAAAATGGCATTGGATTTAATGGAATTTCTACCTGACCAGAGCTGAAATTCGGATTCCCACTTTAAGTTAATCATATGGAATTGGATGTAATTGTAAAATGAAAAATTATCTCCTAGTTTAATTGTTACAAAGTAAAATGGAAGATTATATCCATTCTTTTCGACACAAGCACATCCAAAAAGTAGGTCCCCTTGAATATTTTCAGTATCTCGGAAGAAATTCCGCATTAAGTTAAAGATGTGGCGCACATTTACAGAGAATATGTTTGAGTTTGGAACAGAAGTATCTTTTTCGGATAATACTTTGCTGAATCTACCACTCCGCTTGTTTTTCTTTTTAATTCAACACCTGAGGTGGATCGGGGACGGCCGAGAGTTGTTGGCGAGTGGGAGGGCGTCGGGCGCAAACGGGGCGCTTGAGAGACAATGACGAAGAGGATCGGATGATGAATGCGGGGGGGGGGGGGGTTAAAAGACTAGGAGAGGCGGAGGAAAAGTTTATCTGGTCTTAAGGAACACAGAAGAGCCAAAACGTAAGACCACACTCTCAGAATATCCCGAAAAGTACGCGGCGACGAAGAGGACGAGAGGATGGGAACGGGAAAAGAAAGATGCAGGGAGAGAAATATGGCTGATAAATTCAATCGTAAAATGGAATTGTATGATGTATATGCGGTCGAGGCATTAGGAGATTTTATCCGGAGAAAGGAAGAATCATGTGGGTATAAATAAGAGGGCGAAGGAGAAGAAGACTGAAGGAGCGGAAAAAGTTAAAAGTAAGAGTCAGGAAAGATAACGGTGAGAGATAAGACTTGGGAAAGTTGGAAAATAATACTTGCGCGGAGCTATAGACGCTAAACACTGCAGCAATGTCATCGGAATAATAAGGGAAAATGCATTGAATAAGGAATGAATTGAAGGAAATTCACACGGTCGCTCATGACGAATAATTTTGCAATGTGGAATGCGATCTGTGAGTTGAATTATCTAAGTCTTCACACTGGTAGCCGGGGTTTAAAAACTATTGAGATATCTAGTTTTTGGAATATTTCTACTGACCTTTGGTTACCGTTTGAAGGTATCTTCAAGTACAGTATTTTGGTCGCAATGTGGATGGTTCAAATTTGATATCTTTCGTTGAGACCATTTCATTCTGACACCATGTTTCTCTCCTGTTCTTTCTCCTCTCACTAAAATAACTGCAAATAGTTAAATTACTCATATGTTTTATGTTTATTTCAGCTGTTTAATACTAATTACTATTGAAAATAGATAGCTGATGGTAATGATACTCAAAATTGATAAATTCCTGGATGAAAAGAACCTATCCTTTTAACGATTCGTGATAACATTTTGGGCTTCAAACTTCAACAAACAAAGCATGAAATTTCTAAATTTTCATTTTAATGGCTTCCATCCATCAAATTTCCACATCTAATTATCTGAGTGTTCTAGGCGAATTTACAATCCATCAGCTGTGCTCATATCCGTCGGTGGCTTGGTCAAAGTCGTTTTCACGATATTCGCTGCAGTTTCTTAAAAGCAAATTCAATCTTAAAATCTATCCACATCATTTTTTTGTTTTAAAATAAGATTTAAAGGTTTAATGTGGTAGGCAAAGGGAGAAACTTGGGCGATATGTCAACAATAACTATTACGTTCTGAAAAACATGAAGACTGATACCATCTGTAAATAAAGTCCGTTGACTCGGCGAGGAGGACAGCGATTGAGTCCTCATATACTGTCGTGGATATCCACATTTCAATCCCGAGTGCTTCTGTACCCTTACTTTAGATCAAGCAAATTGAGTTCAGAAAACCAGATTTATCCTATCAGCCACATGGGGAGGGAGATGAGAATTGGAATCCCTTACCTTGTATTTATGCGCCTTTGAGTTGGGCATGAAGTGTGATTCAGCCCCACCTATCCCACCAAATTGCAAGTCGTTGACAATCCTGATGAATAATGAATAGATCAATTGATTTCAATTTACATTCAACATGTTTTCAGGCGGAGAAAATTATCTAGTGCTAATTGATTGTAGAATTAATCAAAAATAACAACGGTTAGGCATTATATGTCGGTTGGACACGTCTATTATTGATTCAAACTCATTTCATTTATTTTGCACATAGGAATTCAAGGAATCGGTGATGTTGAAATAGGCCACAGTCTTGGTGCAACATAGAGATCGCCAATATTTCACCTAAAACAGTTTTCATTCATCGTGGTTGCGGAGTGTTTTATGCCTCACACTAGGTTTTGGACAAGCCTGGAAGGAACTTGGAGTATGCTTTCCAGATAATGCACTGCCTTCGCTTACCGATGGATGACTACGGGCTGAGGCGGCTTTAGCATGGAAATGAAAGAAAAAAAGTGCTCCGACCCCCGCCGTCGAGAAGGGAAACCAAGGCTCTCCCCGGAGATCAAATGGTTCACAGCCATTTGGAAGAAAAGCAAATGCTGCGAAAGCAAACTCGTTTTCAGCCAGTCGAAGAAGAAATGCCCAAAGATATTAAAGGGATTTGAATACAGAAGGCGTAAAGGATAAAAAAAGGGCGTGGTCATTTTTTTCCCTTGGTCTTGTTATTATTATGAATCTTTCTCCGCAGTTCATCGAACCGCGTCCGAAAGATTAGGGAAAGAAATGAAACTATGTCGGGAGAAACACGACAAAGAAATAGAGGGAAAGATAAGAAGAAACAAATGGCAGTGAGTAGGGACAAAAATTGAGTTACGTAAATTCTTTCTGGTGATTTGACAAAATTTAGAGTGTAGTTCAGGGAATTGAGAGAATAAAAGGGATATACGGAGGAGTAAATGTAAAAACAAGAAATTTAAGGAAGGAGGGGAATGGGGAGGCGAGGAGATGGGATCGGAGAGAGAGCGGGTAAGGCAAACAGCCCGGGGTGATCGGGAGAGGAAGCACCGGAGCTGTTTGGAATGCGATTTTTGCGGGGAGTGAAAGGACAAGCGAGTCGCGGGGAAAATGCTAAGAGACTGGTACGGTCGACTCGCGTACTCTAGCAGGTGGAAACACAGCATTAAACAATAAAAAACCTAAGGCATGAGGTTCCATAAAGCCTGTTTCATCCAAATACGGAAATCCATGCAATAATATTTATATTCCCAGACCTTATGTGCGAAATATTCATTTTAGTTCCGTGACTTTGGGTGAAAATTTAATCTCAAAATGCACGTGATCATATGATCTAATTAAAAGCGCTTCCATTAAAATTTTTTTTACGTAACTTGTGCAAAAACATGAGTTATTTATCTGAGGTCTTTGATCGTTACGTTTTCCAAAACTCTAAGTGAATATTGACTAACTTCTTAGTGCGACAGAGGAAACCAGTACACAAGATTAGGCACCACGTCGTTATAGGTATTTCAAACATTAGATAGCTAAATGTTTAATGTTTTGCAGAATATAATTCATTATCTCCTGGAACGCAAAAATTGGTGCGCCTGTTATTCCCCGGAAATTATTTCGTTGCGTCTATGTTACCTCGATGCTTCCAGGCATCTACATTAACTAATTAATAAATTGTCACAGAGATGGGATATTTATGTTATTCTACTATCATTCAAATTCTTTTGTAAAGAATAAATCTATTTGTTCCACTCCATCCAAGTTCAAGTTTTCTTATTTATTCTATCCCCTGTTGTTATGATACGTGTATAGGAGTCGTTGCGGTGAGGCAAATGTCTACCGTCAAAAACGGTTTCACTTGCACAAGATAAAAATAAATATGAATTCGAAAATCACTCATTGTTCGCTCATGAGATCTCTTAGTCCATAGTTATGCGAGCCTCGTTTCTGGGCAAATATTTCATTCCAATCCTTGGGCCCTTATCACGTGCCTTCTCGTATTTCAAGTAAATGGGCTGTCGACCGTAACCTGCCTCGTTTCCTAAAAGCAAATCTGTACGAGACCAGTCATAACCCTCCTGTAAGCATAAACACACTTCTTCTCATTCGTTTTTTCACTTCCTTGTGACCCCGACGGCACCCCATCGTATATCATCGTGTGTGATAACCATGTCCCTTTCCAAAATCCATCACATTTATTCACACAACTTCCCTTCATAATGGCAACCATTCCATCATCCAAAATACTAGAAATCGATTTGCAGCGTCCTATTTATTTCGTTTCAAAAATCCGAGTCATCCATTCCGGCGCCGCTCCATGCTTGTTTCTTCTCCATATTACCCTATTCTTTTTTTTTTTTTGGTCGGCACTCCCGAGATCCAAACGGTTCAACTACCCTCGTCTCCTGGCTTTTTCGACCCCCCCCCTCCGTTCGTTTTCTGCTCTCTTGCCCTTGGCTCTCTAAAAATGGAGAAAGATAGCCGGCGGCCTTTCATTTATGAAAATTCATCCCTGCCTCTCGCGGTCTCCAAAATTTTATGATCCCCTGCGGCAAATTTGCGCATTAGCAGATTCCGGTGGCAGATTCAGTAGCATTTATGTTCGATTTGTGGTTCCTTGTATGTTTTCACGGTTTTCATCTCAATCATTAAAGGAAAGGCTTGAAGGATCACATACTCTTTTGGTGATAATATCTCTAAAATCATATAACTTGGGCGTCGGTTTTTTTATGCAGAAAAATAACGCTTTTAATCAATGGAGAGGTTATTTATAAAAAATACTTTGGATATAATGAAATATTATCAAGTTTTCAAGTGGAAATAGTAAATGTGAAATAACTAAATTTGAGTATGGATTTAACATTTTTCACTTATTTCAATGGTAATTATAAATTACATATCTCTTTTCAAAATTACCAAAGGAAATCGACAAGGAACAAACTTTTGGGTACAAATGTTCCGTGCTCATTTTCCACTCATCATTTTTTACATTGATTTTTCCACAAGGACTAAAAAATCAAAATATTGAGAAATGCACCACTTCCGTCGGGATATTTAAAGAGCAACTCTTTGATCGAACGATGATGCTATGGTGAAGATTTCAGCACTTCTGAAATGACCTCAGCGAACGGAGACAATAAGACCCGACGGACCTTGCTTCCTAATTACACTTAAATAAACAGTGAAACTATTAGTTTTTGCAGCGAGGGAAATGTAATTCAATGCTACCTTTAAAAATATTGATTTTTGACAGCTAAGCCTCCTAGTGGGAAAATATTCTAACCACAGATCACAGGTTTGAATCTGAGTGACCCTGGGCACCCTACACCAAGAACGGAACCTTTCGTGCACCAGAGCCTTCTGGGAAATTTCATGCGGGACCGGGAAAGAGACTGGTCACCAGTACTATCCCGATATGTTAATATGACCCTCAATAGGTATTATTAAAATGTCAGATGCACCATCATTCGGCAAAACGAGGTTCAGGATGATTATTACGATGTTTTTTAAGATGTTTCATTGCAAACGTCCTCTTATTGGAGCTGGTACAGTTTTTTCCCCTGCCTCTTTATTAGACCACCCGAATAAAAAATGCCTTAAAATGACCTTCCCTTGAGGTTAAGGTGCAGTTATTACGGAAGCGCTGACGTAAAGTGGATTTCCTGTAAAACGCATGGGCGTTCATGCCATCTGACTCGTCTGATGCTCGGTCGATCCACGCCCACCCGAATGCAACTGTGCGCTACACGGCTGATGGATGATTTTTCGCGACCCTGAATCAAAGGACCTTTGAAAGACGCGGAGGACTCCGGGGTGTTCTGGCTCTGCAAATCGACTCCTCGCTCTCCTCCTCTTCTTCCCACGGTATATATCAGGCCGTCAAAGCCCCTATCCGAGCCCTCCCGGCCCACATCCGACTCGTAACCACCCTTTCCTTCGGACCATCCCCCATTCGTTATTTACACTCATTTCTTTCTAGCTCCCTTTAATTTACGGCCTGGTTCCTCACTCTCTCGAGCCTATAAGGTCGAAATTGCGCGTGGGAAGGAGGGGCGAAAGGGGGGGGGGGAGAGGAACGGCGATCGTATGTTGTTCGTTTCAACTCTTTCGCTTAACCCCTCCAAATTCATCCCTTCCACCCCCCCCTCTCCGCCCAATCCCGCACCCACCCCCCCCTTACTCTCTCCGACATAACCCTCGCCTTCCCCCCTCCGCAGCATCCGTCATCCTCCCCGTCCCACCCGTTCCCCTTTTTCGCATCAATTTTCATTACGTCCGCTTCCCATCCCATCCCCCAGCCTCTCTCTTTATATCTCGTCCTCGCTACAGCACGCATTCCTTTATTTTTTTGTTTTACGGCCTTATACTCCCGCCTCCCCCTCCTCGGCCACGACGTTGGGACCCGCCCACATTCAACCTCTCCCACCATTATTTAAAAAAAAATGAATAATACTGATAAATCCTTTTGCAAAATGGTGACTTAATATACGAGAAAGCGTGTAAAATCATTTACGACAGCCGTTAATAACACGATGTTGATGGGGCTTTAAAAGCTACTGTAACAACCGAGGTAATTTAAGAGATCTTCAATTGAATTACCCTGAAGATACACCCGATTTAAATTTTCGAGGAATGCATTCCGAATCCACGTAGGAATTATGTTGCATGTTAAATGTGGAGAGGAATGTTCTTTGCGGCTCAAAGACGTAAAGCTGCTAAAATGGAATTGCATCGACGTCCCTCGGTGCTGGCGAAGTGTTTCAAGTCTTCATCAACTCACTTACACTACATTGTTCATAAATACACAACAGGACTTCTAAGAATGAAAATTTTGAAAAAGATCAAAGTAACATATTGTTCTGAATCGTCCAATTGTCTTCTATTTAGACATCCTGCACAATCCTGTATGAGTCGGTAAGGTTTATCCTGGATTGCAAAGTTAAAATTCCTTCATCCCGTCTTCCTTGCTGTCCACTGTCGCACCGTATCCTCTCCGCCGAAGGGGATATGCGCCTCTCGCCACCCAGATGAGAAATCTCCTCGGAGGCTACGAATCAAGGTATCAAGTAAATGGGAATGCCGCGGGGCTATAGGGCTCAGTGCCTGGTGGAAACCACACCAAACCCTTTAAGCAGTAAGCAGGGGGGATCGAGATGGTGCGGGGGCTAACGTACTGGCTTCCCACCCAGAGGGCGCGGGTTCAAATCCTAAATATTTTTCAGAGGTATCTCGATCCCTACTTGATGTGCTTTGTGGAGGGCACTTTGAGTAAGTACGCCGTCCGTCGGATGGGACGTTAAACTGCGGACCCCTTGGCGCCTTTCGTAAAGAGTAGGCTAATGCCGACGCCGGGTTTCTCTCCACCCTTCATCCTTTCCTGTCCATCCCCTATGGCGCAAATGACCTCAGCTGTTGGTCGCCTCCCCTCAAAACTACTACTAGCAGTAAGCAGGTTTGTGCTGTTTCATTACATATCCAAATCGCTATTTCGCCGAAAAATTGAAGTTATTCTATGAAAAATATACACACAGGATTACAGTCACTCTCAGAAGGAAGAAAATCCTTTATAACCCTTCTGCTGGAAAAATCTCTCAATTGCGGATGGATGGACAGCGACCCGGCCATCTTTCTTCTTCACGGCCGAACACGCGCCATGCATTATATGTACAATGCGTAGTTTCGAAAGTGTTTAAATAATAATTTTGCCATTCAAAATACGTCACATATTAAGGCATGCTTTAAAAATGACGCATGCAGGCAAAAAAGTACTCTATATTATTTTCCCCGCTTAGCATGCTTTAATGACCTCACAATCGAGAATTTTCAACGTAATAAAGTCAAAAACCCCGAAAGTAAATAAATATAAACGATCTTAATGCATATATGGAACATGTAAATATCTTTCAGAGTCAAAGAAACTGCTGGGAGATGCCGCGGCAGTAACATTTTGCGGAGTAATCCGCTAATGCACATTACAATTGCAGCAATTTTTCAAAGTATAAAAATCATTCACCTTGACCGGTATTCGTACCCGGATCCCTCGAAGTCAGGACGAGTGCCTTAGACGGTCAAAATACCGAGGCATCCTATTACACTCCGAAATGTTCGGGCGAAATTTAATAAATTCGTCAAATTATACAGCTTTACAATAGAGGAAGATTATTGCACGCATATCGTGAGTATATAAAATAGTAAAACGCCAATTGTGAAGTATTGCAACTTATGTTTTGGAGATGACAAGTATTTATTGCTGCAAATATTCTGCGGTAAAGATGACGACTTTCTTAGGCAATTATCATAATTTCATTTGTGACTTCATAGATCAGATCTACATCTATTCCCTCGCCGTAATCCCTCCAGAAAGTATCCCAAAGGATGCTTCTATAAACTTGCACTTTTTTATCCTTTGCTTCCGCAACCGCTGTTTTTGTTTGGAACTACTTCTCTTCACGTATCTATTTCCCAGTCAACTTCAACCTTTCCGCTCCGAACGGGAATTTCTGTCTCTCCATCGAATGAGATGATACGTATCCCCGATATCCCAGGGATCGAGAGACTTCCTCGCCGAGGAGGGTCGTCTTTTCTCGACTATCCGTTCGTTTTTATTCGTTGTCCCCGTCACAGTGATTTATATTTTATAAATATGAAGCGACCGAAGGCTTAGGAGGAGAGGCGTCGGCGTCGGATAATCCTCTCGCCACCGCCGCCGTCGAATAGCTCCACGAGGAAGTTTAGCCGTGAGAGGATGAGGCGGGCTGGAAGGAGACGCCGATCGCAATATCCGGGTGGAATAAAAACGGCACACGTGATGATGCCGCAGACGTGAATGGATCAAATAGACAAGTGTAGACTGGTTCTTCCTCAGGATGTTGAACGTCATTCGTCCGTCCTAGGATGACGGGGAAATATGATCTCGGGAGATGCAAGTTCGATTATTGATCTAATCTGATCTATGAAATTGATCTTTGGCCGAGCAAGAGGCCGTTGGTTTGGATCTCTCTTGTTTGAAAATGAGTTTGAAATGATGAGAAACGAAGTGATATTTACCGAGGAAAACTACATAATATTATATATGTATGTATGTATGTATGTGTGTGTGTGTGTATATATATATATATATATATAGAGTCTCTCTTGAAGAAGGCCTCTGAGAGGGCCGAAAGCTCGAACAATTTACCGTGTGAGTGTTCTTTTAAATGTTTCTATTCTTTTCTATTTGTGTTATATTGTGTCAGTCCCATTATTGTGCCGCTCGTGTGCGTTTTTCCGTACAATCGTGGTATATATATATATATATATATATATATATATATATATATATATATATATATATATATATATATATATATATATATTTTTTTTTTAGGTAATCTACCGGTTAAGGTAGGTTTGTGGATGGACACAATTACCAAACAAACATTTTATTACTCCTAACAAAACAAAAATCCATCATCCTACTCTATATCAGGTCCCTCTTCATCTCTGAGTAATTTCTTCCTCCCTTCATCCCGTCCAACATCCCTAGCCTGTTCCTTCCCTTTCCTCTTTTGCCCAACATTCTACCCTCTATCACAGTCTTCAACATCCCACTGCCGGTCAACATCCCCTTCATCCACTTTTCCTGCCTCCATAGGATTGCTCCCAACAAACCCCTCTCTTCGCCCACCATACCAAGTACTTCCTCATTTGTTTTCTTCTCTGTCCATTTCACCTTCTCCATTCTTCTCCACACCCACATTTCAAAAGCCTCCAATCTACGTCTATCCTCCTGCTTCAATGACCACGTTTCCGCACCGTACATAGCTACGCTCCATATCAAAGTTTTTACGAGTCTTTTCTTAACATCCTTACTCAAATACCTGTCATCAACTCCCTTCTCCTTGTGAAAGCCTCTTTGGCTAGCGCCATTCTTCTCCTTACGTCCCTACTACTTTGACCGTGTTGGTCCAAAACACTACCGAGATACGTTAACTGTTCTACCTGCTCTAGTTTTTGCCCTCCTATTTTAATGTTAAGCTTGGCCTTTTTCTTTCTAGAAAATCGCAATATATATATATATATATATATATATATATATATATATATATATATATATATGTATATATATATATATATATATATATATATCGATGATAAAGAAACACTCACACGAGCAGTATAATATTTGGACAGCACAATAGAACACAAATAATATAGATAACACTAAAACGGACACTCACATTGTCGGTTGTTTGCTCGTTCATTGTAGATTCGTTGTTTCATGTCCTTGGTAGTGAACGGACGTCTCTCTGCTCTCTCGACATGCCGTCAAACTGTGGGAAACGTGGTCACATTGTAAAGCGTGTCAAAGGCAATGTTTCCTGTGGTGATTGCCGTGAACAGTACCATCTTGCTTGTTCTTCGATGACGGAGGAAGACCTACGAACCCTGGAGGATCTGCAACGGCCATGGCACTGTGTCTCGTGTCTTGAGAGGAAACGTTCCATCAGAAGTGATACCACCCCTTTTAAGAGCAATGGCAGCCTTGCTGGTGAAGAACCCGCAGCTACTACACTGAATGAAATCCTGACTCGAATTAAGTGCCTCCAGGACGAGTAAGGTGAGATCAAAAAGTCCCTTCTGTGGCGTCACGAGACAATGAATTAGTTGAATTAGTCCATTAGCAACGTCAACAGTGCAATTGCGAGCCTTGGTGAAAAACTCGAGAAAACAATTGGTGATTTGTGCTAGTTGGAGAAACGGGTGTCAGAACTAGAACAATACACCCACTAATTAGAGCAAGAAACCAAGAGAAATGTAGTTGATATCCAGGGGGTTCCAATCAAAGAGGGTGAAATACTTAGTGCTATCATCCATCACATAGGCCTGGCAATAGGAGTTCAAGTGGACATCGATTACGTCTATCGTGTGAAAACTCGAAGTGACTCAGATCGGCCCCCCATCATTATGCTTCGATTTTTGAGGCAAGGAATGGTTATCGAGTTCCTTAGCCGGCGGAGAGTTAAACACGACCTTAATACACGTGACATTGGGTTTAATAACGTCCCCAATCAGACGATATACATAAACGAGGCCCTCACACAGTTCAATTGGAAACTTTACGCTAAAGCCAGGGAATTCAAAAGAGCAGGAAAATTCAAATATCTTTGGATACGAGGAGGAAGGATTTACACGAGAATAAGTGACGGGGGGGAACGAAGTGTGATTACCAGTTTCAAAGATCTCAGTAATTTCACATAAATGCCTAACTCCACAGAAATGTTAAAAATGTGCCATGTAAACGCACAGTCATTATTCAGACACCTTGATGAGTTCCGGGACTACTTTTCTGCTCGAAATTATCATGTCATTGCTGTTTCTGAAAGTTGGCTTAACGAAAACATCTCCTCGGAATCCGTCCAACTTAGTAATTACAACATTTTGCGAAATGACAGACCAGGAAGAGGTAGTGGTGGTGTTTGTGTGTACTTGCACGAGAGCTTATCATTTAAATTGCTGTTAAAGTCTGATGGCTCCCCTTTCATGCCAGAATAGATATATTCATTGAAATAGCTGGAAAGGAGGGTAAAATATTGTTTTGTGTCGTGTCTAGACCCCCCAAAACAGGCTATATGTCTGAAGACTTTGAGCCTTCTCTGATCCGTCTTCTTCCTAGCTACAAAGGCGTGATTCTGTGTGGTGACTTTAACATTGACATCATGAAGAAAACGCACAATAGCACCTATCTCAGTGACCTACTATTTAGTTTTAACCTATTCCTCATTCCCTACCAGCCCACTTCTTGTGAATAGCAGTACCCTCCTAGACCTCTTCATTTTCGACATGTCCAAGGTTGAAGAGTATGGACAGCTCCCTGTCTCTTTTTTGTCTGAACACGACCTAGTTTTAATGAAATATAGATTTAAACTGCAAACTTATAAACCTAATTATATGTGTTTTCGTGATTTCAAGAATTTTGATTTGTCCAAATTTGCAGCAGACTCACTTGAAACTAACCTAAGTGAACTTTTAAACACCCACCTGGTGGATAAAAAAATTAATATCTTCAATACAATACTCATCGACTCTTTGATACACATGCGCCAAAAAAAGTTATTCAGCCAAAACGTCATCCAGCTCCATGGTTAACCCCCGAAATTAGGAACTTAATGGCGGTTAGGGATCGTCTTCGCCTTAATTTCAGAAGAACTCAACTCCCGAACCTTCACGAACAATACAAAGTAGTTCGCAATCAAGTGCAGCACCGAATCCGTACCGCTAAACAAAAATACTATGTTTCGTGCTTTTCCGACAAATGGGACATAAAGTCCACTTGGCAGGAGCTGAGGCGCCTCGGACTTGGAAAGCCTAGACGTCCCCCATTCAAAATGAACTTCCCCTTGGATGATTTAAATAGGTACTTTCTCACGTCTGCTTTCAAGGATGAAAATTATGTCGAGGATACTTCTTCAAGTAAGACCCTTTTACGTGTTATCTATGTTATTTGTACTCCATTGTTCTATTGTGCTGTCCAAATATTATATGTGTGTGTATATTATATATAATGGTTATATATATATATATACTCCGGATCTTTCCATATGTATATATATATATATATATACTACCTTGATCAAAAAGTTCCCGGAATAACCACCGTGTGGCGCTCCCATCGTTCCGATTTGAGTTCTGTTTTTTTTGTTAAATTGGTACATCTGTTGTTGATATTCCCTTTAAATCTTAGTGTCATAACTTGACATTTGCAAAAGTTACGTAGCCAAGAGTACATCTATCTCTGTGTGTGTTGGCGATTTTTTACAATTGCAGAAATGGATTTAAATTTGCAACAACGAACTTGTATTAAATTTTGCGTAAAAAACGGATTTAGTGGCGCACGGACGTTGGAAATGTTGGAAAAGTGTTTCGGCAACGATTCTCTAAAAAAAACGGTCGTTTACCAGTGGCACGAGCGGTTCAGAAGTGGTCGTGAGTCAATCGAAGATGATGAACGCAGTGGCAGACCATCGACATCGAAAGTCGGTGAAAAAATTGATAAAGTAAAAGAAATGTTGGTCAATAACCGCAAATTAACCATCAGAGAAATAGCGGAGGACTTGAACATTGCCTATGGATCCGCCCAAGACATTGTGGTTAATGATTTGGGTTTCCGTCGTGTAGCAGCAAAGTTGGTGCCAAAAGACCTCAATTTCATGCAAAAAAGAGACCGTGTTGACGTCGCAAAAGACATGATTTGCGAGGCTGAATCCGATCCCACATTCATCAAAAGGATCATTACTGGAGACGAGACGTGGGTTTATGAGTACGACACGCAATCCAGACATCAGGCAAGTGAATGGCGTTCACCAAATGAGCCGAGACCAAAAAAACCACGTCGTTTTCAGTCAAAAAAGAAGGCAATGCTGACGGTTTTCATGGATTACAACGGTGTAGTGCATCATGAATTTTTGCCAGAAGGCCAGACAGTAAACAAAGAGTATTATTTGGGCGTTATGAGACGTTTGCGTGAAGCAATTCGCCGAAAGAGACCAGAAATGTGGGCAGAAAACTCGTGGATTTTGCACCACCGTCGCACAGTGCTATCATTATTCGTAATTTTTTGACGAAAAATGCAACAAATACCATCCAACAGCCACCGAATTCACCTGATTTGGCTCCCTGTGACTTCTTTCTGTTCAATCGACTTAAAAAACCATTACGGGGAACGCGTTTTAGCAGCCGAGAGGAAGTAATGGAAAAATCGCAGGAAGCACTGATGGACATACCGAAAACCGAATATAAAAAATGTTTCGAGGATTGGATCAAGCGCTGGCATAAGTGTGTTGCAGTCGATGGGGATTACTTTGAAGGGGACAATATAGATTTAGATGAATAAACTTGTATTTTTAATTTTCTGAATAAATTCCGGGAAATTTTTGATCAAGGTGGTATATATATCCAGATATAGAAAGATCCAGAGTCAAATCCCGGTCTAGGAAATGTTTTTACATTCGTGATCTGCTTGGTTCCGCCTTCCCCACCTCTACTGTGTTCGTCCTTTATGTGTGTTCCTATCCCTTTTCCTTATATCTGTTTCTATATAAATGAGTATATATATAATATATATATATATATATATATATATATATATATATATATATATATATATATATGTATGTATATATATATGTATATATATATGAATATATATATATATATATATATATATATATATATATATATATATATTATATATATGTGTGTGTGTGTGTGTTTGTGTGTGTGGGTCGCGGTAGTCCTGGGGGTAGAGCGATGGACTGCTGACAGGAGGGTCCCGGGTTCGATTCCCGGGCAAGGCACTCTGGGCACCTTCAGCTCCACCCAAGCTAAAGTGATTTTTCGGGTACCAGATCTTCCTGGGAAACCATTACCTGCACAGGGAAAGGAACTGGCCCCCCTATCCTGACGATGTATATGTATGTGTGTATGTGCGTGAGTTCGTGTTAGCGCGCGTATTTGTGTGTGTGTGTATATCACTGAGTTTCAGCGATATCTGGTCGAAATAAAATATTTTCCACCAAAACTAATTAATTAGTAGTTACTGCCAAGTAGCGAAAACGATTTCAGATGTTAGCTCTCTGGATGGAATAGTAATATGAAACGGCAAATAAAAGACGAGTGAAAGCAGTCATAATATGAACTGTTTTCACAATTTATTGTGGGGTCAGAATCGACTCCCAGCTTAAAATGGAACTATGATTAACAGTTCACTGACGGGCGCGGGATGCCTGTTTTAAATGGAATATCAGTTCCGGCTTGCTTGTCGAGTGGATGGCGCTTAATATTCAGTGCCAACGATGTCCGCCTAGTGGAATGTAATATAGTGATATGGGTAGATGTCCAAAGTAAAGTTTTTGGTCCTCCCTTTCACCCGGTCACCACTCTCTTCCACCCATTTTGGACAAAATTGGCCAAAGTAGTCGGTCAGTTCGTTACCCTCAAATTAAGCAACTGCCCAATTTACAGCTCAGAAGAGAGCATACCAATTAGAGGACGTTTCTTTTGCTTTTCCATGCCATAACATTCATCACAAACAATTTATAGTTATTGGGTGATATTTTATCGTTTTACATGTACCCAAAATGAAAAGCGTCTGAATATTTGATCTGCTGCCGCGTGATATATCGATGGCAGTCCGTCGGGTGATAATTTATCCCTGGGATTTCAATAACGCTCTCTCCATCACTCTAGGTATTCCCATGCCCCAAAGTACTTTACATTATCGGGTGAATAAATTATGCTTACCGAAACAGGAAGAGTATTACCTTATCGCGAACGTACCCAAGAGCGTGACGATGAATTATCCACAAAAGTTGGTTGTTCTAGATGCAGACAGTTTGTGAGTTAAGAAAAAATATGGTACCTGGAAGCAACTATTCCTGGCAAATACGGTGTTTGAATGTCGAAACTTTTAACATTTATAGTAATTTGCAATCCTTAATGGGACAAACCAAATGGAGACATTTTTTGAAGGATCCATCGACGCCTTCAGAAATAATGCATTTTTAGCTGATATTTATTTGCCCTACTTGAGAAATTCAACAGAAGTTTTCGTCACTATGTGCTAATTCTGAATATTAGATGATAAAAACTCCGTATACATTTCATCATCAGACGGTATCTTCCATCATATGTCGACATCGTTATTTTAAGCCCGAGTAATGGAGTAAGAGTTTTTGTGTAAATGTACACAAAGTTTGTTTTACCTATTGTTCTCCTTTTTAAAATAATAATTTTTCGAATAACCTAATAGAAGCCATCAGCGATTATCAGCGCTCCTATTCCAATGATCAGCGACATGATTTCTTGAAACCAACCTGTATGAGTTCATTTCATAACCTAATGAGCACATATTATTTATTTCTATTTCTATTAGAGAATAGAAATAAAGGTCCCCAATCAAAAAAGAAATTAATTGGAAAATAGGCAGAAAAAAATGGATAGGTTTTACAAAATACGGACGTCATCATTGGGTAGCAGATAATTTATTGCTGGAGAATGTCCAAGGTCATTCTGCTAAACGCTACTTTCTGGAAATAAAATTTACTCACCATGAAAGAGAACTACAAAATCGGTTCACCGATAAAGGATTACCTCCTACCTGCGGACCAACGTTAACTGGAAGTAATTAAGTAATTCGCATTATATATATATATATATATATATATATATATATATACTATCTAGAATGTCAGCGTACCACTTGTATTTTGCGAGCGTAAACAGGACCTTGCGGAATGGCTACATGAATTTTCATTAAAACAATATAATATGTTAATGAAATTGACCATCAAAATGAGCCTTTGATACAAGGATTCTTTTTCAGTACTTTTCTAATCTACAAATATTTTTATTTGATTTTATACCTCTTTCACTAGGCTCTCTCGTTACTTATTTCTCACCATTCATACTTGGCCTTCCACTGTAATTGTTTCTACGGTTACTTCAATAGTGGTCTTTACTCAGTAATGTTGCCTCAGTTGTCAACTTTCTTCTCAGTTAGTATCCCAATTTTTCGTAAGTGCCGTTCAATAGGTCATTATCTCACTCATTCTTTGGAGTACTTCTTCATTCCTTGTAATGTGTATCGATTTTATTTTAATATTTCTTTGAGAGTACCAAATTCCAATCTTTACCATTATTCTTTTCCGCGCTGTTCATACCCAAAATGACTCGACATTTTTAAGTTTTCGAGAACCTCTTTCTAAAAAATGAAATCATATTATTTCCAATTTTTAGTCGTTTCTTCCGATAGAACGCGTTCTTAGCCGAATATCATCTTTTAACTTTGTTGGTATGTACATTGTTTGTGCTTGTTGGTTTTCTTTCTCAATAGAGGGTAGTTTTGCCGGTGAAACATTCTTTCTTCCCTAAGTTGCCCATGTGCCGCGGAATTTCCTTTTTTCAGTGCGTTCTCACACTATCATTTGTCTGTTCCTTAATCCTTTCAATTCCTTGGGTAATAGGTCATGCGTTACTCTTTACATGCTTCCCTGCGTTCTCCGCACCCAGTCACTCCAACTCAAAAACAATTCCGTCGCGTAAAAAATCTCTCTTTGTCGACAATTAAATAAAATGAAGTGGTTGGTGTCTCTTTGTTCTGCTCTCTACTTCTTCTCAAACCAAATCCCTTCTAACTTCATGCATTCTCTCCACTCCCCATTTCATATTTAATTATTCATCATGTAAACTTCAGCGATTGGAACATCGGGCTATTTGTTTTCCAGGTTCCACATTTGTCTATCGTTAGCTTTTTTGGTATTTGAAGCTTTAAATTCTAATTTAAAGATCACTGGCGTTCTTCGTACGCACACCCGTTAGATATTGACCAAGGATTTATATCTCAATCTTACTCCTGAAATTGTTGATAGCTTCCAGGCTATTTTTCCAATCCTTGGTGCCCCTTTCTTCCCGTTAATTATGGATCCAAGAATGTAGTGCACTCTTTCGCCATAAACAACAGTATTCCCTTCTTCCAATATCCTTAGGTACATTCCCCTCTTCCGTCATAAAGATTCCCAAAACACTTCCATTCTGCCCGTTTTATCTTTATCTTCAATATGAATGTCGTAGCAATCTCAAAGATAAATTGCCCTCGGAGTTTATTAAAGTAGTTTCCAACGTTTCTCTATGCTGGTTATGGTATACCTCTTCACCCAAGTTAAATTCTGGCTCTATTTTCTTCATATATTTTGCTTGATATAATGTTTTAATCATCTATGCTAACGTTTCTTTTTCTTTCTCAATCCTTTGAAACTTTATTAGGTCCCCGTACCTACATCGTCCGCGGTACAACGTGTTTTCTCAAGATTTACTTCGGACTACAGTTTACTTTCCGGCTTCCAAGGTCCACTCTTCAATTAATTGCATTTATCTCCGACCAACGCTATGTTACTGCTGTTCCCATTTTCTCCTCGATTTCCCGATCGATTACCATTCATATTTTCTTATTTATTTATAAACAATGCTGTTTATTTATTGTTTTATTCAACTTAATTTTTTTTAAACACTTTATTGATAGGAAAATATGGCCACTGTCGATATCTGTTCAGGAATAGCTTTTTCAACCCTCTGTTTGATTTATGAAACTCTGCCTTAACTTAAAACATCTTCCTCGATGCTTTTTAAAACAACATCTTTGTCGTTAATGGTTTTTACTGTGCAAAGAATTACCAGATCTTTCCTCCTATCTCATCTTTTTATTTCTTTATCCTCTATGACCTCTCCGGCAATTTCACACCAGTCTCCGAGGAAAGATTTCTTATCCGTCGTCATCAAAGTCTGTCTTCGGCATACCAAATGACACCACTGCGATATCTGGACGTTTCCCGGCAATATCCACCATAACCATTCATTTTACTGTAGGAAGGTCTTCAATTCTCAATCCGGTACTATTCTGCAGCGTCATGCTGGCTTCCTTGTTTCCATTTACGGAAAGTGTACACCTACTGGTTGGTGAGCTTCCCTTTTCGGGTCGTTTACTTTCATTTCAACGCAAGATGTCTTAGCCTCTTCTACCAATATACTTCAACCTAATGTTCTTCGACTTCCAGCATACCAAGGGTAACCAGGTACCTTTGACACTGAATCTGAAGCATTTGACACATTACACTGAAGTTTTTACATGGAGATCCAAATGGAAGATTTAACGTCTGGACTCCTTTACTCGAGAAGGTTTCATTAAGTCTTTCATTTAGCCAATAGCAGTGAAACATTAGAGCGGGTCACCACCTTAGCTCAAAGAAAAGAGGGCTGCTGTGCTCTAAAAGTAATCGCGCCTAATGTTCGGGGGCAGCCACTTCATACCAAGTCCCGGAAAGTCCGTAGGAGTTAGTAGAAACTTTTGCCATTATACTCGAGGGCGGACTCGTACGCCTTCCAAGCACCTTCGGTTATTGTCACTTATCATGTAAGCACGTTTATTTAGCAGTTGACATCTCTAATCTAAATGTAGGCTTACCATCTGCAACCCCGTCAAAATATACGGTGACTTACATCACAACCGCTGTAAGATGGTTACCTATCTTACAATCTTTTAAATAATGAGTCCCGCAAAATACTTCCAAAACGACCAGAAACAACGCAAAATGAGCATTGAAAAGAAATGGCACAGTTTCAGGCGTAACAAGGTGGAAATATTTCATGATGAAAGAAGACACATGGTTTTCCACGTAGAATGTTTATCGCGTATTTCCCAGCATTTAAGTAAATGTATGCGTGTTCAAAAACTTCCAATTCACCTGAAGATCTCACGCTGTAACCAAACCTAGGTCGCAATAAAAAAAAATCTGCATGAAAAAGCAAAGGCCTCCTTTCATTAGCAACACAAATGTTGTAAAAACGTGTTATCTATATTTTTTAATTTCAAATTTTCAAGTTTAAAAATTTTTAAATAATAACCGAGGATATTCATAAAATAGAAATATAATCATTTTCCGGTTGTAAAATTTAGGTGTAAATTGTTTATGTTCTTCTCATTTTATTGACAAAATTAAACAGAAAAATTCCTTCTCTAATATTAATTAACTGTTGGGTTAATATTTCCGAAATATTTCTAATTACTCAAACGTAAAGATGAACGGCCATAATCAGTATATTTACGTGTAAATCATGGTTTCGATTTGAAAAATTTAATAATTTTCACAGTAATAACATTAAACCCTCCGTGGCACTAAGTGCAGTATAGAGCCAAAGTTAAATGAATGGGACATGCATTTGGCAATTAAGAACGATTGCCTTTAGCGGTAACGATGGTGTTGGTGCGTATTTTAAAACTATTATTGGATAACTACGATTTCATGGGACAAATAATTGTCGTAATAATTTTAAGGTGCAATTTGAAACTATATTTAGCATTTGAGCAAAAAATGAGCCTATGCCTAGTGCTGATATGTCCCATACAATCCGCTGCGAGATATTAAATTGGAACAAATAGCATTTTTTTGCAAAAAACACTCTTTTAATCGGAATAAACCGCGAAATCGCTTAGTCGTAGCAGGACGAATGATTTGATGAATTTTACAATGAATCCGACTATTACTAAATAGTAAATCTGGAGAGCGTAGACATTATCGCCTGCGGTAGCACGTGTGTGCAAAACGAAGCAATAGATACACGCATTTTATGTCAGACAAACTCGTACAGCACGATAATATACGTCGCGATAACTTCTATTGATGATATTCTCGGTATTTATACTGCAAAATCACGTTGAAAAAACTCAGCTTACCTCCGTATAATATGTACGCTATCCTTTACAAATACTTTTAGTCGTAAAAATGTTTAATACTATATATTTCATTTCAACTTCTACGATGGATTAACTAACTTTTAACCGGAGACTATATTAAAGGTTGAAATACCTCGTAAGGATCAATATCGAATATTCAACGAAGCCGTATGGACTGACTTTTTCAAGGACCATCGTCATATTTAAATATACGAGAAAGGATTCAATCGGTAATAACAGTAAGGAAACTTAGAGGGCGACTCTATTCCCTTGAAACTTCCTACCGAGTTCAGGTTTTCTCCAGCACAATGGATAAGATAATGAGTTTTCTCTAACGAAGGGTCCACAATATAATTATAATACTGATTTAAATACGAGTCCTGCCGAGTATACCGGCCATTAAAATGGCTCCGAACTCCCAAATACACATCGTTAAATCAAATCCGTAAAAATTCTTTGGTTTTAGCGAACAGAATACTATTTTTAGTCAGTGATATGTGACTTTGCGCGTTGTTTAAATACGTATTCATTTGCAGAATTATACTCATCATCACATCTAATTCTTCTACATCATATTTAACTCCCACTGCTTGGATTACCAGTGAATTATTACTGGAAAACAAAATTTCTTCAAAACCATGTACTACCTTGATCAAAAAGTTCCCGGAATAACCACCGTGTGGCGCTCCCATCGTTCCGATTTGAGTTCTGTTTTTTTTGTTAAATTGGCACATCTGTTGTTGATATTCCCTTTAAATCTTAGTGTCATAACTTGACATTTGCAAAAGTTACGGTCGGTTTTCGGTATGTCCATCAGTGCTTCCTGCGATTTTTCCATTACTTCCTCTCGGCTGCTAAAACGCGTTCCCCGTAATGGTTTTTTAACTCGATTGAACAGAAAGAAGTCACAGGGAGCCAAATCAGGTGAATTCGGTGGCTGTTGGATGGTATTTGTTGCATTTTTCGTCAAAAAATTACGAATAATGATAGCACTGCGCGACGGTGCCTTATCATGGTGCAAAATCCACGAGTTTTCTGCCCACATTTCTGGTCTCTTTCGGCGAATTGCTTCACGCAAACGTCTCATAACGCCCAAATAATACTCTTTGTTTACTGTCTGGCCTTCTGGCAAAAATTCATGATGCACTACACCGTTGTAATCCATGAAAACCGTCAGCATTGCCTTCTTTTTTGACTGAAAACGACGTGGTTTTTTTGGTCTCGGCTCATTTGGTGAACGCCATTCACTTGGCTGATGTCTGGATTGCGTGTCGTACTCATAAACCCACGTCTCGTCTCCAGTAATGATCCTTTTGATGAATGTGGGATCGGATTCAGCCTCGCAAATCATGTCTTTTGCGACGTCAACACGGTCTCTTTTTTGCATGAAATTGAGGTCTTTTGGCACCAACTTTGCTGCTGCACGACGGAAACCCAAATCATTAACCACAATGTCTTGGGCGGATCCATAGGCAATGTTCAAGTCCTCCGCTATTTCTCTGATGGTTAATTTGCGGTTATTGACCAACATTTCTTTTACTTTATCAATTTTTTCACCGACTTTCGATGTCGATGGTCTGCCACTGCGTTCATCATCTTCGATTGACTCACGACCACTTCTGAACCGCTCGTGCCACTGGTAAACGACCGTTTTTTTTAGAGAATCGTTGCCGAAACACTTTTCCAACATTTCCAACGTCCGTGCGCCACTAAATCCGTTTTTTACGCAAAATTTAATACAAGTTCGTTGTTGCAAATTTAAATCCATTTCTGAAATTGTAAAAAATCGCCAACACACACAGAGATAGATGTACTCTTGGCTACGTAACTTTTGCAAATGTCATGTTATGACACTAAGATTTAAAGGGAGTATCAACAACAGATGTACCAATTTAACAAAAAAAACAGAACTCAAATCGGAACGATGGGAGCGCCACACGGTGGTTATTCCGGGAACTGTTTGATCAAGGTAGTATGTAATGAGACATTTATACTGCAGGAATTCCTTAAATAATGTAGAGTATTTCAAAACATTTGATAAAATTATGCTTATTAATTTTTGTTGAGGCAAGAAGAAAACTACTGCGTAAGTGTATCTTGAATTTTCTAGAAAAAATCGTATTAATTTCATGCGCACAATTATTTTTCACGAGGCCATGAATTCTAGTTTGCCAAAAAGGATAACCTTCAGGAGGATTTCAAGTGAATAATCTGAATGCACCAGAGTAAATTTTAAATTTAAGCTAAATATACGGGTTATAGAAAGAGGAAAGTAGTGAACCCGTCAAAATATTTAAGTCCTCGGCTTTCTTTAGATTGAATGAAAAACGGACCACCTTGGATTGCGCAATGCCGGGATATTATCGACATTGGTCAATCTTTATCGGCCATTCTTTCTCGCATCGGGCGCGTCATTGAGAAATTCAACACGACTTAAACTACATTAAAAGTAATGTTAGGATAATTAACTTGCCTTAATAAAAGGGATTACGCATTAAATATTGTGTATCGCTATAAATACAACTGCAGTTATGTGTACTTAACTTCCTAAGTTGGAAACTTTACTCTTTGAGGTATTAATGTTAAAATGCCAATTTATAACGCGCTCTGGGTGGTGTATTCATCCAATGATACAAATGGGGATATCTCGCGAGTATACCAGGGCAAATGGTGATTTTTCGAGCATTCCTCGTTTCGGAATCTTCACGATCATTAAAACGAGCAAACTTCCTCAATGATTCCTTTTTTGAGTAGAGAATAACAGGATTTAGAAGTTTGGGGGGGGGGGGGACTGATTGAAAGCTTCCTGAACAACACCTTAAAGAAAGGAGAACGCGAACGAATTGGGTTTTGAGGAGGCAAGCAGAAAGGAAGTTAGTTTTAAGGGAGTAAGTGGAAAGGAGCGTAGTGGAAGGAGGAACCAATTGATCTGAGAATTCCTGAGTAGCAAAAAATATAACATGAAATTCATCTTAAAACAACAAGTGTTGAAAAGGCATCGGCATAGAAGGATCACCATCCCCGCTTATCAAATCTAAGACTGTTTATCTATGTTAAGAAAGACGCATCTCATCCGTCAATCCTCATTCCTTCGGCCAGCCTTTTCAAGCCCTCTTGCATATTTC
Source organism: Hetaerina americana (assembly GCF_022747635.1). Classification (NCBI taxonomy): domain Eukaryota; kingdom Metazoa; phylum Arthropoda; class Insecta; order Odonata; family Calopterygidae; genus Hetaerina; species Hetaerina americana. The sequence goes on along the minus strand of NW_027286985.1, from coordinate 3,033,756 downwards.
TTCTCTATGGGTGCTTGAAATAATTGATTTTCTATGGATTTAATACTTGACTTCGCATTCAATTTTCCCGCAAGACTTCCTCCTTTAGGTTATTGTGTCTCTCCTTCATGACCTGATGGAAGAACACGCTTAATTTTTGTTTACTTCGGAGGAAGAGGTAGAAAAAGGACAGGCATGTTAGACGGCATGAAAGGGAGGATGAAAGCCTATGGAATTGAAGGATAGCTTGTTGTAGCGTGCAATTTCAAGAAAAGAAAGGTAGGCGTGTATCCATCCAAAATCTGCCGTAAAAGGTAGACTGCTAAATAAAGCACAATGGCAAAAGGATAGCCAAAGTGATTATAAAATTCTTCCTAAGCACATGGATGCTAAGGAGTAGAAGATTCTGTAGAAGGATACATAGGAGAACACTTACCACGGTGTAATAAATAAACTGTGATTTCTAATACTATTTAGGGAATGGCTATGGGACAAATTCCTGATCAAGAAGGGATTGCTAGGAGTGATGTGTTATAGAATTACGTGGTTCAACCGCATCACGAAGTATGTATGTATATAACCCTGGTGGCATTATTCTCAAGAAAAAGTACATGAAATTGAAAATAACTTGGTTATTATTAGTGGATTAAATGTGCCAAATAAAAATTATTTGAAAAGAATATACATACATACATATATATATATATATATATATATATATATATATATATATATATATATATATATATATATATATATATATATATATATATATATAATTATTTATTATCAGGTAATCTACCGGTTAAGGTAGGTTTTTGGATGGACAAAGCTCCTGAATAAATATTTTGTGACTCCTAGCCAAACACAACATCCTACTCTACATGAGGTCCCTCTTCATCTCTGAGTATCCTCTTCCTCCCTTCATCCCGCCCAACATCCCTATCCTGTTCCTTCCCTTTCCTCGTTTGCCCAACATTCTCCCCTCTATCAAAGTCTTCAACATCCCGCTGCCAGTCAATACCCCGTTCATCCACTTTTCCTGCCTCCATAGGATTTCTCCCAACAAACCCCTGTCCTCGCCCACCATACCAAGTTCTTCCTCATTTGTTTTCTTCTTAGTCCATTTCACCTTCTCCATTCTTTTCCACACCCACATTTCAAAAGCCTCCAATCTACGTCTATCCTCCTGCTTCAATGACCACGTTTCCGCGCCGTACGTAGCTACGCTCCATATCAAAGTTTTTACGAGTCTTTTCTTAATATCCTTACTCAACGTCCCTGTCATCAACACCCTCCTCCTTGTGAAAGCCTCTTTGCCTAGCGCAATTTTTATCCTTACGTCCCTACTACTTCGACCGTGTTGGTCAAAAATACTACAGAGATACGTAAACTATTCTACCTGCTCTAGTTTTTGCACTCCTATTTTAATGTTTAGCTTAGCCTTTTTATTTCTAGAAAATCGCATAACCTTTGTTTTATTAATATTTATTTTTATCCCATACCTCTCGCACTGAATTTCCAATTCACTCAGCAATGCTTGCAAGCCCTTGGCTGACTGACAAACTAAAGCTTGGTCATCAGCAAACCTAACTGATTTTACGAATTCCCCGCCCACTTGCATTCCTATCTCCAATTCTTGCCATGCCTCTTTAATCCTTTCCTCTGCATACAGGTTGAACAGCAACGGTGATAATGGGCAACCCTGCCTTACACCTTTTCCTAAAACTGCCCATCCGGACTCCTCGTTCCCCACTCGTACCTGAGCAGTCTGAGACATGTACAGGTTGCGGATTAGCCTCCTTTCCCTCCAATCTATTCCTATTTTCTGCAATATACTCATAAGTTTTTCCCAATTCACTCTATCAAACGCTTTTTCGAAATCTACGAAATAGGCAAATACCTCCTGGTTGTGTTCTATATTCCTATCGATTAATAATCTCATTACTGCAATGGCATCACGCGTACCTCTCCCCTTCGTAAACCCAAACTGATCATCCCCTAAGTAATCATTTGCCCTACTCTCTATCCTTTTGTTTATGATCCTGAGAACAACTTTAGCTGCTTGGGATATCAAACGTACTGTCCTGTAGTCCATAGCTTGGGTGGAGCTGTATGCGTCCAGAGTACCTTGCCGGGAATCGAACCCGGGCCCTCCGGTCAGTAGTCCAATCCTCTACCACCTAGACTACCGCGACACACACATATACAGACAATTGCAGGGTGCGGCAACATAAATTCATTAAAAAAATACTTTTGTGTTTGAAAAAAGGAAGTCATGTTGCCGCACTGTGTTTGTATATTTATATATATCTTCCAAATGGGACCCCCTTCGGTGACGCACAAATGTATAAAACACAGATGTAGATTTTTAAAACATAGAAACACAAAGAAAGGACACTCACATATGTAGTTTTGACGTTTCAACGGCACGACAGTCGTCATCAGACTGGCGTTCTCGGGGGAAGAGCGGAGATGACATGTGCGAAGGGGGTGTGAGGGAAGGAGAGGTAAGGGACCAATAGGAAATGAACAAGGGGGTGGGAGGGGATATGAAGGCAGCTATTGGATGCAGGCAGCGGGCTTGGTTTAGTCCGGGGGATTTCAATAACTGGGACACCCAGATATGGGCTATCACGCGGTTTCTCATCTCAATTATCCTAGCAGATTTTGGAAGGGGTTCAATCACCGAAACGGAGAAGCAGTCATCGGAAGATTGGTTCTGGTAAGTAGTTGGATTGGGGATGGGATAATTAAGAAAAATGGGAGATTCGGTGGAATAGCGGTGGGTATTCATGCGGAGAGAAAGGATGGTTTTGCATTCGCCCACGTAGACGGCAGGGCAGAAGTTACAGGAGAGGCGATATATGATGTATGTATTCAAACACGATATATCTGTGTATCTATTCAAACACGAAAATGCGAGCCACATGGCGAATACGTAATCATTCGTTTGGATACAGATATAAGGATATGAACACATATAAAAGACGAACACGCACACATACATACATAGCATATACATATATGCTATTGATGTGATTCATTTATGTCGAAAATTCTTAATAGGAATCATGCAAGAATTTTGAAAGATTTCTACTCTCTCCAAGCTCAAGGGCTTCGATCACACATTCCTTCTCTCTCAGGGCTTCCCCTCTCTCTGTCCGGCCCCTCGACCTTTCTCATTCCGCCCCTCTCCGTCCCGGCCCGCCCCTCTCGAGCCACGTCCGACAATCTCCCCCTTTCCATTCTCACGTGCCATTTACCTCTCACCCCTCATTAAACCATTTCTGAAGGAAGAAATCTGGAAATTCAACCCACAAACGCCCCTCTCCGCCTTCTTGCACGCCGAAGCAGGCCCTCCGCCAGACGGTGCGACGGGGGAGTAGTTGGCTGGGGAGCGGGAAGGGAGGGCGGATGGTCCAGAGAGGCGGGGAAGTATCTCTTTTTATCCCTGGGTTTCGTTTCGATGCAATGAGGAAGGCAAGAGCGGAAAGTGTGTTTCCTTTCCATCGATAAGAGTATCGGCTTGGGGTCGTCCTCCTCTCCCATTCTCTTCATTCCCCTCCCCCTCCATCCTCTCATTCCGTCCCATAAAACGGGGCGTTAATCCGTAAAGTGTGATCCCTTTTGATTCGGACCCGTCGTCTATTCCCGCGGCCATTTCTCACACTCCCCCAGTTTCCTCCGGCCCCGCCAACCACTGCCTTTCTCCTTCCCTGCCCATGCCGCACCCCCGCCCCTGCCACACCCCTGCCCGTGCCGCCCCCTCCCCTTGTCGCGACCCCTCCCTCCGCAACCGGCCGACGCCGATCCATTCGCTCCTCCGCCGTCGTCGCTCGAGGACCCTCCCTGCCTTTCACTCACGACGCAAAATTCCCCCCCCCCCGCAAGACGTTTTCTCATTACTTTTCTGATCCGCAAAAGTGTCGAGGGTTTGAGGGGGTGCTGGCTAGAGGGAATGGCGCGGGGCGAGAGAGTTGACTCGTCCTCGAGAGGTGCTCTCTTATCGCCCGAAATAAGAGAGAAAAAAATTCCTCGACTTTTGCGCGAACGATGGCGGAATTCCTGTTGATATCTCTTCTTTCTCCGACTCTCCGAAAAGTCCCATCTGTTCTTCCCCTTTTCCTTCTCTTTGGAAATTATACTTCGTCTTCGGGACGTTGATTAATCCAAGTCTCGGCAGAGCTCCCTCTACTCTCTCCCTTTCCTCTCTTTCTCTCTCCGTCTTCCCCTCCCTCATTTAAAACCTGCCCCATCTGTGTCTGACTCCGAGGAAGAATGAGAGCGTCGACGGAAATTCTTCGTTTAGCGCAAAATTTGTTTTTCACGCATTTTTAGAATTTTTTGAAGAATCGGAACTGCAACAGTTAGGATGGTGTGAGCACCATCTGGGCGTCTGGTTATAACCTTTTCGATGGATGGATATCGAGGGAAACGTCTTTCGATGTTTTTACCTTTATTCCAAATTGCGGGTAAGTAACTCGGCAAAGAGTTTTATGATGCACCAAATTGGAGAGTATTTGACGGCTTTTCTCTCGAAAAATGTAGATTTTTAATAATCTGTTCTGTACACTCCGAGGCCATTTCGTCACATGTGACGTGTACAAAATTTTGGTTAAGGTGATGATTCAGGGGTTAAATGAAATATGTGCCGCCGGAATTAAACTAATCATAAAGGAATGCACCACAACTTAAAACACCATTTTGAAGCTAGTTTAAACGGAATGGAACGTGTTAAATAAGAGAAATATTGGGTGCTTTTCCTCATTATTTAATTTTGTACGACTCGATTTTTTTTGCAACGAAACATCATCAGGAGTAAACATACTAATTACCAAGTACATGATGAGCATATTAAACCAGGAACAATTCCTCCAAGTGTCGACCGACGCCTTATAATTTGAAAAGTGACTCACGTGAATCCCGTCTGATGAATATATTCCCGATCCTGCAGTTCCCTACCGAGGGATTCAATTAAGGATCGTTAAAGAGTAGGCAAATTCATTACCGTTGAAAATCTTACGCGGCTCTCAGGAGTAAAAAAGATAGGTCAGCAGAGGAAGGGCTTCTCATCAGATTTAAGCTCAATGTTTCAGAAGGTCTCACCGTTTTTCACCCATGTGTAATGTTGACCCATGGCACCACCATGGCACCATCTCCAAGACGACCGTATATACCAAGAAAACTGGAAACATGTTGGATCACAAGAAATCAGATTCAATGTTGGCAGATCAGATGTAAATATATTACTAACTGCGTTAAAATCAGAGGATGGAGAAAGCTTATACGCTCTTGGACATTTTCCAGGGAGCATTTGCATGAAATTCGCATAATAACCACTACCTCCAACAGTTGGAGTATTAACTCATTTGCAAGAAATTACCATTGTAAGTTTCAAATATTTCTAGCTTAATGATATTTATAGGCCATATTTATAATTTGACTTGAAGTTCCGAAAGCTATGTAAAATGTACGTATGATTAATATGGCAGTCGGAGGGCTAAACTTATCAGTTGCCAACCCCGGTGTATTACTCCCGTAACACATCGTGAGTTGATACGCAACCTTGCAATGAATAGCACGCAGCCTTTCGGTACGAGATCCTGTGCTATAAAGGCATCAGAGATTTCAATGGCACTTTTTAATTTTGGTTTGAGATTAAAATTCCCCAGCAACGTAATGGTTAAACCAACGTTACAAAAAAATGAAAGAATATACCAAAATAAGACAAAAATTCACTCTCAACTATGGAACTGGACTTTTGTTTTGCGTGAAATAAGAAGATTCCGTCTCTCTTTCTTACGCTATCAATAAAATATCTGTGACCGAAAGAATCCATAAACAAGAAAGGAAGACAAGTGAAACAGCAAAAAATCTGAAACGGAAACATGTAATCATTTTTAAATATAAAAAAGATTCAATTGTTTCTGCCTCAACCTTGTGGAAATTCATTTTAATGAAATTAAGAATACAAAGTAACTTTCCACTGTTATTTATTAGCGTACAACCGGATTCAACGCTCAAGCGTCATCATCAGGTAACTGATCATCAAGTACCTCATCATCAAGTCATCACCTGATGATGACGCTTGAGCGTTGAAACCGGTTGTACGCTAATAAAGAACAGTGGAAAGTTACTTTGTATTCTTAATTTCATTATCAAAAAGATTGCCTGAGCTTTTTTACATGATACTAATTCTTATCTCTTAATTCAAATTTCGGGAAAAAAAATTAAAAATTACGTTCCAGTTAGTGATGATCACCCGCGGAATATGGCTAGGTTTTATTCCGTTCCGTTTATGTACTTAAACTAAGGGCTAGTTATCCTTTTGATTCATCCGCTCTCAATTTTTCCTTTGCCTCATTAAGTGTAGCTTTTAAGTGACCTGACATGGAGTGGGGGGGGGGAAGGTTTTTCCTTTCGCGCGAAGTTTCTGGTGAAAGTCGCCGTCGTTTCAGCTGCTTACAAGGAAGCACCAAAAGAAAAAAAGAAACGGAGTCGAAATAAAAAAAATATACTCGAATGCTGTTCTCCTCCACGAAGTTTGTCCCCTTATAACCACCACCCAACCCTTCCTCCACGCCAAGGGGAGTGCTCGTCACCGGGGGTTTGCGGGAGGTTGTGCAAAGGAGGGGTAGGGTGTGAGTGTGAGAGGAGAGAGGGACGCGGAGGATACGAAGGAGAATCGCAAATCCCTGCGAATCGCAAAGGAACAAACACTTCAAAACTTCGTTCTTCTCTCTCTCCCGCCAGCTCCTGGTAGCGACACATCCATTCTTATTTGCGGGGAACGCTGCTGGGAGGTACATGCAAGGTTTTATTTAGTTTATTCCATCTTCCTCTGCCCACCTTCCCTCGAGCAGCCGTAGTCAATATGGAGGAAGAGAGAGAGAGAGATTCAGAGAGGCGCGAGGAAGAGAGAGAGAGAGAGAAAGGGAACGTGTGCTGGAGGGGTAAAATGAAAAATGACAGCCTATGTTGACGGTGGTAGAGAAAAAACACTTCCAGGACAACTGACGCTCGATATGAGGTAGGCAAACAAAGGAAAGGATTGTTCCGTGTTATAAAGCCTGGACGAATCGAACGCCAATAAATACGATGGCAAGCATATATCAATGCAGGCCTCATGCAAATTATTCTCGTACACCCCACTCCTCATAGCCTCTATCGATTCCACGCTGTGCTCCTGCGGTTTTATTTAAATAGGGGACTAGAAAAATAAGGAGAGTAGGGAGGGTCTCCGATTATGTTTCATGCATAAAAATTTAAAAAATCAATTTCGGAGTGAATACGAAAATACCGTGATGCGCGATAAAATGAAACCTTAGAGAGGGCTTTGAGATGATAGAAAGAGAAAAGGCGATTAAAAATTGTTGCTCCATTGGATGTCAAGAAAAAATGTCAAAAGCGTTTGACTTCTCGAATTATAAAACCGTAGGAAATGGAACCTTTCGATTCGTGGGGTACAGATAAATGAAAAAATCAATATTTAGAAATACCTATGGTTATTCATGGTTTTATAGATTCTTAGGTAAAATAAATTATTAAAATGATGTACCAACACGGAGGAAACAAGGCAAATATAACTTTAAATTTTATAATTTATTATTGACCTTCGGGATCTTTTTTTATACGTTTTTTAGAAAAGTATTGTTTTTATTGAAAAAGGAAGACCATAGTGATGCGACCATTACGATTGATAGAATCTGAAATTTAGAATGGGCCTTTGATTCAGCTCGTCCGTGCAGTGAGGTCATCACTAAAAATTTATTAACTTGACCATACCTGCAATAACCATGTTCACAATGCATATGACCCTAAACTGCATAAATGCGCGGTCACATATTTCAATTTCCTTTTAGATATTCTCTCTTTGTAGATGTGCAGTAACATACTGAAATCATGTCCGCTTTCAGGGTTTTCGTGGAATTCGGCGATTAGTTCCAAGTATGGAATCACTTGTTTGTACTGCGCGTTCCAAATATCATCTTGAAGGATTTCAAATCCCTCCTCGGGAAAGACGAGTAGTCTTAAGTCCTCCCCAAACATCCGGCGTCAATAAACTGCCCAAGCACTCTCTTAAAATCGTTTACTCGCGACTGTATCTGACAGGTATACATACAGCTTACCTGGTGACTTTTCCTACTGCAATATTTGTACTTCACCGTTACCATGACTTCATCCGCAGTCCACCTGTTTATCTTTCTCCCAACAAATTCTCCCCTCCATTCTTCCCAAGCACCCATCACCGCTCGTAATTTACCCTTTTCCACCACCAACATTGCGCGAGGGTAGTCCCTCCTGTCGAGGTTATCCATCGAAACGTATTTCTGCTCTTACATTCCTCTGATTGAGGTGAATGTTATCTACAACTATTAGTTTTATTCTATTAGTTTCTCCAATTATGTATTTCAGTTAAATTCCAAATGAATGATTAATTTTCAAAATAGCACAAAATATGTCCTAGGTTTACGCTGAAACGATTATTACATGTATTTCTAGTTCCTGTTCGTGGTCCTCACATCATTCCAATCATGCCCAAATAAGAACAGATATCTGAACTATATCGAAAATACAACTGATCATTATTTTTTTAAACTATCGATTTCAATTATTTACCCAAAATTATTTAATTAATGCCAATTTTTATGACCGTTTATATTTTATATGTTTTGATAGAGGTTTTTCGTAAGTACCTCTTGATTTCCATTAATTAATAGTATTTTCTTAAAGATCAGTTTTACTAATGTTTTTTATCTTGCCCAATTACAGTTAAACTCTAGGCATTTGGTTACATCTGGACATTCTGACTCCAATTTTATATTATTTTGTTTTATTTTCGCTTTTTACGGATTGGTTTTTTTGCTAAAAATATTCTTAGTAATGATTGGACGTGATAGTTGAGTGAGCAAAGCGCTTGACTACGGATTAGAGGGCCCGGATTCTAATGCCGAGGAAGCATCTGGGCATCCTCAGATTCACCCAAGGTGTGTGATTTTACGGGTACTTGATCTTCCTGGGAAACTATAGGCGGCTCAGGGAAAGAAACTTACCCCCCTACTATCACGCTGGAATCCCTCACGCCGTGGCGCGCCGTTGGGACTTGCACAAGGTGAACTCTAGCCTATCGAACCAAGGTTCAAGTCGATAACTGTGGCTGGTTTTATACCGTATGCATTTTACTTTCATTTTTGAAAATGTCCGTTGTAAAAAGATTAGCGCAATTTTCATGCTCGCCATGTGCTTATTTTTTTTGCTGATAAATATTTTGCTACCTATCACTTTTCATAAATTAATAAGTATTGCTAAAATTAATCAGATTTTCAGAAAGCATGGAAAAATCATCCGTAATTGCAGAATGGTTTATTTCAATATATATTAATTCTTATTCCTTGCAACATTGACGATATTTTGTTTCCCTTTAATTTTTCAATTCAATTCTCACTGGCGATTCAGAGACACAGTTGAAAAGGACTTTTGCAGGACTATCACCTGTGTTTCTCTTTAAAACTTTAAATATTTAGCACATATTTTTACTTTTGAGATTATGTCTATAAATTTTTCTCAGGTTATATTTGCTACATTAAGTATAACACCAAGTCTCGGATTATTTAATTTCTCATTTCCCTATAAACAGAGTCAAAATGCTTTTTTTGGTGTACACTTTTTAAAAATGTGTTTTTTAGAGCTCATTTGGCTCTACTATTTCGTTGACTTTTGATTTAATATCAGTTCTGAACAATATTTTGTTCGAATAATATTTTCTTCGTATATTAATAAACTTATAACCAAATATCCTTACCATATCCTATATTTGTATACCGTCTTCCCTGAATTCTTTTAGGCTAGATTAATATTTTTACTGTCTTATATGTAGCACAAGTGGATATGCCTTTTATACTTCCAGAAAGTTATTTCTCCTTTCCGGACTTGGTAATAATTTACCCTGTCTTTAAAAAAACTCTCCGCGCACATTCAAATATGCAACATCTATGTATTCCCTTTCTAATATTCCATAACAGACAGAAGATTTTCCCATTATATACTGACTAGGCTTTTGCGGCAGTCACAAAAATACAGCGTTATGCTTCTCATCAAAGAAAAAAATGAGAGCCGTTATCTCCGGTTCGGGATCCCTTTATTTGGGATTCCTTTATCCGTAGGAGGCATGAAAGAGGCCAACCAGGTCAACACATCTTCCGCACCCAACGAAGAATCCGTTTCACGTCTCCAGCAACGACCTACATCACTCGCTTTATCACTAACTCGCTCCCCTTTGAAGAAGGGAAATTTTTGAATTACCCTGCTTACCGCAGAGTACTTTTTCTTTTGGAATCTTCACCATCTCATTTGCTTTGTAAAAGACTTTCGCCGAGTACACAAAAGATAAAACGTTACAGATTTTCAATGAAGGCGGATTTGCCAACTGTATTCAAATTAATATTTAACATGATTATATTAGAAAAAAAGTCTGCCCGGGAATAATCACTTTCTTTCTCATTATTCTGACCTAATTAAATCAATGTTTCCTATTAATAATTCAAATGCCATTTCAAAAATTCCAAGGTGACCAATGACGAATCACTTATCGTATTTTTCGCAGCGATTGTTTATTTGTGAAAGGAATTCAGACTTTCGTTTTCCTTGTAAATAATATCATTACATATATATATACATATGTATAATTACTTACATATATATATATATATATATATATATATATATATATATATATATATATATATATATATATATATATATATACATACATATGTATAATTACTTACACACACACACACACATATGTATATATATATATATATATTAATATATATGTATATATATATATATATGTATATATATATATATATATATATATATATATATATATATATATATATATATATATATATATAAAAGACGCAGGTATACATGGAAAATGCCAGGTGACTCAGGAAGATATCAGCTAGATTATATCCTGGTTGGACACAGGTTTAGGAACAGTTTGATAAATTCGCACAGCTTCCCGGGAGCGGATGCGGACTCTGACCACAATTTAGTTGTTATGAAATGAAGCGTACGTTTCAAAAAGATAAGGCAGGGGCGGCGAATTAGAAAATGGAATGCAGAAGCATTAAATGGGTTGAAAAGGAAGGAATACAAACAGGCGGTAGAGAAAATCATGAAGGATGGCAAAGGGCTTAGTACTATCGAAGAAAAATGGGAAATGATCAAGAAAGGGTTGTCTAAAGCCGCAAAAGACACTATTGGAACCGTTAACGCTAAAAGGACTAGGAAACCATGGATCACGGATGAGATGATTACAAAGATGGATGCGCGGCGAAAATGGAAGAATATAAATACAGAATTAGGAAAAATGAAGTACAAAGAATTGACCAATAAATTGAGGCGGGCAACAAATAAAGCAAAAAAAGCATGGTGGAAGACGCAGTGCGAGGATATGGAAAGTCTGCAGAGGAAGGGTGAAATCGGTGCGCTGTACAGCAAAGTTAAATCGTTATCGGGAAGTAAGAAAGGAAGAGCTATGCTAACAGTTAGAGACAAGGCGGGTAAGGTAATAGTTGACGCAGGAAAGATCCAAGAGAGATGGAGGGAGTACAGAGAAGAACTGTATAGTAAAGAACTCAGACCAACAAAGTTAGACATTGAAAAAGAAAATGACGTAGAGGAAGACAGCTTAGGTCCAGGCATACTAGACAATGAGATAGAAAGGGCATTAAGGGAGATGAAACTAAATAAGACCGTGGGGGTAGATAACATTCCCGTGGAACTTTTAAAATTCTTAGGAAAATGTGGGAGGAAGAGGCTATATGGGCTGATCCGTAGTATTCATGAGGAGGGAATCTGGCCGGAAGACTTTATGAGATCAGTTTTAGTTCCTATTCCGAAAAAGGTAAAGGCCACGTCATGTGAGTACTATAGGACAATTAGTTTGATATCCCACGCAGCTAAAGTTATTCTCAGGATCCTAAACAAAAGGATAGAGAGTAGGGCAAATGATTACTTAGGGGGTGATCAGTTTGGGTTTAGGAAGGGGAGAGGTGCGCGTGATGCCATTGCAGTAATGAGATTATTAATCGAGAGGAATATAGAACAGAACCAGGAGGTATTTGCCTATTTCGTAGATTTCGAAAAAGCGTTTGATAGGGTGAATTGGGAAAAACTAATGAGTATTCTGCAGAAAATAGGAATAGATTGGAGGGAAAGGAGGCTAATCCGCAAACTTTAGATGTCTCAGACTGCTCAGGTGCGGGTGGGGAACGGGGAGTCAGGATGGGCAGTGTTAGGAAGAGGTGTAAGGCAAGGTTGCCCGTTGTCACCGTTGCTGTTCAACCTGTACGCAGAGGAAATGATTAAAGAGGCAAGGGAAGAACTCGAGGTAGGAATGAAAGTGGGCGGGGAATTCGTAAAATCAGTTAGGTTTGCTGATGACCAAGCTTTAGTTTGTCAGTCAGCCAAGGGGCTGCAAGCATTGCTTAGTGAATTGGAAATTCAGTGCGGCAGGTATGGGATGATAATCAACATTAATAAAACAAAGGTTATGCGATTTTCTAGAAAGAAAAAGGCCAAGCTTAACATTAAAATAGGTGGGCAAAAACTAGAGAAGGTAGAACAGTTTACGTATCTCGGTAGTGTTTTGGACCAACACGGTCAAAGTAGTAGGGACGTACGGAGAAGAATTGCGCTAGGCAAAGAGGCTTTCACAAGGAGGAGGGAGTTGATGACGGGGACTTTGAGTAAGGATGTTAAGAAAAGACTCGTAAAAACCTTGATATAGAGCGTAGCTATGTACGGCGCGGAAACGTGGTCATTGAAGCAGGAGGATAGACGTAGACTGGAGGCTTTTGAAATGTGGGTGTGGGGAAGAATGGAGAAGGTGAAATGGACAGAGAAGAAAACAAATGAGGAAGTACTTGGTACGGTGGGCGAAGCGAGGGGTTTGTTGGGAGCAATCCTATGGAGGCAGGAAAAGTGGATGAAGGGGGTGTTGACCGGCAGTGGCATGTTGAAGACTGTGAAAGAGGGTAGAATGTTAGGCAAAAGAGGAAAGGGTGGAACAATATATATATATATATATAAATATATATATATATATATATATATATATATATATATATATATATATATATATATATATATAATGTATAACACTTAGCACTAGTGGACACAGACAAAAACACAGAAACACACAAAAAAGAGACTCACTATTTTTAAAAAAATAGTGAGAAATAGTGAGTCTCTTTTTTGTGTGTTTCTGTGTTTTTGTCTGTGTCCACTAGTGCTAAGTGTTATACATTATTATTCACGTCCGTAAGACCTTCAAAAAGTGTTATATATATACACATTTTATTTATATCTTAGGGTATTTTCATTGCAAAACTCAGTCATTATTTTTTGGTGTTGATATTGATTGTAGTAATAAGATTTTATCACATAATTTAAAGCCTTTATAGAACATATATAAAAAAAATTTTATCCAGGTCGCGGTAGTCAAGGGGGTAGAGCGTTGGACTACGGACCGCATGGTCCCGGGTTCTATTCGCGATTAGCGGTTAACCTGCAGTTCCATCCAAGCCATGTGATTTTTCGGGTACCAGATCTTCCTGGGAAACCATAACCGGCGGTCCCCCTACCCTGATGTGTGAATTTCTCATACCATCGGACTTAATACTGAACTCAGCCATCACCTACCAAACCGACCTTTGGGTTGATTACTGTGTTTTTGGTTCTCTTTATATAAATCGGTATTTATTGTTTGATTCTAAAATATAATTTAATTTTTAATTTCAAAATATTATGATAAAATATTCGTTTTGAACAGCATAACATGTGAAATATATCGTCAAAAATTAATTGTTGTAGCTAAGTTTTAATTACATAATTATTATATAACGCCCTGACTAACATCAACACAAGAATTCCAGATAAAAAATCTTCCGAATTTGATTTCTATACACTTCTGTTCCTCGGCGCTACCGGCAATGAGGACGAATGAATGGGCCACTCCGGCTAGAGATCCAGGACAGCAAATTAATTTTCCATTTATTAATTTCCTGTGTGTTGGTATTGACCTAAGATAATTGAGAATAAGATAATTGATAATTAAGAATATTAAGGACTAATTTCGAAGCCAAGTGAAATAAGGCACCATTTGGGCTATTAAACTACTGAACCTACTACTACTAAATCTAAACAATAAGCTACTTTTCTCTACCGAAAAAAACAAATACCTAATATTTAGGTATTTAGGTACACTGCCATTGGGTCCATAAGAGTCTAGTAATCTACATGGTACTTTTTCATGAACGATTTATCATCCATTTGAGTATGTAAATGGAGAATGTAAGGGTAAACGTTAGCGATTATCACTGTAAAGATGGCTTCTTTGCGGTGAGGACACATACAGGGTCGCACCCAAAAGTGGTACGACTGATTTTGTCTGGCGCGAACGGAGCGGTGGAGGGGTGTCTGCCTGGCAGGATAAGGCGGACGGGGCTCTTAGCAACAGACCGACACCAACCTCAGTCGCATACGGGCTGTCGTTGAGTGAGGACACCGTTTTTAGTGAAGCAAGTTTTTTGTCCGCGTCGAAAAACAAAATGAAGCTGAATTTAGAGCAACGTTATTCCGTGAAGTTTTGTGCGAAACTCGGGAACACGGCAACTGAGACCCTCGATATGATCAAACAGGCTTATGGGGACACTGCTTTAAGCCGTTCCACAGTATTTGAGTGGCACAAGTTGTTTAAAGAGGGTAGGGAGATCGTTGAAGACAAACATCGCTCTGGACGGCCGTCGACGGCAAGAACCGACACGAATGTGGACAGAGTGAGGACACTGCTGAACACAGACCGACGCTTAACCAGTGAAGAAATTTCAGACCATTTGGGTCTGTCTGCATCCAACGCATTATTTCACAGGATTTGGCCATGCGCAAGGTGTGCGCCAAGATGGTGCCGAAAATCCTGCCATGGCGCGCTCGTCGTCAGACAGCTCCTGGCCAAATACGCGTTGCCACGTTGCCGCACCCGCCCTATTCTCCCCATCTGCCATCACCGGACTTCTTATTCGTCCCCCTGATGAAAAGACAGCTCAAGAGACGACGTTTTGACTCGATAAAGGCCGTTCAAGAGGCTTCGACGAGGGTCATCAACGGCATCCCCAAAGAAAATTTCCAGCGGGCGTACGGGGAATGGGAGCAACGTTATACTAAGTGTGTAGCAGATCAAGGAGCATACTTTGAAGATTATTAAGTCGATGTAATTATATCGTCAATAAAATTCTTGTAAAAAAATCAGTCCTACCACTTTTGGGTGCACCCTGTATTCATATTTTCCTCGGTATATTGACTCTACGTGTCCTCATTCGTTTAAAGTTTAACAAAATATTCAAAATAAAATCATTTTGTTAATTAATATACCCTGATGGCTCCCGGTAGGGGGTGTGTGGCAGGGGGTGAATACACACCAGAATAATTTTTACCCGAATATGACACTACCGCAGTCGGACAATTATATTATGATCCCTTACCGTTTGTGAAAAAAATGGAATCTTAAATTTATCTGTTCTAAACTTAATCTCTCCTATTTTAATGACATGATCTCTCCTATAGGAGTACAATGGGGGTAAAAATGGATTATCAACATTACTGCTTAGAGACCTCCTTCTAATTAACGCAAGAGCTTCAATCTGTAATTTAACCTTCGCTCCGTTAGTGATTCCCAGCCTAGTTCCTCTAATATTTTGGATACCCTTCTAAGTTTATCATAACAACGTTTTACAAATCTAGCTCCTCTACGCCGCAGTCGATCCAATTCGGCAATTAATCCAACTTCGTGAGGATCCCATATACTCGCAGCATATTCTAAATAAGGCCTCACCAGCGAAAGATAACATAAATAAGTTCTCATCTCATTTACCTAGTACTCTTTTAATGAACTCAAATTTTTCGTTAGCCCAGTGTCCACGTATGTGTTTACCCAGGAGAGATCGTGAATGAGGGTAAAGCCTAAGTATTTAATTGAGGTTTCACATTCCATTTCGGTGTTCTCAATGCAGTAGGGGATTGCTCTTTTTCCAAAAATTCATCACTACATATTTTTTTAAGTTTAATTCTGATTGTCAAATGTCGCACCTGCGTTATATAGCATTAAGGTCATCTAATAAAGCTGCTCTGTCCTCAGGATCACGTATGCGACGGTAAACCACCGCATCGTCGGCAAATAAATGTATGCTTCTTGTGACAACGGAGTCATTGTCGTTAACGTAAAGTGGGAATAAAAGAGGTCCGATGACACTTCCCTGGGGAACACCTGAAATAACTTCTACTGAATTTGAGCTAACTCCATCCGTCACTACTCTTTGAACCCGGCCACCCAAAAAGTCTTTAATCCAATCCCCGATTATTTTTATCAATGCCACATGCTTCTAGCTTTTCGAGTAGTTTACTATGAGGTAAGTTGTCGAAGGCTTTCTTAAAAATCTAGAAAAATCGCATACAAAATACAATAAAATTAGTATATGAAATAACTAACGCTTAATTTACTTGCGGAAATATTGACCAGAAGATAAATTCCCTCCTTAGAAACATAAATCACGGTTTTTTCACTTTATCTGGTCATGTTTACCACCCCCAGTCACAAGTTGGTTCTTTGCCTGAACAGGATTTCAACCAAGAATAACTATTTTCAACGATAAAGTGCAGCCCCAAATTTTCATCAGGCTTTTTCATCAAGTTTATTGTTTAACTTGGAAGAAGAAAATCACAGTTTTATTTTAGAAAATACCCCTCAATGGAAGAAGTACCCGAAGAATATTCAGGCTGCGTTTTAGACGTGTTACTATTGCAAGGCCCTTGAACAAAGCACTGTGTGAATGTTTTAATTCCCAGCTCCGTTCCTACACTTTGAGTTCTATTTACTCGTCCCTGCCTCAGAGACTTTTCAGCAATCCAAAAATAAAGACTGGAGCTAGTTTCCTCCTGCAATGACTTTTCCTTCCACTCTGCTACTCCGAAAGCACTTTCTTAGGATCCACTATTCTCTCCTTCTCCCTCTCTCTCAATTCCTCCTCGGTCTCGCTCTTCAGTGAAAGCGAAAAGGCAAGAAGGGTGGGCCCCAGTGGCAAGCGAACCCGGTCGTCGATGGAGGTGGCGGTGTTTCCTCCAGTAACGTACTTTTCCGCGGTTCTTTTGCTGTTCTTCCCTCTCTCTCTCTCTCACTTTTCTCTTTCGACGGGCGAACACTTCGTTGAGGCTCGAGGTTTTTGTGTCACTCGGAGCGGAAGAGTAGAACGCTCTTTTATGTTTTCGCGACAAAAAAAACACAAAAGAGGAAAAGGAGAATAAAAATCTTCTCATGTGGGGGAGGGGGAGGCTCGGGTGTGGGAGGGGTATGGTGGGTGCATCCTGGGCAATATGTTTTAACGACGCCGTAGGAGCCAGACCCGCCCTGTTTTCGGGGAGACCCCAAAATCCTTTGTGCAATATGACGTCACGGGTCTGTTTTTGAAATTCTTTCATTGAAGTTTTTTAAACTCGAATTTGAAACTCAATGCGGCCCGCGCAGATGTTTACTTTGACACACTTTGGTCAAAGGGACAGTGTGTGGGCTATTTGCGACGATGTTTTAATGTGCAATTGTTTCATTTCGAAAGTGATGTGATGCAGATCGGAGATTTTAGTAACTCTTTTGAAGAAATTCTAGCCATACCAAGAATATACATTAAAATGGTGAGAAAGGATATTTTAAACCACTGGCTTTCTTTCAATACTCCGGACAGGTAACATAAATGGATCTTGAGGAGACAAAACACCAACTAGTCCTTATTTGTACCAAATCAAAAATGAAAATTTTAGTGGGATGTACTTTTTATAATGAATTAATCGCTGTAAGTGGATGTGGTAGCCCAGTGGGTTGAGGGTTCAGCTAATGAACGGAGGGTCTCCAGTTCAATTCCCGGGTGATTATCCTAATTGAATTCCAAGAGGTATTATATTCTGGTTAATTACACTGACTAGCTGGGACGGGAACCAGCACAACCCAATGTAAACCGCACGCCTTTGAGGGTTAGTTCAGGTGGTTCATGCCTTCACTTATCAAAACCAACCTTTGAGTTTTCAACATTTAAAACTAGATTATCTGTACGATCTGACTAGTTTTTGATGCTGTCCATGGCAATATCTTAAATGATTTCAATGAACTGGGAAAAAGCATAAACCGTCGGGTGGCTTCTTTGAAGAATCAGTCACAAACGTTGGGGGAATACCCCTTCCAGGATAATGTAATTTAATATCGTCAGCATTGCAGTTGTGTTGATCCAGGCAAGAAGATATCTAGATCTACATCTACTTAATACCCCACAAGCCGCTGCAAGGGCGTGTGGCGGGGGGTGTTAGGACACCACCCGTAATTTAGAAAAGAAAAAAAACCGCATGCAAGAACCACAAATTCATACATCCATAAAAAAACATGGCATTCATTCATGCAAGAACACTTACACCCCACACACATGCAAACACTCAAACTACTAACTAACATACACATGCACCTGAAATTATACCTAACAGCTTTGCAGGGTTTAACTTTGCTCCGACTTGTAAATTCAATGTTTTTAATATTTCTAAAGTGACTTCGGTTTCTTACAATTAAGATTTATGATTGTTCGGGGAAAGAATAAGTATTTGTACCTATCTGTCCTGTAATGTATCTCCCTTATTTTATCTTTGTGGTCTGATCTACCTAAGTAGTGTGGGGCCATTATAATTCCTTCAGTGTCATAGTTAAACTCGTTTGTTCTGAACCTTTCTAAAAGTCTAAGCCTCGCTTGTTCTCTCCGCACTACAAGTGGTTCCCAGCTTAGTTCCCCTAAGAGACCTGTCACACTTGTGTTCTTATCATAACAACTTTTAACGAATCTGGCGGATTTTCTCTGGGCTTTATTTAATTCTTTTTGCCAAATTTTCTCCCACGGATCCCAAATACTTGCGGCATATTGCAAATGAGGTCTAACTAGAGCAAAATAACACCTCTCTTTAACTTTTTCATTACATTTCCCCACCACCCGTTTAATGAAGCCAAGTTTCTTTAAAGCTGATCCGCATATTGTCCTGATATGTGCTCCCCATGAAAGGCGTGGTGTTAGAACAACCCGCAAATATTTAACTTGATCGGCCGTAGTCAGTACTGAACCCTCTATTTCATAGTTTATGTCCTGTTCCTCGCTTCCTTCGTTCCGAAATTTCAAAACTGCGCATTTATCTATATTAAGTGTTAATCCCCATTTATTGCACCATTCTGAGATATTGTCTAAGTCTCTAGAGAGTAGCTCGCGATCTAGTTGACACCTTATTTCCCTGTATACCGCCGTGTCGTCAGCAAATAACCTCAGATTGCAACCAACGTGTGTGCTTAAATCATTAATGTATATTAAGAACAGAAGAGGCCCCATTACACTTCCCTGGGGGACGCCCGTTGTTACATCTCTATCCGTTGAGCACAACCCATCTATGACTACTATTTGTTTGCGATTTGACAAGAAGTCTCTAATCCAATTAATTATTTTCTCATTGATTCCATACTATTTTAGTTTATGTAACAGTTTATTGTACGGGACTTTGTCGAAGGCTTTTTTGAAATCCAGGAATACTGCATCGACTTGTGTGTTGTTTTCTCCCGATCTAAGTATATCGTGAATGAAAATACCAATTTGTGTTTCGCAAGATCTGCTTTCCCTAAATCCGTGCTGGTTGTGGGTTAGTATTTTCCTACAACCAAGAAATCTCATAATGTTAGTGACAATAATGTGTACTAATATTTTACAAGAGATCGTTGTCAAAGAAATGGGTCGGTAATTGGTTGGTTTATCCCTATCGCCGCCTTTATAGATGGGAGTTATACGGGCTAGCTTCCAGTCGCGAGGCACTGAGCCCTCTTCAATCGATTTTAGAAAAAAAATATGTAAAAAAGGGGCAATGTCTTCAGCTAATTCCTTTAATATTCTAGCAAGTATTTCTTCCGGACCAGGTGCCTTGTGTGCTTTGATACTACGGAGCAGATGTACTATTCCCTGCTTGGTCAGTGTAAGATCGCTCATCTGTTCCCCGCTCATGAGATATGGGTTAGCCTCTGTCTTGTCTCCTTTTCTTTACCCTTGTCTGGCTTCTTGTCTCGTTAGATTTGTTCACTCATTCAATAGCACCCGAGTTCGTTGTCACATTATTTTCTCGTTTGCAAAGATCAGTTTAGAAAGTAACGTGTACCACTTATATTTTTTTCTCTTGATTTACATGTTGAGTGAATAGTATAACGTCAAATATACATGGGGTAAATATTTTTAGCTGAAAAGGCCCTTTGGCATTCATGGCATTCCAAGCTACCACGTAGTTTGTTTAATGCAATTCGGGGAACGAAATTTTGGCACCAAAAAAGTATATTAAGGCTTGTTTGAGTCATTAATAGGTTTGTATATTGAAAATAGTCAATGATTGAAATAAAGAGGTATTAGAATTAATTCTTTGTTTCGCCAATGAAATTTACCATAATTACTGTTAACTAACAGCTATCTATTTTTTCAACATGAAATACACGTCATATGGTCACGGAATCATTTATCACTGGAAACACATTGCAGAAAGCAGAAAGGAGGGAGTACACCCACGATCCTAATGAAGTCTGACACCTAACGTGTAAAGTTAAGTCGTAGGAAGGTCTAAAATGCTTGTGCTGATAAATGGAGGAACGTCAATCCAAGAAAGGGGTCTATAATGCTAGGAATGAGCGCGACCATCTACGTTTTCATCTATGATTTCTGAAAACAATTGCTCGAAAGATAATCGATAATAATTCGATAGCAGCACGCTGTTTAACTCCCGTTGCCATAGCAATAGAACACGTCTCCATACTTCCGCTTCTCAAAATACGTACACTGGATGAATGTAACGATCTCAAACCTGCGCATGCGTGTTGAGGGGGAATGTTACTTCCACATGCCACCAGGAGTGCTTCGGGAGGTCATTTTGTTTGTGGTCTGCAAGCATGTGTGCATTGCTTTTTAGCGCACCCTCGTACGTGTCTAATTTACATTCAAAATGATAATCCAAACACTGTGCGAATATTTAAGTTAAATTACTAGATATTTCAGCTATGCGAATTTACAGCACGGATTTCGTCTCTGTACTGGTTGCAGGCCCTAGGGGCGACCATCTTTGGCGATATTCAGTTGCACTAGGAAATGGCATGAAAGGGATATGAATGATTGAATAAAAATCATTGCCACTCGCCAAATTGTGAGCCGCTTATCGAAGGTATACAGGGTTCGTCCGGAAAATAAGTGTACTGAGCTCAGGAAAAAAATTTATTACACTTTTACATATCTTAAGCTAATATTCCTCAAAATAGGACCCTTGTGAGTCGATACACTTGTTCCAGCGGCGTTCCCATTCCTGGAACGCTCCCGCGAAGGCATCATCGGGAACCTCTCGAAGACACGTCGTCACGGCCTCTTTGACGGCGTCCAAAGTCCCGTATCGCGTTCCTTTCAAACTCCTCTTTATCTTTATTTTTAAACAACGTTTTCTAAAAAATGTGGATCATTTTTGCAGTGATCTGCAAGTTGTGTCGCGATTTCCAAACGATTGAGTCTTTTATCATCACTGAGCACTTTCGGCACCAACTTTGCACAAATTTTTCGCTTCTGTAATTGCTCCCTAATAATCTCGTGCACTATTGTTTTTGGCACATTACACTGCTCTGCTATCATCCGAACACTAAGACGACGATCAGAGTTCAGTACATCGCGAACTTTTCGCACATTTTCGTCGGTGAGTGTCGTTGATGGGCGTCCAGGCCGTGGTTCGTCGTCGAC
The DNA here is from genome assembly GCF_022747635.1 of Hetaerina americana. Lineage (NCBI taxonomy): Eukaryota > Metazoa > Arthropoda > Insecta > Odonata > Calopterygidae > Hetaerina > Hetaerina americana. Next base: position 3,011,890 of record NW_027286985.1, on the reverse strand, counting down.
CTCTTCTCTGCCCTCCACGAACATCTTGTGCCACCGAAAGATCATGTTTCTGGACATGGCTGACTCCCCGTAAGCCTGGTTAATCATACCGACAGTTTCGGTAGACGATTTCCCAAGCTTTACCGCAAATTTGATGGAATAACGATGCTCCAAAAACTTCGGCATCGCGTTCGCGTGACGTGGGTCGAGCGTGGAGGTTCGCGTTAACAGAGCTCCTCACTACACCACAGCTCAGAGCCGACTGCCTTTTTCAGCGTCGCTTGCCAACATACCTTCCTTCAATCGCAGCCCGTCAGAGCGGTGCTGGGCGCGCCTGGAGCGGCGCGCCCAGCCCAGGAGTCAGTACACTTATTTTCCGGACGAACCCTGTATGCCAGAAAGTCTAGAATCAATACTTCTACAAACAAGGCTCAGATACGGCTAGATGTAAAAAAATCTGGACCGAATGACATCATTTGAATACTATTTACCGCAGGTCAGAGCCGGCTACGAAAAATAGGGACTCGTTTAATATGGTGCCATAAAAAGAAAAGGCTTTGCGATCTCATCCTTTTATTTCCTACCCGGCGAGCATTATCGAAATATTTTTTTGCCTGTATCTCTAGATTATATTCCTGGGAAAAAAATTCAAAATCCCATAGGTCGTAGATGAGGCCTACATTTCTGCTATTTTTTTGGTCACCAATGTGCTTCCGTCGCTTCCACGTCGAATTTGAGAGTAATAGAGGTACACACGGCAAAAGGATATGTTTGACGGTATCCATTTTTGGGTACATCCATATTTTCTGTTTTTTTTTAAATCTCTTTTTCAGATCGCATCTTCCACGAGATGTGTTCGCGCGGGATTTGAATGACCACCATAAAAAGATCATTTGCCGTTAGAGCACAAACACGAGAGAAATCTTCGCACGGGTCAAGAACAGAATTGGCGCGCTATTTCACATACCGAGCGACACATTCCAAATAATGTGCACACAGATAGAGAGGCTTGGAAAGGGAGTCGCTGCCTTCTGTTCATCTCCGGAGCAGCTGAACCCATTTATACCTCGCGCAAAATCGTTTTGTGACTCCGGTGATAATGTACAAGTGTATTTCACGCGCACAAGGTATTATAACTTACTCTTTTCCCGGATAGACGGACGGACGGGCGGCCGGTTTTATCTGGCCGGGCTCAAGGTAGGAGAGTCTCTGAAAAGGCTGGAGGCCGGTGGCAGTGGGCAACAAGCCCTTGCGGAGTGCGGTTCGTTCGTTTGCGAAACCTCTTTAAGGTAACCTCATTACGCCCCGTCATAAACCGGTTATTGGAACAGTGCTACGCCGTCATGTTTTGCGTGAAACTTGGCAAAACCGGGAAAGAGACTCATGGTATGGTGGCAGGCATGGGCATGCATGCTCAAGGCAGCTTATGGTGATAACGCCATGGGCAGATCGAGTGCTTTTTGTGGCGCAAGTTATTGCAGGAGGGTAGAGAAGATGCTTTAAGAGGCCGAAAGTTCGGGAAACCCTTCGACCTCAAAATAAGACAAAATATTACAAGAGCGAAGGCTTTGTTGGACAGGGATCGCAGATTAAGTGTTCGCATGGTTTCTGATGAGCCATAGTATGAGGAGAGACGGCGGAGGGGCCAACGGCGGAGCGAAGGAGGCGGCCAGCCCGGCGAATGGCGGACGTTCGGGAGCACCCCAGGCGATGATAATCGGGGATTCCCTTATACGTTTTGCCGGAGACCATTGCAGAAGGAAGGGAGCCTCCGTTCAGTGTTTTCCGGGTATTGGAACGGAACAATTGGAGAGGCAAATCGATAACATGAGTAGTCGTGGAGAAGAAAAAGTAGTGATTTTACATGTTGGATCCAAAGACATCAAAAGTGCCAAATCTGATGACCACGTAACCGGTTATATATGGGACCTGTGTACCGCTGCCAAATCAAAGTTTAGTAATGCAAAAATTGTAGTGACAGGTATTATTCAAAGAAGAGACGTGAACTACAAAAGAATCAGATACGTAAATGAAGGCATAGAATGGGTGTGTGAGAAAATGGGGGTTACCTTCATTGATCCTAATTGCCGAATAAGTGACTATCACCTGGGACGGGATGGTATTCAGTTGAATAGAAAAGGATCATTTTTATTCGCGGAATTGTTAAACGAAGTTGTAGAGAAGATCACCAAACGGGGAAACTACTAAAGGAAACCAGAGATGTTCACCGGACCTGCAAAGAGAGCGGAGTTGAGCCAAATGCCGATCCAGGAAGTGACATACCAGGCAGTAATGGGTTCATGCAAGGTAAGGGCTTAAAAGTTCTTCAGGTCAACTGTCGCAGCATAATCAATAAGCGGGATGATTTTCAGACCTTGGTTGAGGTCAGCGAGGCTGACATTGTAATAGGAACGGAATCTTGGTGGAGTAGTGACGTCTTCTCGAATGAAATCTTTCCGAAAGGCTTTACAATATACCGCCGAGACCGAGATACGAGAGGAGGGGGTGTTTTTATCTGCGTTAAGGAAGGCCTTCGTAATGTACTAGAATGGTCCGATAAGGACCATGAAATGATCTGCGTAAAATTATTAAGCGAGAATAACAAAAACTTCTTAAACATCATTGCCGTTTATAGAAAACCCACCGATGGCCTCCAGGTAATAGAGGCCCTTGCCGCCTCGTGCGCGGAAAACCCAGGTAGTCGAACCCTAATAGCGGGGGACCTTAACCTCCCCAACGTTCATTGGAGTGGCCCCACGGCAAGAGGTGGCAAAACCCAAGAGCTCGCTAATCGTCTCATTCAAAGAGAGGGTTTTACCCAAGTTGTAAACAAGCCCACAAGGGAGGGGAACATCCTTGATGTGTTTCTAGCTAGACCATACAATATGTTCTCGGAAGGAGAGGTAATTCCTGGTATAAGCGACCACTCAGCGGTATGTATCAATATTCAATGGGAATTCCGGGTACCCGAGAATAGGGTAGTAAGAAATTCGGTGTGGAGATACAGCAAAGGAGATAGCAATGGGTTTCGTACCTTGTTGAAGGAACGTTTTCAGGACTGGGCTTGTACAGGGGGAACTGTAAACGACATCTGGAACAGTTTCAAAGACATTGTCAACGAAGGGCTGGAAAAATTCGTTCCAAAAATGACTCTCAAAAGTAACACCGACCCCGAGTACTATAACTGCGCAATAAAAAAACTAAAGAGAAAGGCTAGGAGGAGTCACTCTATGATCAAGTATGGGAACCCATATCTGTGCAAATATAAATCGATAGTAAAAGAACTGAATAGGGAAAAGAGGGTAGCAAAAGAAGAATACTTAGTGAACATTCTCACTAAAAACGATACAAATAAATTTTACAAATACTTAAGAAGACGAAAAAACAGCCAGGTGAAGGTAGGCGTGATCCAAACCCAAGGGGGCGACATTATAACAGATGATGAAGGGAAAGCAAATGAGCTCAACAAGTGGTATGGAAGTGTGTTTAGCAAGGATTTCAGTGGAAACCTCCCCCCACGTGTTTTTCATGTTTGTGAAGGGGAGAACGTATTATGTCCGGGTGAACTAGTCATCACACCTTCAAAGAGTAATATTGTTATTCCTAAGTATATGAAGATCTGTGACCGCGAAGTTATGGACAAAGTAAAAAAGCTTAAAGTCAACAAATCGATTGGCCCTGACAACATTTCTGGAGACGCACTCAAATTAGGGTCAGAAGCAATGATACCGTATCTGCGCACCATTTTTAACATTACGTTAAATAATCATCAAATCCCCGATGATTGGAGGAAGGCTTATGTAATACCAATTTTTAAGGGTGGGACCAATGGCAGTGTAGAGAACTATCGCCCGATTAGCCTAACGTCTGTAACCTGTAAACTAATGGAGAAGAAGGTCGCAAAATATCTACGTGACTTCTGGGAGGATAAGGACTGGCTATTTAAATACCAACATGGCTTTCGCAAAGGGTACTCATGCGAAACCCAACTACTTGGACTCTGCCAGGAAATATCAGACTGCTTAGACAAAGGTAAAGAAATAGATGCAGTTATACTCGACTTCTCAAAAGCCTTCGACAGGGTTCCCCATGACAGATTGTTAGATAAAATTGGAAAACTAAATATTGATAAAAGAGTACTACTATGGACGAAGGCCTTCCTACAAGATAGAACCCAGCAGGTTCGTGTTGGGCACAAAATCTCAGAAGAAACCCGCGTCACATCCGGAGTACCTCAGGGTAGCGTGCTTGGTCCTCCTCTGTTTCTTTGTTACGTGAATGACCTTGCGGAATGTGTCAATTCCAAAATACGATTGTTCGCTGATGACTGTATACTCTATAGGGAAATCAGCAGCAGCAGTGATCGCGACGTTCTGCAGGGTGACATAGATAACGTGGCTAATTGGATCAAAATCAACAAAATGGAGATAAACATTGCAAAAACTATCCACATCTCATTCTCCAAAAGGAAGGCAGGTGAGGGAAGGGTATATAAAATAATGGGAGAAACGATTGTAACAAAAGATAATTGTAAATATCTAGGGGTACACCTAAGTAAAGACTTAGGGTGGGGACTTCACACAGATTATGTGGTAGGCAAGGCCTTTAAATCGCTCCACTGGGTCATGCGGAGCCTCAAAGTAAGCACTAAATCAACTAAAGAATTGGCCTACAAAACAATTGTAAGGCCTATTGTCGAACATGCGACCACAGTATGGGATCCCTTTGAAATAGGGCATGTGAAAAAATTAGAAGCAGTGCAAAGGAAGGCTGCCAGGTACGTTTTAGGGCGACATAGGCAGACCGACAGTGTAAGTGACATGCTAGGCTCACTAGGATGGGGGTCACTAAAGAACAGACGGAAGCTGAATAGACTGTGTGCCATTTTTAAAATATTGAAAGCTGACGGAGGCTGGAAAGAACTGAACGAGAGTGTAAATAAGCCATGTTATCTCGGCAGGAATGATCACCCGCTTAAAATCAAATACATGCCCCAAAGGACAAACACCGCCAAGTTTTCGTTCCTAAATATGGGAATCAAAGAGTGGAACCAGCTGCCTGATGAACTCTTTAAGCCCTTACCCAAAAGCATTAAATCATTTAGGCGTGAATGCAAAAGGTATACATGATGGGATTGTTAAATGACACTATTTAATGGCGACTATTTAATGACACTGTGATATGTTTTAAGAATGACTACTGTTTGTTATATCATGTCATTGCCACCCGGCTTATCGCCTAACAGCAATGTATCCCAAATAAATAAATATTACATCACTTTTAAGGAGAAATATATATATATATATATATATATATATATATTTATCCTTAATTATATTACAATAATATATTATAATAATATTATAATATTTATCCTTAAAAGTGATGTTATATATATATATATATATATATATATATATATATATATATATATATATACATGTACCTCCCCGGACTACAACCTTGACGTGGTGGAAGGGCTTGTGCGTTCCGATGACCCTTAGAGCTGTGCTGGCGGGAGTAATAAAAATTGCTCCTGGTAGGGTCACCCATGCCAGATAGGTCGAAGGTTAGGAGCCAGACGAAAGGTAGTCCACGCAGCGTCTGTTCCTCAGTGAGGCGGCTGCAATGGCGTCTGACCCCAGTGGGGCGGCCAGTAAGTGATGGTGTCACGTTAAAAACACTATTGAGGAAGGCAACGGGAAACCACCTCAATTATCATTCCCTAGAAAAATATGATGGACAATAGAGATATTTTGAGTCCTGGCAACCACGGGGCTCGGCCCAATCGGCCGTGTGTCGTGCCCGGCAGCGGGGGAGGCAAGGCTTCCGCGGTCGTCATCCCACGAAACCCTTGCAAGGGAAAACCAGCAGCAGCAGGACAGAAGACGCAGGAGAAGAAAACTAAATTAGTTAGAATAGGAACGTGCAATGTTAGGACAATGATGAGGACAGGGAAATTGGAGAATGTTAAGCGAGAGATGGAAAGGGGAAATATAGATATTTTAGGTCTATGCAAGGTGAGATGGAAACATAGCGGGGATTACTGGAGTGATAAGTATAGAATAATATACAGCGGTGGGGACGAGAGCCAACGAGGGGTTGCCATAGTATTAAATGAAGAGGTAGGAAGAAGCGTAGTCAACATAGAGCAGGTAACGGATAGAATACTACTAGTGGAGATAAAAGCAGAACCGACGAACTTAGTTATTATTCAGGTATACATGCCACCGAGCAACCATAAGGAAGAAGAGGTCGATAGGATATACGATCAGTTAGAGGACATGATCGCGTGTGTTCCTGCAGGGAAACATTTGATAGTGATGGGGGATTGGAATGCGACGGTAGGCGAAGGAAGAGATGGTGATGAGGTGGGCGACTACGGTTTAGGCACGAGGAATGACCGCGGGGAGAAAGCAGTTGAGTTCTGTAGGAGACAGGGGTTAGTCATCACCAACACTTGGTTTATACACCACAAAAGACGCAGGTATACATGGAATATGCCAGGTGACTCAGGAAGATATCAGCTAGATTATATCCTGGTTGGACACAGGTTTAGGAACAGTGTGATAAATTCGCACAGCTTCCCGGGAGCGGATGCGGACTCAGACTACAATTTAGTTGTTATGAAATGTAGCGTACGTTTCAAAAAGATAAGGCAGGGGCGGCGAGTTAGAAAATGGAATGTAGAAGCATTAAATGGGTTGAAAAGGAAGGAATACAAACAGGCGGTAGAGAAAATCATGGAGGATGGTAAAGAGCTAAGTACTATCGAAGAAAAATGGGAAATGATCAAAAAAGGGTTGTCTAAAGCCGCAAAAGACACTATTGGAACCGTTAACGCTAAAAGGACTAGGAAACCATGGATCACGGATGAGATGATTACAAAGATGGATGAGCGGCGAAAATGGAAGAATATAAATACAGAATTAGGCAAAATGAAGGACAAAGAATTGAACAATAAATTGAGGCGGGCAACAAATAAGGCAAAAGACGCATGGTGGAAGACGCAGTGCGAGGATATGGAAAGTCTGCAGAGGAAGGGTGAAATCGGTGCGCTGTACAGCAAAGTTAAATCGTTATCGGGAAGTAAGAAAGGAAGAGTTATGCTAACAGTTAGAGATAAGGCGGGTAAGGTAATAGTTGACGCAGGAAAGATCCAAGAGAGATGGAAGGAGTATATAGAAGAACTGTATAGTAAAGAACTCAGACCAACAAAGTTAGACATTGAAAAAGAAAATGACGTAGAGGAAGACAGCTTAGGTCCAGGCATACTAGACAATGAGATAGAAAGGGCATTAAGGGAGATGAAACTAAATAAGGCCGTGGGGGTAGATAACATTCCCGTGGAACTTTTAAAATGCTTAGGAAAATGTGGGAGGAAGAGGCTATATGGGCTGATCCGTAGTATTTATGAGGAGGGAATCTGGCCGGAAGACTTTGTGAGAGCAGTTTTAGTTCCGATTCCGAAAAAGGTAAAGGCCACGTCATGTGAGGACTATAGGACAATTAGTTTGATATCCCACGCAGCTAAAGTTGTTCTCAGGATCATAAACAAAAGGATAGAGAGTAGGGCAAATGATTACTTAGGGGATGATCAGTTTGGGTTTACGAAGGGGAGAGGTACGCGTGATGCCATTGCAGTAATGAGATTATTAATCGATAGGAATATAGAACACAACCAGGAGGTATTTGCCTATTTCGTAGATTTCGAAAAAGCGTTTGATAGAGTGAATTGGGAAAAACTTATGAGTATATTGCAGAAAATAGGAATAGATTGGAGGGAAAGGAGGCTAATCCGCAACCTGTACATGTCTCAGACTGCTCAGGTGCGGGTGGGAAACGGGGAGTCAGGATGGGCAGTGTTAGGAAGGGGTGTAAGGCAGGGTTGCCCATTATCACCGTTGCTGTTCAACCTGTATGCAGAGGAAATGATCAAAGAGGCATGGGAAGAACTCGAGGTAGGAATGAAAGTGGGCGGGGGATTCGTAAAATCAGTTAGGTTTGCTGATGACCAAGCTTTAGTTTGTCAGTCAGCCAAGGGGCTACAAGCATTGCTGAGTGAATTGCAAATTCAGTGCGACAGGTATGGGATGAGAATCAATATTAATAAAACAAAGGTTATGCGATTTTCTAGAAAGAAAAAGGGCAAGCTTAACATTAAAATAGGACACGTAGTCAACGTAGTAGGGACGTAAGGAGAAGAATTGCGCTAGGCAAAGAGGCTTTCACAAGGAGGAGGTAGTTGATGACAGGGACTTTGAGTAAGGATGTTAAGAAAAGACTCGTAAAAACTTTGATATGGAGCGTAGCTATGTACGGCGCGGAAACGTGGTCATTGAAGCAGGAGGATAGACGTAGACTGGAGGCTTTTGAAATGTGGGTGTGGAGAAGAATGGAGAAGGTGAAATGGACAGAGAAGAAAACAAATGAGGAAGTACTTGGTATGGTGGGCGAAGAGAGAGGTTTGTTGGGTGCAATCCTATGGAGGCAGGAAAAGTGGATGAATGGGGTGTTGACCGGCAGTGGGATGTTGAAGACTGTGATAGAGGGTAGAATGTTTTGCAAAAGAGGAAAGGGAAGGAACAGGATAGGGATGTTGGACGGGATGAAGGGAGGAAGAAAGTACTCAGAGATGAAGAGGGACCTGATATAGAGTAGGATGATGGATTTTGTGTTTTGTTAGGAGTAATAAAATATTTATTTGGTAGTTGTGTCCATCGAAAAACCTACCTTTACAGGTAGATTACCTTAAAAAAAAAATATGTATGTATATATATATATATATATATATATATATATATATATATATATATATAAATATATATATGTATATATATATATGACCAGACCAGACCAGAACCCCATTTTGTCTGGGCGTTTGCCCTATCTTGTAAAACTGCTTCGGTGCGACATCGTCCACCCCTTCAGCTGTAGTGGTTGTACAATTTCACATGGGATATAATAACAAACGAAAGTGTAAGTGACGAACGTGTACCTTTCCAGTGTTAGTGAAGGAGATGTTGAAAGAAAGACCACTAGTGGGTTGGCAATTGGCCGTAAATTAAGAAGAGAAACTAAATTAAATTACCTTAACTTAAGGGCTGGAACATGTTGCCCATTATCACGTCAACACGACGTTAACTAATCCTATATATTTTAAAATTAAACATATTACTATAAATCTGGTCTACAAACAACTTTTTTTTTTGTTTTGCATATACAATTTATATTTATGTATAAATATATATATATATATTTTTTTTTCAGTCTTTTTTTTGTTTTTTTAATTGTTTTTTTTCCTTTTTTTTATGTTATTAATTTTTTTTTCCTGTTTTTTTTTTCCTCTCCGATAGGCATTTGGTTGCCCGACAAGCCCGTAACATTGATTCGAGCCTGGGCCATCTGGCAAAGAAGTTATAATTTTAATTTAAATTATTATTTGATTAAATACTAACAAGTATTGTAATACTTAAAATATAAAAATAAGAAGTAAAAGTCATAGGAAAGAATTCGGTTTTGTTACCGAAATATTATTTCTTTTGGAAGTCTGTAGCTCGGACGGCGTTTTCTATGTAGGGAGTAATCCCATATGTTTTTTGTAAGCGTGTTACGTGGAAGGGACCTCTCGAGTCGTTCAGCTTGCGCTCGAATGAAGTCGTGTACTTTAGGTATTTTGTGTGCGTTTCTGATCTCGTGTATTGGTACGAGTTTACTCTGGTTTGTGAGGTAGCGAAGTGTTTTATTCTGGAATGTTTCTAAGCGATTTCTGTCTGTTTTTGTCGCGTTTCCGAAAATTTCGCAACCGTACAGCATCCTGGGGCGAACATCGTATGTAAGGTAAAGTCTAATCTTTGCGCGGTGCGTGAGGCGCGATTTGGTGCACAAGAGTGGGGATAGGAGTGATCTAGTGCCCCTTGCTATTTGTAAGGCATGCTGTACGTGCGTGGCCCATGTCAGTCTGTAATCGAAATGTATCCCTAAGAATTTGTGTGAGGATTTCGTCGGAGTACGCACGGATTGAAAGGTTAGAGGTTTTTTTGGGAAATAGCTTCGTCTCCTCCGAAAGTCGACAACAACACTTTTCTCAGCATTAATTGTTACTTTCGAGTCGACGGTCCACTTTTCAAGTAAAGAGAGGTGGTTTTGTATCTTTCGGAAGGCACACGTGCCACTCCAAGATCTTGCCGCGATAGCAGTATCGTCGGCGAACATGAAAGTTTGAGTTTGTGGAGAAGAAGGAAGATCGTTGACATAGCAGTTGAAGAGAGTAGGAGATAATATGGCGCCCTGCGGGACGCCACAATTTATCTGTTTCCCGGTTGACAGAGCTCCGTTTTCGGCGACATGTATAGCTCGTGAAGCGAGAAAACTATGGATCATCTTGATGAGATGTATTGGAACCCCGATTTTAATTAATTTAAGTATCAATCCATCATGCCAGACTTGGTCGAATGCCTTGGCCACATCCAAGAACAACACTGCAGTGTGTTGGTTGTTCTGCATGCCGTGGCTGATATACTCTGCTAGTCTGAGTATTTGCAGGGAGGTGGAATGTCCTTCCCGGAATCCCATTTGTTCCGGTCGTATTACGTCATTGGTCCGTAGGAAGAGGTCTAGACGGGCTTTCAAAATCATTTCAAACAGTTTAGAGATAGAGGAAAGTAAAGATATAGGTCTGCGGTTAAGAGGAATTGTCGGGTCTTTGCCTGGTTTGGCAAGCAGGCAAAGTTTTGCTATTTTCCAGGAATCGGGAAAATAGCAAGAGGAAAGGCAGTTATTAAATAAGCCCAGCAAATGACGAACGGCCGGCAGTGGCGCGTTCTTTAAATGCCTGTTTGAAATGTCATCAATACCCGGGGCTTTTTTCGGGTTCAAGTATTTAATTGTCATTCTTAGCTCCGTCTCTGTAACTGGTTGGAAAGGCGGAGTCGGAAGGAAACTTAGGCTACTTACAGCAGCCTCAGCCTCCCCGTCCTCCACAGTTCTTGGCCAGTCATTTCGAAGAGTCATGGTTCCCTGAAATGCGTTGGCGAGGATTTCTGCCTTGTCATTGGCGTCAAAATACAAGTTGTTATTGTGCCTGATGGGCTGGTCAGGACGTCCTTTTTTGGTCAATTGCTTAGCAACCTTCCAAAGGGAACCGTCGTCGAAGGAAAGGTTGTCGAGTTTGTCTCTCCATTGGTCATTGAACCGATTTCTGATCTCGCGTTTGACGCAGGACGCGAAAAAGTTATAACGCCGTTTATAGGCGCCATCCCTGGTTCGCGCCCATTGTCTGCGGGCCTTGTTACGCTGTTTTATGAGCATCAGGATGTCGTCGGGTAGGGCATTTGAAGGGGATGGATGAGGGTACGGGAGTGATGCAAGTGCATGCGCTTCCCGCATTGTTTCTGTAATGGCAAGGACATGCGCGTCAATATCCTGCCTGTCTGAGGAATGTGGGATGGGGATTGCTGTGAAGGCGTTTTCTGTAAGGGTGGCGAACTGTTTCCAGTTCGTTCTTACAGGGATGGAAGGAGGTTGCTCATAAGGGACAGTCGCAATGTTGGCTTTAATCGGGTAATGATCACTGGAGAGATCGGGTAGTACCGTTGGAGTCTCTATGACAGGTAAGTTTTTGGTAAGGCAGAAATCGAGGATGTCCTCTCCTCCACGACTGTCAATGTGCGTCGCCGTTAGTGGCACTTCAACGTCTAGCATGATGGAGTTTACAATATTAAGCAAACGCCGGCCATTACTATTCGCGGACCGACACCCCCATTCTGAATGTTTTGAATTCCAATCGCCGATGGCTACGACGCGTCTGTCAGCCGGGAATAAGGGACGAATTTCGTCAGTAACAATAGTTTTACCACAAGGTTGGTAAGCTGAATAGATGTCAAGGTCACCTATGGGAGTTGGGAGTCGTATTCCGACGCATTCTAATGTACTAAGGGCGTGTGCTTTCAATGCCTTGTGTTTTATTGAGGATTTAACTGCGATAAGCACGCCTCCACCGCGAGCGGATGGGCGGTCTCGCCGATATGTGTTATAATTAGGTATTGTGAATTTGTGACTTGGTTTCAGATGCGTCTCCTGAAGGGCGACTACATCAAAATTGCCAGAGCTTATAAAGTTTTTGAATTCCCGTTGGCGGCCGAGTATGCCGTTGCAATTCCAACTGAGGAGGCAAATGTTGCGGAGCTTACTAGTCATTAAGCTCGTGCAACTCGCATAATTGCTGGAGCATAAAGATTTTTTTCTCCGTTTTTGTCTTTAAGAGACTTAACTGGTTGTGTATTGACATGAAATATCCAAATAGTGACTGTTCTCCGTGTACGGGATTTGAAGTAGGGAGATTTGGTAGGTGACTGTTAGAGGAAGAAGAGGACTGTGAAATAGCGCCACCGGGCATTAGAGGGTTGATAACATGGGGAGGAGGGATTCTAGGAGGGGGTAAGGAGGGAAATAGGTTGGTGGCAGCAAAAGATGTTTGGCCCTGCAAAGGACCTTGAGCTCGTGGAGCCCAAGCGTTCCTGTTGGGAGCCGGGGCAGGTATAAATGTTTTCCCTTGGTCTGATCCTCGGGAGTTTGTGTCGCGCTTTTCACGCGCCAATCGTCGCTGGTTTTCCCATTTATAGACGGGACAACCGCGATAATTGGCTGGGTGGTCCATTGCACAATTCACGCACCTCGCGGGCGTAGTGCGGTCTTTTTTTTCGCATTCGGTCGTTAGGTGCGCGCCGGCACACTTAACGCAACGGGGCCGAATGTCGCAATAATTTTTTGTATGCCCGAAGCTCTGGCATTTGTGGCACTGTATCACGCCCTTAGGTTTTGTGAATTTGGTGATGTTTACTCGCATGGTCAGCAGCCATTCGACTTTGAGGAGATCTCCTGGTTGTGGGTCTTTGGTGAGTATTACGTGGAAAACTGGTATCAGTCTCTTGGTGCCTGTGGTTTTCCCTAGTTCTCTATCTTTTAGGGTAGGCTTAGTAGTAGTTAATTGGGTAACGCTTTTGGTTACGAACCCTAGACGTTTCAGTTCGTCTTCCAAATCAGTCGAGCTGACGTCGCCTACCAGGTTTCTAACACAGAATTCACTGAGTCTGTCGGTGGGAATCTGGTACGAAGAGAATTCTAATTCCCTTTTGCGCAAAATTTCTTTCGTCTTAAAGTAATCTGCAACGTTTGCGCAATTGATGGCGACCCTGTTCGGTCCTTTAAGCGTGCACTTAGGGGGGGTGAGGAGGTTCGTTGTAAGCTCCTTTGACAGCTCTACCCACCCAGTAACGTTGTGAACTGTAATTGCTGGGATTTTGGTGGTTTTTGGGACAGAGGGCTGAGCCTCCATCACCTCCGGCGTGTCTAAGGGGGCAAAACTATTCGTTTGCGTTATCTCTGGGGATTCCACTACCCTGCGTCTTTTTAAGGGTGTGCCTTTCTTTCTGGAAACGACAGTGAAGCTGTCGTCATCCTGACCATGCGAGGTTTGCGCTTGTGGGCCAGTGTGTGTATTCATAGCGAGCGGGAGGGCTAAAGTGGCTTCCGCTGAAGAGGTGGACGGTTGGCATGGTTGGTCACAATCGGGGACAATGGTGTCCTTTGCACGTGGCTCGTTTGGTTTTTGAGCTTTTGATTTTAACAGTTTTTCTCTGTTAATGGCCGCTATAGCTATTGCTACAGCAGGAGACGGTGAGGCCGGTGTATGCGATTCACTCGCGTAACCGGTGTTTCCAGAATGCATGATTTTAACGGCCCCTTCTGGTTTCAATGACGGATCTAGAGAGCAGTTTTCTGCGTTTTTAGGAGCCTCCTTTGAAGGGGGGCCGTTTTTGTTGGGTACCGTAAGGGTGTATACCGGTTTAAACATGCCCTGCAACGGCAGTGCAGGGGGCAGTGTTTTACCCTGTCCCTGGGCCTTTTCGATGTCCATTAGAAGGACAGGATTAGCCTTCGGAGCGATATGTTTCGGAGCAAGAGTTTGCTCCGAAATGGTACGATTTACAATAAGACTGTAGCGTACATGAACAATGCTACAAACAAAATTATATGTATATATATATATATGTATATATATATATATATATATATATATATATATATATATATATATATATATATATATATATATATATATATATGCTTTCGTAGACGTAACACGGAAGTGCCGAATAGTACAATACACAGTAACACACAATATAGAAACACTAAAAAGAAGAACACTCACCCGTATTTTCTTGATATTTCGACGGAAACAATCCGTCTTCATCTGAAGATATAGATCATTACTTCTATATCTTCTGATGAAGACGGATTGTTTCCGTCGAAATATCAAGAAAATACGTGTGAGTGTTCTTCTTTTTTTGTGTTTCTATATTGTGTGTTACTGTGTATTGTACTATATATAAATATATATATATATATATATATATATATATATATATATATATATATATATATATATATATATATATATCCATCCTTAAAATTGATGTGCATTGAAGTGCGTGCGAAGTTGGTGCTGCGAGTGCTCTCGGACGAACAAAAGGAAATTCGAACGCGGATCTGTCAACAGCTTCTCCCCCATAATAAAGAGAATCCAATTGTTGTAGACATTGCCCCACCAGACTTCTTCCTCTTCTCCCGCCTCAAATCCGTGCTGAAAGGACGTCACCATGGCTTGGTGGAAGCGTTACAACCGACCGTGACGAGGGAGCTTGGCAGTAGCATTCCGGGTGCCGCCTTCCAGAAGGCGCGTGAGACGCGAAAATTGCGCAGGCAGCGGCGTGCGGAAGCACAAGGGTGCTAATTTGAAGAGTTCCGTGTGAATTTCTCAATTCTGGCAATACATTTTCAGACGAGTCAGTGCTACTTCTCTTGGGAAAGACTTTGTATTTCAGTTCACTAAAAAATGATGCCAAAATGAAAACCAGAGAAATATCATGAGGCTACATTTCTCCAATTAATTTAAAAAATACACGTTTGTCGATTTCTTACACTGCGGGATTGGTATAATTTCTCGGAAATAAATTGCTTACAAAGAAGTTCCAACTCATGCATTTATTACATGGTGATAGCCGAAACATAAGTACAATAATCATTTTCTTTGACATACTTACAAATCATTGCATCTAAAGCCCAGGGGCTACGGCATAGGATATATCACCACACACCATGTAGGAATTCCAATAAAATACAACGAAGCCTCGATTTTCAATTGAATACTAATTTTTTTATGAAATATATTTGCCATTGAAAATTAATAATGCTCTCTGATTTAATTACATTTCCCCTTATAGCACGGAAATGGGGATAAGATATGTTTTCAGTCCAAACAGAAAAATTACTGACTAGATTAATTGTGTCCAAAGTCTGTGGGGCCTGGCTGATGTGGGGAGAAGATTTAAGAGTGAGAAATGTGGAATAAGATGAGTTAGGGACGGAAGGAGGGGGGTATGGCTGACGCAAGGATCTCTCACTTTTTGGCGTTTGAAGGGTTTGTGTTTGTTCCTAAGATACTACCACGGCTAAGATTTGATCACATCGCAAACTTGTTCAACGAAAATGAAAGGATATCTTCGGCGGGATTCTCGAACAATTTGACACCCTTGACCCTCAACTAGTTCATCCCGAGATACGCATGAGGAATGCTGCATAAAATGTAGAAACGTGAAATATAATTGGTTGGAGCTACTGGATTTCGGATAATTCGCATAAATTCTATGCACTTTGTCTAGGTTTCTAAAGGGCAATATATATTAATACTCAATATTAGTGCTCAATCTGGTTAACTGCGGCTGAAATTATACGTGGATTTCCGAATTTAGTGGGATTGGGAGCTAAGGGCAACGTACAGCCGCGTCAGCTCCAAACGGACCAAAAGCCTCATTATCTATTCCCATCCACATCGTGTCCCGAAAGCCGTCACACGTGCGTATAGCAAGGAAAGTTGTAGGAAACAACATTTCATAAGGGTGGTGGGATGTTATAAATTTGTTTTATGAAAGGATCGTAAAGCAAAAAAGCCAAAGAACAGAAGAGCCTACGTATCACAGAGACTGAGCGCTTGTAGCATGGATTTGTTTTGATCACAAACTGTGCAAAGTGAGGACGGGTATTTGAACCGGAAGTAGTCATAATGTAATTTGTCTCATTTTGTGAAGAGTGTGCGTGTAATCCGCCGGTATTTCGTGTGGGACTTAATAAACCTTTATGTTTCTCGAATAAACTCGAAAGTGTTTTACATATATGGAAATCTAAGGCTTGAAGACACTATGCTTAAGTCAAGATCTTGTTTAATTTTGTGTACGCTTCCCTGAAATATTTTCTTCCCTCAATTTGTTTTTATTGCAAAACAATTTAAGGAAACATAGTCACGAGTGGAGACGAAACGAAACAAAAATATGTGCGTTTCCCGCATAAATACATGGGCGATACTCAATAGTTAAAATAAAATATCGCTACTAAAAACTTCAATGTCAGATGTCAGTTATATATTTAATTTGAAACAAGGCATATTGAAATGTAATGAAATAATTGACTTTGTAATTCCACACACTTTACACAAAAAAGTGTGTGGAATTACAAAGTCGATTATTTCATTACATTTCAATATGTTATGCAAATTCCACAAAGTTACGCCTGAGACAACAAATTTTTTTTGAAACAAGGCGTTATCTTATTGATTTTATACTTTGCATCAATCCATTATCAGTCAATTGGCCTTTTACACCGGATTATACCAATAAAAATAATATTCTTATCAACGGCACTCACTAACACCCCGACCCAAGCCGAGGAAAACGCTTCCTTAATGCCTTGTCATCTGCGGACTCATTAATATATTATGCAAGGATATTTTGGCAAATAGATTTCCGTGATGCATTTATGTTGCGAGACCTTTAACTAGGACGGATTCAAATTATTTTTCGATTCATATTTGAACATTACTTTAAAATCCCGCCGTTTCAATCCAAAGGACCATTACGCGAAACATTTAAACTACTACCACTAAATCATCAGATTCTAGAATGCAAAATAAAATATCTTGAGTGGTTAATTTCGATTCGTATGCAAAGGAAACTAGTGGAATGTTATGGCTTCAAAATAAAATGCCTGAGTGTAATTAATGTTAGGGCTCTCGAATGGCTTTTTAGAATTTCGCGTGTGATAGTTACGCGAAAGCCATAAAAAGGGAGCAGAAACAGGTAATGTTTCTAAAGCACGTTCTCTCGAGCAGATGTATATTTCACGCTTGCTCACTTCTTTTTCGTGCGAGAACTTCGTAATTAAATTGAACGTTCTAGACTCCCTTCGTTCGGATTCAAGGCACAGCGTCACCAAAATTAAACTTCGTCTCCAAAGTTGCATTCGAAACTTTTTATAGCAATGCAGCTGTTATTCGCTATTCCATAGGATGACGCCCGCGAAACAAAAGTTCTTCTAGCGTAGAGAAACTATCTCTGTGGTTTACCGCTGCAAGAGGTAAAAAGGTAAAATGTACAGGAGCGTTAATTATGAATTCGAAAGCAAAGCAGTCGGTTTTCCATTATAATCCCTCGCGATGGTGAACTCCCCTCGCGAAATCCGCCGCCAGGAGACGATTAAATAACTGCACGGCGGGAGTATGCAAAACGGTGATTACACGGCTAAACTACAGGGGAGTCAGTCGGTAGAGTCATTTTAGATAAAGGGGATCTGCTCTCTGGATTATGCACCCCGTGCATTTATCAACAGGCTGTTGCCCTGTGCGAACGCAATACTTTCGAGGCACGTAAATGCGGAATTACTGCCTTCCATAATCCCTGGGAAACGATGTGAAGACTGTTAATTTTGCTTTTTTTCTGTTCTCTCCGTCATTAATCCTAGCTTATGAGACCGTTTGACTAATTTTTTTACGCGAATTGAAATCAAGAAAAAAAATAGGGTGAGATTTGTGAAAAAATTACAATGTTTGGTAAATTACGCTAGTGATCGTTAAATATGGCACGTTATTCATCTTAGTTATGACAGCTCAGCGAAAATATTGATAACGCCTAAGTTCAACGGGTTGATGACCGATGGCACATTATCATGGACTGGAAAAGGCAATTTATATTAAAGGGGAACATTATTGGGAGAATCCTTCGTGAACCTAAAATAGACGCAATTTATCCTTGATCAAGTGGCCTCAATTTAAGGTGACTTTTCTGTATCATCTATCCTAGCAAAAAATGGCCAAATTTTAGAGAAAGCAGATGTGCTGGCATAGATAAATTGGTCTCGTTCTCCTTAAGAGCCCAGGTTATCTCAGCCTGTTGTGAGGATTTATTGAGAATGTAAGAGTTTGTGCGGTTCTCCGAAGGAACAATCGCTTTCCAGCTTCGTACAATCGGAGAGGATGACGTTGCCAACTTCGTCTCGGTGCGTTAAAACGTCGTTATTGAACTGGGAAAACAAAAAGTCCATTTCAGTGTGAGCGAAGACTGAATGCCATGCAGTGCTATAGCCTCGACTCGATATCCGTTTCATTCCTCGTGTTCGTGGCTCCAGAATTTGTTTCAACAACCACCTCTCGCATTGCTCCACAGATTATGAAGCGTCCGCTGAACTCCCTTCCTGAAATACAAATCAACATGGGCAATGCCATCACCTGCCTCTCTACCTTCGAAAGAGTTAAACGCAACTCTCGTGAAGCAGTGTGTGAAAATGGGTATACTTCCAGAACGCACGCTTATCGGGTGATCGCCGTAATCGTTTTTATCCGTTCCACACACGGCCCTCTATTCGCCGTAAAATGTACCGACGCGGGTCGATTCAAATTGAAGCGTGATGGGTACGTGGAGAAAAGGGCGTTGAAATGGACTCGAACGAAATATACAGCTGCTTATTTTGGTAGCAGTCGTAGACAAAGTATCACTCGAGGAAGAAAATGCATATTTATTACCTGATTTTTTTATTGCAAATTCTAAAAAGAGAGTAATTTTAAACGCATGGAGTGGTATTTTCTAAAATTTCCAATTAAATGCTTTAAGGATTTCATTTTTCTCATGACAGATAAATAATCCAAATTTAGATTACAGTGTCCAAATATTTGGATAATTTATCCCACAATTACTATCGGTAATGATAGAATAATAAAATATTCTTTACGAAGAGTATTAAAATTTATCATTTTTCATTCAATCATTAACAGTTTTAGACACCCAAATTGGTTCAGTTTTGAAATGGCCGAACTGCCAACGGCCCAAATT
This sequence comes from Hetaerina americana, assembly GCF_022747635.1. NCBI lineage: Eukaryota > Metazoa > Arthropoda > Insecta > Odonata > Calopterygidae > Hetaerina > Hetaerina americana. The sequence goes on along the minus strand of NW_027286985.1, from coordinate 2,992,694 downwards.
CCAGCTCAAGTCAAATCGGTCGATGGAAAAAAATTAAGTATTATTCGCAAACCATGAATATCGTGTGAATCGCTGTAAAATTTAGAATGAAAGTCACGACAATTCCTACAAATAATCTCGAAATAGCAAAATGCTCTAAAAAACTCCATTTTGAGTTTTCTTCAGAGCACTGTATACTAATATATATATATATATATATATATATATATATATATATATATATATATATATATATATAAATAAATATACATATATATATATATATATATATATATATATACTATACCTTGATCAAAAATTTCCCGGAATAACCACCGTGTGGCGCTCCCATCGTTCCGATTTGAGTTCTGTTTTTTTTGTTAAATTGGTACATCTGTTGTTGATATTCCCTTTAAATCTTAGTGTCATAACTTGACATTTGCAAAAGTTACGTAGCCAAGAGTACATCTATCTCTGTGTGTGTTGGCGATTTTTTACAATTGCAGAAATGGATTTAAATTTGCAACAACGAACTTGCATTAAATTTTGCGTAAAAAACGGATTTAGTGGCGCACGGACGTTGGAAATGTTGGAAAAGTGTTTCGGCGACGATTCTCTAAAAAAAACGGTCGTTTACCAGTGGCACGAGCGGTTCAGAAGTGGTCGTGAGTCAATCGAAGATGATGAACGCAGTGGCAGACCATCGACATCGAAAGTCGGTGAAAAAATTGATAAAGTAAAAGAAATGTTGGTCAATAACCGTAAATTAACCATCAGAGAAATAGCGGAGGACTTGAACATTGCCTATGGATCCGCCCAAGACATTGTGGTTAATGATTTGGGTTTCCGTCGTGTAGCAGAGCCAAAAGACCTCAATTTCATGCAAAAAAGAGACCGTGTTGACGTCGCAAAAGACATGATTTGCGAGGCTGAATCCGATCCCACATTCATCAAAAGGATCATTACTGGAGACGAGACGTGGGTTTATGAGTACGACACGCAATCCAGACATCAGCCAAGTGAATGGCGTTCACCAAATGAGCCGAGACCAAAAAAACCACGTCGTTTTCAGTCAAAAAAGAAGGCAATGCTGACGGTTTTCATGGATTACAACGGTGTAGTGCATCATGAATTTTTGCCAGAAGGCCAGACAGTAAACAAAGAGTATTATTTGGGCGTTATGAGACGTTTGCGTGAAGCAATTCGCCGAAAGAGACCAGAAATGTGGGCAGAAAACTCGTGGATTTTGCACCATGTTAACGCACCGTCGCACAGTGCTATCATTATTCGTAATTTTTTGACGAAAAATGCAACAAATACCATCCAACAGCCACCGAATTCACCTGATTTGGCTCCCTGTGACTTCTTTCTGTTCAATCGAGTTAAAAAACCATTACGGGGAACGCGTTTTAGCAGCCGAGAGGAAGTAATGGAAAAATCGCAGGAAGCACTGATGGACATACCGAAAACCGAATATAAAAAATGTTTCGAGGATTGGATCAAGCGCTGGCATAAGTGTGTTGCAGTCGATGGGGATTACTTTGAAGGGGACAATATAGATTTAGATGAATAAACTTGTATTTTTAATTTTCTGAATAAATTCCGGGAAATTTTTGATCAAGGTAGTATATATATAGATATAGATATAATGAAGCAACTACTATTTTTAAAACGTAAGCTAGAAAAACTCTTAAGTGATACAATACTTTTCTTTTAATATTTAATTTTCTTGAGAAGTTAGAACTGATAAAATAATTTTAGGATGAACTGCATTTACCAGTTAAACCAGCCTGAGCTGGAATTTATTTCATTGAATATATTACGAGGGTAAGTCAATAAATAACTCGCAAAACTGGATAGAGGCAATAATATTCAAGGTGACTTCCTAAAATTTATTTCAATTATCCACATAAACACCCTGTACATTCAAGCACTCATCCCATTCCTTTATAAGTCCTTGATAGCCGGCAGCAAAGAAGTCTTCTGTTTGCTGTAGCAAACGCGAGTAATCTCTACGGCCTTCGGCATCCTCATTTTCAAAACGTCGGCCACCCAAAGGACCTTTCAGGGGCCAGAACAGATGGAAATCACTTTAAGGGGACTAAGTCGGGACTGTACGATGGATGTTCCAAGTGTTCCCAAATGGAATGTTTGCAACAGCTCCTGAGTTTATCCTGCTGATATTTGCGACTTATTTTTTGACATACAGTCGTATATTGGCATTAACTTTGAGGCAAACGCAGTTAATAATCAATTTGCCGAGTTAAGTCAAATTCTAACTTGTATGTAATCCATGAGGAGATGGAAGTCTTTTTTTTAGCATAATAGATTATCTGATGATAAAAAAGAGGAAAAGATGTGTGCAGTAAGAGCTTGAAATTGCCCATTTACGGGGGAATATTATGTAATTGCAGTGACTGATTTTTGATGCAACGTTTTAATAGAAATAATATTCAATATTTTCATCAGTCTCACTTTGCTGAATACCAAATCGGCTTTGCTGGCGTTATCTAAAGGCAGAACTGAAACCTCCTTACGTATTATTTCGAAGCAGCTAGTCGATCTCAAAAAATCCGTATCGATCCTTCCGACCTTAAATTCCCCTCCGGATTTCCATTAGTCATACTTCCCGAAACGACCGCTTCCTCACTCGTCCTATATCATTCTCATTTCCTTCCACGCACTCCCCCTTTTATCTTCGAATGCCACTTTTGTAAGTGATCTCCAATATCTAGTTCCGCAACAGACTTCAGGTTTATTTATGGGCCTCGCCTTTAGACGTGACTTCCATTTTACTCGTGTCACCGCTATCCCAAGCGAACGGGCAGGATTCCGAAGTTTTGCGAGATTTCATGATCCCACTCCGAGGCCGAGAAGATTACGAGAGAACTCGTCATTTGACGGGCGAGAGGGGTTTTGACAGTGCGCTGAGATGATTTGCAGTAAGTGCCGCCGGTGTGTATCTGCTTGCTCTCAACGACGGAACCGCGACAAAAACCTCAGGAATCATTGTGTCTTCATTTGTACATCAAACACTACCGCATGACGCCGTCGCGCCTTCCTTGGCAAAGTATTGTGTTACTCACACGGGGGAAAAAGTTGTTAGGTATATTCACCACACGTCAGGATATCTCGGTGTGATCTCCAAAGAAATTTCATTTATCTCGCATGAATATGAAAAAGGTACTCATACCAGAAACAGCAGAAAGGTACATTCATGAATAATGGAAGTAACTGAGTATTCCTCAAAATTTTGTTTTTCGTAAGCATATGAGAATACAATGAGATAGGTATCATAAACTCGTGATCACGGAATACAGGCGACCATTTCCATCATCATATGGTAATTCCGTCTCTTCTCAAGACTGAATTCACAATTCACTCGCCTTTGTGCTCTTTGCTTTGGCTTAGTCCAGCTTGGCGAAGTCGGATGCAGTCGAATTGCTCTCTTCATGCTAAAGCCCCCGAATCGACGAAGAAATATCATTGAAAAAGTCCACTGGAAGTGTGTGTGCTTCGTAGACCATGGATTATTTTACTGCAACGAAAAAAGTCCAATTTATCCATATAGTTTCCCATATTGTTTCATTATTATTTCTTTACAACGTGATACCACACCATCACATTTTCAGAGATTACTATTGTTTTAATTGAATATCGATGAAATGATGTGTACATTTTAATGTATTTATGGAGTTAAACTCCCGCCAACAGATCAGAAATATAGTGCTGCAAGACATGCTCAGAGAATACCTCGAAAAATAAGGGATAGGTTCGAACTTCGGACCGGCATTAAGTTGCTCTTGCGGTGGGAACTTAACTCGAGAAATAAGCGGGCGGAGAAGGAACGGGAAAACATTTGGTCGAACCGCGTCACATGTTAATAAAACCGGTGCGCTGAATGGAGGGGACTAGGATGATGTTTGCACCAGAGGACGTAAGAATGGGAGGGGAGCAATAAGATGGAAGTCATAACACAGTGAATAGAGAGAGAGAGAGAGCGAGAGATGGGTGGGAGGAGAGTGATTTGAGACGGCTGACGCATGAAAAAATGAAAAATTTCCCGAGACAACAAGGAAGAGGTAGATCGGAATGCGAAAGGGGTGGAAGGAAGAAGGGGGTGCGGTTGCAAAATAGTTTGAGGGTTATGGTAGGGTCGGATAAGGGGGATGAAGCCGGGCTGGAGCGCTGCGTGTGGGGGGCGGCAGTACAGATGTGACTCGGTTCACACGAAGGGGAGGAGCGGGGGTTTGTCGGGCGGTGGAAGTTGCTTATCGGGCGAATAGGAGGGAACAACGAAGGTTGGGCACTAACGAAGGAAGCAGAATATATTTGGTTCATTTTTTAAATATCATTTTCATGAAACGAAAACTTTCAAGGGCAGCTTTCAAAGATTTTCATAAACCCAACATTCTAATCCTCCAAAATCTGTAACGCTTACGAAATTGAAGAAAAATCTACAAACGTTATGGCAATCGGGCAATCCAAGTTATGTTAAGCCTTCAATGGATTTTAACTTGAACAATATACAGAAGATTGAAACGCGGCGACGATGACGAAGAAAATGAAATGAAATGTTTTCGCCCAATCCTCCGATATACCTCAAAGCTCTCTCTCGGGATCGATATTTTACTGGTTCGTAACATAAGAACTTCATGACACGCGAACACTCTCCAAGGTTACTGGTTTTTTTTAACAGATTCTTAGACTGAACATCTATAAGAAAGATACTATCTTTAGCTTTATGATTATACACATTACAAATAAGTTGTCACTAACAAAAGACTGCATAATTTCACATATCAAACGTAAGCATCCGTTAAATTAATAGTCAATTTTCATCACCTATTGTGACAATAGATGATGAAAATCTTGTTTTAATTTAAAGACAAAATTCATAAATATAAAAATATTTCTTTAAGTATGCTAAGTATTTTTTAATGTGATGGAGAAACTGTATTTACAAATATGAACATACATTCGTGGTTGGAATTGCAAATATCCAGATAAATTTAGCACTACCGTAGACGGAAAAGCCTTTTAGTGCACCTAAACTTATGCTCAACTTGTTTGCCGGAAACTTGAGACAGAGTGAGTGGTGCTGTCTAGAAAGATTCAATTATAATTCACTAATGTAAGGGGAAACGTCTTTCTTAAATTCATGTCAAAACTACGTTCCCGTGAAACAACACATCGTCCCTGTTTCCATTAAGCAGTTGAAATGTCCACGAATGAATTACAATAATTTAGCACGTACTGATTGTCATCAATATATGTCAATTTAAAACAGTAAAACAATTATGATAACGTAAATAAAGTCCTAATACATCGAAATAAATGCAGCGATTGTGAATTATTTATAAAAATTTGTTCACAAAATAAAATTACACAATACGTTTTAAAAAGATTTTAAACAGCACTTACACTGGGCAACATTAATAGCATTAAGGAATGATAATGTATCAAGTTATAAAAATAAGAAGATCCAAAAGAATATTGAAAATAAAATTAAGTTGCGTTGGGGGATTAGAAAACTTTGTCGAATTTGGTGATGAAAAATCATGGGTAAGAGGTGATTTTTTAATATTTGGAAAGACAGCTTTTGTGGCGATAATGATCGAAGGAGCACTGTGAATGACTACAGGGTGGAATCAACGAAGACTTTTATGAAGATATCATTGAGAGCAAAATTTAGACGAGAGTAACTAAGCACTTGATTAGCATCACCACCTGAAGCGGACTGACACCTATCGCTTTCTGCAAGGTAGTGTTCAGAGCTAACTGGATTCTCCACAATACATTCGACCATTCTGACCTCAGCCTTGTCTCAATTCTTATCAAACTCGAGAGTGCGCTTGTAACGTTCAACTTGTCCTTCACCTCTGTGAATATCGGGCTTTATTAAATGATATCTGACATTCCATTCATCAAGGCACTTGGTTACTTACAAATTTTGAAAATTGATACCACTCTCGGGCGATGATTGCGACTGAATTGGCGGCACCAAGCAACGGATAAAAAATTGCTAGACCCACTGAGTTTCATCGACCTTAACGGATTTTTGGGAAGCCGAGTTGTAATAATTTATAAAAGAATCAACCACTACTTTTAAGATATATTTATACCCATCAGTCAACACCGGCAAGGGAGTCAGGCAATCTATGTGAATTGTACGCATTGGGACAGAGGGTTTCACTGGAAATTAATCGGACAGGAAGGGGTACGTGTCTTTTTAATAGCGCAGACGACGTATTGTTTAATATAATTTCTGACTAACTGGCTCAGCCTCCAAAACCAGACATGTAGCAGAATTGAATTAACTGTTTTCTAGATTCCGACGTGGCACTGCTTGTCATGAAATAAGCGAAAGAATCCAACCCTATTCTGTCGGGGTACGTAGTAGCGTAATATTTTCCTCTTATTCTTCAAGATGGGTGGGCAAGCAATCTATAATTATCAAGTTACTGGTTTGAGCCTCCCCTCACGCAACTCCGGAAGCATTTGTTGAACTTCCAAATTTCCCGTTTGTTCAGTGTGTAGTGGTGAATCCTACCGAGAGGCTCGCAATATCGAGATAAGTTAACAGCTAAGGTAGCCCATGTGACTTAAGCTATAGCCTTCGCGGTAAATTATCAAAATCTCAATAAAAAATTAAAAAAAATTAAAAATAAAATTCCTCCATTCATGTATCATGCATGCATTAATGCATTCCTCAATAGTGTTTTTAACGTGACACCATCACTTACTGGCCGCCCCACTGGGGTCAGACGCCATTGCAGCCGCCTCACTGAGGAACAGACGTTGCTGGGAATACCTTTCGTCTGGCTCCTAACCTTCGACCCATGGGTGACCCTACCAGGAGCAATTATTATTTTCCCGCCAGCACAGCTCTCGGGGTCATCGGAACGCACAAGCCCTTCCACGACGTCAAGGTTGTAGTCCGGGGAGGGCACCTAGAGAATGCTGCCAGTATATGGGATCCTCAAGAGATAAATTTAATTTCGGAATTGGATCGATTTCAGCGGAGGGGGGCTGGATTTGTCAAAAATTGTTATGACCAGCGCAGTGGCGTTCTACTTTGCTAGAAAATTTAGGCTGGGATTCCCTTACACAGCGGCGTTTACAATATAGATTAAACTTATTGAAAACATTTAAAGATGGGTCCTTTTCCGATGAAATCAAGAACATAATACGAATCTCAGTGTATTACGAACGGAGGCATCACGAATATAAGATTAGAGAGATTGACTGCAGGACAGACAGATTTAAATGGTCATTTTTTCAAAGAACAATAAGAGACCAGAATGCTTGTAATCGAAATCTCTCAGGAGCCGGCTCGACATAATAAGTATTAACCTACAAAGTAGCGACTGCGCATGGTTATACGATTATATTTATATATATTTGTTTGCAGGTTCCCCTTACCTTTCCCCATCCATTTGAAAAACCCTAACACCCTCATCTCTTGCCCTTTCCTCCTGGTGCTCCACCCCCTGCCACACACATTTTTGGTGGCCTAAAGGGTATTGGTGTAGATTTAGATGAAGCAGCGACTTTACAAAGCAAACGGCCAGAAATTCAACACAAAAACACCCCGGCCATGACCTTTCCGGCAGATGCGGTCGAATTCTCGCTTTCTTCGGCGCTGAACCATCGGCTACCACCCACTGCTCCTTCGACTGCTGTTTCGTTTCTGGCGAGTAGTGGTGGACCCATTTCTCATCCATGGTGACAAATCTCCGCACAAAATCGTTCGGTTCCCTCTTGAATCGGTCCAAACATTGCCGCGAAAATCGTTCGCGCATTTGCTTTCGATTGGCATTCAGGAGATGCGGCCCCCACCTTGCTCCAGAGCTTTCGCACCCCTAATTCTTTTCAGCAAGATGCTCCGCACCCTTTCTTCGGATATCCCCCCCACGGCCTTAGCTGCCTCACCTTCGCTCGCCCATCGTCCAACACAATATGGTGCACCTTTTCGATGGTTTCCCGTGTGGTTGCGGTTTTTTCCCGTCCTTCAGGTGGGTCATCTTCTTGAGGATGTGCGACCACGTTTCAATCCAGCTGTCCACTTTCAAACGGTGGACGTTGAAGGACCAGAGTCCCCCTTACACTTTGGCCAACTTCGGATGAATTTCCTTACTTTGGGGGGTCAATCCATCCACAACGAAGAATATTATGACCGCACGAATTTCAAGTTTTTCCATTTTAACGAAAAACGCGAAAGATGTCTACTGCAAAAATACGTGTACAAAAACCACTCGAGAGAACAAGTTGAAACTTGTCTTACGAACTAATGACACGTGCACCCAGGCGAGAATTATGATTTATCGCTGATTGAAACGCCATCTCTCCATCAGGTGGAAAACTTTCCACCTTACCCTCGTACTTCACATTCTCCATCCTTCTCCACATCCACATTTCAAAAGCCTCCGATCTACGCCTATCATCTTGCTTCAGGGCCTATATTTCCGCGTTGTACGAAACGACGCCCGAAATAAATATTTCAAACAGCCTATTCTTAACATTCTCACCCAACGTTCCTTTCATCATTTCCTTCCTCCGATTATAATATGTATTCACAATAATTAGGTGCATACTAAAACTATATTTAACTTTAAAATCTATCAAAAATAATGTGGGAATGAATAAATGAGCTATTCCCCAAACAGCAAGAAGTAGCAGAGCATTAAAAATTAGAGACTTTACTGAGTGCCTTTTAGAAACTTGATTTCTTTGTCCTCTCCCTCTTAATACCATACCATTACTCACGTCTTGAGGAAGCATTACGCGCAATAAGCCCCAACTTATTCAACGTTCTTTTCGTTCCGAGCGCTCCCCCTCCGTTTCTCCGCCATCTCCAGGCTTCTATTTTCATTATTTCCCAGCTCCTTCATGGTTTTGCTCAAGCCCATTCGCGAGTAACTCCCCTGGGTCCGACACTCTTTCCATATAATTCCAACTTATCCTTCCTCGAAATTCTCGTAAGATGCCTCATATCTACTCTCATGTTTACAACTTGATCTTTTTTTACCCCTATGAGGTTATTATAAATCTTCCACGATGGAATATACCCTAATATGGGACGGTTCCATTTCTAACTCGTAATTTACTCTCTCGTCAGGCGCAGACATTCCTAGAGTGTAGGCCCTAATTTTTTCTTTCCAACTCATTTAAGATAATGTTCCGGACGTTCACATCATATTACTTTCAAGTTTGCTGTCTGGATGCGACGTTCACATTCTTTGCTTCATCTTTTAGGACGCTCGTGTTAGGATAAAAATTTTCCATAGGATTAAATTTTAGCAATGTCCTTTGTCATAGGTTAAAAAAAGAGAAAAGTACTCCAAGTTTTTGTCAAGTAAAAATATGACAAAAATTTCATATCGTCGTGATACTCTGACAAAATACATACACACAGTAATCAACCCGAAGGTCGGTTTAGTAGGTGATGATAGAGTTCGCCCAGTACTAAGCCTGACGGCGTGTGAAATTCACACATCAGGGTAGGGGGGCCAGTTCCTTTCCCTGTGCCGGTTATGGTTTCCCAGGAAGATCTGGTGCCCGAAAAATCACATAGCTTGGGTGGAGCTGCAGGTACCCAGAGTGCCATGCCCGGGAATCGAACCCGGGACCCTCCGGTCAGCAGCCCAAGGCTCTACCCCCTTGACTGCCACGACCCAAATATTTATATAAATATATTTATATATAAATTATTATTATTATTAGGTAATCTACCGGTTGAGGTAGGTTTTTGATGGCCACAGCTCCAAAATAAATATTTTATGACTCCTAGCAAACACGAGGCCCCTCTTCATCTCTGAGTACCTTCTTCCTCTCTTTATCCAGTCCAAAATCCCTATCCTGTTCCTTCCCTTTCCTAGTTTGCCCAACATTTACCCCTCTATTACAGTCTTCAACATCCCACTGATGGTCAATACCCACTTCATCGACTTTTCCTGCCTCCATAGGATTTCTCCCAACAAACCCCTCTCTGCGGCCAACATAACAAGTACTTCCTCATTTGTTTTCTTCTCGGTCCATTTCACCTTCTCCATTCTTCTCCACACCTACATTTCAAAAGCCTCTAGTCTACCTCTATCCTCCTTCTTCAATGACCACGTTTCCGCGCCGTGCATAGCTAAGCTCCATATCAAGGTTTTTACGAGTCTTTTCTTAACATCCTTACTCAACGTCCCCGTCGTCAACTCCCTCCTCCTTGTGAAAGCCTCTTTGCCTAGCGCAATTCTTCTCCGTACGTCCCTACTACATTGACCGTGTTGGTCCAAAACACTACCGAGATACGTAAACGGTTCTACCTGCTCTAGTTTTTGCCCTCTTATTTTAATGTTTAGTTTAGCCTTTTTCTTTGTAGAAAATCGCATAACCTTTGTTTTATTAATATTGATTCTCATCCCATACCTGTCGCACTGAATTTCCAATTCACTCAGCAATGCTTGCAACCCCTTGCTTGGCTGACTGACAAACTAAAGCTTTGTCATCAGCAAACCTAACTGATTTTACGAATTCCCCGTCCACTTTCCTTCCTACCTTCAGTTCTTCCCATGCCTCTTTAATCATTTCCTCTGCATACGGATTGAACATCAACGGTGATAATGGGCAACCCTGCCTTACACCCCTTCCTAACACTGCCCATCCGGACTCCCCGTTCCTCACCCGCACCGGAGAAGTTTGAGACATGCACAGGTTGCGGATTAGCCTCCTTTCCCTCCAATCTATTACTATTTTCTGCAATATACTCATTAGTTTTTCCCAATTCACTCTATCAAATGCATTTTCGAAATCTACGAAACACACAAATACCTCCTGGTTGTGCTCTATATTCCTATCGATTAATAATGTCATTACTGCAATGGCATCACGCGTACCTCTCCCTTTCCTAAACCCAAACTGATCATCCCCTAAGTAATCATTTGCCCTAATCTATCCTTTAATATATATAAAGTTGAATGTATATATTTATGTAATGTATTGTATATACATATATTTATGTAATATAATGTATATATGTATAGATATATTTATTAAAATCCATATAAACACAAAGAAAGGATGCTGCAGATCCTGAGATGTCGGCCTTGCTGTCAAAACGTAAAGCATACGTATTGAAATGAAATGAAATAATTCCGAACACTTTATTTAAAAAAACACGAGCCAGGTTTCGTGTTTTTTTAAAAATAAAGTTGGTGGAATTGCAAAGTAAATTATTTAATTTCATTTAAATATCTAATGCAAATTCCATAAAGTTACGCCTGAGACAACAAATTTTGTAAAGCATACGTATTCGTGAGTTTCCTTCCTTTGTGTTTCTGTGCTTAGATACATTCTTAAAATGAAGTTTACGTGTATTTTTTTCAACCAAAAACACACACATGGTACAGATCTGAATAAGGAAAAGAAGGCTTATTTGACTGTCAAAATGACATAGCTTGGGTGGAGTTGCAGGTGCCGAGAGTGGCTTGACCCCTTTTAAACTGGCAGAATTGAATTGCTCTGAGCAGGAGGCACTGACCGCGTCTCACATTTACTTATTTAGTATGTAGCGAATCATTTCATATTTTATTTTATGGATACTTTTTATGTTTCGAATTAAACTCTCTTTTTTCGTACTTCCTGGATTTAAATAATATTTGGTCCTAAAATCTATCCTTTCCATGACTTTCGCCCCAGAACCAGTTGGAGTTTTTACTCCATGAATAATAATGCAACAACATGAGTGCCTGCCGCGAGAACTCTATCATCCAGGGTTACGTTTATTATTTTTCTTCCACAAATTTTTCCTCCGTAATTAGATGTGAGGATTGTGAACTTTATATTCCTCTTAAAACACTGGTTATTCTACGATTCTAAAGCATTCAACGGAAAAATCAAAAAGTGTTTACCCTCACTTGTGAAACTTCTTTATGATGCACATAGATATTATGTTATGAAGCATTTCTCTATCGAAATATTTCAATCATTGGATACATTGGCCATTAAAATAAATGCCCGATTTTCATTGGTCTTTAAATAGTTTAAGCAATGAAAAATTATAAATTTAATAGCAAAATTTGACAAATTCCAAAGAAACTGCAGGAGATGCCGCAACAGCCCTGTTGCGGCATCTCCCGCAGTTTCTTTGGAATTTGTCAAAGTATAAACACCATAAGTGTTTAAAGTTGGCTTTAACCTCGAGGACTGTGGCGCCTCGCGCACGAATACGAATGCCTGTGACATTGTATGTACGGCATTTCGTCACAACATCTTGTTCCTTTAAAAGCCCCAAAATTTCAGAGTTCAAGAGGACGCCTCGGTAGCTTAAGTGGCTAAAGCACTCGACCGGATATTGAGGGATCTGGGTTCGAATCCCAGTCAAGGCGAATGATTTGAGTAAAGCCGGTATTTTAATGAGTATTGCATATGCCATATTTCGATTTAGAAGCAGTGCATCGCAAACTGATACTTGGTGACCTCTAGTGCTCATAATTTAAGCATATTCTTAGTAAAAACGTGAACGTATTGTGGAAAATAGAAAAATATAATTACTGAGTTATAATCAAATACAGTGTACAAACAATTATGATAAATTTCCATCCAGTTCTCCGATCCGATCGTATGAAATGCTGCCACCGCCTCCATTGAGAAATTTCTTTTCCGTGGCAAGTGGAACTTAATAATGCCCAAAGGTTTTAGAAAACTGCTGACGGGTACATCATAAACGATGTATCTGTGGTTAACGGTAAATCCTGTCACACTCCAGTACCCCTTCTGAATAAGACCCGTGTTGAAAGAATATTTACCGAGGCGTTCAGAAGTCGCTTAATTTGAGTGCAAAATTAACGAGGCGAGATTGAAACTTAGCATTGAGACGGTAACGTACGAAGAGGAGCGTTGAAGTAGAGAGGGAAGGAATCTGCTCGCAAGGAAGACTATATTTGGAAAAAGAGCATGTGACACATCTCGCCAAAAGATGGCACTTGAGATTTGCTCGGGAGGCGGAAAGACGCAGCGCAGGTTGACACCAAAAAGAGATAGCGCGTAGCAAAGGAGGGCAGAAGAAGTCCCATATTCTATTCATTGATGCGACGACCATCCATCGTGTCGTGGATGGCTCGGAGGGATTAGATTACGGGGGAAGAGAGCGAGTCGGAAATAACAGTCGTAATGGGAAGGACGGCTGAGAGAAGAGGGAAGGTGAGAGAGAATGCTCTGACAGGCTAAAGAAGAAAGCGAACTCCCAAAGATTTGCTGGATAAGATATATAGAATATGTGTATGAGAGAATACAACGATGATATAAATGCAAGAAAGGAAATTGCGAAGAGTTTTTGTTTCGACGGAAAAATAGCATTCAAATTATATAAGAACCTAATTCTATTTGATTTTTATGACCAGAATGTTACGCCATAGACGTCTTGCCATTAAAACTATTTATACAATTACTATTTTTCCTGAGTTATTAAAAATATCTCAAATTCATTGTTTGGAAGCAGCGAGTTGAGCAAATAATTTTATTACAATGGTATCTGCTCGTAATGTGCTGATGCGATACCAAAATTCATGATGTAATATAAATTGTAGTGAAAATAGATTGTGCCAAACCGATTAAGTTGAAGTCTTAATATATTATTCAAATTCAGGGATCTAATCAACCGTAATGCATCGATAAATACAAAAATTATAATGGTTGAATTACTGGTAAGCATAAGAAAATATTAGGATAAATATTCGCTGCTAGGCTCAGTGATTACTTTTCCCCTGTACCATTTACCAAGAAAAATCAAGTTATTATTTAGAAACTATCCGCATAAACATCATTGTGATCTAACGAACCGACGATTAAGACGTGACAGCTCTCCCTTGTGCCCTTTTCTGAGCCAGAAGGTTCATAATGTCACCACTTATAGTACAAGACATCTTTCATAATTTATTTAATGCATTCAGTTCGTGGAATTCCTGTCTAGCTCATCTGATATACGTTTCTTCTCTTTTTATCTTTGTTCGCCTGCTATGATAAACAGTAAAATTGAATAATTGATGAAATTACCTCTCACTGAATGCATGACATATGATTCATAATGGAGAGCACATTAAAGACTAGGAAGGATATAAACGTATCTACTTTTTGTGTGGTCGTGTGATTTAATGATTATGCCTAGATAATAAAAATATTAAAAGGTTTTATACTTTATTTAACTGCATCCAAACCTTTTTTGAACGTGCTGCAGTTTAAAATGAGCTTAAAATATCAAATATAAAAATAAAGCTACGTTTTGCTGTTTCACATATTTCTAGTGGATTCGTTGGTTCAAACGCTGCGGAATATGCATTTCCATTTCATTGATGGTGAATATAATTACTAATAAAGTGAACAAATTTTAAATATGTAAACAGCAACTGCATCACCTTTAAAGTTACTCGTTTTTAAATTGATATATTCTCTGTGTGTCATTGTAAGTCTATGGAAACGTTATGCGAACCAATACGCATTGAAGGACGTTAATTATGTGAATGCATGATCAAAGCCACATAAGAACATGCACTTGTCAACAATTTTAAACAGGAGATCATTCAGCAGTTCTGAAAAATGTGTCTATTTTTTTCTGGTGCCATATTTGAAAGGCGTTTAGAGTTATTCTCAAAGTTTTATTCGAAACCCGGGTCGAAAGTTTCGAAATTTCTTTGTCGGCCGTACCGGGTTTCATCAATTCACATTAATTACACTTTTACAAAGCGTCTCGGGATAACGTCTGACGACACAGGGATCTTTCCTGAGGTAGGACGGATTGTGAAAGAGTTATGATAACATCTGATGACACAGGAATCTTTCCAGAATGGGGAAGAGTTGCGGAGCCTTTGAGAACGGAAACTCAAAGACGGAGAGAAAACAGCCTCCCAGGAGCCGGAGGGGGTGGGGGGTGGGGGGGGGGAAGGCAAGAGCTGACACGACGAAGCCATAAACATATGCGGGCGTTTTTGGCGTCGCGGAGAAGTACTCCTCAACCGAGTATTGATTAATTGAAAAAACGTCTCCTCCTGAGTGCCACTTAGCTCTCGACCCTCCGCGGGCCGCATTCTATTACGCCCAAACTTTGCCGACCCCCAAGAGCGCACAATCGATTGGATAACGGGGCCATGACGTCACAAGGGGGAATGGTTGGGAAATGCCCCATCCTCCCCCCCCCTCCCCTTTAGTGGGGCAGTTTAAAATAAACAACTTGCAGATCCGCATTCAAATTCCTCCCACTCCAACCGTTTTGATGTTTGGCAACTACATACCACTCATCACTCTACGAACATGTCTCTGCATGTCGGACTATGGAGAATCGCAATCCAGTCGCTCCAGGAGGCCGGACAAAAGGGTGGGCCGATTTCTTTTCTCGGGGGACATTCCACAAATGTCGAATTTATGATACTAATTTTACTGCAGCTACAAATTTACGCTTCGTGGGTGTGCAATTCGCGAAAATTATTTTTGATAAATTCGAATGATAGCCTGTATAATATGATATTATAGTTTAACTTTACATACAAAAATGTAATAAATTTGTTCCATATGACTGAATTAATTAGTTCAGTGAATTTAGAAGACACCTTTTATTATTAGTCTTTTAATTGCGTACGTGACTTTAGTACATTATATTATTATAAGGCAATCTACCGGTTAAGGTAGGTTTTTGGATAACCACAACTACCAAATTAATATTTATTACTCCTAACAAAACAAAATACAATCCAGCAACTAACTTTACATAAAGTCCCTCTTCATCTCTGAGTACTTCCTTCCTCCCTTCATCCCGTTCAGCATCCCTATCCTGTTCCTTCCCTTTCCTCTTTTGCCCAACATTCTCCCCTCTATCATAGTCTTCAACATCCCACTGATGGTCAATACCCCTTTCATACATTTTTCCTGCCTCCAAAGGATTGCTCCAAACAAACCCCTCTCTTCGCCCACCATACCAAGTACTTCCTCGTTTGTTTTCTTCTCTGTCCATTTCACCTTTTCCATTCTTCTCCACACCCACATTTCAAAAGCCTCCAATCTACGTCTTTCCTCCTGCTTCAATGACCACGTTTCCGCGCCGTGCATAGCTACGCTCCATATCAAAGTTTTTACGAGTCTTTTCTTAACATCCTTACTCAAAGTCCCCGTCATCAACTCCCTCCTCCTTGTGAAAGCCTCTTTGCCTAGCGCAATTCTTCTCCTTACGTCCCTGCTACTTGGACCGCGTTGGTCCAATGCACTACCGAGATACGTAAACTGTTCCACCTGCTCTAGTTTTTGCCCTCCCATTGTAATGTTTAGCTTAGCCTTTTTCTTTGTAGAAAATCGCATAACCTTTGTTTTATTAATATTGATTCTCATCCCGTACCTGCCGCACTGAATTTCAAATTCACTCAGAGATGCTTGCAACCCAATGGCTGACTGACAAACTAAAGCTTGGTCATCAGCAAACCTAACTGATTTAATGAATTCCCCACCCACTTTCCTTCCTACCTGCAGTTCTTCCCATGCCTCTTTGATCATTTCCTCTTCATACAGGTTGAACAGCAACGCTGATAAAGGGCAACCCTGCCTTACACCTCTTCCCAACACTGCCAATCCGGACTTGCCGTTCCCCACCCGCACCTGAGCAGTCTGAGACATGTACATGTTGCGGATTAGCTTCCTTTCCCTCTAATCTATTCCTATTTTCTTCAATACACTCATTAGTTTTTCCCAATCAACTCTATCAAACGCTTTTTCGAAATCTACGAAACAGGCAAATACCTCCTGGTTTTATTCTATAGTCCTCTCGATTAGTAATATCATTACTGCAATGGCATCACGCGTACCTCTCGGCTATCTAAACCCAAAGTGATCATACCCTAAGTAATCATTTGCCCTACTCTCTATCCTTTTGTTAATGATCCTGAGAACAACTTAATCTGCGTGGAATATCAAACTTATTATCCTATAGTCCTCATGTGACGTGGCCTTTACCTTTTTCGGAATAGGAACTAAAACTGATCTCAAGAAGTCTTTCGGCCAGATTCCTTCTTCATAGATACTACGGATCAGCCCATATAGCCTCTTCCTCCCACATTTTCCTAAGCATTTTAAAAGTTCCACGGGAATGTTATCTACCCCCACGGCCTTATTTAGTTTCATCTCCCTTAATGCCCTTTCTATCTCATTGTCTAGTATGCCTGGACCTAAGCTGTCTTCCTCTACGTCATTTTCTTTTTCAATGTCTAACTTTGTTGGTCTGAGTTCTTTACTATACAGTTCTTCTATATACTCCTTCCATCTCTCTTGGATCTTTCCTGCGTCAACTATTACCTTACCCGCCTTATCTCTGACTGTTAGCATAGATCTTCCTTTCTTATCTTCCCAATAAAAATTTAACTTTGCTGTACAGCGCACCAATTTCACCCTTCATCTGCAAACTTTCCTATCCTCGCACTACGTTTTCCACCATCCTTCTTTTACTTTATTCTTTGCCCGTCGCTATTATTATTCACTTAAACCATATGTATATATATATATATATATAATAATGCATACCTCATTAACACTAGCGAAAAAAACAGAAATACGCAGAAAGGAAAGGGAACTCACGCGTTTTTTAATTCCACCTTAAATTTAAACATTCACATCCTTGAGACTTTCACATATATTATACACACACACACGTATGTACATATATATATATTTTTTGTATGTATATAAGTATGTATGTGTATATATATATATATATATATATATATATATATATATACTCATTTTGTGTGCAGGGCTCAGCAACTACTAGCTTATTATGAAAATTATAAAAACTAAGAGAGCTCTCTCTTCCTCACGCCCACTCTGAAAAGGCACTAAGGAGAAGTACATAAATTGAATAATTTTTTAATCTTTACTATTACCTCGACCGATAAAGTTTTTAACAATGTGCTCATTGAAACTAAAGTGGGAAGGAAATTATACTAATTATTAGCGCAATGAAATATCGCTCGCTCATTTTTTTCGCACGTTAAGAACGGATTCGATGTAAGGTTTTCCTTGTCCTTTGGGTAAACGACTTTGAAGCGTGGGGTATAGGGGCGGTTGGAGACCTTGGGGCACTTTAGTGATGAATACTTAATTCTGACCCATTTCACCTCGCGACTCACCTGAAGTGTGAAATGAGAGAGGTAACCGGGCTCTCATCGCCGGCGGTCCAAAGGTTTTGCGTAAATTTACATTGATTAGCCGGCGCCACGGGTGCATTTTTCGAGTGCTGCCCTCGTATGCGGACACGGCTCTGATCCCGGTGAAGGATAAGAGCAGAAGTTAGGGATTATCCCCTTGTACGTGTCTCTCCCGTGACTCTAATGTCGATGGTATCGAGTACCGTGCATTACCTTAATTCACTATTCATGAAACATTCCCCAATTACTCGATTGGTGCAAAAGATTTGACTAGGATTGGCTTCTAATACTAAATTTATTGCCACGAACATTGTGACCATGTGGAATTCGGTTGTTGAATGTCTATAATATTACTTACAAATAATTCCTTGCGTTCTCTCCCTGAAATATGCAATGTTTCCGAAAACGTTGCATTCCTAATTTATTGTCTAAATTAATGAATGGACTAAGATCAATATTTATTTTTCTTTAAATATTCCAAAGAAACTAAGGGAAATCCGCAACAGTAACTTTTAATGGAGTCATCCGCTAATGTGCATTTCAATGCAACAATTTCAGAGTGTAAAAATCATTCGCCTTAACCATTAAATCCTTATGTATATCAATAATAAATATATGAATTTCTATATGCAAGTGAAAAAGTATTATGAAATATATTAGGTGAGAAAACTTTTCATATATTATCTGAACGCACGCTGTTTTCCCACGCACGTTAAATTTCAATTCACGAATCCAGTGGAGTAGTTTCGCCCATTGGTCAGAGGGACTATTTAGTTCGATTTGCCAGACTTTGGATGTGCAGTGAAATGAACAAAGGGTTTCACAACGCCGTTCCCCTTCCTGGCGCGAAAAAAGCAAACGTAATGAACAAACAATTCGGGACGAGAGATGCACATCTTCTCTTATTCGGGGTCCTTCCTGTTTTATACTCCGCCCAGACCATCTCCCAAACCCTTCTCCCCTCCCCCCGCACCACACCCCTCCCCTCTCCGCCAATGGAATAGCCGATCCCGAGTGAAGAAGACCGGCCATTCGATACAGACGCACGACCATCAACGTGCCCTGGTTTGGAATTCTCCCTCGGACGGGCCGAAGCGGGCGAGTCGATTGGAACTGGGGGCGAGGAGAGAGGGCAGAGTTCGTATTCTTGAGAGGAGGTGAAGAAGGGGGTGGGAGGGGCAGGGGTGGAAAGAGATAAAGAAAAAGAGGAAGATAAAAATAGGAAACTTGTCGGGTGGGGGAAAGGGAAACAGATTAGCGTCGCAGGAAATTCCTTCGCAAGGAGATAGGGCAGAGAGGGATGAATGCTGAAGGAGTCCGGGAGTGGCCGTTACGGCTCTATGGCGACGCTGCGGATCTTGCCGATACATAAGCGGTGGAAGCGTTTTCCACGAATCCCCATTCGAGGCATCTGAATTGAGCGTAACGTGCCCTTTGAGGCAGGGAATTGGCATTTATTTACGGAATACATTTCTGCACATCGCGTTCCCGTAGTTGCCATTCTTTGGCATTCATTTAATTTTCACCAAGCATGCAATGGCTTCTGCTTGATTAAATGATGCAATGAAATCGAAACAAATTTTGGAAACCGGAATATCCCGAAATAAAACAATATGTTTACAAAATATTTAAACATATTAATTATGCTTCCTTAACATTGTTTGGCGATAGAAAACTGAGGAAACATAAAAGGAATATATTACAATAAAACAAGTCTCCTAAATTTGATTTCTGATAACTGTATAATGCATATATATTCCAACATGCATGGTCTGTCCCAAAATTAATATTATTTAGTATAGACTATTTTTTTCCCGAATAGACGGACGGACGGACGCACGGGCGGCGGTTTTTCTGACTGGGCTCGAGGGAGGAGAATCATAGAAAAGGCTGGAGGTCGGTGACAGTTGGCTCCTATCCTTTGCGGAATGCGGATCGTTCGTTTGCGAAACCTCTTTAGCGTGACCTCTTTACGCTCCGTCATAAACCGGTTATTGGATCAGCCCTGCGCCATCGAAGTTTGTGGGAAATTGGGCAAAACAGAGAAAGAGACTCATCACATGCTCAGGGCAGCTTATGGTGATAACGCCATGGGTAGATAGGGTGTTTTTGAGTGGTAAAAGTTGGAGACCAGTGGTAGCGTGTCTGCCTGTAGACATGGTCACGGGTTCGATTCCCGGGGCTGGCAATATTTTTTCAGTTTAGATGTAAATGGTGTTTTGGAACGAGGAAACCACACACTGAAAGAAAAAATACAATGATAGTATTCCGGAACAACGAGAAAAATAGACTTCTACTGGAGAAGCTACCTTGAAACCATGGTAATACGCAGCAGTTTCACCATTAAGCACTGGTGGCGCAGACCGAGTGGTTAGACCCAGCATCAGCTCCCACAGTTGCGGGTGAGGGAGAAGTTTTCACGGTATCGGCCGCAGTACTGCGATGTGGAAGCCAAGGGAAACCACCAAATTATTCCCCCTAGAATATGCAGCCTTGTCTTGTATTCTAATAAGAGTAGAACGTAGCCGCTGCAGTAAACAATCCTAGGATTAAAACACCGATATATATATATATATATATATATATATATATATATATATATATATATATATATATATATATATATATATATATTTACATATTATTCTTTATTATTAGGTAATCTACCGGTTAAGGTAGGTTTTTGGATGGAGAAAATTACTAATTCAAACAATTTGTGGCCCCTAGCAAAACACAACATCCAAATCTACATCAGGTCCCTCTTCATCTCTGAGTACTTTCTTCCTCCCTTCATCACGTCCAACATCCCTATCCTGTTCCTTCCGTTTCCTCTTTTGCCCAACATTCTACCCTCTATCACAGTCTTTAACATCCCACTGCCGGTCAACACCCCCTTCATCCACTTTTCCTGCCCCCATAGGATTTCTCCCAACAAACCCCTCTCTTCGCCCACCATACCAAGTTCTTCCTCATTTGTTTTCTTCTCGGTCCATTTCTCCATCTCCATTCTTTTCCACACCCACATTTCAAAAGCCTCCAATCTACGTCTATCCTCCTGCTTCAATGACCACGTTTCCGCGCCGTGCATAGCTACGCTCCATATCAAGGTTTTTACGAGTCTTTTCTTAATATCCTTACTCAACGTCCCTCTCATCAACTCCTTCCTCCTTGTTAAAGCCTCTTTGCTCAGCGCAATTCTTCTCCGTACGTCCCTACTACCTTGACCGTGTTGGTCCAAAACACTTCCGAGATACGTAAACGGTACTACCTGCTCTAGTTTTTGCCCTCCTATTTTAATGTTAAGCTTAGCCTTTTTCTTTCTAGAAAATCGCATAACCTTTGTTTTATTAATATTGAATTTCATTCCTTAACTGCCCCACTGAATTTCCAATTCAAACAGCAATGCTTGCAACCCCTTGGCTGACTGACAAACTAAAGCTTGGTCATCAGAAAACGTAACTGATTTTACGAATTCCCCGCCCACTTTCCTTCCTACCTGCAATTCTTCCCATGCCTCTTTAACCATTTCCTCTGCTAACAGGTTGATCTGTATCGGTGATAATGGGCAACCCTACCTTACACCTCTTCCTAACACTGCCCATCCGGACTCCCCGTTCCCCACCCGCACCTGAGCAGTCTGAGACATCTAAAGTTTGCGGATTTGCCTCCTTTCCCTCCAATCTATTCCTATTTTCTGCAGAATACTCATTAGTTTTTCCCAATTCACCCTCTCAAACGCTTTTTCGAAATCTACGAAACACACAAATACCTCCTGGTTGTGCTCTATATTCCTATCGATTAATAATGTCATTACTGCAATGGCATCACGCGTACCTCTCCCCTTCCTAAACCCAAACTGATCATCCCCTAAGTAATCATTTGCCCTATTCTCTATCCTTTCGGTAATGATCCTGAGAACAACTTTAGCTGTGTGGAATATCAAACTTATCGTCCTGTAGTCATGATGTAGCCTTTACCTTTTTCGGAAAAGGAACAAAAACTGATCTCACTAAGTCTTCCGGCCAGATTCCTTCCTCATAAATACTACGAATCAGACCAAATAGCCTCTTCCTCCCACATCTTCCTAAACATTTCAATAGTTCCGCAGGAATGTTGTCTACCCCCACGGCCTCTTTTAGTTTCATCTCCCTTAATGTCCTTTCTATCTCTTCGTCTAGTATGCCTGGACCTAATATATCTTGCTCTTCGTCATATTCTTTGTCAATGACTAACTTTGTTGGTCAAAGTTCTTTACTATACAGTTCTTCTTATAGTTCTTCCATCTCTCTTGAATCTTTCCTCTGTTAACTGTTAACTTGCCCGCCCTTTCTCTAACTGTGAGCATAGATCTCCTTTTCTTGCTTCCCGATATAGATTTAACTTTGCTGTAAAGCGCGACGATTTCACCATTCCTTTGCAGAATTTCCATATCCTCCCACAGCGTCCACCATGCTTCTTTTGCTTTATCTGTTGCCTGCCTCAATTTATTGTTTTACCCTTTTTAATTCATTTTGCTTAACTCTATATTTACATTCAACCATTTTTTCCGCTCATGGGTTTCCTTGACCTTTTAGCGTTCTCGGTTCCAATAGTGTCTTTTGCGGCTTTCGATAAGCCTTTCTTGATCCTTTCACATTTATCTTCGATATTACTCACATCTTTACCATCCTCCATAATATCCTTTACCGCCTGTTTGTACTCCTTCCTTTTCAACCCATTTAATGGTTCTACATTCCATTAAATGGGTTGAACTGATACCTTTCTGAGTCACCTGGCATTTTCCATGTATACCTGCATCTTTTGTGGTGTCTAAACCAAGTGTTGGTGATGACTAACCCCTGTTTCCTGCAGAACTCAACTGCTTTCTCCCCGCGGTCATTCCTCGTGCCTAAACCGTAGTCCCCGACCTCGTCACCATCTCTTCCTTCGCCCACCGTCGCATTCG
Organism: Hetaerina americana; assembly: GCF_022747635.1. Lineage (NCBI taxonomy): Eukaryota > Metazoa > Arthropoda > Insecta > Odonata > Calopterygidae > Hetaerina > Hetaerina americana. The sequence continues at coordinate 2,969,603 of NW_027286985.1, read as the reverse complement.
AATCCCCCATCACTATAAAATGTTTCCCTGCAGGCACACACGCGGTTATTTCTTCTAACTGATCGTATATCCTATTGACCTCTTCTTCGTTTTCGTTTCTCGGTGGCATGTATACCTGAATATTAACCAATTTTGTCGGTTCTGCTTTTATCTCTACAAATAATATTCTATCCTTTATCTGTTCTATGTTGACTACGCTTCCTCCTACCTCTTTATTTAATTCTATGGCAACCGCTGTTTGGCTCGTGTTCCAGCCTTTGTATATTATTCTATAATTATCACTCCAGTATTCCGCCATATCCTTCCACCTCACCTCGCATAGACCTAAAATATCTATATTTCCCCTTTCCGTCTCACGTTTAATATTCTCCAATTTCCCAGTCCTCATCATTGTCCTAACATTCCACGTTCGTATTCTAGCTAATTTGGTCTTCTTCTCCTGTGTTTCTGTCCTGCTGCTGCTGGTTTTCCCTTGCAAGGGTTTCGTGGGATGACGACCGCGGAAGCCTTGCCTTCCCCGCTGCCGGGCACGACACACGGCCGATTGGACCGAGCGCCGTAGTTGCCAGGATTCAAAATCTCTGTATTGTCCATCATTGAAATATTGGGAATGATAATTGATGTGGTTTCCCGTTGCCTTCCTCAATAGTGTTTTTAAGGTAACACCTTCACTTACTGGTCGCCCCACTGGGGTCAGACGTCATTGCAGCCGCCTCACTGAGGAACAGACGCTGCGTGGACTACCTTTCGTCTGGCTCCTAACCTTCGACCTATCTGGCATGGGCGACCCTACCGGCAGCAAATATTATTACTTCCGCCAGCACAACTCTAGGAGTCATCGGGACGCCCAAGGCCTTCCACCACGTCAAGTTTGTATTGCGTGGAGGGATATATATGTATATATTTATATGTAAAGGATATATCCAAATAACAAGTAAAATGATATTTGGCTCTCAGTGCTGATAGCTGGAGTAGGGGGGATCGAGATGGTGCGGGTGCTAGCGTACTGCCCTCTCACCCTGAGGGCGCGGGTTTAAATCCCGGCGGTGTTGAATTTTTTCGGAGGTATCTCAATCCCTACTTGAGGTGCTTAGTGGAGGGCACTTTGAGTGAGTACGCCGTCCGTCGGATGGGACGTTAAAACTGCGGACCCCTTGGCGCCTTTCGTGAAGGGTAGGCTAATGCCGACGCCGGGTTTCTCTTCACCCTTCATCCTTTCCTGTCCATCCCATATGGCGCAAATGACCTCAGCTGTCGGTCGCATCCCCTCAAAACTACTACTACTACTAGCTGGAGTAGGATAATTTGGGGTAGGAAAGGTGATGGGAGATCTTGGAAAAGCAACGCGACTTTTGTCAGTTAACTGGGGGTATTTACAGTGTGCGGTTTGCTGTTAGACTAAACCCTTGTTCGACAGTCACCCCATGAAATCACGATGCCATTTTTCATGGAGTAATGATATGTGAGTTTGGAAAATTGGGTTTGCAAACAATGATCTCGGTTAAGGATGCTTATTGAGATGGAGAAATATCCTGAAGGATGGTTTTCTTTTTGCTCAGGATATTCTGGGAGGTAAACGAGGACTTTGTCAATGATGAATGCCCTGGATATCCGTCAATGACAGTGTGATGGAAATGTGCAAAAATTGAGATATGCTCAATTCTGATTGACCCCAAAGTGTCAGGATGGTGGCAGGAGAGTGCAATACTCATTAAAATCAGAGTGCATTGTATTCTTATAGAAGATTTATCCATGAGAATGGTGCCCCAAAGTACTATCGGAAGAATCCTTGTGTGAAAATCTTAACTTAAACCTCTTGGGTCACTGTGAAAGTGACCCAATGTTTTTAGAATACGTGGTTACCGGTGATTTGACATGGGTCTTTGAGTAAAACCCAAGTAAAGCTCCTTTGAGTACCATTTTTGGCCACTGGGTCAATTCAGAGATTCCATGGCGGGGTGCCTAAATGGTGGACATGCTGATGCCCTACAGGAAGCATACCACAATTGGCGGAGGCATTGGCATTGGTGTGTCGATACATAAGTGTGCTCTTATGAAGAATTTTAGCAATTGGTACTTTTATTTGCAATAAATATTTTATCTCAGATTTATTCTTCTTATTTTTGTGACAGGTCTTGCGTGCATACACGGTACGCTGCATTCGTACGATACCTTTTATACACCAACAATGTAAAAAAAGATTAGGCCATTTAAAAACATATACTATAGGGAATAGGGCAACGGGAAAAACAGCTTCTATTGGTGGACGTGGGATCGAACAACTTGCATTAGGTGGGGGGGATGCTAAGCTTTGCCGCGAGACCAGTCTCAGTGCTCTCCAAGCTGTGAAAGCGGCAGGACGTCGGGCATTGTAAACCTCTGCGCGCCGACCGTGTCACGAAAGACCAACCGAGCAGGAATTTTAAGTGGAATTTTGCAACGTATTGAAAATGAACTTGATTATTTGGACCACGCCATCAATGGTGATGAACCATGGGGTTTCAATACGGCCCAGAAACAAATCTCTGGGTGGCACATCCAAGCCCAAAAAGACAAGAACGAGCAAATTAAAAGTGAAAACAATGCTCATTGTCTTTTTCTGCTGTAAATTATTGGTCCATAAGGAGTTTGTTCCTCAAGGAACTACAGTTAACGCTGCCTACTACGTGTATGTGCTGGAAAGACTCTGGAAAAGGGTCTGCAGGACGAGAAAAGGCATCTCCGCTACCTGGCAACTCCATCACGACAACGCGCCTTGCCACAACGCGCCTTGCCACAACGCGCTACGAGTCCGCGAGTTCTCGGCCAAACACCAGGTGCCAACCTGCCCCATCCTCCTATAGTCCTGGCGTCACCCCAGCAGACTTCTTTCTGTTCCCTAGGATTAAGGCAGCCCTGAAAGGAACCCGTTTTTCGTCCATAGAAGAGATTCAATCAGCCGTGACGAAGACCTTGCGAGAGGTCCCCGAAGACGACTTCCAGGGCGCATACCGATCATGGCAGAGTCGCTGGAGAAAATGTGAGGCCCAAGGAGAGTACTTTGGAGAATTTCAAGTGTTTGTGCAAATCTGTTCAATAAATTACTTTTAAAAAATAATCGCATTACTTTTGGAATACACCCGGTACTCCTCCCCTGAAAAAAACAGGCACACATGAAAACATAGAGGCATATAAGGGATTTTCGGAAAGATGGAAGTAGGCGGCTGGTGGCAAATATTCCAATGAGTTAAGGGAGAACCAGGCAATTCCAAGTAAGAAACGAATCGGGTATACAGGTAGATAGGTATACACGTATACCTGTAGATTAGACGAAACAATTTAAATAGTAATGGTGACTTCGTATTAATGACGACACGAAATTTGGAAGTAGGCGAATGGAGGGACAGCAGTGAGGTTAGACATTACAATATAGGTGAAAGAAATGAACGTGAGTGAGAAAGCAATAGGGTTTTGCAGGAGAAATAGATAGTTTAAGCTATTACATGGATTGAGGCAAAGAGTAGACCAAGGCGGAGATAGAAAATGCTGGGGGTACTAGGAAGGATATCAGTTGGAATATAGTATGGGTAGACATGGCTTTAAAATTTGGATGGCATTGTGTCCCGGGAGCAGATGAGGATCCAGATGACATTATATTGTTAATGAAGTGTAATTGGTTAAAAAATCCTTACTTAAGAGTCCACGGCACTCCTCTGAATGTTCGCCGTGGATTGTAGACACTTTCCCATTGAGAGCAACAACCTAGTCAAGGCAATCTGACTTCGCAGATGGCACGCACCCTCACGCGTCCCCATCGCCACGGTCGCTTCACAACCCTCCGTCGTCTCGCGATAACGCAAGGCGAGCGAAGCGCACACACACTCCCCACCCCACACACTCGCGCGAGAGAGCACCCTCTCGAGCACTCGTCGTCTTTGCTTCCCTTATTGGCGGGAACACGTGATAAACCCCAGCGCGAAAGGGTTCAGGGGAGAGAGAGAGTAAATGAGAGAGTTGGGAGAGATGCCCCCAGGTGAGAAAGGGAGTTGGAGAAGTTACGAGAGGCAGAGATGGAGAGGATTGGAAGAGGGAGGGAATGGGTGTGAAGAAATAGAGTGATGTAGATCTCGAGCGAGAGATAAGGGTTGGAAGAGGTCGATGGACCGAGAGAGGGAGTGGGAAGAATCTCTGACGAGGAGAAGAATGACTCGAAGAGAGCTCACCGACGCATTCATGCTTCTCCCGGAGAAATGCACGGAGGGGGGAAGGGAGAGATCCGGGGGTGGACGGGGTGCGTGTAAAGTGGCTATGGAGAAGGGGGAAGCGGTAAGGGTTGCTCCCACGGAGAGCTCTGAGAAAGGGAACCTTCTCCTTAAGGAAGGATCCTCGGAGAAGTTGATTGGCTGGGGGTAAAAGTTGGATAGGTCTTTCCCCCCCCGCCACCGCCGGGCCCCACCACCTTTCTCCCCCGCCCCTTATCTCCCTCCCCCATCCTCCCTTGCTCGCTCGCTCTCGCATCTTCGGGCGCGAGAGGGAGAAAGGGTATGGTGAGGCGGCGATGCTGCTCGTGTTTGCCCAGCGACTGAGAACATGTCAGGGTGTGCGGGAGGCTAGGTGGGGGGCAGAGGGGAAGGGTAGGGGAGGGGCATTGGGGGGGGAGGGAAGGTGAAGGGTCGAAGGTTTTAGGATCCCGGAAGAAGAGAGCGAGTCAGAGGCCGGAGATTATCACAGTCTGTGCTTAATCTTCAGCGAAGAACGGATTCGTTTTCATTGCTTTGGCATGCTAATATCATTTATAATTGACATTTAAACTCCTCTCTGCTCCATTTTATACTCTTGAGATCGGATCTATTGAATGAATAAGAAATAATAATCTTTTAAAGCTACTACCATTTCACTACATGCCGTTTTCATCAGTGCAATAAAATATTTTGATAATGTTCGAGAGCATGCTTGTTCAAACGTCGAAAGGAAATTGGGAGCATAAAAATATTAGGAAATTATACAGTAAAGTATCATTCACGCTTCAATTGTGAGAGTTATCTTTTTAATGTTCCTTATATCATAGGATAAATGGATGAAAGGACCATTCGGTCTCAATTTTGCCCAAATGAAAACCTCTATCTATCTATCTACCTATGTACATCAAGAATTATATTACTTTTTATGATTTAATGCATTTATAGTAAAGGTGGTTAATTATTGTATTTGCTCAGAGGCTGATAAAAGAATAAAAGAATTACGATTTCATACATTTGAGAAATAAAGAATTACTTCATCAGTTAGGTTACGGCAAATCACAGGTCTCACAGATAAGATTCGATTCTATAGTCCTCGCATGATTACGGAGGTTCGCTCTTTGCTGGACTTATTGATTCGTCACATATTATAGTTATTCATAAATTTCCAAAATAAATGCACTTAAAATTGCCGTAACCCAGCATTAGGGTTTTATTTACATACTTTTATTTATATTTCTGTGCATAAAATATTTATTTATCTTTCCGGAAAATTCATATAAGTTATAAGGGGAATATAAAATCTGGGCATCCGAATGATGTTTCTCTCTCAAAAGAGAACGAATTTCTTGATTGCATACGTCCTTCATTACGCCAAGATCACCGAAATTTCGCTTGCATAAAATCAGATAAACTTTTAAAGTTAGCTCATAACGCTTGACTGCTTGATTCGTGACATCTGGTGAAGAATTAATATTTACATTCAAAGGCGTTAAATCACAATGCAGCTCACAGAAAATAGAGCAAAAGCTGCTAGAAATATGAGAGATGAAAAAATAGTCGGAGAAGTTCGAACGAAATGCACATTCATCACCCAAATGTGTACGTGATCCTTCTGGAGGTGATATGCGGGGATCCTATTCAAATCTGACGGCGGCCCTACCTCCACTTGTTTGAACGAAAGGCCTGTCGCCCTCAAACCTTACCACCGCGTGTTTAGAAGAAAGAGAAATGTTGAATGAGATGGAGAAAAAGGGAGAGGGAAAGAGGGTGAGGGAATGATTAAGAGAATGGAACTAGGAGCAGGTTGAAATATTAATATCTTAACGTATTTACGTGAGATTTTTCCTCAAATTTTTTTCTCTCCCACCGCCCTTCCCCATGGATCAGTGGGACTCTCCTTTGGATCACGGCTTGAAAAGTCATCTCCACTTGAGCCTTTCCATTCTCTCTTCCCAAAGATGCCTTGCCCTCATCAAAGATGGCAAATAATTCGTTTACAAATCAAGAAGCCCTTTCCATTCTACGTCTCCAGGTAATGTTGAAAGGAGAGACGTGCCCGTTACATTTGGCTGCCATTGTTTCGTATGCTTGGTGAATTCTGGCAACATCCCACTTTGGAGGCCTTGTTTTTCGTATGGAAATGTAAGCGTATAAAGCTTTAGTAAATTTTATTCTGAACTTGAGTGAACTGAAAAAAGATTATTTGAGAATTCTTTTCATGGTTCCCTCCACCATCACCAACGTTTTTGGTATGGATATATAGTTTTTACTACTCTTTCAATGTTTTCGGTGTCGGTGACGAAGTTGATTCCTACCTAAGTTTCCCAAAAGCTAATTCACTTTCAATATTATTTTGTCTCCTATGATTTCTCGTTTCGTAGTCTTTTATTCTTCGATGGATCACAAGATGTGTAGTCAATTCGTCAAAATTTTGTTTGTCTCTTGCGTGTCGAAATGTCAGGCGGAAAATTTAATGAAGGGCTTCAATTTCGCTGCCGCGAATGAAGTTGCTCGTCTGCCCACATGAAGTCCTCTTATTCGCGATTTCGCCTCTACTCCAAAACACTTCCTCCTTCATGCAGCACTTCTCGCGAAGATCCTTCCTCCCATCGCCCTCCCATCATTTCTCCCTTACTGTTTCCCTAAGCGCATTGTTTAAAAATTCCCCAGGGCGCGCCCCCCGCGTCTCGAAGCCCCTCTACGACCCCGAATCCTCGCCTCTATCTCCGGACGATCCCTTTTCTTCCTATCCTCACTCCATCCTACCCCCTCTCACCCCACACCCTCCCCGGGCATAAATTATCCCCGTCCCTCAATCACTTCCTTTGTGGGCACGGCGGTTTTTACCGTTTCCACCTTCCTCCGCCCATCCAAAACTCCTCCCTACCACCCGTCCGTCTCCACCCATCCCTCCCCTCACGTCTCCAACGCTTTCTCTTCACCTCACACGCACACACTCGCTCTCATTATTTTTAAAGGTTTCCCTCTTCCCTCCGAGCAGTCTTATCTAAACATTCGGCATGTATTTCCATTTCGCCCTTAACATTCCATCCACTTGGTTCTAAAATCACTAAATGGGATCCAATCTTAACACCTTCGCCATGCTCCAGTATTCGTTTAACGTTTCACAAGTTGGATATCTCATTTTAAATCAAGGCCTTAGGTATTGTCGTGAGGCGGCAATGAAAATTAACCGTGGACATTTTTATTGCAATTTTATCCAACACATATTTTCATTTGATTTCGAATTCTAATTTTATTTTTATTCACATATTCTATCACGCCTCATCTGAAAATCTGCTGAAAATTGGACCTATCTCTTTTTTTTATCTACTTTTCAGGTAGATCCCACATACATATAATGTACGTACATACATATAATGTACGTACATTATATTAATAATGTATCCGAACTAAAAACAGAACTGAGACCTTCTTGAAAAGATTTTGGAATAAATTCTTTTTGGAAACCTCCAGCATTTTTCAGCAAAATTCGCAAAAATATTTTGACCTCAGTAAAACATGCCTTAATGCGAAACCTTCAAGGTTTGTATTGTTATAAATATATCAATTTTAACATGATCTGTAACGTAGGTAAAAATAGTTTTTCACCCAAGGAAATATTTCTCCCGAGAAAAATATCTTATGTACACGATGTTGTCATATGAAAGCTAGCGTTTTAGTTACGATTGGTCACATAAGGTCTTTATGGCTAAGATTGGTCACATTGCTGTAAATAACAACTTCAAAGAGTATTTTCTTCGACTGCAGCTTTCAAGATTTGTTCATTTGAAAAAATTGAGCCATAACTAGCTAAATGGTTGCACACTAAAAAAATTACAGCCCAAAAAAAGAGAATTTAAGATAAATTGAAAACCTCCGAATAGATATTGTGATGTGTTTGTGCAACATTTAATTTACCATGTAGGTAATTAGAAGTACTCCTTTGTATATAAAAGCTGCTCGTACAATTGAATGCGGGTTTAAATATCATGCATCACGGAGACTATTTCGACCAAGTTAAATTTATTTGAAACTCTCGTTGCAGTCTTGATCAAACCGGATTTCCCATTCTCAAAATTAAATTTTAGTAAAATAGAGGTAATAAATAGTGTAAGAAGGTCAATGAAGGCATTAGTTATTTGTGGGTAGTTAAAAAAGTTAACTTCATTATATGTTCGTTATTAGAAATAAAACTTAATCTGTAAATGTATTCATACTTCAATATACTATTTCGACTATTTCTAGTCTATTCCCCGATAATTAGGATTTCGTTTATGTAAAGAATGAGTAATTTCCCATTTTTTTGGAAAATATTCTCGCTACATCGCAGTGTTTTTTCTCTTTCGTCCACTCTCATCCTGCTTTGTTTTATGAGAGTCATTTTTCCTTTCCCTCCTCGCCTTATCTCTTTGGCCGCATAGCCCAATTCCCACCCTCTATCTATCTTATCCCTCGCCTCCTCACTTTCCTGCGTCCCTTCCTTCCTTCGCCTCGCCTCCAAGCTCTCCTATCTCCCGGTCGTCATCTTATTCCACCGCCTCCAAGCGCGATCGTAAAAGCAAACGCTATCTCCGAATACCTTTGAACGTCTTCTTCCACTGTCACCTACTTGCGCAGAGTCCCTCTGTCCACGGTCTCCTTCCTTCAATGGATCCTACGTACGTATTTAGCGTATGATTCTGGCGATTCACTCATATCATGGTGCCACGTATTCCAGCACCTGGCATCCTCTCATAATTCCCAATAAGCTGGGAAAGGAACAAGTGTTTAAAATCTCTTTACGTTTAATGAGATATCGTCTAAAAATTGTATTAAATTAGGTTAGTGAAAACCTTTTTATCCATATGAAAATACTCGAAACTAAACTCAGAAAGTTGAGAGATGCATGAACTAAATTTTTCTTAATTTAAATCTTTAATATATGAATTTTTGGCATTTGTGACTTCTTTCCCTTGAACTCCAACACCTCCAGAAAAACGATGTCAGAAATGGTAGTCGGAAATTCATTCTTTACCCACACGGAATCACAAACGAGAGACATTCACAGAAGATCTCTTTCAATAGCAAAAAGAATGCTCCCGACACCGAATTTGAAGTAGAAACTAGGCGAATTGCAGACTAATCAGAAGTTTTAGTTGACAAAAAGACATGACTTACTCTTCTTCTCTCCCCGTACACTCTTTGAGAAAGCATCTATTTATTCACGAGCTATCACATCGCTCCCTATTCCTTCCCTCAAAATGTTCCCTCTCCACTATGACACCGGAACTGCCAACCCAAGCTGTGACATCACCGTATTAGTATCTTGGATCTGAAGTGTTCCAGTACATTAGTCAAGTGTGTTACGGTTTTCGGCGTGTTATGTGAATGGTTTGTAAAAAAAGCAAAGGGTTTGTTTCGAGAAAATAGATTTATTTCAGAAATTGCTAAAATGCCTCAACATTCTTCAAAGTACATCCCTTGAGAGCGTCGAAACACTTTTGCCCTTGCGACTTTACCACGACTCGAAGGCTCCCTGGTAGGGGGATAGTCCTCAAGGGTACGCGTTCAAGCTTCTTAGACGGCACTTAGGGTCCCATGGTGGTGTCCTTTGAGCGAGGATTTCACTTTTGGGAATAGGAAATAGTATGCTGGCGCCAAGTCAGGACAGTACAAGGGTTGGGGAATTGTCGCGATGTCATTGCCGAAGGTCCCCGCAGGCAGACACTCGACTCCCGAAGGTCGTCCGTCCCAGGACCTCCGGGATGAGCTCAGCCCATGTCTTTTGCATCACCAAATTTTCTGTGCGCACTGTCACCTTATCAATACCAATGCAATCTTCGATCACACTTAACCGACTACGGCCTGAATTCAGCACTTCACGCACGCGTGAGGAAAAAATTGTTATCGATACTATTTATGCACACCTTTTAATGTTTCATCAATCAATTTAATTCAATGCTTAACTATAATAGTTGCTCCCTTTCTTTATTCTTTTGGCCACAATTAAGAAAGTGTAGATTTAAAAATATGTATCAACTCACTAAAGGGTGAAACAAGGTGTTCGGAAAGTATGGCAGAGCCGTTAAACAGTCAAGTCTTCACCAAAAATATCCAAAAACGTCGCGGGGCACCACCAAAGGCGATACACATTGGTAGTTCGCGAATTTTCTCCCTCCTACTTTACTTCTGAACGCGTCCGTCAAAGGTTTTTTCATTGCCCTCTCCTTTCTCCTCGTCCCTTCCATCTTCCCTTTCTCCCGCGTGGGACCTTTTTCTCCCTTTCTCCCCACATCGCTCTCCTTCCCTCCCTCCCCCTCGCGGATTCCCGTCTCCGACCACTTCTCCTCCCACCCCTTTCCCACCCTCCTCCCCCACCCACTCGACCCGACTCCTACGCAGCCGGATCACGTAGTCGACCCTCCAACTACTCCCGCTCCGCCTCCGGCTTCCGCCCCCTCACCCACCCGCCACACCCTCCGAAACCCTTCCGCGCAACTCCTCCTCCGCTCCTTCCAACCCAAGGAGCTCCCTTAAGGATGCCTTCCCTCTCTCCCCACGCCTCACTCCCCGAGTCTACCGAAACATTTGCCCAGAGACTTATATACCGATATAAGTATACGTAAAAATAAATAAAATATGCGGTATGCGGTGACATACTTTTTATTTGTCTCAAAGTATGTATTCAATTTCATGCACATTCTAAATTTCACACTTAGGTGCATGTACGAATATACACGAACGTGCTAGTGTGTATATACTTCTTCCTCCTTTCTCCTTATAAGCAATCCTTTAATTCCCTTCTCCCTCTTCCTCTATCTCTCTCTTTACACACACTCTATTTCCTTCGCCATCTCCCATGGAACCCGTGGGAGGCGCGTGGAAGGAATGGAAGAATATCCGTCCTTGTGCACATATACGTACTACGTGCATGCCTGACCAAGCCATCAACGTCCCAAAAGTGTTTCTCAATTGAGTTTTGCGCTCGGTGGACCGGCGGTTTTTCATGGATCACAGAGAAAGTGGACAAAATTAAACTCTGGGACGATGTACTCCAAAATGTTTTTCTACTCATTTTATCCTTTCAAAACTATTGGCTTTAAGTTGCGTCAGAGAGCGCACCAGTCTTTTAACTCTTGCTGAACATCTGCTAGTGAGTGTCGTAGGTATAAAATATCGAGAGGAAAACCTTCAAGTAGGAGTTGTATATTGTACAGGTTTTGTAAATGAAGCATGAATGACGAGGATTGAAGTCATTGAGGCATTAAATAAAAATTTCAATCAAATTCATATGCTCTCCATAAGGTGTCAAAAAAGGGTTGCTCATTATTACTTTGCCATTCTGTAAACTACGCAGCCTTGAAATGCAAAAAGTAATGATAATCAAATTTGAAGAACATTATCTATGTTAATGATTTTTAATCCAATGATTTACATACCCCGGCTTTGCTTGTCTTCTTATTCCAAGTTTAATGCGTTTCCAATGAAATTTTCAAAAAATCAACTGTTTATTCTAATTTTTTCCCGATTTCAACATCTCTCAATTTTAAATTTACTTCCATTAAGTGGCTCCCGAATTCAATTGCCACCTTTCTGCATTGATGGACACATCCGGCAAGAGTTATACACCCACTAAAAGAAGATCGTGTGAAAATAGTTACTCGTTAATATTTATGGCCTTTTTTTGTACCTGCAGAGGATAGCTAAATCTAAGTTTCTCTACAACTAAGCGGTGACCGAAAGCCAGAACTTTAAAATGTCTACCGTAGTGAATTTATTCATAAACACGTAACTGAAAACTATTTATCCAAATATATTTGGTTATCAAAATGCTAGCATTTCGGAGCATTAATGTAGCTATCAATTATTTTCAAGGATAACACATGTGATAATTATCATTTTTATTTATTTACTTATTGATATTCCCTCCAAAACACCGCTGGGGTTTGTGGCAGGGGGTGAACACACACCAGAATATTTATACCCGAACATAACCCTGCTGCAGTCGAACAATGTTACTATGATCCCCTATAATTCGCGGAAAAAACGATAACTTAAATGCATCTGTTCTTCGCTTGATCTCTCTAATTTTATTAGCATGGCCTCTCCTACCGTAGAAAGATGAGGGCAATAATACATTTTCAACATCATTGCTAAAGATTTAAGTTAGTCAATGTATCCAAATTTTGGTAATTTGCTGGACAATTCCAGAGTGGGAGATATATTTTCGGCAACGGAGGGAAGTTAGTAGTTTCATGTTTTACGCTTCCCATCCATAAAGTTTGCATTACTCTCAAGGATATGGGATCTGCACGGGCAAACCGCAGGCTCGGTGCGCGTACGCCTTTCGCTGCCGAAGCCCCGCACCAAACTCTGCCGTCGCTCTCCATCGGGCGGCTATCGCCCTTCGCGCCTAACTCTCCCCCTAATCTTTGGCCCAATTAGTCAACACTTCGCCCCAATGCAACAACGACCGTTCATTTGCCATCCCCCCCCTCCCATCCCGCCCTCCTCCTCCACAGGTAAGCGCATCGCCAATTATAAGCAGGGACCCATTCTCCTGCATCACTTCCCGTCGCCTCTAACGTTTACATCCCCTCCTGGTCGATTGATGAGACACTTTATTAATTCTAAACTTAAGCTAGGATTCTAGACTCACCGCTAAACGCCATACTCTCACTACTTGCCACTCAGCTCCGTTTCCGTCATAACTTCCTCAAAAGACCTGACCTATGCGGCGCCCTATTTGAGTAGTCGAATCGGATATTATGTCAGAATTCTAATGTCAAAATGTTTTAGAGTTGAACCTTAGCAGATATTCCGGAGATACTTTTTTACGGATCCATTTGGATTCAAACTATCACCCTCCCAGAAAGTGCAACCAGAGTTACCGTTGACAATCTAAGTCTGTGATCCAAAATTAGAAGTGTCGTTACATATTGTGCATCGTTATACCGAGCGATACAATTGGGTCTCATGGTAACTTCATTAAATATAATCAAAGAGATACCACATGTTACATTTTAAGGTTTCGATACAGTGACGTTTTTGATAGAAAAACATGTGTATTGATTGCCATGCGTAAACATGGGTATTTTTGATAAATATTGATAAGTACCCCCCCGGACTACAACCTTGACGTGGTGGAAGGGCTTGTGCGTTCCGATGACCTCTAGAGCTGTGCTGGCGGGAGTAATAATAATTGCTTCTGGTAGGGTCACCCATGCCAGATAGGTCGAAGGTTAGGAGCCAGACGAAAGGTAGTCCACGCAGCGTCTGTTCCTCAGTGAGGCGGCTGAAATGGCGTCTGACCCCAGTGGGGCGGCCAATAAGTGATGGTGTCACGTTAAAAACACTATTGAGGAAGGCAACGGGAAACCACCTCAATTATTATTCCCAAGATTTAAATGATGGACAAAACAGAGAGTCCTGGCAACTACGGGGCTCGGCCCAATCGGCCGTGTGTCGTGCCCGGCAGCGGGGGAGGCAAGGCCTCCGCGGTCGTCATCCCACTGAACCTTTGCCAGGGAAAACCGGCAGCAGCAGGAGAGAAGACGCAGAAGAAGAAGACCAAATTAGTAAGAATAGGAACGTGGAATGTTAGGACAATGATGAGGACGTGGAAATTGGAGAATGTTAAGCGAGAGATGGAAAGGGAAAAAATAGATATTTTAGGTCTATGCGAGGTGAGATGGAAGGATAGCGGGGATTACTGGAGTGATCAGTATAGAATAATATACAGCGGCGGGGACGAGAGCCAACGAGGGGTTGCCATAGTATTACATGAAGAGGTAGGAAGAAGCGTAGTCAACATAGACAAGGTAGCGGATAGATTATTAATAGTAGAAATGTAAGCAGAACCGACGAGCTTGGTTATTGTTGAGGTATACATGCCACCGAGCAACCATAAGGAAGAAGAGGTCGATAGGATATATGATCAGTTAGAGGACATTTGCCCTACTCTCTATCCTTTTATTTATGATCCTGAGAACAACCTTAGCTGCGTGGGATATCAAACTTATTGTCGTGTAGTCCTCACATGATTAGCCTTTACCTTTTTCGGAAAAGGAACTAAAACTGATCTCACAAAGTCTTCCGGCCAGATTCTTTCCTCATAAATACTACGAATCAGACCATATAGCCTCTTCCTCCCACATTTTCCTAACATTTCCTCCAACATTTCAATAGTTCCGCGGGAATGTTATCCACCCCCATGGCCTTATTTAGTTTCATCTCCCTTAATGTCCTTTCTATCTCATCGTCGAGTATGCCTGGACCCCTAAGCTATCGTCCTCTACGTCATGTTCCTTTTCTTTGTCTTGTAGGTCTAAATTCTTTACTATAGAGTTCTTCTATATATTCCTTCCATCTCTCTTGGATCTTTCCTGCGTCAACTATTACCTTACCCGCCTTATCTCTAACTGTTAGCATAGATCTCCCTTTCTTACTTCCCGATAAAGATTTAACTTTGCTGTACAACGCACCAATTTCACCCTTCCTCTGCAGACTTTCCATATCCTCGCACTGCGTCTTCCACCATCCTTCTTTTGCTTTATTTTTTGCCCGCCTCAATTTCTTATTTAATTCTTTGTACTTAATTTGGCCTAACTTTGTATTTTCATTCTTCTATTTTTTCTGCTTATCCATATTTGTAATCATCTCATCTGTGATCAATGGTTTCCTAGTCCTTTTAGCGTTAACGGTTCCAATAGTGTCTTGTGTGGCTTTTGATAACCCTTTCTTGATACATTCCCATTTTTCTTCGATAGTACTCAGCTCGCTGCCATCCTCGATGATTTCTCTACAGCCTGTTGGTACTCCTTTCTTGTCAATCCATTTAACGCTTCTACCTTGCATTTCCTAACCCGCCGCCCCTCTCTTCTCTGTCTTCTGTCCTGCTTCTCCCGAATTTCCCTTGCAAGGGTTTCGTGGGATGACGACCGCGGAAGCCTTGCCTCCCGCGCTGCCGGGCACGACACGCGGCCGATTGGGCCGAGCCCCGTAGTTGCCAGGACTCAAAATCTCTGTATTGTCCATCATGTAAATCTTGGGAATGATAATTGAGGTGGTTTCCCGTTGCCTTCCTAAATAGTGTTTTTAACGTGACACCATCACTTATTGGCCGCCCCACTGGGGTCAGACGCAATTTCAGCCGCCTCATTGAGGAACAGACGCTGCGTGGACTACCTTTCGTCTGGCTCCTAACCTTCGACCTATCTGGCATGGGTGACCCTGCCATGAGCAATTATGTAATATAATATAAATTTAATTATGTTATATATATATATATATATATTTATATATATATATATATATAAACATATAAATATCTATATAAACACAGAAACACAAGGAAGGGACACTGCCAGGAAGATACTGGAGATGTCGGCCTTGCCGTTGAAACGTCAAGCATATACGTGAGTTTCTTCCTTTGTGTTTATGTGCTTAGATACATTGTTCAAATAATGCTTAAGAACATATTTCTTTTTAGACCACAAGCACACATATGGTACATTTCTGCACAGGGAGAAGAAGGCTTATTTGGTTGTAAATGTTAATACAGATTAAGGTAAATATTATATGATTAAGGAGAAAGCATTATAAATGCGAATAAAGCACTAAACGTACAATGCTCCAATTTTTAGAACGAATTAGGATAGCCAACCTTTTATTTGTCACCCTCAAGGCTGAAAGAGGAATCATAAATGAGCTGGGCCCGGTGACCTAATAATTGGACAAAAGGGTCAGAACCCTCCGAGTCCGCCTTCCGCCGACATCTGCTCCTGACCGACCAATTACCCGGCGCACTCGGGGAATGTTGGATTCATTGATTATCATGGCTTGGAAGGAAACTGGCGTTCGCCTGCTTTTGCCGTTAACCCGCCCGAAGTGTAGCACGACCGGGCTTCCAGTGAAAGAGCTGGTGTACACGAGTGCGTAATTCAGTGCTATAAACTATAGTTCTCTTTGTTTGTAAAGTCACCCTTGCAGATGGAATGCTGGGACACTATTCAATGACATGAAACGTAACTTAATTACACGGCTCATCCTAGACTTGCGAGGCAACCAAGCTTTGAGTAATTGATGTGTTAGCTGCCAAAGCAGCTCCAAGTGTTGTTCACTGACGATGTATCAGATTGAGCATGACTGTTGTAACTTAGCACTAATGAATTCCTACGATAATTCTATAGGGTTTGATCATATTTTTGCTTTGTAAAATTGCATCAGTTGTAAGAATTATAAATCTTTAAGAAATTTAGAAAGAATTTAAAAAGGATTTAGCATAGAACCACAATGAAAATAAGGATGTTGGGCATGGACCATAAAAATCTAATCCATTTTCATGGCAACCACAAATTTTCTATGATGAAAGGGTCCGAAAGTTCAAAAAAAGATGGGGTTGATTACTCACCATGTCACACAGCCCCCGTTTCACACCGCGTTCTTCGTAGTCTGGCGGAAGTGGACTAGTACGAATTTTCAGGCTTTGCAAAGTTTTCGTGAATGGTATTCGCAAGGGTAAGCAGAACTGAGCAATATTTTATTCTGACCCGAACCTTTTGCCGAAGGCTTCCGAGCGTAGTCTCAAGAAATACACCTGGGGAATATAAATACTCCCACGCTCTCATGCCAAAATCCCCGACGTCCATCGCATACCCTCCTTGCAGTTGCCAACGCAACGTTGTCCCGAAAGGCGACCCTGAGGCTCCTCTCCCCCGTCCATTTTCGTCTCCCGTCGCCCCCAACGAGCGACGCCTCTCGAGGGAATCTGGGGTGGGGAGAGTCCTTCAACTTGCCCGACTACATTGAGCAGATAGCAGAGGGGTACTCGCTACCGCGGAAGGGAAACGAGAGTTTGTGTGGAGGCTTTCGTCCTCTTTCCGCTTCCGACCTGCACCCCTTTATCCCTTCCCCTCCCTCGCACCTTCGAGTTGGCTCCCTTCAAGTCTTTTTCACTCGCGCGAAGGAAAGGTACGTATCCTCACTCCGGAGAGATGAACGGGGCGGGGGAGAGAGAGAGAGGGGAAACGTGGACATCAATGGAAATAAGGGATTCCTCCCTTTCATCCCCTTCTCCCACCCCCTCTCCCCTTCGACAGCGCCGCAGAATGGCCTAGAGGGGAGTGAGGTTGAATGGGGAAATTGGATAGAGGGAGGGGAGTGGGTGGTTGACTCGGGGTCAAATTGGGGCGTTTTGGGTGAATTCCAGAGTGGGCTGTGCGTGCGCGGGCGTTCGACAGACGGGTGGGAGGGGGAAGGAAGGAAAGGGGGTGAGATGAGGGGGATGGGTAAGGGAAGAAGGAATGAAAGCGAAACCACCCCCGTGGAGCCATCCCTTTCCTCTCAAAAGCGACCCCGCACTCCTCCAGGAGCGTCCCTCATTGTTATATCGATGCTGAAGTCAGCCCGGCCCTCCTCCGCATCCCTTCCCTCCCCGACCCTCTCTCTCTCACTCGGCGAGAATGAAAGAGACCCTTGGTGGAGAAGGGATTCCACTAAGGGGTGGAGAAGGGGTGCTTCCTCGACCCCCATCCCTCGAGGGGCATTTTGAAGTGGCGGAGAGGGGAGTTGGGCACTGGAGGTCTATGGCTTGCTCGTGCCTCCCTCTCGAATCCCCAGAATGACACACGGAGAAGTGTGTCCCGTCCCTCCCCGAACCAAACTATTGAACCTCCCGAGGCCACAAGTACGTGAACTCTCCTTCACCCCCCATTAGAGGGAGTGAGATTACAATGGACATGTTCTCTGCATTGTCATATCATCTGATATCCCTCCTTTTACGTTTTGTCTCACAGAGTCTAAAGCGACGTTCGAAATCCTCGTTTAATTTGTCATCGAAGCGCCCAGTTTGTAGTTCTAGTTATAATGGGTGGCGACCGACAGCTAAGGTCATTTGCGCCATTAGAGATGGATGGAAAAAGGACGGATGGAGAGAAACCCAGCGTCGGCATTAGCCTACTCTCAACGAAAGGCTCCAAGGGGTACCCGCAGTTTAACGTCCCATCCGACGGATCCGAGTATTTGAACCCGGGTCCTCAAGGTGGGAAGCCTGTACGTTAGCCACCTCAAAATGCCGATGCCCTCGAAGCTCCTCTCGATCTATTTACTACTGAGGGAAAAACATGAGGTCACCATAGAAATCCATAACGCCAAACCGCACTTGAGAGCATTATATTTATCCTGACAACACCTCTTCCCGTACGATCATGAGATCGTCTTCAATGTCATTACCGTGGAAACGGGGTGATTTGAACTGGAGGATTTAACACTCGACGGTCGTGGTTGCTGACGGTGTTGTTTGCTTGTTTAACTTCATCATTACTCACGCCTTCTAGGATATATTCGGTACTTTTGCCCAAGTATCATTTTGGGCAAGGCACGGAGATGGGAGATTCAATGGTGCCAAACTCAGCTAACTCTCGAGTTTCGACTGCAGCTCGCTATCCATGATTGCGAAGCCGTCCGTGGAGTGAGGATAGGGTGGTGCAGATGATGGAGATGGAAGGGAAGCAGGGTCTAAAGTCATCGAAGCGAGGAGAACTGGGGACGGGAGGCGGGCAAGGGGTGTATACACTGGGGTGTATATCGAATATTTGTCTCCGTTCTAAAACGTCCCGTGCCTTGCCCCTCACTGCAATAAGTGGTCGCCACGAAAGTTATCCAATCCGTCCGGCGACCTCATCGAACGCCCTCGCCAACCCACTGAGGTCAGCCGAGTCTCCGATTGACGGTCGCTGCCCTAAATGGCCAGTCGAGCAGACCCGAGTGCTTGACCGAGGAGATGACGGCCATTTTTGCCGGTTGAAATGGAGGTTCGTTTGCGTAGGGTAAAGTTTTAAGGGTAAGAGGAAGGGTGGAGAGAGCTGTGAGCTGGAATTAGCATGGCTCTAAGGGCTTACGGCAGAGTTATCACGGATTAAGTTAGAAATATCGGATTCCAGTGAAAGCCCTACCCCGTTCCTTGAACCAATCAATGGAAATATACCACGGAATGAGATGCGCGACTATTTAAAAGTATAGATTAAGGAATGGAACGACTGTTGCGAAAGAATTAAATATCTTAGTACATAAAGGAGGTTCTGGATAATAAAAAGACACATGATCAATGAAACTATTTCATAGCGTATCGACCATGCAATTTTCCATGTGTAAATATTAAAACTGGAAATATGACGTTCAGTATCAATACTTTTGACAAGAGTTTAAAAACTACTGGAAGTCGAAGGTAAAAATTCAAGGTTTGATTGGATTGGGTATAATTGACGAAAAAAGATGAAGAGGCACCCTAAAAAAGAGATTTTTCCTATGAAAAACGATATTTTCCAACTTAATGAATGGTATCTAATCAACCCCGCTAGAATGGAATGTTGCACGGATTCCGCCACCTAATACAGGGTTCGTCCGGAAAATAAGTGTACTGAGCTCAGGAAAAAAAATTATTACACTTTTACATATCTTAAGCTAATATTCCTCAAAATAGGACCCTTGTGATTCGATACACTTGTTCCAGCGGCGTTCCCATTCCTGGAACGCACCCGCGAAGGCATCATCGGGAACCTCTCGAAGACTCGTCGTCGACCTCTTCTCTGCCCTCCACGAACATCTTGTGCCACCGAAAGATCATGTTTCTGGACATGGCTGACTCCCCGTAAGCCTGGTTAATCATACCGACAGTTTCGGTAGACGATATCCCAAGCTTTACCGCAAATTTGATGGAATAACGCTGCTCCAAAAACTTCGGCATCGCGTTCCGTGACGTGGGTCGAGCGTGGAGGTTCGCGTTAACAGAGCTCCTCACTACACCACAGCTCAGAGCCGACTGCCTTTTTCAGCGTCGCTTGCCAACATACCCCCTCCAATCGCAGCCCGTCAGAGCGGTGCTGGGCGCGCCTGGAGCGGCGCGCCCAGCCCAGGAGTCAGTACACTTTTTTCCGGACGAACCCTGTATGGCAATATTTGAATTGATTTACTAGAGTAATATGGCGACATAGCACAAGGTAGTGAGAGATTTAGCTAAGGCGGCAATTTTTCAGAACATTTCAAATGTACGTATTTACATGTTTTTTCCTTTAATTCACTGAATAAAATGTGGAACGGGAATGAAAAGTAATTTTTATCATTTGGTTAGAAATAATATTTGCCCTAACCAAAACCCAAGACGCAGAATTCGTCAGTGGGAAATGGCATTGCGGTACTTGCGCATTTCATGAAAGTGAGCTACTTATCGTGAACGTACGTAATTGCTCTTTTTGGATTGACAGAATTGACAGATATGTATTCTAGGACCCTCCCCGGACTACAACCTTGACGTGGTGGAAGGGCTTGTGCGTTCCGATGACCCCTAGAGCTGTGCTGGCGGGAGTAATAATAATTGCTCCTGGTAGGGTCACCCATGCCATATAGGTCGAAGGTTAGGAGCCAGACGAAAGGTAGTCCACGCGGCGTCTGTTCCTCAGTGAGGCGGCTGCAATAGCGTCTGACCCCAGTGGGGCGGCCAGTAAGTGATGGTGTCACGTTAAAAACACTATTGAGGAAGGCAACGGGAAACCACCTCAATTATCATTCCCAAGAAAAATATGATGGACAATAGAGATATTTTGAGTCCTGGCAACTACGGGGCTCGGCCCAATCGGCCGTGTGTCGTGCCCGGCAGCTGGGGAGGCAAGGCTTCCGCGGTCGTCATCCCACGAAACCCTTGCAAGGTAAAACCAGCAGCAGCAGGACAGAAGACGCAGGAGAAGAAGACCAAATTAGAATAGGTACTCTAGGAATGTGGTGTTATGCTTCTTCTCTGAAAGGAGGTTTCAGTACGGGTAAATACAATTATTCGTTCTTTCCTCGTACGATCAGTAATCATAATATTAAGACATTGGATTTACTTCATTTACTTCCGAGGGCCAGATTAAAAACTGCGTAGACAACTGATACATTCTTAGGTGGACGTGAATGAGTATGTTAGTTGCTAGTGTATGTATTAACACGTTTGTAATCTAAAATGGATTTTGCAAGGAAATACGAAGTCTGTAATAAAAACACGCGAATGGTGTAATCTGGCGGCCTATATGACGCGGACTATAGCCCCGCCCACTAGCGGCGCTAGTTGCCTGAGATCCAATGAGCCGTCTGTGCTTGGCGGATCGTCGAGCTGTGCGCATGGTGCCGGTTATGTTAGTTTCTGTTGTCCTTGTTTTTAATGTTTGTCGAAAATGGAAATTGACGAAATCATGGAGCAACGAATCAATATACAGTTTTTTGGTGAAATGCGGTAAAAGTTATCAAGAAATCACTGAAATGCTGATAGCTATTTACGGAGGTAATGCTTTGAAGGGAACGTCCGTTTTAAAATAGAATAAGCGTTTTAAAGATGCCCGACAAGACGCCATGGATGATGGAAGGCCGGGACGACCTTCTACCACTTGTGTTAATTTCCAAAGAAACTGCGGGAGATGCCGCAACAGTAACTCTTAACGGAGTCATCCGCTAATGTGCATTTCAATGCAACAATTTCAGAGTGTAAAAATCATTCACCTTGACTGGGATTCGAACCCAGATCCTTCAATATTCGGTCGAGTGCTTTAGCCAGTTAAGCTATCGAGGCGTCCTCTTAAAAGGCGAATGATTTTTACACTCTGAAATTGTTGCATTGAAATACTTATGTTAAATTCAACATTAATCGTGTGCGGCCCCTTGTTCTGTTGATAAAATGTCCGAATGATAACTGACGAACTAAATTTAGGAAAGTTAACAATTCACACTTTTTTAAGTAAACATGATGGATGGATCCTTCACCATGGCAATTCACCTGCACATTCAGCAGATTTGGCCAGAATATATTCGTCCCTGTGGGTGTGAATTGGGATGCTTTCGTTTGTTTTACTCTATTTTACGGGTGGTGTCATAACACCCCCTTTGCAGTGGCTTGCGGATTATTTCAAATATGTAGAATTAGGGAGAAGAAGGTAAAAAGAGCTAAACAGTAATTGATTTGTATCATAAGAATCGGTAACGATTTTTTCTTAATATGTGCTGAATTAAGACCGTCAGTTAAATGTGCGTATGAGTACAGATCGCTTTGGCATTAATAATAAGACGGGGCACAACACCATCACAATCAAGGGCGAAAGATCGGCGCTCAACTCGTCCCGAAGGCCTTGACGGATGTCTAAGAGCAGAGTCGGGCTTATGCTTGCAAAGACCTTCTGCAACGACATCGTGATGATTCCTCAACATCCTTACATACCCGACTTGGCACCAGTGGTCTGTTTCCAGATGTGAAATCAAAGGATACCACCATGGGACCGTAAGTGCCGTCAAAGGAGCTTGCATGAGTACCCTCAAGGACCTTCAAGAATTCGCCTACCAGGGAGCCTTCGAGTGGCGAAAAAGCCGCTCTGGCAAAAGTGTGCCGACGCTCAAGGGAAGTACTTTGAAGAATATTGAGGCATTTTAGCAATATCTGAGATCAATGTATTTTCCCGTTACTTCTTATACAAACCATGAAGACTGAGACACTATGATAGATACTTTGATAAGGCAAAGGTAACCTGGTGAAAGGAGCAGTGCGAGGATATGGATTTGGGTTTACAAGGAGAGGTCAAAATAGAGTTAGATACTTGTATGAACGCTGTTGAAAAGGTGAGTAAACGATCACCATGTAAACGGTCATCATGTGAAATAAATGCGCTTACTTTTTCAGAGATACAAAGAATAAGTAATTACTTAAAATAGTAGGTTAGCAATCATACAACATCATAAAGGATAAGAACAGTGCGTGTCGTGGTACGCATACCCAGAAGAGGAGATGAACCACATTGGCGCATTACACATTCAAACAGGAAATCCCGCCAAACGGCGAACTAATACTCATTCACATGGATATAGATATAAGGATAGAAATAGATATATGTATAATTATATTTATATAGAAATCCCCGGGCAAGGCACCCTGGGCACCTGCAGCTCCACCCAAGCTATGTGATTCTTCGGGTACCAGGTCTTCCTGCGAAACCATAACCGGCACGGGGGAAAGGAACTGGCCAGCCTACCCTGACGTGTGAATTTCACACGCCGTATAGGGCTTAGTACTAGGTGAACTCTACCATCACCTACCAAACCAAAAGGTTGGCAATTCAGCTACTTTCCTACATAATCGCCTTGGCGATTAACCACTTTTTGCATTCTTGTAAGCAGCTTTTTAATACCAGCGTCGTACCTTTCTTCCGCCACGGTATGACGCCGGTATTAAAAAGCTGGTTACAAGGATACAAAAAGTGGTTAATCGTCAAGGCGACTATGTAGAAAACTAGCTAAATTCTCAGTCTTTACTGCAATGCACACAAAGTTAAGAATAAATTTGAATTTTCATGAAAAAAATAGGAGAGATTACTTTTCGAATCACCCTCATATACATATAAAGTAAAGGCTACATCATGTGAGGACTACCGGACAATAAGTTTGATACCCCACGCAGCTAAAGTTGTTCTCAGGATCATAAACGAAAGAATAGAGAGTAGGACAAATGATTATATGTATATAATAATATATATAATAAATATATGTATACATATATACATTATATTACATAAATATATACATTCATATATATATATATATATATATATATATGTATATATATATATATATATATATATATATATATATATATATGTATATATATATATATATATATATATATATATATATATATATATATATATATATGGATAGATTAGGGCAAATGATTACTTAGGGGATGAAGAGTTTGGATTGGATTTAGGAAGGGGAGAGGTACGCGGGATGCCATTGCAGTAATGAGATTACTAATCGAGAGGAATATAGAATACAACCAAGAGGTATTTGCCTGTTTCGTAGATTTCGAAAAAGCGTTTGATATAGTGAAGTGGGAAAAAATAATAAGTATATTGCCGAAAATAGGTTTAGTTTGGAGGGAAAGGAGATTAATCCGCAACCTGTACATGTCTCAGATTGCTCAAGTGCGATTGGGGAACGGGAAGTCTGGATGGGCAGTGTTAGGAAGAGGTGTATGGCAGGGTTGCCCATTATAACCGTTGATGTTCAATCTGTATGCAGAGGAAATGATTAAAGAGGCATGGGAAGAACTGGAGGTAGGAATGAAAGTGGGAGGAGAATTCGTAAAATCAGTTAGGTTCGCTGATGACCCAGCTTTAGTTTGTCAGTCAGCCAAGGGGCTGCAAGCATTGCTTAGTGAATTGGAAATTCAGTGCGACAGGTACGGGATGAGAATCAATATTAATAAAACAAAGAATGTGCGATTTTCTAGGAAGAAAAAGGCTTAGCTTAACATTAAAATAGGAGGGCAAAAACTAGAGCAAGTAGAACAGTTTACGTATCTTGGAAGTGTTTTGGACCAACGTAAGGAGAAGAATCGCGCTAGGCAAAGAGGCTTTTACAAGGAGGAGGGAGTTGATGACGGGGACGCTGAGTAAGGATGTTAAGAAAAGACTCGTAAAAACTTTGATATGGAGAGTAGCTATGTACGGCGCGGAAACGTGGTCATTAAAGCAGGAGGATAGACGTAGACTTGAGGCTTTTGAAATGTGGGTGTGGAGAAGAATGGAGAAGGTGAAATGGGCAGAGAAGAAAACAAATGAGGAAGTACTTGGTATGGTGGGCGAAGAGAGGGGTTTGCTGGGAGAAATCCAATGGAGGCAGGAAAAGTGGCTGAGGGGGGTAATGACCGGCAGAGGGATGTTGAAGACTGTGATAGAGTGGAGAATGTTGGGCAAACGAGGAAAGGGAAGGTACAAGATAGGGATGTTAGACGGGATGAAGGGAGGAAGAAGGTACCCAGAAATGAAGAGGGACCTGATGTAGAGTAAGATGTTGTGTTTTGCTAGGGGCCACAAATTATTTAATTAGTAATAATGTCCTTCCAAAAACCTACCTTAACCGGTACATTACCTAATAGTATATATATATATATATATATATATATATATATATATATATATATATATATATATATATATATATATACATACATATATATATATATATTTATATATATATATATATATATATATATATATATATATATATATATATTATCAAATGTAAAAATCATTCGCCTTGACCGGGATCGTAGATTGTGTGTACCGTGTATCGTATGCACGGTATGCATGGAAAGAATCATGCTTTAGGTATAGGAGTTTACGTCGTTAGAAAAGGTGTTGAAAAAGTTGCAAAGAAAAAATAGAAAGAGGCGTGCCAATTACGATAGGTTATCGCCTTTAGAGAACTGATGATCAACAAGTGTCATGATGAATTAATTGAGTGAATAAGCGTGTCAAACAATTGAATATAAATTCATATTCACCTATGGATTGGCAGATTATTTTGAAAATAGAATTTTTCATGATGTAATAACAGAAATTTAACTGCTCGAACATTTGATATTTGAAAATAAATTTAATACTACAGTTATTTCGTTTATATATTTAGAATTACCGCTCCCCGGACTACAACCTTGACGTGGTGGAGGGGCTTGTATGTTCCGATGACCCCTAGAGATGTGCTGGCGGGAGTAATAATAATTGCTCCTGGTAGGGTCACCCATGCCAGATAGGTCGAAGGTTAGGAGCCGGATGTAAGGTAGTCCACGCAGCGTCTGTTCCTCAGTAAGGCGACTGAATGTTGTCTGACCCCAGTGGGGCGGCCAATAAGTGATGGTGTCACGTTTAAAACACTTTTGAGGAAGGCAACGGGAAACCACCTCAATTATCACTCCCAAGATAAATATGATGGACAATACAGAGATTTTGAGTCCCGGCAACGGGGCTCGGCCCTATCGGCCGTGTGTCGTGCCCGGCTGCGGGGGAGGCAAGGTTTCCGCGGTCGTCATCCCACGAAACCCTTGCAAGGGAAAACCGGCAGCAGCAGGACAGAAGACGCAGGAGAAGAAGACCACATTAATTACAATAGGAACGTGGAATGTTAGGACAATGATGAGGACAGGGAAATTGGAGAATGTTAAGCGAGAGATGGAAAGGGGAAATATAGATATTTTAGGTCTATGCGAGGTGAGATGGAAAGATAGCGGGGATTACTGGAGTGATAAGTATAGAATAATATACAGCGGTGGGGACGAGAGCCAACGAGGGGTTGCCATAGTATTAAATGAAGAGGTAGGAAGAAGCGTAGTCAACATAGAGCAGGTAACGGATAGAATACTACTAGTGGAGATAAAAGCAGAACCGACGAATTTATAGTTCTTATTCAGGTATACATGCCACCGAGCAACCATAAGGAAGAAGAGGTCGATAGGACATACGATCAGTTAGAGGACATGATCGCGCGTGTTCCCGCAGGGAAACATTTGATAGTGATGGGGGATAGGAATGCGACGGTAGGCGAAGGAGAGATGGTGATGAGTTGGGGGACTACGGTTTAGGCACGAGGAATGACCGTGGGGAGAAAGCAGTTTCGCTAATTTCGCCAATATTTTCACCGCACCTTCTGATTGGTTAGCTCACAAGATCTAGGGTAAGGGCGCTTCCCCACCGTGCGAGCAGAGGCTTCTGGAAAGTGTTCATCCTGATTGAAAATATTTTCCCACTCTGCTAGAGGCAATATTCCTCGCCTCAACCAATTATTTTTTTCTCCTCAGCTTATCGTTATATTTGGCTCCATCTTTCATTTATACGCAAATTCTGTCAAATTTTTTTCACCATGGTCGATATTCGAATAATATTCTCAAAAGCAGGAAACGTTAAGAGCCGTTATTGAATTTTTTGACCTTAAATTCAGTTGAGGAAAAATTTAACCTTCGACGAACATTTATTCACCCATACTGTGTGATGCTATCTCTAATTTTATTATTTAATATTAGCTGACACATCCTCCCTAAGTTAAATCTGTATTCCCCATCTTCAAGGATGGTCATGCCTAAATGAAATCCTGAATACAGGCATAATTTATGAAATTAGACCTCCAAAAAATGTCACGTGCCGCTATATATAAGAATCTGTTCCCATCTCACATCAAATGGTATTTATATTGTATGACAAACACTTGGTTTAAACACTAATATAAGGAGGTATACATAAAAAATGATCAGAGATTAAGGAAGTCATCAGCCAATAGTGCGATTAGGCTCAGATTTAGGAAAAGCATGATTAATCCATAGTTTCCGGAAAGCAGATGAGGTTTAAGATCGTAATGTAGTGCAAATGAAGTGAATCGTCAGCCTCTAGAGGTTAGTTAGAAAGTTTAGCAAGTTGAATGTAAATATATTAAATGGCTTTACAAGGAAAGAGTATCAGCGGGCCGTAAAAAAAATCATGAGTGAGGAAAATGAGCTGAGCACTTTTGAGGAAAAATGGAAATGTATAAAAAAATAGATGTCGAAAGCCACAAAAGAAATTGTAAATACGAAAATGAAAGGATGGATCATATATTAGATGATTAGAGAGACGAGGGAAGGAAATGGAATAATGTAAATACAGAGTTGGAGGAAGGGGGAAGTATAAAGAGCTAAATAATAAAATGAGGTGGGTAACAATTTGATTAAAAGAAGTATCTACATCTACATAATACCCCAAAAGCCGCCGCAAGGACGTGTGGCGGGGGGTGATAGGCCACCTCCCGTAATAAGGAACAATACCGCATGCAAAATCATCGCATGCTTGCAAAAATACACCCACAGCAGCGTACACACTCATGCCATAATCAATCACAAACAATTGCGCCCCAGTAAGTACGATTTAAGACGCAGTGCGAGGATATCGAAAGTTAACAAAGGAAGGGTGAATTGAGTGTGTTTATACAGGGAGATAAAATTTCTGTTAGGAGGTAAGAAGAGAAAATATATGTGATTACATCAAAGATATGTCAGGAAAATTGTTAATAGAGCCATTGAAGATTTAAGAGGGATGGAATGAATATATAGAGAAACTATATGGTAAAGGTAGACTAGCAAGCATAGAAATAGAAAAAGAATACGTCATAAATGAGGATAGCTTAAGTTCATATATCTACACCTACTTGATACCCCGCAAGCCGCCGCAAGGGCGTGTGGCGTGTGGCAGTGGGTGTTAGGGCACCACCCGTAATTAAGGAAAAAAACCGCATGAAAAAGCCACAAATTTATGCTATCCACAAACAAAACATGTTTTCATGCAAAAATCCTTATAACCCACACACATGCAAACACTCAAACTACCAACTAACATACACATTCGTTTACAAATATACCTGATGTCTATGCAATCTTTAATTTTCTTCCGACTTGTAAATTAAATTTTTTTAAAATGTTTCTAAAATTACTTCGGTTTCTTACTATTATGATTCCTGGTTGTTCCGGGAAAGAATGAATATCAGTATCTATCTGTACTGGAATCTTTCTCCCTTATTTTATCTTTGTGGTCTCATCTGCCTCAGTAGTGCGGGGTTCCATAGTTACCCGTTGGCGAGATTGGGATGGCAGCAAAGGAATAAAAAACAAGTAAGTCCATCAAAGGGGTGACATTTCCGCAAAAGTACTTAAAAGGTTTAGGAAGTGGTGGAAGGTAGGGTTTTTACGGGATAATTCGTAGTTTTTGTGAAACAAAAATTTCACCGGATGATTTTGTGAGATCAGTAAGAGTAGTAAGGAATTCACTATATGCGAGGACTGCAGGCAAATAAGTTTGTTTTTCACGCAGCTGGATTGGTTCTCAGGATCGTCAATAAGAGGATGGAGAGCAGAGCAAATGATCACTCAGGGTATGATCAGTTTGGGTGGAGTGAGTGAGGGGTGGGAACACGCGATGCAATAGCAGTTACGTAGTCACTGAAATGGAAGAACAGGGAATAAAATCAGGATGCATAAAATTGTTTCTTGGATTAAGAAAATGCGTTTGATTGAATGAATCGGGCAGAGTTATTGAATTTATTGAAAAAAAAAACGGAAGTAGATTGGAGGGATGGGAGACCTATCCGCAACATGTACATGCCTCAGACTACTCAGGGGCGACTGGAGGATGGACAGTCGGAATGGGCCATGTTCATTATGAGCGAGAAGACAGGGGTTTCCATTACCAGCAATGCTTTTCAACGTTTATGTGGAGAAAATGATTTAAGAAGAATGATAGGAATGAAAGTCGGCGGAGAGTTGATAAAATCAATCAGGTTTGTGGATGACCAAGTTTTAATTTGCCAGTAAGTTAAGGGGTTGTAAGCTTTACAGTGCGCAATGGAATGCCAGTGCGATAGGTATGGGCTGAGAATAAATACTCGTATACACAAAAAAGAAGTCATGTGGTTTTCGAGAAACGGAAATGTTAAGGTAGATATCAAAATAGATGCTGATAAACTGGAGCGAGTTAAACAGTTTTCCTATTTGGGAAAGGTTTTGGACCAAAATGATCAAAGTAGTTAGTTCAAAAGGAATAATGTCTTGAGTAAAGAAAGCAAGGGTGTAAACACGAGACTCGTTAAAACTTTGATATGAAGTATGGTCTTGTACGGAGCGGAAATATGCTCGTGAAACAAGGTGATAGGCGTGGACTGGAGGCTTTAGAAGTGTGGGCGTGGAAAAGGATGGGAAATGGAATGAGAGGAAAACAGCGAGGGACTATAAGGAGGAAAGAAGCTTGTTGGGAGAAATCCAATGTGGTTGCAAAGACGAATTTATACCGTTTTGATTGGAAATAGGATGCTGAAGGCTGTTATAAAAGAGAAAAACCATAGGAAGCGAGGAAAGGGAAGGATTAGGCATTTCGGATGGAAGGAAGGGAGGAAGTAGGGAGATGGAATTATAGAGGGACTTACTGCAGTGTCAAATGTCTGATTCATTTTTGTTACGAGAGGTTAAACAGTGTATCGTCAGACCTCTGTATAGGCTATGTCCATTCAATACCTACCTTTCATAATATGTAGAATACTAATCATAAAATTAGAAAAAAATAGATTAGAATGTCAAATTGTTTCATTAGGAGAGGCAAGAGGATGTATCATTGCTTCGTTGTATTCAGTGTGTAGTTTGTATGTCACCTTGTAGTCTGTACGGTGTCGAATTAATTCAAAACCTACCTTAACTGACGAATTGCCAAAAATAAATCTAATGGTTATAATTCATAATAAAATGTGTAATCTTAAATTTACGAGAAAATGAAAACTAACTGGGTAGAGTACAGGCAGATCCTGTCCGACATATTACCGGAACAGTCGCCACCACTGGCGTCACAAGCTATGCTGGACGAATACGCTTCTGTCATAACAGCTGGCGTGGGCCAAGCATTACAGAACACCGTGCCAATAAAAGTGACCCGGCCTTCTGGACATCTGACGCTGCCGCCTTCTATCCTTCGCCGCATCCGCGAAAGAAATCGGCTACGACGGCGATTCCAAATATCTAAATGGCTCGCAGACGGGGCATGGTTAAGAAGAAAAAGAGCCGAAGTGAGGCAGCTCATCGAGGACCACAGGCAGACGACATGGGAAAGGAAGGTTGCTTCCCTCCGAACCGAAGATGGGAGCATCTGGAGAATGGCAGCTTCTCTTCGCCATAACATTCGGATCGAACCACCGATCGACTCAGCTGGTGGCCCTCTTGTCACGGAAGAGGAAAAGGCTGAATTTGCAGCAACTATGCTGGAGGCCACTTTCACGTCGACACCGGATCCACTGGTACCAGATGATCCTAGTGACTTTCCTGAAGAGGATGAAACAACGGAGGAGGACACCATGACGGTAACGAAGGTTACCGAAAACGACCTGAGAGCAGCCCTTGGACGACTACGCTCCAAGAGAGCACCAGGAGAGGACAACATCCCGAACGAGGCCCTTCGACAGATGTCTGTCTCGCTCGCAACTCACCTTATGACGCTCTTTACGGCCTGCTTCTCCATGGGACATTTGCCGGCCATCTAGAAATCGGCAAAAGTCATTCTATTGCCGAAGCCACCGAAGTCCGCTGGGGACATAGAGAAACATCGCCCGATCGCCCTGCTAGCGACCCTGGGAAAGCTGCTTGAGAGGGTACTGCTGCCACATCTCCACATTGCGGCCTACTTAATCCTGCCGCCATCACAGTACGGTTTTCGGGAGGAACACTACCTGGAGGACTGCGAGAACTGGGAGAATTCCTCGTGGGCACCGAGGAGGCGCCGTGGAAAGAAGAGGTGACCTATCAAGGCGTCATACTGGCTAAAAGACTGACTTTCAAAAGTCACGACCTCGCTGCCACCAGGAAGGCGAGAGGAAGACGACTGCAACTCTCACCACTGCTGCGGTCACCATCACTCTCCATCAAGACGAAGATGTATCTATAGGTGGTGGCAATTCGCCCAATCTTGATGTACGCTTCACTGGCATGGAGTTGCGGAATGACTCCGACGGCCTTCCACCAAATGGAGGTGACTAAAGGGGGGTGCTCAACAGTATACTTGGGCTTGGCTGCAACTGTGTCGTAGAAATCCTCCACGCCTTAACTGATACGGCACCCATCGGAGATGTCATCAAGACTCGCGCGACCGCCTTTT
Source organism: Hetaerina americana (assembly GCF_022747635.1). Lineage (NCBI taxonomy): Eukaryota > Metazoa > Arthropoda > Insecta > Odonata > Calopterygidae > Hetaerina > Hetaerina americana. The sequence goes on along the minus strand of NW_027286985.1, from coordinate 2,937,898 downwards.
ATGAGGAGCTTGAAAGCAAAAGAGAACTTGCGGTCGATCGGCGGCTTAAAGCCTGTCTCCTGGGAAAGGTACAAACTCCCAAGAGCAGCAACGGGACGGGATGACGACCAACCACCCTTGAAAAGGAAAAGGAGTTGATTGGACCCTCTTTCATCGACGGGATAAGAAGCCGAAAACACAGCAGTTGAATGATTAAATTATCGGGCAGTTGCAAGCCAAGCGTCAAGAGGAAACGTAATGGCAAAAAGAAGACAAGGAGGTTTTGTGAACAGCTTTGAAGACATCGCCAAGAGCACACTTTGGTATTATTCTCAGGCAACATTTTTGCAATTGAGCAATTTTCCACGCTAATTTAACACTATTCTCTCCATATTTTAAAAACTGTATGAAATAAACAATTTGACATCGTGTATCACATTTACTTTTTTTAATATGCTTACATATGTAGATTAACAAATTTTCCTAGTCTCCCTGTCGCTATCATCAGATCCTTCATTAATTATATTATCACTATGGAAACTGTCCATAACAACTTCATTTTCAATAAACGTTCTTTCAACTTATTTCACCCTCGCGCATACGTTTCTCCATGCTTCCGTTCCCACAACTTCCCATTACATACTTTCGAATCCACGTTTTACATGGTAAACTACATCTCACTACCAATAAAATTTAAAAGTAAACTAAATCTGCTGTTCAAGTGTAAACCTTAACGAGAAAAATCTAAAAACAAAATGAGCTAACTAAAACGTAAAATTAAAGACTAAGGTTGAAAAAACAGCGAGGTTGGCGCACGTGGTCACAGTGAGGTGTCGAGAGGGAATGAAACTTGGCGCCCTTCTTGGGAGGGCAAAAAGCTCCGGGCTAAAAGCCGGATTTCAACCGACCATGCAAAACTTCCTTACAGATGTTTCACCCGGTATAAATGCAATAATAAATTTACCTTTGGATTTGACTGGTAGCCATGGTGGTTTTAATAAAAATAAAATGTTGCATAAAATGTAGAGTAATTAAATATTAAATCCCTGCCAACTAACGGTGTGCTCTAATTATTTGGGAAGTTCGTGTGAAATCGAAAACTACTTCGAATCACTGAGAAATAACGTGTAAAATGAATGGTAATCGGAAGTAGTTCACCAGTTACCGCATCCGCCAATGTCCCGCTTGCTCAAAGCAGAAAACTAGGTAAATATTTTCCGTTTTTGAGGGATTACTGTGGTGCAAATGTATACTGGGGCCGCTCCATTTCATTTCTGGATGTTATACCATGCATACTATATTGCCGAGAGATCACTGTAACCTTGGAGATCAATGTAACGAAGTTTCAACTGCATATAGACAAATCATTTAATGATTAGGGCCTATGATTCACGTTCGCCTTATTTTAACAACTTTCATTCATGATTCTTGAAAGTCATTCCACGGTTATCCATGTTATATCAAATAAAGTAATCATGGGTACTCTGTAAATTATCATGCGTATTAAGAGTCGCTAACACGCAATTTGTATTTCAATGATTTTCACGCGACTCATTGTCATTAGTAGTTAGGAATGGCTGGGTCAAGAAAGGAATGCACGATGTGATAGAATCCATGATGGATGCCTTAGGAATCAAAGCCTCTTACATTCACTCCAAATAGAGTACTGAAATCTGTAGGGATTGAGCTCAAATAATTAGCTCTCGGGAAACACTGTCTTGGTTAGTATTTTATTTCCAATAAAGAATGTTCACGTGGAAGGAGAAACGACCTTGGTAGATTTTCATCGCGGGGTAAGTGCGAAAAGCACCAGGAAATCAAGTATTCCGAGTGAAAGGATTAAATTAGGATTTAAATGAGCGCTATGCTCGATCTTTTAGATTATAGTCAACAGAAACAGTGGTACTTCATTCAATTTGAGGGCAGGAAGAAGTCTCAGTAGAATTGATTACCTTTATTCCATGCATATTTGATTGCAAATGAAAGGGCCTTAGCATTTCATAATAGATCCCGCAATTTCAATTCAGAATTCCAAAACGGACACTTATTTTATGTTCCTTATTTTATATGCCTGGGCCTTTCCTTATTCCTTCGATTTTGCCAAGAGCTGCACCAAAACGTTTTTGGGAATACTTCCGAAAAATTGGTATATGGTAACTAACTGATGAAACGACGAAAGAGGATCCATGTTTTTCGTCTTAAATAGAGCGACCGCAATTATGAAGTAAGAGAGAGAGAGCCTAGCTCCTCATGGTCTCGGGGCAAAAAACGTGTTGGAGAAGGGCTTTGGAGGTTGGTTAGACGGGGGAGATGGAGGAAGGACGGGAAGAGGGCGAGTCCGGAGAGTTGTAGGCTGGGTTCGGGGAGGAGAGAAATAATGTGGGTGGGGCCGGAGAGCGGTGGTGTTCGCGGGTGCGGAAAGACGCGGCTGCTCCACAGGGAGGGTTGGGGGTGAGTCTGGGGGGGGGGGAGGAAGGGAGGTTTGCCGGAAGACGGATGAAAAGTGGCGTCGACTTTACAAACGCGTCCGACCGCACTTCCCTCCGCTGACGGAAGAGCTTAAAAACGCTCAAGAAACACGGCCCACGCTCTGATTAATATCGGAACTTCTTTTGTTGGAAATAAAAAAGTAGATAGAAATATATATGTATATATGTATATATATACACACAGACACACGCACAAACAAATATATATATATATATATATTATATATATATATATATATATATATATATATATATATATATATATATATATATATATATATATATATATATATATATACATATTCATGCATATGTATATATACACATACATACATACATATACATATAATGGAACGCTGACAGCACCTAGGTTGGCGATGGGTCAATCTGTCCCCAAGAAGATAACCCATTATTATCGCACCCTTGCCGGGGGGTGTATCATATTTTTTCTCCTTCCGTCCTCTCCTTACCCCCCAAAAAAAGAGCAAAACCTTGGGGAGGGATGCAGAGGTATGAATGAAATGAGATGTGACGGTGATAACTCTTCACTGACTCTTTTGCACGTTTTTTTCTCCGCATATTTCATTCTAAAACAGCAGTATTTTATGCGTTCCCGTCTCTCCTCCACGCTTCATAAACGTTTTAAGCTCTTCAAAGCGTCTGAGCCACGTTTTGTGGCCCAGAAGATATACTAAACAAGAGAAAGTGCATGAATGACGGCTCCCCAATCATTCTGTTCATAAGGATTTCACTTTCAAATGCTATTAATCGATAAAGGTTTTTTATGCGTAAGCGTTATTTGCAGTCAGCAATTGTTTCAATCCAAAACAAAACCGAGCAGTAGTACTCTCATTTTAGGCATAAATGGCTAAATTTTCTTAGAGAAACTTTTTTACAAATTCTCTGATAGTTGCTACCTTCTTAAGTTCTTTTTCGCAGTTTTGACTAATTCCTTGAAGAATTGACCATTATTACACCACTTTCATTTATGTTAAATCTCACATTACTTTTAACTCAAAATAAAAAAAATTCACCACTTTTCTTGATCGTGATGAATAATATCTTCATGGGTGAATAATATTCTTGTGTTTGGAGAACGAAACTAGCCACGTGAAAATCAAATCATCTTATGTGTTTTGCTTTTTACCCATTTTTTTAGGGAAAGGAGGTAATAAAAATAATATCAAAAACCCGCATTTTATAAAAGCAACAAATTGACACGAATTCGGTGGTAGTGCCAACAGTAGGTCAAAGCAATACGTCTGCTCGATATCTATTGCGACCGAAATACTGACTTGAATTCACTGCTGGTAGATACGAATGTGAGTGAAAAGGTTTTGAAAAATTACTTTGTTGGTGGAAACAAACGGAATAAAAAGTAAACTTTGTCATGCATAAGAACACTAGTATAAACGTTAGACAGGTATATAGATGATTTAATGACCACTCATGTCCTTAGGTAAAATTTTGGAAAGCCTACTAGTAAAATAAACATTAAAAGACTCGGATTAAATAATTTCAATTGGATTGCAACGATAACATTTATTTTCTAAAGTAAGAAATTAATTTGGATTGAAATGACTTAGGCATATTGACAACACCAGATTTAAATAAGGGAGACCTACAATCACAAATGGATGAAAGCCATCGTTCCGTTCGTTCCATCGTCCCGTTCCATCGCAAGATACTTAGGCAAAAAATCATACCTAAGCACGACGAAATAATTCATTTGAAATGAAAAACTTTCAACCTTTACTTGATCGTGCTACTGCTTAATGCGTATAAAATCTAGCGAACGGGCTTCAACATTTTAAGTGAAGGTAAGAGATAAGGAAATGTATGACCAAACCTTAGGGTGAACGGCATTACCTTATCTGGAACCAGCATTGCTGGCAAAATTAACGGCATAGCTGTGAAAGGCTATAGTAAATAAAAATCATAGGAAAAAAAATACAAGGAAACACACAAGAATCGATATTTATTTTCTACGGCCAGTCAATTCCTTAAGTGGGAGAAAGGAAAGACTCCTGTGTATATATTTATTTATATAAGATAGAAAAATCCCGAATTACTCCGAATTAACGAGAGAGAGCCGAGGCTGCAGAGGGTTGCAGCCCTCTTACAATTAGGCAAAAGATTCCGCAGTATCCATACCTCAGAATTTAATTCTTTCTATGCGTCATGTAACTTCAAAATTTGATTTTCTCTTTAATTAATCGGAGCTGGTCTTTGTCAGATATTTTCTGTCTCAATCCAAAGATACGAAAAATATTAATGGCCTTTTAAAAGTCTATTTTCAAAAAGAGAAAAAAACGCTACAGAGTGAAATGCAACACTATTGTAATTAACAAAGCAGGAAAATCAAATTTATCTCTAATTAATTAATTAATCTCCGTAAGTCATTATCTTAAAAACCAAAATGAGAATTACTCCGTAAAATGTTTCCTGATTAAAGAATCAGTCCATTCTTTAAGTTCAAAGATCTCGGAATGCTTCTGTAAAATTATTTCCTTGTAATTGCACGATGCGTCATATTTTCATTAAAATAATTGAAGCAATGGAGAGAGAATATGACGCGACTGAGAACGCATTTAAAGAAATTAATACGATAAAGATCGAGGTAGTCTCACGAGAAGCTTTTTTGTGGGGATAATGAATTCTTTTGCATATCCTATCTAAAATGAGCCAAATTAAGTATCTAGAAGCGAAGGAAGTTTTGAACGAGAGCCACTCTGAGCAGAACACAAAGGATTGGTAGATGGCAATACGGCATCGAGAATTTGCTGTGGATAGATGAGCGCTGCATTAAGTGTCACGTTCACAAATTAGTGACTGGAGCTAAACTAATTAAACTTGGAAAAAACGGAAAAACCTGGTAGTATGGAGCACAACCATTAGGCAAAATCAATGAGGACAAATATTGACACCATGGACATGGGAAATAAAGAGCAAGAAGATAAAGGAAATCGAAGCTCCGTAATCAATAAAACAGAGTCGGAAAAGAAAATGCTTTGTTCTTCCATGTACATTTTATTTTGCACGACCTAGGTTTCGACTTACAAAGTCATCATCAGGTGAAGTACAGAGGACACCCAGGTTTATATAGTAGAGAGAGAAGAGGGGGAGGGGAGGTTTTTTCTCATTTTTTATATTCGAATTTTCAACTGATTTGGAGCAGAAACCATTATTTTCCGCTATAAGCTTTATTTTTTGGAGTTCGGTTTGGTATTTTGTGGGGACAAGGGAATACTAGTCAATAAATCAGTGGACCATTGAGTTGAACGCCGCTAATTTTTGGGTAAAATGATGTCTTGACGTATTTTGAATGATATCATCTTTGCAAGTATCTTTCCTGAAAATGGAGAATTCTAGTTAACGATTATTTATTGCGATAGTAATGTTTGTATAATGAATGGACTCTTAAAGTTCTTTCTCCATTGAGAACCTAATGTTTTTTTCCAAGGAATTTAAAATCAGAAAGCTGTCGAGTTGTCTCTGTGAACCTGCCCATACACAAAATATATTGTTTACGTGCGAACGGACTATGTTTCTCACCAAGTTGTTAAATGAGGAGGAGAGAACACTTTCCACCGGGTCCATGCGCATAGATGCCCGCTAATGGAGGAGACACAGTAGCTCCCCCTCCTGGATATCCCTATCTAATATATGAAGCTGTGCGTCCTCTGTACTTCGCCTGACGATGACTTTGTGAGTCAAAACCTCGATCGTGCATGGTGAAATATGCGTGGAAGACCAAAGTATTCTCTTTTCCGATATGAATCACTTCCACAAAGTGACACCTCCAACCATTATATTAATAAAATAGAGTGTGAGTGAACTTGCCACGTTAAATTGCCAAACATGCAGAAAGACGCCAAACATAGCTGTGGACGTTGAGATCGGTCAATTTGTCTGGTTGCAAGTATGTGAGATAAAAGAAAAGATTGGAAAGCATACTCAGGGATATATATCAACAGTAAATGTGATTTAGTATAAATAAATGGGACCTTGGAGAAGTTGACGAAAATAGTGAATCCACAGCAGTTAGATATATGTATACCAAGAAGAACAATATTGCAATGGATTAAATGCAAAAAACTTGAAGAGCAATGCCAAATCGATCGATAAAACAAGGCACACCGCATTGATTAAGTCACAACCAATGGCATAAGAATCTGTGTCGCAAGATATCCAAAAAAGAGAAACATACACCTGAAAAAAGAGACCTCTGGGAAGCTCTAAATTAAGATATAACATGTAAATAACCGAAGATTGAGGAAGAAAAAAATCGAAGAAAAATTATGAAATAAATTGTTGTTCAGTAATAAAGGCTACAGAAATATGGACAGTTATTTGACCAAAAAGGTGCAAAATGATCTCGCATCAGAAAAAGTTAAATCGGCTAGCTGAAAAGAATGAGAGAGTTTGCCAAACTTTGAGAGAAAAATGAAATTATTTATGGAACATTCGAAGGATAAGAAACCGTAGATGGTATCTACATTTATATAATACCCCGCAAACCGCCACAAGGCCGTCTGACGGCGGTGTCAACACCCGTAAAGAGAATAAAACCACATGACCATAACACCAACACATTCATGTCTGCCTACACCCACAGCGGCGTATACATTCATTTGAAAAACCTTCTCAACTCTCACGTATGCTGCATGATATATACCATCGACCAGCTTAAATATGCTCATTCAAATTCAGTAAAAATCTATCCAATAACGTGGAAATAAGAATTGAAAAGCAAGAGCGGGAAACTCTGCTATCATATGGATATGCCACAATGCAACTTTCTCTGGCATTGAGAAAAGAGATGACTTGCTTGTTAAATCTCGTGCAACAACAAAACACTAATGGAATAAGAGGGAGCTAAGAAAGAATCCAGAAAGTTGATAAAAAACAATTATATATAGTTTTATGCCATAATCACTGATATACTTAAAGCAAGAGAAAGATCAATATAGCCTCAGAAGAGACGAAAAATGATAAGAATAAAATTTCAAACATTTCCGAACAATCAGTCGGAAATATTGTTGGTCGTAGAACATGAATAATAAAATCTAATATATATATAGTTGATAAAGAAAAATAAAGAGTATTTATTGGATGATTGAATTGGCTTTAGATGTAAAAGAGACTAATTAATTAATTGAGCAGCTAGAAATATAATAGGAAAGGGAACGTCAAAAAGTCAACGTCTTTCGTTGATTAGGAGAAAACTTTTGAAAACACGAACTGAGGAGCGTAGTGGTCCAGTGGTTTTATCGCTGGGTTAATGATTGGATGACTTTGGTTAGATTTCTGTCGGTGTACTCAGCTTCACCAAAACGGTGTATTTTTCGGGGATCAGATCTTCCTGGGAAAATACAGGCGGCGAAGAGAAGGCACTGACTTCCCCATCCAGTGTGTGACTCTAATAGGCCATAAACAATGGAAAGCAGTAAGACAGGGATAGCGGCAGGAGATGGTCTTTGAAAAAAAAGGAAGGGGAGGCTATGTATTGGAAACGAACGAGATAGGCTTCTAGAAACAAAATACTGGTTTAATAGTACGTGCACTCTAAAAGGAAAAGGAACTGGAAACTAAAACTAACAAATTAGCAAATTAAAAAAAGATCTTAGTCCTTGGACGAAGCAGAGGAGATAATTTACAAACAAAATTCGGGATGGTGTCATTCAAATAAGTGTTAGGCCTTTGTAGGAGTGAGAGTGAGGGAATAATTAGGAGAATATTTAGATAAAGTTTGCGGACTACCCGTATTATGGCTCCATATAAATGATATTCTCTCTCTACCCAGCACTTTAAAATTTCAATGAAACTACAATCGCAAAAAATGATCTAATTCTTGGAAATGTCGATGTAATTTTTCCATTTACACAAGTTTGAGATACCTGGGCTTCTTAAAATTTTTCAATTTTAATAACAAAATCAAAAATTGCCGCGAATATTCAATGTTTTAATTACAGTATTATCGTTTTGCTCGCATTCACTGGTGCAAAGAATTCCATCTTCTCCTTATAAGATAAAATAATCCCCCCACCCACATTTCGCTCGCTGTTGGGCTTAGTACTTAGTGATCTCCACCCTCACCTACCAAACCGACCTTCGGGTACATAACTGTGGTTTGGTGCCCCGTAGTCACGCAAGTAATTTCAGAAATAAATTAATGAAAGTACCTGACGACTAAATCTGAAATATTATTTTCTGTGCATAAATTCGAAAATTTGTTTATATAAAGTTATTTTTACCACTAGTAGAGCTGTGTATTTTATCAAGTACTTTTTATGTATTTGCTGTCGAAGAAAATCCAGGCTTTCAGTCTCTAAGTAAGTTTTCATATGCTAGGGAAAGTGGGTCATGCGCTCTAAAATAGTAGCTCGGCCCCACTTTCGGACATTGGGATTTCTTTCGTTTTTTGGGCTATGTAAGGCGAAAACGATGGTTTCGCTACTTTTTTGTTTTTTAATCGTATGCCACTAATATTGAAACCAGAAATACTAAAATGACGAACAGAAAAATTCCCAATGCCTCTATATGAAAAAATTTAGTAGATTTTAAAGTAATATTTTTCATAAATTTTGCACTCTTTTGTTTAAAATATTACCAAACTACTCCGATGTTTTTCGCTTTTACTTTTTTCCTTGCTTGTTCATCTCTTTTCGAGTCTTTTCATTCTTCTCCTTCGAGCGCCAAACATTTCCAGTCGCCCTGCCGTTATTTTCAAACTCGACCTCCACGTACTTTGGTTCAAAGCTTTAGCTCGCCACGGGAGACGGAAGGAGAGAGACAGAGAAAGAGATTCCCTTGGGAAGCACTGCAGCACGCTTGCAACGCGTCCCTTAACATGGCTTAAGGGGTTAGGACCGTATACTTTCTCCACACCTGCGGTGAGGAAACTCTCCTCGGAAGTTTTCCTATCCTTAAAATCCCCCAATTTGGCTCACATCTCTCCCTGTGCCACGCCCACCCACCGGCTTGTTTTTCGAGTGAGCTGTTCGGAAACATTCCTTTTTTAGCCCTCCACGATTTGGCTTCCATTTCCTTTCTTCCGAAATAGTTTCCAATGCTCCTAATCCTGTTTTTCGGTCTTTGCCTAGGGTAGGAACAACTTTGGGTCGCCAAACTCAATGTCATTCCACGCTGGAGCACTCATCAGAGGGACGGACGCTTATTGACGGTATGCTGTGAAACGCCATCTTCAATCCGTACTTCTTCCATTTTATTTAAAGTTTGAATTCCCTCATGGAGCAATTCCTATGTTCACAGCGTGCTACATATGAATGTGAGGGAAACTTCTCCTGTGCGACTCATCTAATAGCGGTTAGAAAAGCAAGGGTTGCCAAATCCTTCCAAGCAGGAAACGCAAGGAAATCCGGAGGGCTAGGGGATGTATGAGTGTGGAAGTGCGTGACGTGCATTGTATAGTAAAAAGTGGGCTCCTATTCCGGATGAAGCACGTGCTGAAATGCCAACGTTCCATTGCATTGTAAGACACTCAGTTTCGTGTCTCGGTCGAAACCGCGGCGTGCCGTCGAGAAATGTCGTCAAGGAGAATATCACCCTCCAAACGAAACAGCCCCCACTCGCTTCACTCAACTATCTATCGCATGATATGATGATGAATGGGATTTTGCATTATTAATTGAGGAAACGAAATAAGAACCTTGAATATAGCTTTTTGAGGGCAAAAACTGATTTAATTAGAAACGAGGAGGTTCGAAAGAGAAATACATTTTTATTACCAAACCATGATTAGTTATACCTGAGAAAACCTAATTAATCAAACCCATTTCTTTGAATTTTTTAATATCAATTCATATAGTCAATAAAATTATTTTCGCTGTCTACATATATGAAATTTATAAACTAGCTCGCATATCCATAGTATTTGAGCAGCTAGGCTGATAATAATTCACGGAGCGAAGGTTAAATTATAGATTAAAGTTCTTAAATATATTGGAAGGGCGTCTCTTTAGCAGTGATGTTCAATTGTATTATTACCCCCATCGTAATTCGGTAGGAGAGATCATGCCAATACAATTAGGGAGATCAAGTGTAGAACAGATAGATTTAAGGTATCATTTATTCCAAGAACGATAGGGGATCATAATAACATTGTTCGACCGCGGTAGGGTCATGCTCGGGCAACATCATTCTCGTGTGCATTCGCCCCCAGCCACACGCCATAGCGGTGGCTTGTAGGATACATAAATAAGTAAATAAATAGCTTTATTCATTACTTAGAGGTTATCTCTACTATAGTGATATTAAAGTACAATTAACTTGTAAAAAATCCTCGTTTAGGTCTTATTTTCAATTGCCTTATCGAGGCCTGATTTCTATGGCCTGTATTTATCAATGCATATTGAACATTAATGACTTCATTTAAAATTTGTACAATTTATTTTACTGCTTCAATACGGTGATGTGTATATTATGGTGAAAGAACTTTCTTTTGGAATTCTTAGTATATACGATGGCTTGATAAAATTTGCAGTTAGGATACAGAAACCTGAGAAAGGTAACGGAAACGACATTATGATGGAGACAAATATGATTGTGAGCCCTGGAAACTGCGAGATCCAAATCGCTGTGTCGTGTGTTTTGCCAGTAGCAAGAGAGGCAAGGTTCACACGATCATCATCACTTGGAGATCCGTTCAAAGCGAAACCGATTGCAGCTGCGGGGAAGAATACTCGGAACAGGGCCAAGCCAGATAGAAGAGATAAACTGGAAAGTATAATGCAGTAGAGAAAGCATTCATTTGGAGCAAGACCTAGAGTGTAATATGATCGAACAGAGGGAAGAATTGAGGGCGTCCCATGGAGGAATCATTTTATAGTCTAAAAAATAATTAGTTGTAATTAAATGCATGCTCTTCCACTAACCTTATGTGTTTTGCTATAATAACCCATTCTTTCCGAATGACCTCATTCATGTTCTGTTCATCTGTTTTTAAGTTTCCCTTTCAATCCCTCGTCCCTCTCCGCGGGGGGAAATTCCTGCTACCTGCAACGTTGGGTCGCATTCCCTGCCTTTTACAGACTCTTTGGGGGTAGAGTGTTTCGTGGTGCATTTTCATGTGGTGTTTGAATTTCTTGCTTGTTGTGTCCTGGCTTCCGTGTTGTAGGATGGCTTTCGTGCTGCATCATGGGGTGCAGTTTTTTAGTTGTTTTGCGGTATATGTGTTTGCATGAGTATTGGATGAAGGGATTTTTGCATGAGTGTGTGCGCTGCTGTGGGTGTAATTTTCCGTGTTGTTTTTTTTGCATGTGGTATTTTTCCTTTTTACGGTTGGTGACCTAACACCCCCCGCCACACGCCCTTGCGGCGGCTTGCGGGGTATTATGTAGATGTAGATGTATAGCTGCTTGGGAATGAAGTGTGGTAGTGGGCGAATGGAAATACGGTAATAAGGGAACTCACTTATGGCTAAGGAACAAGGAAGGAACTCGGAGAGAAATCAATATCAATCTGCAGGAGACATGGATTTAATACAAACGCTCATCTGGTTTAAGCAGTACCATTCACGTAGATTCTCACGCAGGAGCACGCCGCTTGGTCATATTTGATGCTTTTTTATGAATTTGCAAGTGGCAAAATAAGTTTCACGTTAATTCATTTACACGTCTTTGATGGTGTGCATAAGTATTTTTTTCCTTGTCCTTTTTTCATGTGGTCGAATTCTATTTCATGGATGGTGTCCTAGCATACCCCCCGCCACACTCTCTTGCAGCAGCTTGCGTGGTATTGTATTGTATATTTTAGGTTAGTTTATATAGCATAGCATAGTTCAAAACATAGTATAGTTTATATTTATTATAGTATAGCTTAGCAGAACATAATATAGTTTGTGCTCCAATGATCATAAAATCAGTGGGACACAAAGAACCTTGGTGACTTGAATATATATATATATATATATATATATATATATATATATATACATATATATATATATATATACATATATATATATATATATATATATATATATATATATATATATATATATATATATATATATATATATATATACCAGTAAAGACGTGACTTGAATATATATATATATATATATATATATATATATATATATATATATATATATATATATATTCAAGTCACGGCTTTACTGGTTTAGGAAAGCAGAAGAAGAAGTAACTACAACACAAAAAAGAATAATATATAGATTTAGATTTTCTTTCTCAATATTCTATAAAGCGCCAATTGTTACTTAATTAATAATTTTCAGTCAAAAATTCGTGGTTCTCTAAATACGACAAGAACTGCATTATAGTGAGCAAATGCACAATTGTAACTTCTACTATCATGTATTGATCGAAAAACCATTTCATTTCTTCTCAAGGCTATCAATTTTTTTTTCTTCCTCATTCAATCATGCTACTTAGGTCAAAATTTATTTCCGAGTGAAAAAGTGTGTTCATTTTCCTCATTCCATCATCTAATTCGTATTCACTTCCTTCCGCATCAACGTCTTCCTTTGCTCCAACAACTTCCTTCCATCGCGTCTCACGGCCATGTTCTTCCTTCCACCACCATGTGCCCGGCCTCACAGTGGCAGAGGATACCTTCTCCACGTTTTACAAAGTGCTCTCCATTTCCCACGGGGACGTGTACTTGATATGGGCTTTTAGGATAGAGGAGGAAAAGTTTCGAATGTTTAATGCATCGATTACCAGGAGGACGGAAGTAGGTTGATACACATGTCTTAAGGAAGTTTCGGTTGACTTGAGAATTAAGTGCCTGCCCGAAGAAAAGTTGGTGACATCATCCTAAAAATGGAGCTCATTCTTTTTAATACCCCTGCGAATGGCAATAAATCTCCGAAAGGCCTATTTTCTTTCACGGTTCGATTCCTGCTCTCTAAGACCGTAAATCACTAAGTGATTAACATTTACTTTGAGAAGCAATCAATTTTAACAAGTAGAAAGACCCGCTTGTTAATTTAGAGATTTATTCAAAAGGTTTAACTCATTGGGCAAGTTTCCTATTAGCAAAATTCTTAGTGCCATATAAAACGACAAAATCAATCTTGAAATTCTTAGGGTAAGAATATTATACATAATTTACTCCGAATGAAATATATGAGTTTAATATTTGCCATTATGTGAATATTAAATTACACGAAAATGTCCGTAGAAAAGATGTGAGCGAGAAGAAGAAGAAGAAAGAAGATAGAATGAAACGTCCTGATAAGGAGACAAAGGAGGGATTTATACAATTGTGGAGAAAGAAATTCAATTTGTGGCATTCGGAAAAAATCAGAAAGAGGATCGGAGGATATTTTCAGGGATAGAGGAATGTCGCAGCTTCCAATAGAAGGGAAAGAATTGCATTATCGGTGTATGTGGAGAAAGGCAATAGTAATTCTGACTGACATCGATGGAGGTGGGAAAAAATAACCGAAGAAGGAAAGGGCGCAAGATTCGGAAATAGGAGCGAAATTCATTAGTACACGTGTGCTATTTTCGCATGGCCTTTCTTTTTCACTGGTTAAGCGTGATAACTATTGCCATGGAAATTCCAGACCACCGATTAATTAATTGAAATTATCGGTTTTCTCAGAAATACACATACTTCATCCCCTAATTAATTCTTTTGGGACTCAAAACTCCCTCTCCTGTAGTCAACACTTCTCTTAGACACGCCTAGCTACGCTCAGGTAATCGATCACCTTGGCCACTTCCTCCTCCGCCGGAGAACGCACAGCGGCGGCGAACGGCATCCCACTTCACGGGGGCACACTCTTCTCGCACCATTTAACCGCACCGCGCAATTTGTAAATTTTCAGAAGGACTAAGTGCTCTCGAATATGACGGCCTGAGAACCCTGAGAAATTAGCCCCATCTTCAAATTGCACCCTGGAATGTCCATAAAAGTTTTCTACGAAACTACGTGTTTGTACATTTTTATTTTCAACTGAACATCACAAGGAATATTTTCTCAATGAAAAGTGGATATTATGCCATTATTGCGCAGATGGAACTACTCGAGGTGGAAAATGAGAAGGAGGAATACCGTGCGATATTAATGTCTTATCGTTAAAAGTTTGTTTCCAAACATTAAAGGTTTCCTGAAAGTTCGAGAATCCAAATGTTGAAAGTAAAGGTTTAAAAATGTCTACTACTCGAAAAGGAAATTCGATTCTTCAAACTATCTCGTAAAATGAGGATTTTCAAATCTAATAATAGAGGAAATTATTTATTTTGCGATTAATCACAGTGCGGTTAGTCTAATATTTAAACGGAAATACATACATCCTATCCGCTATGTAAATATAGATAATATATAATCATAAGTTTTGTTCTCGAGCAGTAATTTCGCACGTTTATTGTTTTACAGATTTTGAATGGATCGATAAGGAATGGCGCACGAGCTCAGCACTGCAAAAATATTTCTTACATTCAGGAAACATTTTACCATGAGACATACCATTTTCTACACTACCTCTCCCGTGCTTATTGCTAGATGGTCCAAAAACAATCATCTAATTAAGTAGAATCAACCTAATTAGTTTTAGCAGGGAGCTTATCTATAGAAAATATTATGTTTATTTCATAACCGGAGAACATTTCTGGTTATAATGAGAGTGCTTGACAAAGATACCATGGTTTTTTTACCTTCCGCATATGAAGAATGAACCAATAGAATAAGTTTCCATATACGTAAGGTGCGCCAACAATTAGAGTTGTATTGCACTTGAGACGGCTAAAAAATCGAAACCAAATGTTGGACTCCAACCCGCACTCTCTATGACGGCTGTACAAGTAACTATTGCGTTTCCAATGAGTATTGCTCGCCCATCTAATTAGTAAGTGATAATAATACTCTCTCGCTTCAATGACCGTTGAAAGTATAGAAAGTATAGGGCGTGTTGGACGACTTAATAAATATATCACGGCGGAGTTCATAAATCCGTTTCATGGACATTTTTAAATCATTTTCAGGCATAGTATATCACTTGCATTGCCTGGAAATTGATTTCAATGAACACTTTTAGCACAAGAGGTCGGAATTGTTTTCAAATATGCACAAAGAGCATTTGCGAGGAGAGTCTTATTCAAGAATAAAATCTACTCGTCCACGAACGGTGAAATGAAATGCCACGAGAATCAGGTTGTGCAGCCGTGTATCCCGAGAGAGAGGAGAGACTGTTTGGGGAGAGAATTGGAATGCTGTTGATGCGATAAGCTTGAGTACGCAAAAGGGGCGGGGTTTTGTTGGGGCCCTAAAAAGTGAAGAAGGGTAGTGAGAGGCGCAGGAGGGGGTTTCATCGGTGGGATAAAGGGTTAGGAAGGCTACCTAGCCGTAAGAGTAGAGAAACCAAGAAAAACTGATTCTGCCAAATAAAGGCAGGAAAGAGGATGGAAGTGTGTATTCGGCGACTGAACTTCAGCTAAGAGGAGGAAGCGATAATTTCGTTTTCTTGGTTTTTTTT
The DNA here is from genome assembly GCF_022747635.1 of Hetaerina americana. Taxonomy (NCBI): domain Eukaryota; kingdom Metazoa; phylum Arthropoda; class Insecta; order Odonata; family Calopterygidae; genus Hetaerina; species Hetaerina americana. Next base: position 2,921,962 of record NW_027286985.1, on the reverse strand, counting down.
TCCGGAAAGATACCGGCAAACAGAAAGTTTGGATTCCGATGGCGAGCATTTGCAGAGCCGGATGGAGGACGAGGCACGTCGATAAAGGGGTGATGATAAAATCATCGGAAAAATAGAAGTCTCGAAAGGAAAAGGGTAATGCTGTATATCCGGTCCCCAAAAATCTGGGTAAACACTTGAGAGAGTCTTGTTTCTGTTGTGCTCCCTCTTCCATTACTTTCGCGAGCACAGGTTTGCCCGCAGGCATACAATAAAAATGTATTCCTAAGACCTCCTTCTGCATTCTCTTTAGGCGGACATGTCCACGCTGCGGATATTGAGGCGCCCGTTAAACATTTAACTTACGTCGTAAAACTATCGATCAAGTCTTAAACTTTTCTAAAACTCTAACTTCATCAATTTATTTTTGCTGTTACCGACACACCATAGCAAACATCCACAATTTAAAAAACAGAATTTAAACGGGTGAGTTCTCCGATTGCAATTACCAATTGGTGCAATTGATAATAGAGGCGTCGCAACAATACGGCATTGATCAAACAATGAATAACTTCCGTTTTGCGTTCCCAGAAGATTTCATTCTACAGATATCGTGGAGAAATGCAATACACGAAGTGTGCCTTAGAAGTTACCGACGCTTTTGCAAATAACGTTGAAGGCAGTTGGTAAAAACTGTCATCGCATTGTAAAAACTTTCATCCCATTAATAAAATTGAGTAAATTTGAGGTTAATGAATAGTGCTGATCATCCATATGCTATTTTATTTTTAACTTAATTCATTATGTTATAATTTAAACAAATTTTACAAATCAGAGAATGACAATTGCATAATGGAAGTAGTCTAAAAGCGTAGAGGGAACCTGATAGATTATAAAACATATTGCAAACTGACTTTTATATTCATTTGAAAAACAATTCGGTAATCGCTGCAATTCCATGTTAGGGAATACGATAGAGAAATATCTAATTGACGGAAATATATTTGATAACACAAAAGTTTTGAAATACACGTTATAGAATATTCCATTTTTGTGTGTTTTGGTCGCCAATTCTGCAAAAAATAAACGAATTTATATACATGTATATAAGATCACATGTAATCACTGCCACTTACCTCCTTATTTAAATCACCTTTCTCTGCAGCTATTGCGTTTACTGAATTATTTCCCGAATTTTGCAATTAAATTCGAGTATAATTATAGATTATCAAAATTGGAGTAATTTATTACTGAGTTTGGAGAGGCTTTTGTGATTTTATAGCAATGGTTGGCACAACGTTCTGTTATGAGTGAGATTTTCACGAATCACGAGTGTCGTGTGCCCGAAAAATCGCAGACCTCGGCTGAAGCTGAGGATGTGCATAGGCCAACCACCCGGATTTGGATTCGATTGGAGGTGTCCTGAACTCGATTTGAGGCACATTTTTCTCGGGATTTATTCTCCTTTTTTGGGAAGGGCCCTACACATTGACTGCGAACATGTGATCTCAGCATGCATATGAGTGTAACCACAAAGTAATTATAATTTATTGGCTCTGAGGAAATTGATTATAAAATAGAACAATATAAACTAGAGGATATTAATTTTAACGTATCGGATCAAAAATGGTTGAAAATTATACGAATAATTTTAAAGAATAAATGATTATGATTAAAATAGAGATATTCACGATATTGAATGGAAAACAGCTTTGTAAAATAAGCAATAACCTATGGTATTTACATTTTTCAGTCCTTCGGTTTCCCTTTAATTCACAGTGTTTCATATTAAGAAAACAATCTTTTAGATGTTTTATCAGAAATATAAACGCTATTTCAATCAAATATACTGATTTAAATGTCAATTAGTATAAAGATCAATCTTCAAAAAGATTTAGTTTGTTCATTATCAACAAATCTATGTTTTCCACTGCCTAGTACGATGGTGTAAATTAGATCAAAAATTAATGATTTTCCACTAAATAACCGTCGTTTAAATATACCAAATGTAAGTTAAATGAGCATTTCTCTCGTTACAATCAGAATGCAAGACTTCTTGAAATGTTTCATGATGCGAAGCTCAAGTCATGGACAGAAAATATTCATGAATATAAATATTTTAATTTTTGTAATTTAATTAAAAATAATATTTGTTGAACTACGATTCTTGATCGACGTCAATGCATTTGCATCAAAATAGGTGGTGGGTGAACCAAAAAATTACTACGCGTCAAGGACAAATACGTACGAGGTCATACCCGAGAAAATTTTAATGCAAACGAAAACTTTTGTCCAAAAAGATCGCAGCAGCATGGGCGACGGAGCAGAGATAGCGATGCCAAAAAAGTTTCCTTGCGTTCTCAGCGCCAAATCAATCGCAATGACGAAGAAGAAGGAATGTTAGCAACAATCGACGCAAAGCATTTATATTTCCTTATCCTTTTTATTCGTCGAGCAACTGTCCAATTCTTTAAAATCATCCCGGAAGGCAACTGAGAGGGGAACAGCCATTTCGACCACTCGTAGAATGGGACGGAGAAAAGTGCCAAGGGGAGAGAGAGGACGACTGGAGAAGAGGGAGGGCGGTTGGTGCGGTGGAGGGAGCGGGGCAAGAGGGTTGGTCGCCTGCTGCGAACGGGGGGAGGAAGTAGAGCACAAAAGATTTGAGGACGCTCCTTATTTTCTCCTCTTCAGGGGAGGGAAGGAGACTCAGGGGGTGAGAGAGAAAGAGAGATGGGGTGCGAAAGGGTTGGGGTGGCGGGAATGGGGCCGACGGGGTCTGCTCCGCCTTCGCAGAGTTTATGGCGTCGTTACAACGCAGCGTCGTGACGGAAGAAACTTAAACCGGTGGCTCACACATCTCTCGCCCGCCCTCACACCGCCCTTTCTTGCCTCGAGAAACCTCCCTCTCTCTCTAATCACCCCCCCCCCCCGGCGAGGGTGACCGCGGGGGGGGGGGGAGAAGGATGAAAAGGCCACACAGAGCGCTTATTAGTACGTATACCAGGGGGATCGAGATGGTGCGGGGGCTAACGTGCTGGCTTCCCACCCAGAGAGCGCGGGTTCAAATCCCGGCGGTGTTTATTATTTTTCAGAGGTATCTCGATCCCTACTTGAGGTGCTTTGTGGAGGGCACTTTGAGTGGGTACGTCGTCCGTCGGATGGGACGTTAAACTACGGACCCCTTGGCGCCTTTCGTAAAGAGTAGGCTAATGCCGACGCCGGGTTTCTCTCCACCCTTCATCCTTTCCTGTCCATCCCTAATGGCGCAAATTACCTCAGCAGTCGGTCGCCTCCCCTCAAAACTACTACAATTTCCAGTTTAATGTCGGCACCTGGCTAAAAGTGGGCGAAACCTGAGAAAACCGAGATCTTCCAAATTATGGGCTCATTCAGACTCAATTTCATCACCATTTCTTATAGGTTACAAATGTGCTCACTTTGAAGAGATTAATGGATAAGGAGGAAAAGCGAAAGTACGTCATTAATCGGTGGAATGGAGGCGATGTATATGGATGTATTTTGACAAGAGTTGAACAACGAAATCCTTAAGGAAGGGCGGCTCTAAGAGCGCCTAGTTTTTCCTTAGCGTCGACTTCTTGGCTAAGTGAAATCTAAATATCGATTAACTACTGATGATTAATAGTACGTACATGTATGGGTGAAAAATTCCCATAAATTTCCCTAAATTGAACGAGTGATCCATAAAAATAATTGTCAACATGTCAATTCTCTATTACTTTGCAATAACCTACGGCGTGGTATGGTCAGGTATTATCTTAAAACATAAATGAAAGAAAGCTTATGTGTACTTGGCAGGTGTGCTTTTTGCTTTAAGTAAAGAACGATTTTCATAGGATTGGTATTATGTTCAACTATGATTGGACGAACATTTTTTCAAAACAATACATTTAATTTTCGCATTACTGGTGTTCGCTGGGTAATATAAATTATTTGAAGACTTTACTTATTTCACAGTTGGAATATGTTCTCAAAAGTATTATTATAATTTCCTGCCTCGAAATAGTAGCCCTTATTAAAGTTAAATCAAGTGGATTCACAGCAGAAAATGTGCTGCGGAAATGAACAAATACTTTGATTACATCAGCAGTAGAGCGCTGAGAAATAAGTTATGTGCTTGTAAAACACTAAATTTCGCAATAATTACGAAGTAATTCTTAAAAAAGGAGTCTCGCCATTTTTTTTGCCGAACCATGATCCCAGTTCAATTTAGCGATTTCCTCCAAGAATATCATGTAGTGTCTACTGAAAAGATAGTTATTCAAATAAACATATTCACAATTATATAGAGATTAAGTCCTACGAAAGTCCATCTTCTTTCAAAACCCTAATATTTGCACACGAATTACAGGAAGTTGCAGAAGTTTTTTTCCAGATATTTTTTCCTTCTCCAACCAACGGAAGGGAACACCGTAAGGACGATGAACCTGGCCTTCAAATTGCTCACAAATTGCAAGAGATACATTTATCCCAAGATTAGACTAATGAATCCAAATTCTGACTTTATTTTTCCATTCCCATCTTTTTCCTTTGCGAAACAGCTCCTCTTCCATTTCGCTCCAATGGCACTAATGATGTAAGCCCCTCGCCGTATGACGACATATTATGCGCCCCAACCAAGAGCATTTTTTATCGCAGCCGCTTTTTCTCCTCGCCCCTACTGGTTTCCCTCAATTTCAACTCGTGTAGCAGTTCTGTTTCCACGAAGACAGCGAGCGCCACAATGACCTACTTCTTTCAACCGATCTCCCTCCCCATTATTCTGTTTCCCCACAAACACTCCGCTGAATATGCATTACCCGTTTTCCCTCAATGCATCATGTACTCTTATCTAATTTGAATTTTTTTTCGCCAATGATAATATAAATACGATTCAATGGACGCTATCCACTGCCACCATGGAAAAATTAAACTGTTTTTTAAATATTTTAAACCAATAGACCGCTGCTCATGTAATTCCCCGATATATTATTTCATACGATTCTTATTCTATAGAATATTCCAGGAGTATGATGAATTGAAGTTTTTAGAAGACGTCCCTAACTATTGCTTCCATTTAATGGTGTGTACAAGTATACCATAATTTAATTATCCTTAGCACAAGAAGGATAATATCTACCTGATGTGAAGATATTATTAGAAAGATTATTACTCTTTGGGGTTAATCCCATTTTAATACATCTTTGTTGAAAGATACCTTAATGGAGCACTGGTTACATATTGGTTAATGATGGAAATGACACTGGTTATTATTTATAAATAAATTTTAGAAAAAAAAGTTTATTAGAGTTCGAAATCTTACTTAATCCCAAAAACTCTCTGAAATTCTTCAAAAGGAGATTTATATGAAAATCCCCTTCTGTTGCTCTAAATTGAAAAGGACCTACGCCCATTCGGAATCCTTTTACATATAGATTTAAGAGCATGCAACAGAGCTGACTTCATTTACCTATTTAATGCTATGTGGACACTTTCGGCAGAGGATTATATTTTAAGGGAGAGGAGAAATTCTAGTGAACTTTGATGCTGACACTTATATCTCCTCTCGACGGAATGATTATAAGATAACCACAAACGCATACAATTGAAAAATAGTACACGGAATATTCTCTACCCAAAGGAAAATAGTCGCGAAAAAAGAAAGACCATGATCGGGGTCCAAATTTACTAGCAGCGTGGAATTTCGATAAGCTACCGCATTGATATGTGTTTATTCTTACTCATTTTGTTGTAATTAGATGTAGAAAGAGCAAAAAGTGTTGATAAAAATAGAATAGGTACATCTGACACAAAAAATGAATCAATTCATGATAATGAATCATAAATAAAAATCGATTAATCAATTCAATGAAAAGTGGGAGAAGTTAATGGAGAGAGAATGGAAGGTTCTGATATGATGGACAGGGGAGAGGTTTTTTAGGATTGATCTCAGAGACTCTGGGCCATGGAAGTGTGTGGTACAAATTGAAGAGGGTGGGTTTCTGCGATGGAGGAAGGGTTGGGGGCGTATCCTATACTCAAACACCAAAATTCCTCCACCAACATTTTTCCCAAATGCCCCTCCGTTACTTTCAGACGCCCCGCCAACTTATCATATCACCTCAAATCAACCAATACACTCCTTAAATCCCCACCCCATTCCCAAGTCTTTCCCATGCCCTGCAATCAACCCAGATGCAAAACATGCCCTATTTCTGAAAAAAAAACCCCATTCCTCATCCACCCACGTTTTAAATATCTCCCTCCAATTCCCTACTCCTCATGTGCATCCAGCAATATAGTTTACCTCATGAAGTTCCAACTATGCTCTGCCTTTTATATTATACAGTGGACCACACCCCTAAATATTAGGATCAATAATCTCATGCAAGAATTCTTCCCTGATTTGGTTGCTCCCAATCCAAAAACACGCCCCGAGCATAATACTCCCTTTGTTAAATGCTATAGTGTAACCATGTTACCATCCCTCTCACCCTCTGACCCTCCACACAAACGTTTATCTGGCTCCTGGATTACCCAGGTTTTAATATTAGACACTAAATATCCCAATCTTCACATATTTTCATCCCCCCTCCACCTCCAACGTCTTCCATGTTATTACCACATTTCTAAAAATTTCCCTACCACCTCTTCCCCTCGCAAACCTTTCTCTTTCTTCCCCTCCCATCCAGCGTCTCCAGCCCCTTCTGTTATAACCTTCTCCACAGTTTCTTTCTTCTCTTCCTTGAGAAAGGTAGCTTGACCCCGTACAATTTGAAAGCGGTTGAGTTTCTTTTCTTTTTTGTGCATTTCTGTGTTTTTGTTTGCTAGTTCTAACTTGATATACATTATATCAGGTTAGCACTAGCAAATACAATGTAAAATAATATATGTATATGAGCATATACATACATTAATTTACATATATTAATTTTTCCTCCCTGGAGGCCATATTTCGGAAAAGCGCAACGATCCATATTATTTTTTTTACAAATATTTTCTCTTTTTGCCTTTATCCCTGCCATCAATTTCTTCTCTTTTATCCAACGTTTCAGCTGCTAAAGCAATATTTCTCTTAAAGTCCTTGCCATTAATTTAAAAATAGTAGTCAAGCATATGAACTATGCCACCTGTAATGAGCTCTCCTCTTTTGGCTTTTGCAATCAATCTTCCTATTCTTGAGAATCTAATTTATTTCGCTTTCATTTGTGAAATATATTTTCAACCATTTTTCACTTTAATCTTTCGTAAGAGTGCCTTTCTGAGGTTTTATCATCAACAAATTTGATAATCGGTTATTTGCAATATTCAAGCCTAGTTTCATTTCAACATCATCTACATTTTTGCGGCATTAACCATTTTCTGGGTGATTATATAGAATACCTACTGCTTCAGTCAGCTCTTCCCCTCTGATAGTTCCTATTGGGTGACGTGTAAAACCGACTTATGAGTAAGGCTGTGTTCCTTCCGTTTCCGATGGAGCTCTTTGTTCGACGCCTTTCGTAACCATAAACTAGAATTCTTTCCAACATTCCTTCTCTTTCAAATCGTTAAACTCTATGTGCCCTTCTACACACACCGCAATACACCTAAACCAGAATTTTGGGGCGAAACATTAAAAAGCAATAATCTATTGATAATGCGCTTGAGAAGTAAAATAAGGTAACATCTGAGACTCGTGTGATAGGTTCTTTTTTCTTAAGCAAGCCACCGCTAGGGTGTGGCAGGGGGTGAATACCTACCAGACTAATTTTTACCCGAATATGACCCTACCGTACTCGGACAATATTATTCTCATCCCTTATCGTTCGCGGGAAAAATGACATCTTAATTCCAATCTGCTCTACCTTTGATCTCTCTAATTTTATTGGCATGATCTCTCCTACCGTAGTACGATGGGGGTAATTATATATTTTCAACATTACTGCTAAAGAGATGTCTTTCCAATCTACGCAAGAGATTTAATCTGTTATTTAACCTTCTCTCAGTGAGTGATTCCCAGCCTAGCTTCTCTAATATTTTGGGCACGCTAATAAGTTTATCATAACAACGTTTTACAAATATAGCTCCTGTACACTACACGCGATCCAATGTGGCAATTAATAATTAACTCTTTATCTATATTTACGCTATTGTATTTGCTAACTAAGCAATCTGTCATTGTTTCAGCAACATGGAAGGTATAATCTTCCACTTATATTTCTTTAATAAGCTTACATTAAGAAGATTATAATTTTGATCAATTCTTCGCATATTCTTTGAATTTCACGTAGTAACGAAGAGAGATTAAAATTTTTTTCTCAGTCGTTCGCCTGGCAGAATAGGTAACTATTTTCGCAGTAGCCATACGCCGCTAACGTCTTGTGAGCCCCATTTACCCTAATCAGGTTTCGTGGTGATCCAGGAAGAAGCTAAAAGACCTTCCTTGCAGGAAGGTTTCGGAGGTCCTACAGTTGGCAGCGTAGGCATACGTATTAATCTGACCGGAAATGATTAGTGAGCAATGCTATCTTAATCATTCCCTCTAAAAATGACGATAACTAATTAATCAAATGAGAAAAGTGCGCGTGCTCTCGCCCATCACCCGAAAAGTTTGAATCCTTTGAGGATCGCGATAAGCGTACAATATAAACGTTCCCGACTTCGACCGACTTTTGCGATTCACCCCCCGCCCACACACTCACTCACACACACAAGCCATCTCTGATACATAGTAGTGTTCCTGGCGCTGGGCACCCGCCTAATTTATTTCGCTCGGAGATCGCATCCGCCTTTTTTTTATTATTTTTGCCACCATTCATGCCGCCAAGGTTCCTTCCGCCCCGCTCTAAGACGGAAGGGAAGGCCATCCATCCGAACGCACCCTTTTTTTTTGTGGAGTCGCGTGGAGGGGTGCGGGCATTTCTCAAAGGGGCAGAAGGGAGGAAGGCAGGGGGGTGAGGGACAAAAGAGGACTTCATTCGCATGCACCGCGGTTGTGGGCGGTGCCGCGCCCGGGGGAGGTTGGTGGGGGTGAGGACTGGGGAGGGAAGGAGCCAGGGGACGGACGGAGAAGTCGCCCCCTCCTAGCCCCTCCGCCGTTTTTCGCTGCGCCTTAGCGCGGCATTACGTCCGCAGGGCACAAACCTTTGTGTTCTCTTAAGGCCCATCCCTTCCCTTCCTATTTTTCCCGCTTTCCCTCGCCACATGAATTATGCACCTCTTCCAGACCCTTACACCACCCCCCTCCCCTGGTGCCGCGCCGAGGCATGGGTTCCCCGAAACCGCACCCGCCATTGTTCAAAGTCGCTGCACGGGTGAAGCGGAGGAAGTGTCAGAATTATGGAGGATGAGTGCCGCTGTCGGGTGCAGAATTGTGAGATGGGAGCGGAACACCGTGCCTATCCTCAACTCGCAATGAAATACTCGCCGGCGGCAGCCGCACCCCAAAAGAAAAGACCCTGCAGACGGACAAAGAGACAGACGGACGCGGAGAGACGGGGGGACGTCTGCGTGTGGGCATCACGACTGCTACAGCGCATCCGCGAATTTGGAAGTTGAGGGTCCTCTGAGGGAATTCCCTGGTTGTCCGAATGCTACTCTCCGGCCAAACATATCTTTCTTTCCCGATCTCTTTGCGGGTTCTCACTCTCCGAAGCGGAACAGTGTCGCCACCCTGCGGACATCGTCGTTCAATGAATCCCAGAATATAATCGTACGTGAGGCGGACGGATGCAAGGAATATCTTCCCGTGCTCAAGCGTGGTTGATTCCAAGTACTGCGGGAGGATTTCGCACCCGGATAAAGGGAATGACGTCTGGATTGCTTGAACAAAAACCGGGAATAAAGGAGGGGAATGAAGTTAAACTTGAGTGAAATTTCAGTGCGCTCGTGCTCTATCGAGGAAACACTTGTTAATTGAAAAAAGAAAATTGAAAATACTGAGAAGAAAGCTATTTTATCATGAAAATGCAAGCTAATGAGGAAAATTGAAACGACACCATAGTGACTCCGGGACCGACAAATCGCCGGCAAAAACAGGTAAATTTCGCGAGACGGAATGATATTAAATGTTGAATAAAGGAAAACAGTAATATTTTTGTAACTTATATCTAAAATCACTGACATTGTTCCATCAAAGAATAGAGTTTCAAAAGAATAATTATAGTGAATTAAGACTTCTAAAATCCAATGGAATTAGCATCCCAGTCATCTCTGAGAGACATAAAAGGAACTAAAAGAGACCTCGGGGTAAATGAAATTCAAAAGCTCTTTGACGATACGCATATTTTTGATGATGAAACTTCATTAAATATAGATTTCGCCAATATCAGGATTCCATCAGTTTCAGTAGATAGTTTTAAGTAAGTTCTAATTTAAAATCAAAGTTTTACAGACGCTAAGCATTTAAACTTTTTGATTCTTATTTCCATTTCAGTCTCATATAGACATATTTTTATAAATTACTGAGGATTCCACGCACAACGTATGCGCCTAACGTTTACCAGGCCGAGAACAAGAAAAGGTGAGAATATGGTTTACGGCTAAAGCTTAATCACGCACGCAGTCATTTTTATTTATTTCCCCTGAGTTTGAAATCGAACGTATCATTCGCACAACTTTGAAAATCTCTTTACCGAGAAGTCTATTTTGGGGAAATTAAAACAAATCAAAATGATATCCATTGAATAATGAAAAAATAAAAACTTTTTCACTGGATATTGATTTAATGCACGACCGATGTGCTAAAAAATCTTCTATCTTAATTATGTACTACACCTGGACGAAGGTGGTGTGGTACATCGAAACCGATCGTTGAATAAATTAATATCAAGTGGAAAAGTGTTCATTTTTATGTTCGTCGTGTTTGTTAATTTTATGTTCGAATTCCATCATCTCACGCCCGAGACAACGCACTCGGCACACATTGAAGTACAATTTGAGCAGAGCAGAGGGTCCCGGGTTCGATTCCCGGGCGAGGCACTCTGGGCACCTGCATTTGCTCTACCCAAGATTTGTGATTTTTCGGGTACCGGATCTTCCTAGGAAACCATAACTGGCACAGACGCCGTTGGGCTAAATACTCTACCATCACCTACCAAACCGACCTTCGGGTTGATTACTGTTTATGGTTATATATATATATTCTATATATATATATATAAGATTCTTTTTATGTGTTCTTATTTTGTTTGTGATGCTCAAGTTTTATATAAATATATATATATGTATATATAATTTATATATGCGTCCACATATATATATATATATATATATATATATATATATATATGGAGATATATATATATATATATATATATATATGGATATATATATATATATATATATATATATATATATATATATATATATATGTATATATTTCTTCGAAGTAACATGGAAGTGTTGAATAACAAACTTGAGCATCAACAAACAATACAAGAACATATAAAAAGATTACTTACAAATGGATAGGAATGCACATAAAGGGCGAACGTTCGTCCTTTATGTGTGTTCCTATCCCTTTTCCTTATATCTGTTTCTATATATAATTATATATATATATATATATTATATTATATTATATATATTATATATTATATATTATATATATATATATATATATATATATATATATATATATATATATATATATATATATATATATATATATATAAAACCATAAACAGTCCGCGAACAATCAGAAATCACAATATTAAGAAACCGAAGTCACTTTACAAATATTTAAAATATTTGATTTACATGTCGGAACAAAATTAAGCATTGCAAAAATATTAGGTATATTTGTTGGTGCATGTATATGTTAGTTGGTGGTTTGAGTGTTTGCATTTGTGTGGGGTGTAAGTTTCCTTGCATGGATGTATTTACGTATACCATGTCTTGTTTTTGGACTGTCTAATTTGTTGGCTTTTGTATGCGGTTTTTTTATTTCTTTATTACGGGTCTTGTCCTAACACCTCCTGCAAGACGTCCTAAAGTGGTATTAAGTAGATATAGGTGTAGTAAACCAAAACAAAAACACAGAAACAAAAAAAAACAAAAGTATTTCACACATTTTCGAAATTTTGGTGGTTAGGCAATCTCTCTGAAGGAAGAGAAGGAAGGAACTAAGGAGAAGGTTATAACAGAAGGCCCTGGTGATGCTGGATAGAAGGTGAAGGGGGTGTTGGATTGCGAGGGGAAGAGTTGGGAGGGGAAAATTCAGGAGTGTGGAAATAATATTGGAGGTGTTGGATGGTAAGAATTTTAGATCAGGAAGTTTACACAGGAAAAAGAGAATTCAGTGTAGAAGAAGGAAGCTTAAGCTTAGGGATACTGTTTATCAATTAAATTTCGAGAAGGAAAGGGAATTGAGGAAGCTGAAATCAATTGCGAAATGTGAATGGAAAGCGAGGAATTCAAAGAGAGGTAATGAAGGTATTACAGAATATTTGGGGTGAGAGTATAATGGAGGAATAGGCAACTTGTCAGCAAACAGCACTTGACAGACTGCTAGGGTGGGCTAGCGGATGGAGAGACAGGATGGGCCGTTTCCAGCGAGAGGGGAAGGACATGGTCCTCCTTTATCATTCATGGCTGACCACTTAAGCCTGATTAAAATGAATCTTGAGAAGAATTATTGATACGATTGGCAGTCGGGTTGATTTTCATAAAAACAGTTAGGTGTGCTGATAATTATCAGCACACCTAACTGTTGCTGATAAACTCAGCACACCAGGTATTGGCGGAGAAGCTGTGCAAGGACTGCGAAGACGATGAGGTTTTTGAGATATAGGAAGGCTAAGTAAAGCGTCAAAATATGATGGAAAATACTGCCGCAGCAGTTTGACCGAGATGGGCCATTGGTTGGTGGTTGGGACGCAAACAAGCAGATTTGCGTTAGGCAAGCAAACTTTCACAACGAGGATGGAATTGAGGGCAGGGACGTTGAGTGAGGATGATGAGAAAAGACTCATTAAAACTTTAGTTTGGAGCGTGTTTCTGCACGGCGCGGAAACATGGCCATTTAATGAAGACGATAGGCGTAGATTTGGAGGCTTTCGAGAGATACGGGTTTGGAGAAGGATGGAAAAGTTGAAATGGGCAGAAGGGAAAACAAACGAGGAAGTGAAAGACACGTTGAGGTTTGTTACAGGAGCACTTTAACCCGGGATGGAGCGTTGAAAACTTCGATGGGGGCGGAGAGGAGTCCACCACGTGACTGTCGGACCGTGATAAGTCAGCTGGAGGTTTCTTTAAAGTGAGGTCTTTAAAAGAATGGGCTTTAGGAAGCGGGCGGGTGAACTCCTTTAAATTCGTCCATACGATTCTTTTATTATTCCAAGCGTCCTTCCCCCATCGCTCCTTTAAGGTAATCTTCTCGGAAGACAACCCTCCCATTGCCTCCCTCCACTCTCGACTCTCCCCATTCCCAAAAAGGCCCTCGAAAAACGAGCGAGCGCTGAGTGAGTAGGGAACTCACTTCTTCCCTTCCTCTCGATGAGTGGGTGGGTGGGGAGCTTCTACATTAGGAAGAAAGAATCGAAGGTAATATCAACGCCCGTCGAGAAAATGTTTTGCCTCGGATGAGAGCAGGAACGAAGTGTGGGAGGTAGTTGCGGGGGATAAATGCATTTATTTGATCGGGGGCGCACGCCCTATCCAAGGACATTCTCCCCTTCCAACGATCGCTAAAGCGGAGGGAGGCAAATGCTTGCCCGACGACATCGTTTGGCCATAGGGCTGATGGGTCCCCGGGGAGTGAGGCGGCCGTGCGTGGGAGGGCCGAAAGTGAAACTCGGTCGTCTGCACGCGGCGGAGGTCATGGGGGACGACTGGTTGCGAGTGCGCCCTCTCGATTCCCGCCAGCTTTTAAGTGCCCCCCTACGCGTGTGGGTGGCCACGCGCCCCTTTTTGAGGTGACCGTCAACCTTTGATCGGCCCGGCGAAGAGAATGTCTCTCCGATTTCTTTAAGTTCTTTAAAGGAGTTCGAGACGGTTCATTTAGTCGAATTTTGCAGTTTCAGGCAATTTTATGTTCCGGAACGCACGGTTGTCCGTCGGGAGAATTGGCACTTTCTGAGATTGCTTTCGTGAGGAGAGAAAATGTGGTGTTGACAACCGTTAAACTGCGTTTTCTTAACGTGTTGAGTTAAAATGTATACATTCTCTCGTACGCCATAGATTATTACACACGGGTACGAGTATTTTACAATTACAATGGTAAAATTGAGCATCGGATGCAATAATTAATAAAGTGTAAAAATAGTTTGCTTTGACCGGGATTCGAACCCCTTGATGTCCAGTCGAGTACTCTAGCCAGTGAAAATACCGAGTTGCTCTCTTGCACTCCGAAATTTTAGAAAGATTTTAAAACTTTGAAATTTTTGCATTTATTTTAATGCACATCAGTGGATGACTTCGTTAAAAGTTACTGTTGCGGCAATACCCGCAGTTTCTTTGAATTTGAGAATTGAGAATTTTTGTGATTTCTGGTCATCGTAATGATTTACTTTTTTTCAGAAAAATTGAGGGCTAGCAACAAATCATGGGTTTCCTGAAAACAAAATGGTTTTCCTTTCATTGAAAAACAACGTTTAATATCTATATATTAAACGTTGTTTTTCAATGAAGGTAGTTTTTTTTGCGAAACATGTACTCCGCATCAAAGTAGTTAAAATCGAAAAACTTTTTTATCATTCAATCAATCGGTGCAAATCGCAGGAAGTTAATTTCAACCAGGAAAAAACGTTTATGCATTGCTAGAGAATGAAATTGATGCGACCTCCAGTGAATTAGAGGCAATATTATTTTGGATCTTGCCCAAGATTAAAAAACTAGTCGAATTAGCGATTGCATGAAAGAGTTTTAGTACACCATTAGAAGTGCCATTTTTGGCACTGCAGGAGAGATAAAAATCATCCACCCAATCCTGAAGAGATACGGTGGCAATGCTTGCAAAGTAAATTTTTGTATTTTATTAATATCTGTGTGAATATTGCTCTGCTAAGTGCGTCACGCAAATATTTTTGTATAACCTGGGATTTTATTTTAATCTAATGTTAACCGTCGAATTATATCCACCAAACTTGCTTGGAGTATAGAAATATTTGCTTTAAAACATATCGAATTTAGGGCGGTAATATAGCGTATATTTTCACAGTGTACTGCTCCCAGGTGACCAATGAACTAGGTACCAAAAAGGACGAAGAGAAAACCATGACAAATGACCGCAGTCATGCAGATGCCGGAAACTGACCATAACGTGCGGAATCATTGTTCCCATGGTAATTTGTGCAATTTAAAATATCGATGAAAAAATTAAGCTTTGCGTTATTGGTGCCTACTCTAAATAGTTTTTCTTTTGAATTAAGTTTATCCAGCTAGTAAAGTATACACTCCAAAATTACCTGAATTATCGGTCGACAATATACATATATAGATTTTACTTTCCCTCCCTTATAAGATATTTTCAGAGACGAGATAATGAATGAAAAACACAACAAGCATCCCAACATTAGTGTTCAAAATTAATTATTCCAGGTAGATTTAAATGCAAGCTACTTTACAGATGAGAAAATAATTGAAAATACTTATTATCGATATGATTGCATGGGGCAAACTTAAGTAAAATGAACATGAAAATTATAAATTTTCACGCCAAAGATATTCAAACATCTACTTAAAGGAACGTCCTGGTTTCCTTATTAACTTAATAAATCTCATACACGTACGGTTTTACTTTAATATTTTTATTAATTTAAATTTTATTCAATTATTGTTTTAGGCTTCACATGATTTTGGATTTTAACAACTCTTGGATCAGCTTAAAGTAATATGTATTATGTCACACAAAGAGAGTTTTTAACAATAAATATGGGATGAAGTCACCAAAAGGTGATTAAGATCTAAGATAGTGAAAAGATAAATCTAAGCCGGAACATTTAAGACTTTGGACCTAATGATAATCACGGAAAACAACTTCTTTGCCGAAACATTCTCCAACTCTTTCCATAAAAAATTGCTTGGAAATTTTCCGATATCGGAACATTCACTGTATACTCTTAAAACGAGGATTTAATAGTTTTCATTTTGAATCTCTATCGTACATTAAAATTCATTGCTGAAAGGCATTATAGGGTTGCAATTTTTTGGAGATATTCTTACACTAAGTTCACAAAGTAGTTGGGAAATATAAATTTGTACCATGTGTATTCATGACAGTGGTGATTATTAGCAAATTTAAGACACATTGAAGCAAAAATTGATGTATATTTAAACTTTTAGAATATTTTTTTCACATGCAGCATTATGCTTTTCTGCCAGAACGTTTGACTATATTGCTTAAATTATTAAAATCAGCTGGCGCAACATATCATGCAATTGAGCGTTAACTTGAATTACTATTCTTTCCCAAAACCCCAGGATTGGCCTACATTTCCATAGGATCATCAGTCATGCCGCAGAAAATGAAGCACCAAACAATCCTGGCTTGGTAATTATTGTTTCAGTAAAAAAGACAAGAATTAGCAGGAAATTCGCGCGATACAGACTGGTATTCACTAATAATTCCTAAGAGCAGGCATACAATTTTCCAAAAATATAATTATTTAAACTTGAATTGAAACTCTTAAACCCAAATTGAACTATTGGTCGTGAATGAGAAATTATTTGAACGGAAAATTGGATGTATATTCTTTAGTAATCTTTACAAGTTACGGTTCATTGCACTTTTTCCATTGAATGTAATGTTGAAGAACCCTATTTAACCATTAGCTTTTAATGAAACCGTCTTATCAGGTGAGTTTAAATCTTTCATACGCAAAGCTACATTTTGTTCTCCCTCTCTCTCATTCTAAAAGAATTCTCGGTATCGGCGAAATCAAAGCAGCCCTTCTCTTGTAAATCTTTTTAAAAAAATAAAGAAACCCTCTAGGCGCTTGGGCGAGCAATCTGATAACAGAGGAGACAAGAATTCGGACGGGTTTGAAGACATTTCTTCTAGATGTCGTCAAGTCGATTCCGCTCAACTTTGCGCTATCTCCAAGAGAAGAAAAAACTAAAGGTTTGCCATACCGCAGGAATGGATTTCATGTCTTTCTGATATTCGCGAAGGATTCATTCAACCATTTTTCAATGGATTCCTCTGGTGCACATACGCTGCACCTCTTTATAATATACCAATACTTTTGCGTTTTTTATCTCCCTAAATATTCTTTGATAACAAGTCTTTATTCCTCATTTCTTAACTCAAATTGGAGTTTCCTTTTGGTTAGCCTCCTTGTGATGGCTTTGTGGTGGATGTTACCTGAATGTGATGACCTAAGACTTGAGGCCTTGTGGAAAGAACATTTAAGAGTTTCAAAGAAACTGCGGGGGATGCTGGTCAAGGCGAATGATTTTTACATTCTGAAATTGTTGCATTAGAACTTTAAAGAGGTTTCAAATTTTAAACAAACACAGTAATAATCCCAGATAGATTGAAATACAAGTCATCCTGTACCATTTGCCTTACATCTCGTAGTATTAGTTGCCTTGCGCCAAGCACATGGAGCTCCCATTGTACCGATAGTCTTACCGAGCATGAAATTTACACATCAGGGTTAGAAGTTCCCATCTCTTTTCCGCCTACGGTCTCTCTTGACGATATATTACTGAAAACATAATGTAGCTTGTGTTATGCTACGGATGTATTGAGTCACGCAGATTAGAAGGAGGCGGCGGTCATTTTCCGATAAATCTACCCACAAGTATAGCTTTCTCTTCTTCAATCAGTGTTATCTTATATGCGAGGGTAAGTTAATAAAGAACTCGCAAAACTGGGGAGAGGCAATAATGACTATCTGAAACGTATGCATTTCACTCTTACACATATTCATCCCGTGCATTCAGGCATCATTCAGGCATCGGCCACCCAAATGATTTTCTAGGGACTCGAACGGATGACGATCACTAAGGACTCAGTCGGGAATGTGCGGTGGATATTCCAAGCGTTTCCAATGAAATGTTCGTAAAAGCTTCTGCCTTTGTCTTGTCCCACGGTCGCTACTTATATATTGACCAGTATCGTAATTTTTTCTGCGAATATCAACGCCTATGGGTTAGTATTATTTTATATTTATAGAGTCCTTTGCAATTGAAG
This sequence comes from Hetaerina americana, assembly GCF_022747635.1. NCBI lineage: Eukaryota > Metazoa > Arthropoda > Insecta > Odonata > Calopterygidae > Hetaerina > Hetaerina americana. The sequence goes on along the minus strand of NW_027286985.1, from coordinate 2,903,862 downwards.
GAATCGTTTTGTGCTTTTTAAATTATTTTTAGAGGCTATAATCGGTTACAAAATCTTATTTTCACCTCGATGACTCTTTCTAACCAGACTGCATTATGCAAATGCCAAAATGAGTCTCTTTAACTTCATCGAAGCGAGTCGGAACTATGAGATATGGTCTAGCCGGCCGGTGATTTACCACCAGTACTAGCGGTGGTGATTAAAAATTAAATAATTATTGCGGCGAGGTAATTAATGACCTCGGTTTTCAGTATATTATGCACCAGTAACATAACACGTGATCCACTGCTATTTGGTTCCATTTACAGACATCGAGTGTCCATTACCTCCAGTCTCATTGCTATTCAAATTTAGTGGGCACTTAATTAAGAGAGAATGCCCCCACACATAGTTTTGAATTACATAGGGTCTAAATAGAGGTTAATTACAACCAACTGTGATCAGGTTGTCTTTAGAGGAGAAAAAAATTTAATATAACAAGTAATGAGTCCTCGAGAAAAATGTACGAAAATTGTATTTCCCATTTGATTAGAAATGGAAAACTGCAATAATTCACTATGAATTTACAGGAACGGTAACTACAGCTTTATGGGTATAAAGGGAAAGCAAGTTTTGTAATAATATCTCTTATGTGACCTTAATAACATTTAGAGTACGGCTAGTGTTGGCCTTTCCCTCACTGCATGCATTCACTCTAAGAATGAATGCATTCCGCCATCTCAGTCAGACCTGGGATCACATTTGATCCCCCAGCATTGATTAATACCAGAATTGAGTCATACTTGCAGCTGATTGAGACTAACTTCAAATCGGGCCCAAAAGAAAGTCGATTTGCAAAAAATTGAAAGTCAAAAGTACTTGCAAGTAAGAATAGAGCAAAACGATGACGGGATAACTTCTCCTATTGGAATGTGCATCAAAAAAACATTATATAATACATGTATAATATGACCGTTCTTCGAAAATATTAAACCAACATATTTTCCTAATCGTTCGTTTAACGACGTAAAATTTCAATACGTTGTTACATTTAAATTTATTACCTAGGGATATCAACTATATCTTGAGAAAAGTTATCTCTATCAATAATCCGCAAACACTTCAGGCAGGCAGAAAATCTCAAAACTCTAAAATAGGACGTAAAGAGTGACTATAGGACATGAGGAATGGAATTGGGCCACAATGCGCCCGAAACGAAATTAGTTTTAATTGACAAGAAAAATGTGAAGAATGATTTTATTATGAGTGAAAATGGCGAAATAGGCAGTTGAAATCGTTAATGGTGGAATATTTATTAAATGTGATGGAATGATTGAAAGGCTTAATAAGCAGGAGAGTAACGGCATAAGGTTAAGGCTTATGGGATGCCTTTGGCGTATATCTGAGTAATATGCAATGATGTTTCACATACAAATTAACCGATGGATGAATTTATGACACAGTATAATTCCAAAGAGAAAAAGGCAGGCTTTTGAGCTAGGCTGAGTCCATCCAGTTCACCGAATAATTGAAATATGAGTCCTTTAGAGAGAAATTTGGCTTTCTGCGATCTAAAAAAATGGCAGTGAATAAAATGGAGTTCCCCCAATCGTATTGCGGGGGAAAGAAAACTGAATATACGCATGCTAGCAATAGCATAAAGGTGAATTGATTGCAGTGAGTGCGCTGTGTTTCTGGAGTTATCGTTATATATAGAGGAGAGACGCCGGTGGAATATTTATGTGTTCTGTGAGAACATGTGCGCTACATGCATCGTGATTAGATAATTTTGAAAGAAGCGTTTGCTTGGTCATGCTGAAGAGGGATTATATTTGCCCAATAGGTGCACGTAAGAAGAGTGATTGATTAAGAGGAAAAAGTATTGCCAGAGAGCCAGTGGTGCATGTAATCAAAGAGAAATATTTGTCATCAAGGTGTGCAAACACGTAGGGAGGTGAAGGCATAAGAATTTAAGAGAGGCAGTCAAATGAAAATCGAACATCCGATATAACACACACAGTGCATGCGAAGGGTGGTAACACTACTGCTGCGTATCGATACTGCCATGGCTATGATAGAATTGCTACATTGAGACAACTCACAGGTACACGCAGTTGCTGGGTTATGTCCTTGTTGGTGCGCGGACTGGTGTCCAGTGTGCTCGTCTAGATGTAGAAACGGAGGCAAGCAAAGAAGAGCAGAGAGGTGTGGTTCGTTTTCTGGCAGCTGGGGGTGCTGGAGTACGCGTAGTTCGTCGTCGCATGTCTGCTGTGCATGGTGGGAACATTAAGTCTCTGATACAGTGCCAGAAAAATCAAAGGAATTTATTTCTTCATGTACCCTGTAAGCTGCCGCTAGGATGTTTGGCAGGGGGTGAATACACGCCAGACTAATTTTTACCCTAACATAACCCTGCTGCGGTCGAGCAATGTTATTCTGATCTCTTATCGTTCGTGGAAAAAATGGTATCTGAATTGTATCTGTTCCACACTTAATCTCTCTAATATTACTAACAAGATCTCCTACCGAAGTACGATGGGGGTAATAAATATTCAACATCACTGCTAAAGACATCCTTCACTGACATATGCAAGTCTGCAATTTAACCTTGGCTTCGTGAGTGATTCCCAGCTTAGCTTCTCTAATATTTTTAATTCGCTGCTAAGTTTACCATAACGACGTTTTACAAATCTAGCTCCTTCTTAACTTCGTGAGGATCCCCTATACTTTCAGCATATTCTAAATGAGGCCTAACCAGTGAAAGATAACATTTCTCTTTGACCTTTTCATCACATTTACTCAGTACTCTTCTAATAAATCCTAATTTTTTGTTAGCTTGTCTACATATTCCCCGTATGTTTTTCACCGAGGAGAGATCGCGAGTGAGGGCAACGTCTACTTATTTAATTGAGTCTACACATTCCATTTCGGTGTTCCCAATGCAGTAGGTGGTGAGCAGGGAATTTCTCCTTTTCCTAAAATTTGCGATTATGCACTTTTTTTTAGTTCAATTGTAATTGTTAATTTCGACTTCTCATTGTTACTTTCAAGTTGATTTCTCTACTTTGGCTCCACCGAAGGGGGACGATAATGACATGCGATGTGCAACCATAAACGCCTTGCAAAAAACCTATCAGTGCTACCGTGTACTAAATGTAAAAACCAGGTTGAAATAATTATAAATTATATTAATTTATATTCTCAGTGAACTGGACTATTCATTCCTCGTGGCCATCCGAAATTCACCAAAGACTTTTATCAATGGTTTTCCAACGGGAAATATTATGAAGGCCATTATATCCTTGACGAGAAGAATGAGAAGGGAGTAAAATTTTTTAATTCCGTGCGAGCTCATAGGGGAGGTAGGCCGCCTTGCGCTCTGAGTAGAGTTTTGGCCCAGACCCATGGAGAACCTTAGCGTGACGAAATGCGAGTGCTCCTACCGCCGTAATTACGGTTCTCGACATAGTGTTTCGCTTGATAAATTGCATGTTCCTGAGCGACCGCAGACTGGTTGTAAAAATACTTAAGTGCGAAATGATACCGCCGCCCTTTCGCGATTCACCCCCTCAGAAGGCCTTTGAAGGACTTGTGGTCTCACGTACCCCTCAACCTCCCCGCACTCCGCTTCGTGAGCGACAAAGGTCTCCCGAAAACAATGAGACCGCAATCGAAAAAGGAATTTGGCAAAGATGATTTCATTTTGGCAAGAATTCCCTTGGAAAATCGCACCTCCTCCACGCAGAGCACGACCTAACACTTTTAGGGTAAATCCAATGTCCCCTATAATCAGTTGAGGGGGAAAATATATAATTGGAAAATTTCACATTAGATGAGCTCACAGGAGATTTTTAGGCATTAGAGAGCCTTTAATAACATAACTCAATTAGCCTGAAAGTCATAATTAAAAAATTATTTTAATCTCATAAAACTGAGTATTGACATAATATTTGGCTATAGTCATTATAGTAAGAGGCATGTTTATTGCATACATACTACCTTGATCAAACAGTTCCCGGAATAACCACCGTGTGGCGCTCCCATCGTTCCGATTTGAGTTCTGTTTTTTTTGTTAAATTGGTACATCTGTTGTTGATATTCCCTTTAAATCTTAGTGTCATAACTTGACATTTGCAAAAGTTACGTAGCCAAGAGTACATCTATCTCTGTGTGTGTTGGCGATTTTTTACAATTTCAGAAATGGATTTAAATTTGCAACAACGAACTTGTATTAAATTTTGCGTAAAAAACGGATTTAGTGGCGCACGGACGTTGGAAATGTTGGAAAAGTGTTTCGGCAACGATTCTCTAAAAAAAACGGTCGTTTACCAGTGGCACGAGCGGTTCAGAAGTGGTCGTGAGTCAATCGAAGATGATGAACGCAGTGGCAGACCATCGACATCGAAAGTCGGTGAAAAAATTGATAAAGTAAAAGAAATGTTGGTCAATAACCGCAAATTAACCATCAGAGAAATAGCGGAGGACTTGAACATTGCCTATGGATCCGCCCAAGACATTGTGGTTAATGATTTGGGTTTCCGTCGTGTAGCAGCAAAGTTGGTGCCAAAAGACCTCAATTTCATGCAAAAAAGAGACCGTGTTGACGTCGCAAAAGACATGATTTGCGAGGCTGAATCCGATCCCACATTCATCAAAAGGATCATTACTGGAGACGAGACGTGGGTTTATGAGTACGACACGCAATCCAGACATCAGGCAAGTGAATGGCGTTCACCAAATGAGCCGAGACCAAAAAAACCACGTCGTTTTCAGTCAAAAAAGAAGGCAATGCTGACGGTTTTCATGGATTACAACGGTGTAGTGCATCATGAATTTTTGCCAGAAGGCCAGACAGTAAACAAAGAGTATTATTTGGGCGTTATGAGACGTTTGCGTGAAGCAATTCGCCGAAAGAGACCAGAAATGTGGGCAGAAAACTCGTGGATTTTGCACCATGATAACGCACCGTCGCACAGTGCTATCATTATTCGTAATTTTTTGACGAAAAATGCAACAAATACCATCCAACAGCCACCGAATTCACCTGATTTGGCTCCCTGTGACTTCTTTCTGTTCAATCGAGTTGAAAAACCATTACGGGGAACGCGTTTTAGCAGCCGAGAGGAAGTAATGGAAAAATCGCAGGAAGCACTGATGGACATACCGAAAACCGAATATAAAAAATGTTTCGAGGATTGGATCAAGCGCTGGCATAAGTGTGTTGCAGTCGATGGGGATTACTTTGAAGGGGACAATATAGATTTAGATGAATAAACTTGTATTTTTAATTTTCTGAATAAATTCCGGGAAATTTTTGATCAAGGTAGTATATATATATTTAATATTTATTCGGTAATCTACCGGTTAAGGTAGGTATTTTTGGATGGACATAGCTACTAATTAAATAATTTGTGACTCCTAGCAAAACCCAACGTCCTACTCTATATCAGGTCCCGCTTCATTTCTGGGTACTTTCTTCCTCCCTTCATCCCGTCTAACATCCCTATCTTGTTCCTTCCCTTTCCACGTTTGCCTAACATGTTCCCCTCTATTACCATCTTCAACATCCCACTTCCGGTCAACACCCCCTTTAGCCACTTTTCCTGCCTCCATAGGATTTCTCCCAACAAACCCCTCTCTTCGGCCAACATACCAAGTACTTTCTCATTTGTTTTCTTCTCGGTCCATTTCACCTTCTCCATTCTTCTCCACACCTACATTTCAAAAGCCTCTAGTCTACCTCTATCCTCCTTCTTCAATGACCACGTTTCCACGCCGTGCATAGCTAAGCTCCATATCAAGGTTTTTACGAGTCTTTTCTTAATATCCTTACTCAACGTCCCTGTCATCAACTCCCTCCTCTTTGTAAAAGCCTCTTTGCCTAGCGCAATTCTTCTCCTTACGTTCTTACTACTTTGACCATGTTGGTCCATAATACTTCCGAGATACGTAAACTGTTCTACCTGCTCTATTTTTTGCCCTCCTATTTTAATGTTAAGCTTGGCCTTTTTTTCTAGAAAATCGCATAACCTTTGTTTAATTAATATTGATTCTCATCCCATACCTGCCGCACTGAATTTCCAATTCACTCAGCGATCCTCGCAACCCCTTGGCTGACTGCCAAACTAAAGCTTGGTCATCAGCAAACCTAACTGATTTTACGACTTCCCCGCCCACTTTCATTCCTACCCTCAGTTCTTCTCATGCTTCCTTAATCATTTCCTCTGCATACAGGTTAAACAGCAACGGTGACAATGGGCACCCTGCCTTACACCTCTTCCTAACACTACCTCATCATCTCATCCGTGATCCATTTCCTAGTATTTTTAGCGTTAACGGTTCCAATAGTGTCTTTTCCGGCTTTAGACAACCCTTTCTAAATCCTTTCCCATTTCACTTTGATAGTACTTAGCTCCTCACCATCCTCCATGATTTCCTCTACCGCCTGCTTGTACTCCTTCCTTTTCATTCCCCCCAACCATTCAATTTCCATTACACTCCATTACATTCCATTCCATTCCATTTCCATTGGATTCCATTTTCTAACTCGCCACCCCTGGCTTTCTTTTTTTGACTCTGACGCTACATTTCATAACAACTAAATTGTGGTCAGAGTCCGCATCCGCTCCCGGGAAGCTCTGCGACTTTATCGCACTATTCCTAAACCTGTGTCTAACCAGGATATAATCTAGCTGATATCTTTCTAAGTCACCTGGCATTTTCCATGTATACCTGCGTCTTTTGTGGTGTCTAAACCAAGTGTTGGTGATGAGGAACCCCTGTCTCCTGCAGAACTCAACCGCTTTCTCCCCGCGGTCATTCCTCGTGCCTAAACCGTAGTCCCCGACCACGTCCCCATCTCTTCCTTCGCTTACCGTAGCATTCCAATCCCCCATCACTATCAAATGTTTCCCTGTAGGAACACATGCGATTATGTCCTCTAACTGATCGTATATCCTATCGACCTCCTCTTCCTTCTGGTTGCTCTGTGGCATGTATACCTGAATAATAACCAAGTTCGTTGGTTCTGCTTTTATCTCTATTTGTAATAAAATATCCGTTACCTGCTCTATGTCGACTACGCTTCTTCCTACCTCTTTATTTAATACTATGGTAACCCCTCGTTGGCTCTCGTCCCCGCCGCTGTATATTATTCTATAATTATCACTCCAGTAATCCCCGCTGTCCTTCCATCTCACCTCCCATGGACCTAAAATATCTATTTTCCCCTATCCATTTCTCGCTTAATATTCTCCAGTGTCCCTGTCCTCATCATTGTTCTAACATTCCACATTCCTATTCTAACTGTTGTGGTTTTTTTCTTCTGCGTCTTCTGTCCTGCTGCTGCTGGTTTTCCCTTGCAAGGGTTTCGTGGGAGAGGGACAGAACTGAAGCAGGTTTCAGGCAGAAAAATACAGCAATGACATGATATAAAAAATTCATGGAAATAAAGAAAAAAGTATACAAACCCACAAATTATGTTCCTTCTATTTCCTCATGCGCCCCTTTCCACGTGGTCCACCAAACACCGAGTGGAAAGGGGGTGACCGAACACCGATCGTGCAGCATGCCTACATATATTACGAATATTTCATGGTTAGCAGCTATTCCTGTGCCTACGCAAAGAGAGTAAGAAAATACGTTAAAAGAAGGCAGGCACACATGAAATTCAGGCACTTATTACCGGTTAGTACTCTACGCATTCCGGACGGACAATTCACCAATAAAATAGACTTTACATACATACACTCGCCTACCGCCCACCTGGCACAAGGGCGCACAGCGGGGGACGTTAGGACGCCAGACGAAGAGAGTATTTCGTGGGAATTAAACCTTGTACACCCCTATTTTCGACAATGTGTACCTGTTATTTTTTTAGATAATACCACTTTTATTGTTGTCGCGAATAGTGTGCGGGAAAAACGAATACTTGAATTTATAATTTCAACAATCCAACTCTCTAATTTTATGACAATAGTTGGCCTTGTCAAATGAATTGAGACAATCTAGGAAAAGATTTTATAATGTGCCTTTCAAAAGTTTATCATAAAACTATGCGTTGCCACTAGTTTCATATTTTATTTCAAAACGTTAGTTGCCTTCTGGACAATCAGCTCTGACAACTCGTGGGATTTCCTATTGCAGCCCTCATTTTAACAGTTTTCAGAGGGAAAAGTAAAAACACCAAGGTAGGATGCGTGCACTGAGTGTAGGGGTGTTTAGACACCAAGATGGCGTCTCTAGCCTTACCCACCGCCACGGTTGGCCGAAGCGTAACTTACTTTCTTGACAGCCCTCGGGAAAATTGTCAACATTATAGTCGGTCGACTGAAAACGTTTGTGCCCAACAATTTCATTGATTTATTTTATGCCAACCACTGTATTTACCCTTTGTTATTCCCCCAAATATACAAACGGTTAAAATGTAATAACCATTCTTGTCGTAAAACTCTACATGTATTTAACGACAATCGTTCAGAATCGCTTCTTATCGAATATGCCAATTAAAAATAAATAACCTGCAATAAATTTTCAGCTGACGTATTCCTTTTCCTTTGCTATTGAAATCCTAATCTTTTTATGAAATCACGTATAGCTTTAGTGAGGATGTTCCCCGAATATTTACATAAATAATGCGTTATCGCAGCTTCCACGGGAACACCAGAACAAATTTATTGGATCCAATAAAATATTGCGATCTTTACTTTCCTTCTGGCCGAACAATGTCTCTTCGAGTTGAGCAAGGGATGGAGTTATATTTCAGTGTATTTTAATAAAACGGTATTCCCACACAGAAACACCCAGCACACATGCTTACTCCAATGTGAATTCGCATATAAAAATCAGTCTTCAGTTTGAATGCCCTTTTGGGGGCATGGTGTTGGCGGAAACCGCGCGACCATGCATATTCATTAAAGCGTGGAGCCAGGGACTGCGAAACCCTTAATGCCTCCATCCACACTCACCCTGAATATATATTATCGCTTGGCTCACATTAAAATTGGTTGGAGTTTTCCGATGAGAGAAAATGGAAGCATCACACTACTGCCCGGTGCACAAAACATTAACACTATTTCTGGTCCCTGACTTGAAAATCTTTTCCGCTTTCCAAAACGAGAGATCACTGGGCTTGATGTTTTAATATTCAAAATCTATCGCGAATCACGGAGTAAGACTACCATGAGGACTAATCATCGCCGAGGCCCGAATTTATTTTATTTGCCTCGAAAGACTTGAGAATACTTTCATTTTTTCTTCTACCGACTGGGAGAGTCGGCCATCGTTTACAAAGCTACCAAGGGAAAAGTAAATCTACAGTTCTGCTTTAAATGCCCGCCAGAATATTAGTGAGTCTTCCTCTGTATGCATTTGAGCTCCGTGTGTATTTCAGCTTGTTGAACTTCCCGTGAGTGTTTAGCAACAGAAAGAATATAAAGTTGAAGTGGAGTTCTCAGATTAAATATTTTTCCATACATCTGCATACATATCGTGTAAACAAGTCGAGGTTCCTTGGCAAGGAAAAATTGATAGAAGTGAGGAAAGAAAAGAATGTTTAGGAACTATATTATAAGGTTAGGACCTTCACATTGAAGCTTTTTCGTGTTTTCCTTCGCCTTGACAATCGGTTCTCATGTCTATCAATTTAGAAATATATTCCTCAAGTGGTATAGCCGAAGTTTAATAACATCATGACATAATTTTCCACTTGTAAGTGGTAGTCGTGCATTTTACGCAGATTGAAATTCAAGTCTTTAATTCACTCGAAGAGTTAATTAGTTCAAGTTTGTTATCGTCTAATATTACGGAAGTTAGTTTTTATGGCTTTTATTCATAAAAAATAAACTGTTGTTTTAAAGTCTCTTCTACATTTACATGTACATAATACCCCGCAAGCCACCGCAAGGGCGTGTGATGTCTCTTGATACAGCATTTCAAAATTTTCTGGTTATATCTGCGCATTTCAGTTCATTTATTCGGATTTTGGTTTCATCCTCATGGAGGTGAATTAGATATCGCATGATACATACGAATGAGAATAATTTTGATACATTAGTAAGTAAGTTCGCGGAGTTCAAAATCGTCTTTTTCGTTTATAAAAAATTAAGTAAAAATTACGCGGTGTTCACTAAACCTAGGGTTTGCATTTTACAAGTATGAATCGGCATATAATTATGTTTTTCGTATAATTTAAATCAAATTAATTGTTTTGGCATACAATCATCTCAAAGAATGATATTCGCTGTTCTATTATACCACTGGGACAACATTTAAAATCATGAGTTTGATGCTTTGACGTTTCCTGGAGAGATTCGCCGTTCTCTCCGAGCACACCGGTCCTCCTTTCGCCGGCAACGAGCGCCACGCCGTCCGAACTCGCCAAGCACACTTCATAAACACACTTCTCTAGCTCCTCCCTCCAGAGAAGCCTAGCCTTCACCCACCTGGTTAACAGACTCCAGAGAATTTTGCTTAGAGAATCCTAGCCAAGCCCTAGCTTATTTTTCTAGCGAGAGTACTAGTAAAGCAAACAAGCCACGAAAAACAGAACTTTATTGCTTCCAATTTCGTTTCTCCGAAGCCCAATTAGGAGCACCTCCATCACACACACGCCCTCGGAAGTAAGAGACCGCGAATCAATAAAGCTGATATTTAGTAATAATTGGCCCGTCTCCGCAAAAGCAAGGCGCCGCACAATATCTTGTTAGGCAACCAAATGGGAGATTATCACCTCGCAAGCTGGTGAATTATTTTTGAGTAAGGTACATTTTTAATTTGGAAAGGCAGTAATTAAAAGCACAAAGGGGAATAATTTGAATTAGGTAATGTTGATGAGTAACGTTAGAAAAGTCGTTTATAAGAGAATATTAATGGACTTCAATTTTACATACCATGATCTACATTAAGCTATAATTGTTTAGGTAGCTAAAATATTGATTACATCATGTCTGGCTGGCTAACATAAGGTTCTCCTTATTTCAACTTTAGCTAATGTGTAAGTTCCATTCCTCCAATCATCTTAGACTACCTACATGCTTTACAACGTTGTAATTCAGGAAAAGTAAGCGCCAGTTGAGAGGGTAATAGATTGAGAAAGGAGTTTATTTGAAGTATGTAGCGAAAATTTTTCAGTTAATATATATATATATTTCATCTAGCGGTCGTTTACAATCTACACTTCTCCATTCGCCGACTGAGTTACTATTCATCTTTGCCTGTCTTACCTCGCCCACCAAAAATATTTATACGAATACCATAGCCAGCATACAAAACAATTCCAAGTCTCTCATTTCATGATCGACGAGGTATTATACGGCTCATGAACAGCCATCTTAAATAAATGAAAACGCCAGATGAATCACACACTATTCAATAAAAGTTTTTGGCGGTTTGTTATGCCAAAGATGAATATTCATATCAGGAAAAATAATGCATTCCAATGTCAATAAGAAGCCAGTGATATATTTAAAAAAATGCGATATTCTTATATGCCCAAACGATTGATAGGCCTGATGAATAACACACTTTAGTAAATAATATATTTCTAAATTATCCTTTAAAAATATAAAATATTTAAAAATAATTTAAACACAATCAAATATATACTAAATTTGAATTAATTTTCTAAAAACAAAATGTATTTTCCTTCAGTCAATAAATTGATATTTATTAAAGATAAAATTTTTTCAAATTATTTGGTTCGTACTGCCCCAATAAATCGTATATTACTTGAGAAAATGATATGTCAGAAAGTAATAAAAACCATTAACATTGGAAATAGAAAGAGGATAAAATAAGCAGACAAAAAAAGCTTGAAGTTTTATTTGCCAAAAAAATGGCTTTGTGCTCATTAGAACGTTCAAAAGTCTGAAAACGTTCTGTAGGGAAATTCTCAAATCATTCGCAAACATATGCATTTATGTTGATCAGTTTTTGTTCCTATACTTTTTGTACTCTTAAAAATTTTTTCTTTCTCTATGATATCCTTGCCACTAATTTTATGCAGTAGTTTGTTGGTATTCTGAAGTGAGGAATAAACTTACATACTATCAACATTTTCCGAAATGTCGTATTTACATTTATCCGAATGCAAGACTGATATCAGCAGACTTGGGAGATAAGAAACGGCTAAAAACGATTGAACTGTAGCAGTAATAACGGAAAAAGGTGAAAACAAAACGTATTGACAGTATAAAAAATAAAAAAAGTATTAATACAGTGATGAAGAGAGAAGGATATGGACAGAAAAAGAAGATGCAAGGTAATTGAACACATCCAGAGGCACTCCAACTTATTGAAGACTCCAATTGAAGGACAAGAGGAAATTAATTACAGAGAGAGGAGTTACTTTAAGTGGGTACCTGATGGAATGCATCAGCGTAAGAAACTTCGAAGGGATGAGAGGATAATAAGAGAAGTAGTAGTATTTAGGGGAGGCGACCGACAGCTGAGGTCATTTGCGCCATTAGGGATGGACAGCAAAGGATGGAGGGTGGAGAGAAACCTGGTGTCGGCATTAGCCTACAAGAAAAATATCTGCCCCCTCCGGGATTCCAAAGACGATGGGAAGCCGCCGCACCATTCCGATCCCCCGGATGATAAGAAAACGGCAAAAGTTAGAGAGCTGATAGGAAACAAATATGAAATTGATACCTTATAATGATGAGGGTATTTATTCATCAGATAGGGGTTATGTACCTGTTTGGCCATGGTATTTAAAATTCTAATAATAACTTAAAGATGATGTTTGACGTTTTCTCAGAGAACTACTTTAGGACATTTTATTATAAGAATACCTCGGATGGATATTAAGGTTTCCTGAAAAAAAACGAATTTCAAAATAATTCCGAAAATTCATAGAAAGAATGGATAATTTATCAGAAAAACTAAATGTGAACACTTTCACGGCTGTGGTACCAAGTAGAATATAAAAAAAAGAATATTTATCTAAAAAGGGAAAACCAACAGTGCATAAAATTAATCTCTTCTACATATTTCCTGTACACATAAAAATTGAGCATACTTGGCCACGGATAAGTAGATATTGACTGCTGTGAGGATGAGGTTATTAATGAATAAGCATTGCTTAAAGCGTAGAGATATGGTGAGTTTCATTTGCATGCTATAAAAATATATATGTAGATTGTATTCACCTGGGAATATATAACCACGAAAGAAGATTTTCACGCTTGTTGGGGAACGTTGGCAATGAACAATGATTAATATAAAAAACACATTAAATAAATAAGTTTGACTAATATGAGAGGAAGAGGTAGACCGAGAAAGTGATGGCCAAATGTGATTCTTAATATATCTCCTGAGGAGATATATTAAGAATCTTAGAAACAATTTATGGCTGATAAAAACCTGGTAATATAAGCGAAGGTAAAGGAACTTGGAAGAAATTAGTACTTAAAAAGAGACCGTTTCCTTAGCCATAAAATATATTCAAGCATGTTTCACCGGGTCTTCCGACGGAGAACGTTGTTTACAGTATAAACACGAGAAATTAAAACCTCCCTTCCAGCATAATTTTGTAGGCATACTCGGCGATTTTTTTTTCAAAATGGTGTTTGCCAGTGTTATTTTAATGCTTTAATGAAAATTCCATCGCAATTTTATTCTGGCATTTCGTTCTTCCGCAATATATTTTTCAAGAGGTTTCCCTAATTCACCTACTCCGGAAATGGTACTATAATGTTGTGTGATAGTAGATTTTCTTCTCCTATTACAATTTTCATTTCCCAATGATATCTTCATGGTCCTTTTCTGCTTCCACACCTGCGCCCAACGAATGCACACCGGAGCCGCACTTGAGAGATACCACCTGACTCCGACTCACCGTTCTTTGTGCGACAGAGAGCTATTAAATAACTGAAATTCCGTCCACATTTTACCCAACCTTGAATTTCATTCAAAGAGGCATATTGTGTGAAACCATTGCCCCACACACAATTACACATCCTTCTCTTTCAATAGGATACCCGGTTTCACTATTTTACATGTATTATGTCATTTTTTTACATTTCTGAACCTTTGGGTCTTCCACGAGAACGAAACGATGATACCTTTCACGATTCTTAACAAAATTATTATCAAAATTAACTGATCGATTCAGTTTATCATCTTTGGAAACTTTAATGGCGGAATACCTTTTTAATTTACCTAATTTTAAGATACACAGGGTTCGTCCGGAAAATAAGTGTACTGATTTTTTCCCGCCGCTCCAGGCGCGCCCAGCACCGCTCTGACGGGCTGCGATTGAAGGAAGGTATGTTGGCAAGCGACGCTGAAAAAGGCAGTCGGCTCTGAGCTGTGGTGTAGTGAGGAGCTCTGTTAACGCGAATCTCCACGCTCGACCCACGTCACGGAACGCGATTCCGAAGTTTTTGGAGCAGCGTTATTCCATCAAATTTGCGGTAAAGCTTGGGAAATCGTCTACCGAAACTGTCGGTATGATTAACCAGGCTTACGGGGAGTCAGCCATGTCCAGAAACATGATCTTTCGGTGGCACAAGATGTTCGTGGAGGGCAGAGAAGAGGTCGACGACGAACCACGGCCTGGACGCCCATCAACGACACTCACCGACGAAAATGTGCGAAAAGTTCGCGATGTACTGAACTCTGATCATCGTCTTAGTGATCGGATGATAGCAGAGCAGTGTAATGTGCTAAAAACTTAACAAATGCGTCCGGCCAGCGATCAAAAACATCTGGCGGCTACCTCACGACAATGCGCCGTCTCACACCGCGCTTGTCGTGTCGGACTTCTTGGCCAAGCACGGCGTGGCAACGCTGCCGCACCCGCCCTACAGCCCGGACTTGGCACCACCGGACTTCTTTCTGTTCCCGAAGATAAAGAGGAGTTTGAAAGGAACGCGATACGGGACTTTGGACGCCGTCAAAGAGGCCGTGACGACGTGTCTTCGAGAGGTTCCCGATGATGCCTTCGCGGGAGCGTTCCAGGAATGGGAACGCCGCTGGAACAAGTGTATCGACTCACAAGGGTCCTATTTTGAGGAATATTAGCTTAATATATGTAAAAGTGTAATACATTTTTTTTCCTGAGCTCAGTACACTTATTTTCCGGACGAACCCTGTATTATTCGACGGAGTTTCATTACTTACCTTGTTAATTGAAATTCAAGGTTAAATACTACTACTAAGAACTACTGCTCCATGGTGAGCAACTTAGAATATGAATTCCCGTCTACTATCCGTATATTTCCCGTCAGCAGCATTACGGAAGATTGAAGTCCGTTGCTGTTACGTCCGCAAGAAGTCTCACTGCAGATGCAGTAGTGCGATTTTACGCCGCAAATGGTTTCCACTTCACTGTGTGTGAAGAAGACCACAGAGCCTAAAATTAGACTGAAAAACCACACTTCGTTTTTAAGCCTCGCCTAACCGGGAACAAACTGAAAGCTCATTCCGCAAGAAAACATTCAATCACGCAGCCGTTCTGCATTCACAATTCGCCCAATCTAACAAGGCTTTTCCTTCCAATACTTCACTTGCCGAACGCTCTCTCTCTCCTATCACAGTCATCAATCGCCCGTCAATTTGATCCATCCCTCCTGCCTCCTCCCGATTGTTGCCAACAACCCTCCTCTCCATCCCCACCATGCCCAGCACTTCCACGTTAGCTTTCCTTTATGCCATTTCATATTTTCCATCCTTCTCCCCACCCACATTTGAATAGACTCAAGTACGAGCTCGCATAATACTATCGTATTGCTTCAAACAACATGTTTACGCATCTTGCAAAACAGCGCTCCATATCAAATCTTTAACTATCCTTTTCATAAGATTCTTTTTCAACTTCCCTGTCGCCAATATCTTCATAATTGTGAAATATTCTTTGTCTCACGGATTCTTCTGCATAGGTCCATGCTACTTGCACCTTTTTGGTTTTAGATCAGGGCACCTGCTCTAATTGACGTGTATTACCTTCAGTTTCAACGCTTAACTTGGCCATTATTTTCCTAGGAACCCTCATAGTATTTTTTCGTTTAAATTTATTCTCATCCCATACCTATCGCATTGCTATTTCTAATATCTTCAGGATTAATTGTAACCCATTAGCTTACTTGTTAATTAATGCTTGATCATACACCAAAACGTAATTGATTTTACTGATTCCCCAGCCAATTGCCATTCCAATCTCCAATCCTTCGCGAACCTCTTTTACTGTTTCAACTGAGTGTAAGTTGAGAAAGACGGGTATGGAAGGTAAGACGTAACGATAAATTCTTTCGTAACCCTGCCCACTCTGATTGTCCTTTCTCGCCCCACGACGTGTAGCAGTCCGAAACATGTAGATGTCACAAATTAATCGCGTATTGCTATAATCTACTGCCATAATGTGAACTACCTCTGTTCAATAATTTATGTTTAACCGATGTTATTTAACGAATTATTTCATTTATTTAAATTGATCATTAACCAAATTCACCATCTGAATTCACCATGAAACCTAAAAATCAAACGAACAGATACTGATCGTACTTTATGTTGATTTCTATTATCTCCTGACTACTACGGCACGAATCATACTTCATACTTTTCCTAAAGCACAACTATGTATCCTCTAAATAATCATTCCCCATCATCGCGATCCTTTAATGGATGATCCTAATGACCACTTCTTAAGTCTTTATAAGCCTTCGCCTTTATAAAGACATAATCTTTTTCGAAATACGTCTCACGGTAATTTTAGCGTAATTTTTGTCTCCAAACATTTAATTCCCTGGTGCGCAATGATATCTCCTCAAAATTCATGTCCCTCCAACGTATGACTCCTGCACAGAATTACCTAAGTCGAAATCTAATAGCTCTTCAGCCAATTTCTTCCGGCTGCATTCTCCCTATACTCGATCAATGTTCCTCCATTTGATTCGTAGCGTGTTCCTCGGACCTCAAAATGTTTCTATTCAAAGTTACAACATTGTTCCCCTTATCTCCGGTATCTTAATAACAACAAATTACTCTCATTGGCGGTGATTGCCCTATGCAATGGCGGCAAAACCATATTTGGCCTCAATTTTGCTTCCATGGGATCAAATATCGGCGCTACAGGTTTAACAAACTTCTCGCCAAGTTTTCCCAATGATCTCTCTTTCGGCGAATAGGTAACCCGATTCCGTTCCGTCGATCCCATTTACGTATTCCTTCATCTCGGGATACCTCACCCTACTTTTACTCCGCACTCACTAATTAATCGTGCATCTTTCTTTTCAAATGGATACCTCGTCGTTTCTATTATCTTTCGCGTCCGTAATCGATAAATCTCCCCTGTAAGCGATGTGATATATACGATGATTTACAATGAGTTAAGGAGTTCTTCAATATACGGACTACTATTTCAGTCTGCTCCCGTGCCAAAAATAAAGATTTTTTAATGATTCATTTATATTCGCTGAGAATTGCATATTTTTAAAAATATTTGGAAGTTTTACTATTATAAACTAAATGCTAATAAAATTCATATGCGTATAAACAAATGTGATGAATTTAAAATTAGATGTGGTATCGTACTAATAAGTCGAAAATGACAGAGACCGTGACAAACTTCAAAGGGACATTAATAAAATGGCAGATTGGGTGACAAAAAATGGGATGGATATTAATGTTAACAAATGCAAATCAATTACTTTTAGCAATAAGGTAAATGGAAACAATAGGGAATATAAATTCTCAGAAAATGTCATTCCTAGAAGTGATACTGTCAAATACTTAGGTGTATATTTAACTAAGGACTTAGGGTGGGGGCTAAATGTGGAGTGCATCTATAAGAAAGCTTTCAAAACTCTTCATTGGGTGATGAGAAACCTCAAAGGGAGCGTTAGAGCAACCAAGGAGAAGGCTTATCAGACCCTAGTAAGACCAATTTTAGAGTACGCATCTCTAGTATGGGACCCTCATGAAGAAGGTCATATTAAAAAACTGGAAAAGGTGCAAAGAAAGGCTGCCCGATATGTACTGAGTAAGCATAGGAGGATGGAGAGTGTGTCTGAAATGCTAAAAACGCTGGGCTGGGAACCTCTAGAAACTAGAAGGAAAGTAAGTAAGACTTTGTGGAATGTTCCGAATTTTGAAGGGGGAGAAAGCTTGGGCAGATCTCAGGAAAGAGGCGGGGAACCCAAATTTTATAGGCAGAAATGATCACAAATTTAAGATAAAATGCCGGGCACAGAGAACAAATAAAAAAAAATTTCTTTTCTAAATAGAACAATTGTTGAGTGGAACACTTTACCTGCAAAAATATTCGAGCCCTTTCCTAACAGAGTGTATACTTTTAAGAATAGATGTAAGGTATATATGTAAAAATTTGATTGATGTGTGGTGTATGGTATTATATGTAATAGCTTAATTTTTTTTAATTTATCTTTTTTTTTTCTTGCTGATTAATGGTTGTAAATGGGATGGGGATTCACTTGTTTTGTTAAAGAGATTTGTGTTTTGAAGTCTGATTTTATCTATTATCTTTTGCGATTATTTGGGACTTGTGTGCCACCTGACAATGTCTATCAGCACATGTGTATTTTTAATAATAATAATAATAATATATTATCTGAAAATTCATTTGTTAGTTTGTTTCTTTGGGGATACATCTCGCCAAAAAGCTGCGGAGTAACGGATTCAAATGTTTTGCATGAATGGGGTAACAATGCAAAAAATAATATAGGCTATGTCCAATTTGGGATATGGATGGGTTTTTCTGATAGAAAAAGTTGATATTTTGAATAAAAAAGCACTTGCCACTTTAGCGGGAAACAAACCGCAATGGCGACCGGTGAACCAAGGCCGAACGCCTCGTCAAGAAAGAAGAGTAACGCGAAATTCGATGGTAACGAATTATTTATTTAAGAGTCAGCTTTTAAAGATCATCGGTATCATTTTTCAGATTCCGCGCTCATTACGTCAGGCAAAATCAAATAGCATTCGTCCAAAACATATGCACCACCGCGTGCCCACTGGTGATGAAGAAACTTCCCACGCACGTGAAATACTGCATGGAATAATTGGTCCAGCGAAGCCGGGCAGAGCCGCTAGTCTGCTCTAAGAAATGAGTTACACTCTAAACATTTAATGAGTCAATTCATGCGTTAATGATCAGAGCAGAATCCAAGATCAGAAATTGAATTGTATGATAATACAAATTATTCTATTTGCGGTGCTATCTTAGATAATTGACTTATTTTTTATTGTAGCCGGTCATTTTATAATATATGTTCTTCCATTTCTATTAATTCAACTAATTTTATCGATTTAAATTAGCGGAGAGTGTGGGAAGAAATGACTCTCTAAGGTGATATTTATAGGGAAAGAGAGAATGGCGTGTCCAAAGGATAAGCTACCAATGGATTTTACGACAGAGGATGGAGATTTTTTCCAATCTGCATTCAATCATATTCAAATCCGCATAAACTACTTCTGCCCATTCAACATGTTTATATGGCAGGACCTGACGATTCAATCGCAATAATGGCAACCCATCTACTTCACATGAAAGATATTTTAATAATCTCCCGCTGTTCAGCTATAATGAGCTTGCTTCAATTACCAAAAAGAATTGCTTTTAACCTTCAAATTACAAGCATTTGATCGATTAAGATTTCAAATTACACGTCAGTCGCTCCATGTTATCTCATAATTGAAATTGATGAGCTTACAGAATGCGGTCACGCTTCATATTTTAAATGGTTTTGGAATGTTTTAGATGTAAAAATTTCGTATTTATGTATTGCTTAATGAATCCATGTATTTCGTTAATTTATTAGTACTACTGTGAAATAAACCATTAGGAAAGCTTAGTGAAATGGCAAAGTACGGGGTTGCATTTTAACTTAACAAAGGGGATTATTCTTTAGAAAAAAGAAGCATCCCTCCCTGGGAACGCTGCCCCGGGAAAGCGGCGAGATAGAGTGGCTTAAAGCGGCGGTTGAAAGAGAGGTCCCGCTGTAAGTTCAACTTCCAGGGAGTGCTGTGGGTCCTTGGGGAGGAATGATAAGCGCCGTTGGGGTTAAAACTATTTATTTTCCACCTCCGGAGAGACCGGGGTAGGGTACGCCATCGCAAGAGGGGGAGAAGGCACGATGAGGGTTGAGTGAAACGTCGTTTTGTGTTTGTGTGTGCTATTGCGCGTGTGCGAGCCGCGGCCTTTTCCCATGGACCACACCAAGAAAGGTGTGGGAAGCCGAGGGATCTAAATTCATCCCACTCTCATTTTCACGATCCACGCCTCGCATTCCACGGGGATTTGGGAATGAACGGACCAGCAACCCGCCGGCCCTTCCATTTACCTCCCGCAAACACACAAAAACAAACCCAGAAGCCACAATCGTCTCCTCCATTCCCGTTCTCAATCTCAGTATTTCGATAACGTCTTGGCAGATCCCCCATAGATTGTTAGCTGGATCAGAGTATGATAGTTTCTTCTAGCTGATTCACTCCTTATTACTCTATTTTTTGAAGAGTCAGTCAACTCTCGCAGTGAGTTTTCCTCCGGGTTTGTTAGCTGCATTTCATGAAGTTTGATTGCACCATATAATGATTCTAGTATATCTGATCAAACTCCCAAAACACCAATACACTACGCAACTGTGAATTGATTGACAAGGGATTAACAAAGGTTTGAGAAGCAATAGTATTTTCCACGAATCACTCTACGGCAAAGAAAAAAATGCTAAATGGGTACTGAAATCAAGAATTGTTAAGGTACATAATTATGAAGGGGGCCTATTTAGGACTTTTAGGAAGCTATATAGCTGAAAAATTGTTGAATGTCTACTTATGTATGAAAAAAATCAAAAAAACTGAATTTATGAGGAGACACATTTCCAAACACATGTAAGCATGTAAGTGCTCATTTCAACTTAGTGCACCAAGTAAAATATACAATACTAACCTAGAACACGAGAATATGAGTAAAAATGTTTGCAATATCCTCCGAGCTGATAATGAAATATATAAAATTCGGCTCATTGAACGAACAGGGAGGAAGCATTCGAGAGAGAGAGACAGATAGAGAGAGTAGGTTTCATTCATGCTGGTTAAGACCTCACCTTGAATGCGAATTAAAAAATGAGATGCTCGACACCAATGGACCCCAATTCAAAATTCAACGAGATAGAGAGCAAAGCTGTTCTTTTTGGGAAGAATCATTCTCAGGATGATTATGATTCCTCACGAAAAATCAATTGACCCTAAATTGTTGTAGCAGTATTTTCCATCATTTTAAAATGGAGCTAAAGTTTTTTCCCCTCTGCGTCAGTACCATACTAATTTTGAATAATTTTTATTTAATTAATAGTTTAAGTCTGGAGAGTAATCCTTGTCTTCCAGTGGTTCCCAACTCACTGCACGTAATGGTGTGACGCAACATGATCAGATTTATGATTGATTCATTTGTATCTTAAAAAAAAATTTCATTCTAAATCCCCCAATAACTACGTGGCCTCTTCTTCTCTCATGGCGAAGCATTTGGACCCGGAACCCTAGGAGAAAAACCTGTTAGGTTAGATAATTTACCCCAAATTATCCCAGGGCGACTTCTTCCAATTCTATTTATACTTTGATATTACTCTCCGCAGGGTAATGAGCCCGGCTTCAGGTAATTTTATTGAATGGTCATCAAAGGGCGGGGACTGATGCTACCCTTTAAATCCCCAACCCAAAACGTTTAAGCAACGCAGTATGCTATCATATCCTCACATTCCCGCACGCATTGCAATCCGAAACGCGGGAGAGATTACGGAGCGAGAATAATAAATTTAGAGTGGTCCCATATGCTCCGAATCGCTTTAATGCCCAATGATTATTTTTGCGATGTTTTTTATGCATATACACGCGAGAGTATTCAGTGATCCCGAGGGTGGACGCGAGCGATTTTTGCGGGGAGAGATTGGGAGGGGAAAAGGAGAGATCGGGGAAGGAGGGGGGGGAGAAGAAGGTGGAGTGTGGCAAAGAGGGTCGTACGAAGCAGGTGCTCGGGATGACCCCCCCCCCCTCGCGTTCGGCGCGCTGTTTGCATGACGAGGGGAGGACACTCTCTCGCGCTTATTTTCGTGCCCTCCGCCGCGATGGAGATAGGGGTGCAGGGGGGAGGCATCCTGCGGCTAAAGGTGACTGGGCGTATCTCATGCGGCAGAAAGGGATCGGCGAACGTGCAACACGGGGCCAGGGGAAGTCGAAGTATCGGGGGGCGGCGGGGGTGGCGTTATGCCGGTCGGAGATTATTTCTGAACGGCACGAGTTTACTCGCCTTTGAAAAGGATACGGCCATAATCCGAAGATATTCCGCGATCATTAGCGGGATTTATACGCGCCCGCCTGCCTCTGTCGAACATTGGTGGGTGCGGAGGACTTTTAATGGAAACTCTTCCTTCAGTGATCCCCTGCCCTCCCTCCACTACCATTGTAAAGTGTTTTTATCGCCCCTTGTTTGCTCTACTCATTTAGATTTTATTTTACGAAAGTCATGGCCTGATGGCATTTTTAACCTTGATGAAAACCTTGCCTCCAGCCCAAAGGCATCCTCCACTCGAAGCAAGAATAAACCGTGGGTGTTAAGTAATCACTTTTACCTTCAGCACCTAAATTTGTATGGAAAATTCGTTGATGATATTGGAAAGTTTTTTTTTGCAGAGAAAATCAATATTGAACGAGGCACAGTTATGTACGGCATGAGCCTATAATTATTCATTGGGAGCGCTAAATCTCTGTAGTCATCACAAACGCACCTGAGGCCCGATGCGGAAATTTGGGCCGACGATGAAACCAACAATTGGCACATAAGAAATATGTACCCCATGGAAATTGAAGCACTGAACGGCCACCCAGTGACATTAAATTATGTCTTGGATCCATACAATTTTGGTGAGTGTTACAGATAATTAATGAGCCATTTTTGCAAAGTTTCATAAAGGCCCTAGTAAATTTGTATTTGCGAGCGGACGATTACCTATTCCGAGTCCATATAGCAAGAACCCATGCAAATAAACGGATAATTAAGAGTGATACGTAAGTTAATACGTTAGGGAAGTATTTGCTCATGAAATGTTCATGACTCAAATTATTGAAGTTCACGTTTGCATATGAATTCATATTCTACTGGTATTTCTCAAGCACTTGAATTTTTAGTATTTCAATTCCAACACTTCAATCTTTTAATCTTTTGATTTCAAAATATTTAGCTTTGTCATCAAGCAAACAAAACGGGAGCCGAGAAGCAGGTCGGATGGAATTGACGAGGAATTCGGGTAGGGATTCCCCGCCTCGTCTTTGCTTCCCAAATTCCATTCCTCCTCAGCCTTCCAACCACCCAATCCACTCCCTTTACTCTTTTGGCGTATATACGAGACTGATGAGCTGTTTGAAATGCTGTGGTAATGATACTAAGTGACAAAAATATGACTGAACTACAATTAAATTTGCGAGAAAATTGAAAAGATTTTTATTTTCCTTGACCATTAGGTGTTTTCTGGTGATTCACAGAATGTGCTTTGATTAATTGATTTAGGCTATTACTATTAGTCTAGGTACTGCTAATTAAAGTTAAGTTTTCTAATGACTCTCTAAGCTGCGGTATTTACTGTACTGTTGCGGTATTCATTGTAGAGGATCACCCAACTTGCTATGCTAATTTGGAAATTAAAAAAAATAATTCTTTGGACACACATTGTCTTGAAACCAATACAGCTGCGTAGAACTTTAAGCATGCAGTGCAGAATTCCTATCATTTTTATCTTTCATTGTTTAAATTTCGCCATGGCCTTCAACGTCCCATTCAAATTTGATATTAATTCAATTCATTTCTCAAGCTTTTTCGAAGTTCACCCAGAGATTTCCTTTCTTCCCCATCATGCCACCTCCACGATCTTTTATTCCCTTGGTCCTTCTAATTTCTTCCGTTCTGCAGCTTCCTATCTCACTACATAAACTTCATTTTGCGCTCACCCTCTTAACCTGTGAGACCACGGTAGGGAATACACAGGGATACGTTTCGCACTAAAGCCCTCTTCAGCTATTCTGTAAAGTCGGTGCTACACATCCGCGAATTACGCAAAGCGATGTGCTAATATTATTTTCATCGCATCCTCAACTTAACCTCCATGATATTTATTTAGAAATACTTTTTCGCGAATTTGTGGACCAAACATCCATGCCTATACGTGGTTGGGATCAGGTAACTCTGCGAGGAAACCTCATTCATACACAATTTTCGTGTTCCCTTTTCTGCGAATGTGGAAGAATTGGTGAAAGCACACCATAATTCTAAAAGGGTAAAATAAACGTTCTCGCACTTAATGGAAATAGGATATATTATTTTCAAGCGCTCGTCTCTAAAATTCAAATAAATTTTCCGTAAACAAAATGTAATTCGTACAGGGTTGGTCTCACGGTTTTGAAACGACAGAAACAATATCAATGTTCACTCGCGATGCAAACGTATTGTTTCTAATACTAATGTTAAATATTAAATTATTTAAAGAGCCATTAAATGGAAATAAATTACTCATACTGGACGACATAGTGCACACGGTTTGATCCGTTAGACCTATAAAAACTCTTAAAACTTCCGATGAAGCTGAAAATTATTACACTGATTCCATAATAAAACAATTTAAATAGTAATTTTGAAGATGCAACAATAACCAAGAATGAATGTATCTATTTAACTGGATAATAATAGTGGTGATAAATTTCTAAACTTATTACCCAAAATTGACCGAATTTTTGCTGAGAACGATGAGGTCGGGTGAATAATTAGGGCCGAGCAGAGTCCTTTTGGCACCCCGAGCATATGAAATATCCCTCGGGTAGCAATCAGCCTAATATCGGCACTCTGACGGACACTTCCGCGTCATCGGCCAATTGTCGCTCCCTACGCACTGGTTCCATGCTCTGGGAGGCAAAGGAGTCGCCCGATAAGGCGGTGGGTGCTCTGGCCGGTTGCCCTCTTCGTTCCCCCGGCATAGTTGCCTACAAATACAGACCTTAAATATTTAGGTAAGGTATAAATTAACAATGTTAATTAAATGTTCTAGTGGACGCGGTTTTTCTAGATATTAAGAAAGCCATCGACAAAGTACTCCTCACAAAGCTAGAAGCATATAAAGTACACGTGGATAAAAATATCCTGGGTTGGATCAAATACTTTGTGAATGGTCGGGTACAAAAAGTAGTCATTGATGGACTAAACTCAAATGCAGTAAAAGTTACTTCAGGTGTTCGCCAGGGAAGTGTCATCGGACCTCTTTTGTTCCCACTTTACGTTAACTACATTGACTACGTAGTCACTAGTAGGATGCGTTTATTTGCCGACGATGCAGTGGTTTACCGTGATATCCGAGATCCCGAGGACACAGCAGCTTTGTCAGATGACCTAAATGCGATCGCACCAGCATTATATAAACGCTGGTGCGACACTTGGCAATGAGAATTAAACTTAAAAAAGTTGGTATTCGTAAATTTATGGAAAAAGAGCAATTCTCTCCCGATCGTCAACTGCATTGACAACTGCGAAATGGAATGTGTAAACTCAATTAAATACTTAGGCTTTACCCTCATTCACGACCTCTTTTGGGTGAAACACATACGGGGAATATGTGGAAAAGCTGACAAAAAATTAGAGTTTATTAGAAGAGTACTGGGTCAATGGGATGAATAGGTAAAAGATAAATGTTATCTGTCGCTGGTTAGGCCTCATTTAGAATACGCTGCCAGTATATGGGATTCTCATGAAGTTGGATTAATTGCCGAATTGAATCGTGTGCAGCGTAGAGGAACTAGATTTGTGAAACGTTGTTATAATAAACTTACTAGCGTTTGCAAAATACATATTAGAGCAGCTAGGCTGGGAAGTACTAACGGAGCAAAGGTTACATTATAGATTGAAGCTCTTGCAAACATTGAAAGGAAGTCTCTTTAGCAGTAATGTTGAGAATGTATTATTATCCCCATCATTCTACGGTAGGAGAGATCGTGTCAATACAATTACAGAGATTAAGTGTAAAACAGATTCAAGATGTCATTTTTCCCGCGAACGATAGGGAATGAGATTAACATTGTCCGAGTGTGGTAGGGCCATATTAGGGGGAAAATGACTCTGGTGTGTTTTCACCCTCTGCCACACACCCTAGTGGTGGCTTGCGGGTTACCTAAGTATCTCAAACACTACTGCTTCTTTGTTTGCATGAAATCACGTCTACAAAAATGCCAAAAATGAATTTTATTCTCCCTATTGCCTAGGGAAAGTGAATAACGGAGCCGAGAATTAGGGGAAGAGTTTCTTGCAGCAGTCTGTCATATGCTTCCTTGCATATTGACGTATTAGATAATTATCGTACATACTGGAGTATGATGGAATTCATTGAATCACACATTGGAACATCTTAGTCCAAATTGCGGTGAAGTAAATATGATTTTTTTCCAGTTAGTTTTCAAATTTTGTCATTGTTAACTTGGGTGATGAGGAACTAATCGATTGGATAGTTGTATTTAAAGCAATCTTTGATGCAAACAGCAAAAAAATAGACCTGCATCGAGATGCGTTTCGATGTCGGGCCTGTGGATTCAAATCGCCCAAGAGTAGTTGTCGGCCACTGCATTCGCAATCCCAATGTTGAAGTTGTCAGATGAGCCGTCATTCGCCGCAGCAGTGTCCGATTGGTCACAGAGGGAGCCCGCTTGACACGTGATTGATCACCACCGACGCGACGCACGTCGAAACACGATTTGCAAACAATGCGGAGGTTGCACATTGAGAAAAGGGTAATAATCAAAGGGAATGGGTTACCTGTCATAAATCAAAAATGAGGTAAAGGAAATGAAAATTATATACATTTTTACTTGGCACGGATAATCAAAGTATTCAACAGATTTGAGCACGCATAACTTCCCGAAATGCGAAGCGTTAATTGGCTGACTTAGAAAAAAGAAACCGCTTCGTTAGAAACGAGGACCATGCGTTGGACAGCAGCTAACACCGACATGAACCAACGACCAAATCCCTCGATTCCCCACTCACTTTTATCCCTAACAAACAACCCATCCACCCCTGCTCTCATTCCCTTCAGTGCCTCTCTTCGGCCCTCCTTTCTTACCTTCATCCCGACCGAAACCCGGTTCATTTAAGCCCTTTGGCACCTTCCCACTCATTCGTCCCACAACCCCGCTCCCCCTTCCCCTCCATCTCCTCCCCCGCCATCTCTCCCCTTCCCCACCTAATCCTCCATCTTCTCTTCTCCGGCACTCGGCTAAGACCACGCGAATCCCACGGCGTATCGCCGGGAAACACGCCGCCGATTCCCAAACGGCACAGCCCATCTCTCCCTCCCTGCCTCTCCATCCTCCTCCCCGGCTCCCGGTTCATTTTCCCAACCTCTCTTTAACATCCCGACCTCCTCCCCTTCCCCTCGCCAAGCCCAGTTATACAGTCAGACTTGATTACTTTTTCCCTTAATTCTCGAGAACTGGGGAGAGTGGTGGGTCTCTAGCCTACAGCGCAGCCGCCATTAGATAACACGAAGATAGAGAGAGAGAGCGAGAAAGAGAGAGAGAGAGGTGGGGGGGGTGGTGGGGGATTTCGAGCAAAAAGAATATTAACCGGAATATCACGCGGAATGACGGCGTTTAAAGTCGTTCCGGTAGAAGGAATGTGAAGGTGTTCTCCACAGGGATAGGTATAACTTCAATGTGACCTAAGTGGTTGAAGGATGTAAGAAAAGGAAGATTAGCTGAATGATAATGATGTAATTGCGGGACTTAGTGACTACATGCCATCAACGCTTCATCTCTCGTGTTGTCGGATTTACTTTTGAACTGGTATCGATAGCCCTGGGTAATTTCCATAAGATTTTTAGCGAATACAAAGTATATAAAGACTGGCATATCAAATAGACTTTCATTTTGAGGAATTAATATCCATAATGTTTAGCAGTTGAAGGTTAGAATTAACCGAATTTGTGGTCAAACATTTTTGGAAAAAATCAGCGTAAGCATCAGAGTTATGCACTCTAAAATTCTGTCAAACCCAAAGAAATATTCCTGATAGAAAAACTGGATATCTTTTAAATGGTTACTGTATAAAAGATGGTTATAATTAAAATGCATTGGCAACTAATATATTATTACTGCATTGACAACATTTTATTTTTATTTAAGCCAGGATAAAAATTTTGGAAATTCGGAAAATCTCAAGTCAAAACCTAGAGCTACCTCAAAAGGCTAGAGGCAATTGCTTAATAGGTACTGAGAATTAAGAGTTATGAATAAATCAAAGGTATAAATTATCAAAATGATAAAGTAGGGAAGTTGGGCAGAGAAATGTTTTCATCGATCCTTATTAAGAAAAGAGAAGGTATTTTTTATCTGAAGATAAAATAAAAAAAAGAAGTTAATATCAGTCAGCAAAGATCTCATCGTGACTACGTCACTTGAAAAGTAACGAGACACAGCAGTGTGGAATGACGTCAACTTAGGCGGTGCTCTTTATTCATTGAGCATCTCAGAGTGAATGTTTTTTACTGTACGTGGAACAATCATGGGAGTTAGAGTTGATCTTTTAAATTCTTTTAATTAGATATAGGAATGAATATTTATATTTGCTGTATCCAATTCTAAAGTGCGTAAGTGCCGTAACTAGCAAATGTAATTTACAATAAGCAGTACCCAGTTTAAGCATGATTTGCATAAAACGTGCACATTTTGCACAGCGTGGAAAGTTCTGCATTATTTTTCCCGCTGTGAAGTTCCAACTAAACAAATGAACGTTCATTTTATCATCTAAAAATGCATCTTATCATGTTTATTCACAAATAAAATATCTAAAGTGCATCAAGTTTATCGCTCCCTATTTGATTTTGTGGTGCCATCTACTTTGAAATTATTTTCGATGCGTTCATCGACCGCTTTTAACGCGACTCTTCATAAACGTCAGATCACTTTGGCTAGGATATTATTACATTGAAATTGTGAGAAAACCTTGAGGGATGGTACATTTAGCATTAAACAGCTTATGATGAAAACATTTTGCCGGTTGACTCCTTGAGAGCATCACCTGCTAAGGGTGTGTTCAGTGCAATTCGAAAACCAGTCGACTGACACGAAAGAGACATCCAAGTCGTAGCAAGGCTGCAAAGATATTAGCGGTCTCTAAAACCCACATGACTCACCTTTTCATTCAATCTAATCTCATTAAGAATAATTAATTAATAAACATTAGCCTTTTTAGTTATGTATTAGGACTCTTGATTTTGGTAATTGTAAATTTCACAATCTGGCATGAAGTAGTTATAATTTGTGAAAAGGGGGCAATGATCTTCATGCGACACTTTGGGTTGGTCGATGCTGTGAAAGGGGGAGCTGGACCCGGAACATAGTCGTTAAATGACTTCTCTTGAAACTATTAATGCACCGCTAATTGCATAATAAATAAAGAGACCAGACAAGGTTCGAATTCATGATATTTTATTCCATATTCCATTTAAAATTAACCAATCGTACAGACAAAAAAAGTGTACAAATTGTTGTTTAAATCGCGAGACAGTTACTTTGCTATGTCATCACGTAGGAATGAATTTGGTAGGTAGGATTTCATAAAGTGGAATAAAAACAGATTAAAACCTCCCTTTGGATTTGGATGTTAATAAAAAGATCACTCTCACGAACTTATCAACGGTTGATGAAAACACTGTACTTCATATTTGCTCCCGATGAAATTGAAAACGGAGACTAAAGAGTTCACCACCACCGCTAAGATTCAAATGTCTACTTTGCACGTGAGAAACCAGTACAGCAGTAACAGTGCCAAATCGTATTCCCGATATTTAGTTAACATTCTTCTTATAGGCGTCTAATAACGCTGGTAATATTCAACATATCATGGGGTAATCTACTAGCTAAGATAGGTTTTAAAAGGACACAACTACCAAATAAATATTTTTTTTCTCCTGACAAAACACAACTCTATACCCTAATGTATTACAAGCCGTTCTTCAGCTCTGAGTACGTTCTTCCTCCATTCATCCCGTTCAACATCCCTATCCTATCCCTTCTCTTTCCTCGTTTCCCTAACATTCTCCCCTCTATTACAGTCTTCAACATCCCACTGCCGAACAATACCCCCCTCATTCACTTTTCCTGCCTCAATAGGATTTCTCCCAAAAAACCCATCTCTTCCCGCACAACACCAAATAATTCCTCGTTTGTTTTTTTCTCTGTCAATTTCACCTTCTCCATTCTTCTCCACACCCACATTTCAAAAGCCTCCAGTCTACGACTATCCTCCTGCTTCAATGACCACGTTTCCGCGCCGTACATAACTACGCTCCATATCAAAGTTTATACGAGTCTTTTCTTGTCTTAACATCCTCACTAAACGTATCTGTCACCAGCTCCCTACTCCTTGTGAAAGCCTCTTGGCCTGGTGAAATTCTAGCGCAGAGGTTTACATTAACTGCCCTCCTGCCACTTTTGCTGCTTGGAGAGCACTGAGACCAATTTTGCGGCAAAACTTAGCGTCCTCTCCACATATTCCAAGTGGTTTGATTGCACTCCGACCAACAGGAGCGGCACGGTATATTCGATTGCATTACCTTATGAACGCACCCTGTATTACATTATTAAGGCCCCACTTCGAGTACGCTTCCTCAAGAGGAAGGCATAGTTTCGGAACTAGATAAAGTGACGCGTGGAGCAGCTAGGTTTGTAAAAAGTTGCTATGACCAATGTAGCAGTGTAACGTCACCATTGGAATATTTAGGATGAGAGACACTAGTTGACCGTAGGTTGAAATACGTAGGTTAAGTTTGCAACATTAATTTGAGGTAGGCTACTTATCGGAGGTTATTCAAGATGTATAACGGGCCCCAACTTACTGGGGTAGGTCAGATCAAGTAATTGAGATGCCCTTAGGGAGTAGATACACGCACACGTTAATAGTGGAACGAATAGATTTAAAATGTAGTTTTTGACTCCTGTAATTAGAGATAGAAATAGATGAGAACGCAGGCTCGAAGAGGATATTTGATAATGGTAGGGTGTATTATTATTATTAGGCAATCTACCGGTTAAGGTAGGTTTTTTGATGGAAACAGCTACTAAATAAATATTTTGTGATTCTTAGCAAAATACAAAATCCAGTATCCTTCTCTACATCAGGTCCCTCTTCATCTCTGACTACTTTCTTTCTCCCTACATTCCGTCTAACATCCCTATCCTATTCCTTCCCTTTCCCCGTTTGCCTAACATTCTCCCCTCAATTACAGTCGTCAACATCCCACTGCCGGCCAAAACCCCCTTCATCCATTTTTCCTGCCTCCATAGGATTGCTCCCAACAAACCTCTCTCTTCGCCCACTATACCAAGTACTTCCTCATTTGTTTCCGTCTCGGTCCATTTCACCACCTCCATTTTTCTTTACACCCACATGTCAAAAGCCTCCAATCTACGTCTATCATCCTGCTTCAATGACCACGTTTCCGCGCCGTACATAGCTACGCTCTATACCAAAATTTTGACGGGTCTTTTCTTAACATCCTTACTCAACGTCCCCGTCATCAACTCCCTCCTCCTTATGAAAATCTCTTTGCCTAGCGCAATTCTTCTCCTTACGTCCCTACTACTTAGACCGTGTTGGTCCAAAACACTTCCGAGATACGTAAACTGTTCTACCTGCTCTGGTTTTGGCCTTCCTATTTTAATGGTTAGCTTAGCCTTTCTCTTTCTAGAAAATCGCATAACTTTTGTTTTACTAATATTGATTCTCATCCCATACCTGTTGCACTGAATTTCGTATTCACTCAGCAATGCTTGCAATCCCTTGGCTGACTGACAAACTAAAGCTTGGTCATCAGCAAACCTAACTGATTTTACGAATTCCCCGGCCACCTTCATTCCTACTTCCAGTTCTTCCCATGCCTCCTTAATCAATTCCTTCACATACAGGTTGAACAGCAACGGTGATAATGGGCAACCCTGTCTTACACCCCTTCCTAACACTGCCCATCCTGACTCCCCGTTCCCCACCCGCACCTGAGCAGTCTGAGACATGTACAGGTTGCGGATTAGCCTCCTATCCCTCCAATCTATTCCTATTTTCTGCAATATACTCATTAGTTTTTCCCAGTTCATTCTATAAACGCTTTTTCGAAATCTACCAAACAGGCAAATACCTCCTGGTTGTATTCTATATTCCTCTCGATTAATAATCTCATTACTGCAATGGCATCACGCGTACCTCTCCCCTTCCTTATCCCAAACTGATCATTCCATAAGTAATCATTTGCCCTACTCTCTATCCTTTTGTTCATGATCCTGAGAACCACTTTAACTACGTGGGATATCAAACTTATTGTCCTGTAGTCCTCACATTATGTAGCCTTTACCTTTTTCACAATAGGAACTGAAACTGATCTCACAAAGTCTTACGGCCATATACCGTCCTCATAGATACTACGAATTAGCCCATATAGCCTCTTCCTCCCACATTCTCCTAAATATTTCAGTAGTTCCGCAGGAATGTTATCCACCCCCACGGCATTATTTAGCTTCATCTCCCTTAATGCCCTTTCTATCTCATCGTCGAGGTTGCCTGGACCTAAGCTATCTTCCTCTGCGTCATGTTCCTTTTCTATGTCTAACTTTGTTGGTCTGAGTTCTTTGCTATACAGTTCTTCTATATACTCCTTCCATCTCTCTTGGATCTTTAATTCGTCAACTATTATCTTGCCCGCCTTATCTCTAACTATTTGCATAGATCTCCCGTTCTTACTTCCCGATAAAAATTTAACTTTGCTATACAACGCACCAATTTCACCTTTCCTCTGCAGACTTTCCATATCCTCGCACTGCGTCTTCCACCATCCTTCTTTGCCTTTTTTTTTGCCCGCCTCAATTTCTTGTTTAATTCTCTGTACTTAATTTGGCCTAACTTTGTATTACATTCTTCCATTTTCTCCGCTCATCCATCTTTGTAATCATCTCATCCGTGATCCATGGTTTCCTAGTTCTTTTAGCGTTAACGGTTCCAATAGTGACTTTTGCGGCTTTCGATAACCCTTTCTTGATTCTTTCACATTCTTACATTTCCCATTCCTACTAAACCAAGTGTCGGTGATGACTAACCTCTGTCTCCTGCAGAACCCAACTGCTTTCTCCCCGCGGTCAATCCTCGTGCCTAAACCGTAGTCCCCCACCTCATCGCCATCTCTTTCTTCGCCTACCGTCGCATTCCCATCCCCCATCACAAATGAATGTGTTCTTGCAGGAACACACGCAATTATGTCCTCTAACTGATCGTATATCCTATCGACCTCTTCTTCCTTGCGGTTGCTCGGTGGCATGTATACCTGAATAATAACCAAGTTCGTCGGTTCTGTTTTTGTCTCTATTAGTATTATTATCACCGTTTCCTGTTCTATGTTGACTACGCTTCTTCCTACCTCTTCATTTAATACTATGGCAACCCCTCGGCGGCTCTCGTCCCCGCCGCTGTATATTATTCCATAATTATCACTCCATTAATGCCCACTATCCTTCCATCTCACCTCGTATATACCTAAAATATCTATATTTCCCCTTTTCATGTCTCGCATAACATTATCCAGTTTCCCTGTCCTCATCATTGTCCTAACATTCCACGTTCCTATTCTAACTAATGTGGTCTTCTTCTCCTGCGTCTTCTGTCCTGCTGCTGCTGGTTTTCCCTTTTAAGGGTTTCGTGGGATGACGACCGCCGAAGCCTTGCCTCCCCCGCTGCCGGGCACGACACACGGCCGATTGGGCCGAGCCCCGTATTTGCCACGACTCAATATCTCTGTATTGTCCATCACATTTCTCTTTGGAATGATAATTGAGGTTGTTTCCCGTTGCCTTCCTCAATAGTGTATTTAACGTGACACCATCACTTACTGGCCGCCCCACTGGGTTCGGACGCCATTGCAGTCGCCTCACTGAGGAGAAAACGTTGCGTGGACTACCCTTCATCTTTCTCCTAACCTTCGACCTATCTGGCATGGGTGACCCTACCAGGAGCAATGATTATTACTCCCGCCGGCACAGCTCTGGGGGTCGTTGGAACGCACAAGCCTTTCCACCATGTAAAGGTTGTAGTCCGGGGAGGGGTTAGTGTGTATATACGAGGGTCATCCGGAAAGTAGTACCCGTTCGTGCCGCATGAAGTGCTGACGACGCGAGTAGCCGCTGGACGAGGTCAGATAGCTTCAGTGGCTTGTCTGCCTTCTCTGAGCCAAGTTGCGTGACGCTAGCATTGCCTGTGTTGTTTCTGTGATTGTTTACAATGTTTAAAAAAATTGAGAACGCCGCCAGTTGTGAAGTGAGGGCAGTGATTAAATTCCTCAATGCAAGAAACGTTCGCCCATGTGATATTCATCGCCAATTAAAGGAGGTGTATGGAGACAATGTAATGGACGAGTCGTCTGTTCGGCGGTGGTGTCGCAACTTCAACATGGGGGGGGGGAACACACACGACGATGAGCGTTCGGGGAGACCGTCTGTCATTACAGACCAACTGGTGAGCTCAGTTGACGAATTCGTGAGGAACGATCGGCGCGTCACAATTGATGACATCTGTGAGCATTTTCCCAATGTTTCTCGAACAATTGTTCATGAAATTGTTAAACACCATCTGCATTATGCAAAAATTTGTGCAAGATGGGTCCCTCGCGTATCTCAATGAGCTGGCGGCGAAGGACTATGCAGCAGGAATACAGAAACTTGTCACACGTTATGACAAATGCCTTAATTTGCTTGGAGATTATGTTGAGAAGTAGTTTAAAGTATCCTCTTTCAAATAAAATTTTTTATGTTTGTTAATATTTACTTTTGTGTCTTTATTTCACGAACGGGTACTACTTTCCGGATGACCCTCGTATGTTATCGATATTCTGCATGCATTTTAAATATAGCCATTTTTTAACTTTATCCCGCATGATTTGAATATCATTTTATTGAACAAATATCATTTCATTGAATAATCCGGTAATAAATGTTCTTGCATTTAATGAACTTCAGCGTTTGAATAACTTTGTTCGAGTCGATGATCTAACTGTTACCCGTGTAGAGGAATAATGATTGTGTATGCATGGCTGGTGCCCGAACACCCCCCGCCATACGCCCTTGCGGCGGCTTGCAGAGTATTATTAAGATGTAGGTGAGAATTGAAATGGGAAACAATAAACAAGAGGAGCTGGAGCACTGCATGTATTTGGAAGGTGATTTAGAAGGAATGGTGATTAGTAGAGGCATCGTTGGGAGGGTAATAGTTTTAACGAAAGTGACATTTGCAATGAGAGAATTGATGACAAGTACGCCAAATGAATATGTGAATAAAAGAGAAGTGAAGGCTTTAATATGAATCTTAATGCATAATGGACGAGAGGATTGACCTTCTTGATCTCTCATGAGCGTAGATTGTAAGGTTTTAAAATGCAGTGCGGCGGATATGGAGAATATTATTGAAACAGAGAGAAAGACAAATACCTAGGTATTAAAAAGGAAGAGTGAAGAAAAATGAGTGATTTGGGGGAAGTCCTAAAAAGGCAGAAGAAATGAATGGAGAAAATATTGGAAGTGGGTGGTGTGTTGAATGCCGCGAGGTAGTGCGTTCGGTATGGGGGATGGAAGAAGGAAGAAAGTAGGATTTTTGGACAGCATAGTAAAGGGAGAAAGGAAGGACTTACGAAGAAGTGAATAAATAAATAAGGGAGGGAAAGGAAAGGAAATTTCTTAGACACTTGGAAGTAAAAAGTCATTAGGATCCATGACTGACGTTTAATTTGGTAGAATTACTTGAATATCCATTTTTCTTTTTAATGACTTTTCAACGGTAGGCGTTTACATGGTGATTTTAGACTTGATATATTTTTTGCATTGTTTCCGTGTTCATTTAAAAAAAACGCGA
This sequence comes from Hetaerina americana, assembly GCF_022747635.1. Taxonomy (NCBI): domain Eukaryota; kingdom Metazoa; phylum Arthropoda; class Insecta; order Odonata; family Calopterygidae; genus Hetaerina; species Hetaerina americana. Next base: position 2,867,957 of record NW_027286985.1, on the reverse strand, counting down.
AATGAAAACGATCCTTCTTGGTTGAAACTTAATCCCTTTAATATACATTTCAGAAATTATTAATTTTAGTACGTTGTTTTATTTGAATGAGTATCTTTGTAATCGTTGGGCACTATTCATTTGAAACTCAAACTACGAGATTTGGTCAGAAATGTAACTATGAAATAAAACAGGACTTAAGGCGCAAAAAAGCTCTATCACCAGAGTAACAGAAATATAATTGATTAATAATTCCCAAATAATTGGCATTGATGAAGGATATCTTTTATTGAAAATGTTAAAATGCAGAAAAAGGGTTCAGTCGCAAAATATACCTTATTTGACCGAAGAAACAGATTTGATGTTAATTCACTTGGAAAGAACCGTTTGAGTGATCTTATAAGGAATATTATTAGCAAGTTTTTGTTTCCCGGAAGGAATGACAAATTCCCTGCGGAATTAAGCGTTGCACAATAAAAAAATGCGAAGATTTCTCCATTAAAATGAATTAATATTTACGCCCTTTGCTCCTCCTGTAATCGTTGCAATATTTCAGCGGGATGGGAAGGGGATGCGTGAGGGGAAGAAGCAAGCCCCCCCCCCCCGGCCCCAATTCCTCTTGTCCCGCCTCAAACAAGCGACCCGCTTATCCAGCCATCTATTAATCTTCCTCATCTCCTCTACACACGGACACTCGCACCCTCTCCTTCTTAATCTCCTATCTTTCCTTCCCTTCCTTCTTTCGGCTCCCTTATCCATTCTTCCCACTTCCCCACTCATACCCTCCTTTTTAATTCCACCTTCTCCTTGGCCAGTCCTCGCCCCTTTGCCCCGATACGCCTAACCTCCCTCCCTCAGCCCTCCTCCCTCCGGACGCCCACACTCCCCCTCCGCCCTTCCCGGCTCCTCTCCCTCGCTCCCTCCTCCCTCTCTGGAATCCGAGTGCTCGGTCGGACGGAGATAAGGATTCACCCCTTCTCCCTCTTCTCACTCCCTCACCCTCTCTCCTCTCTCTCCCTCCGACCTCCTGCACAGAAAATCTCTTCTTAAAAATTAGACGAGATTTTTACTCTACCTAGAATTACGACAGAAGCAAAAGGGAAGAATTTCCTTTTTTACGCGGAAAATAATTGGTTAAATCTTCCTTCTCTTGGGTTTCGCTTGAGTTTTTTTGTTGTATATTTTCCACCCCTCACGGTGGCTTTCTTCCTGCGGTTTAGGATTTTTCCGTGTGCCAGGGAGATGATCTTCGCAGGAGACAGCGTTCATTGTTTTCCGAGTTTACGGATTTAATCCAGAATTCGAGCTAGTTTTATCCAGGGGAAAATTTTTGACTAAAATTGAAGGAAATACTAACAAAAAAAATACTATTGCACAATCCCATGCCAAATTATGCAAATTATGAAAACTTGAACTTTACAGCGGGTTAGTGTTACAACTTCAGTCGCGGATTCGATTAAATATTTAAATTAGTGTAACAAGGAATACTTATAAATGTCTGATTGGGTTGCTTACTGAATACTATTATTAATATCGTACAAGGGAAGTGAATCGTCAGTGATGTGTACCGAACGCTCTGCCAAGAGAAACCTCTATTTATTGTATATCATTAGCTTGCAATTTTGTCTCAGCTCTCGTGGTGACCACTTGTCGTTTCTGACTCGCTTAGAATGTTGTGGTATTGGTTAGAGAGCATTGCTTTTTGAGCGTCCACTTCGCTACTTCTCTCTGTCAAATGGAGAAAACGCAAGCACTGCTATGAGCAATTCGCATCATTCTACTTGTTTGTTTATAACGGATGCTGATACACTCCGCAACCAAGTGTGGCCACTGCTGTTTAGAGGCCCGTTCTGGACGGAATACTTCTGTCCCTGTCCCTCGTGGGATATCAACTGGAGATCCAGGGTCGGATTCCAATCTCCTGGAAGGGAGGAGACACGATTAAAAGGGCATTCGGGAGAGTCAATAGGAAATGAAGGCCATAATGACTTCTCTCCGGGTAGTAGTCACCTAGCAGAGGGCCTCGCACAAGTTCCATTGGAATAAAGTACACTTTTTGAGATCTTGTATCCGTGAATGTTCGATGGCATGAGGAGTGTCAACTCATTCTGAGTTACCCACCTCCTTCCATTCCGCCCATAACTTTAACTCCGTCTTTTTTAAGTTTTTATTCCTCAATGTCTTCCTGTAATACCTCTTTTAGTTCCTATAACTTTAAAAATGCTGACTCCATTGGCTTCTCAAGGAGCTCTCCTTGGCGCGACTTGGAGTAAGGCCTTTTCATCCATTGATTCTAATGTCCTTTGATGACCGACGCATCAAACGGTGCCGATTCAATTTCCCCCATTGTTTTGCCCCCATTGTTTGTCGATTCATTGCCCCAAGATCTGCTTCACTAAACGCTCCTCATCACTTTAAGACTGAATGAGTTTTGGATCAGATGACATTACCCCAGCTAAATGATGATGGCATCAAACACTTCTTGTTCTAATAATGATGCAGCATAATTTCTCGTGGTCAGTGCTTAACTGGTTACATCGCTATCTTGGCGTTGGGAATCAAGCGGTCATTGACTCCGATAACAAATATTATCAAGTTGACTCAGACCTTTAATGATGCTTAACCAATAAAACACAGTACTTGAACTAAACAGACGATCATTCTTCAGATTCACATTCACAACCCGATCGAAAAAATCTCCAATATTATTTCAGCATTGAACTGGATTGTAAGAGAAATCAGCAAATGGATTGAAACTGACGCTCTTTTTCTTAACCACTGACGGACGAAAGCTATACTCATCAGGAACACAAAACTTCTCAAAAAAATTGATAAAGAACATCTTTCTCAACAAGTAGATGGTTTGAGGCTCTACTTCATGAAAACTCATGATCACTGAATAAATAAGCATTTTTTCACACAAATAATTTTATTTCATATAATATTACCGATTTTGACACATAGGCGACATCATCAGGTAGCAGATTACTGAATAAATAAACTTATTATTTTTTCTCATAGAAAAGACTGTTGTACTACAATCAGTTTCGACACCTAGGTGACATCATCAGGCATCAAACTAGATGATGCCTGATGCCTACGCGTCGAAACCGGCAGTAGTTAACAGTTTTTTGTGTGAAAATATACCAAGTGTATTTGTTAATCATCTTCCTAAAGTTAAATAAGGTAATAAATACATTTCTTAATGAGAACCTGGAACTATCACGTTGATTAAATCTGAAGGGAAGCCAACGCATTCCTTCTTTAGTTGAACTACCCAAGCAATGACTCCCTATTCCCACTGGAAAAATGTCGGTCTCTTAATGATATTACCTGCATTTTAAAAGTAGAATTGTCTTTAAAAAGACACCGTAAGCACTACACCTAAAAATAAAAAAATATTTAATTCCACGCAAGATTTGTTTTTGATGTCTAAAGAGGTGTCTATCAGCGTAATTGCTCAGCTCAGGCTGGCTGAAACTTGGCAACAGAAGTAAATATTTATTAAATGCTTTCTTTTTACTTTATTTCGCGGGGGTGTTCGCTGCCGTTTTAAAATATTTATGACTAGGTCAGCTGTTACAAATAAAGCATGCCCCGATTCTGTTACATTAGCCAGTGCTCCTAGCTAATCTATATCTAAGATATTAACTTATTTTAGCTTCTAAACTTTATCATTTCTCGTCCGACGACCTGAGTTCGATTCATGGCATATAATAAAAAATAAATTGTTTGGCATTGTACATAATACTGAATTGCCGTAATGCTACCCCAGTAAGATATGTTATTAATTGAGTGCATAGCGAGAAATTATATACTAAACGTCTTTTGAAGATATTTTGTGCAAGTTAGATTACTTGCTCCACCAGTACATTCATTTTTCTGGTGAGGTGGAACACTTTAAAATTTCACTTTCTCGACTCAAAGCAAAATAAATGTATAATGAGTGTATTACTTAACTGAAACAATTTCGACTTTCGCCCATTCAAATGCTCAACCAACATTTAAGACTAAAATGCATTTGCGACTAATTATTAGATATTGTTTTCATTTATCCAAAAATTTAACCACTCAATTCATAACCTGCTTACTTGCATACTAATCTAGCAGTGAAAATGGAAAAATATTTATAACTGACATCGTTTAAAAAATGTAATATTTTAATCTATCGATCGTTAACAAAACTTCCATTCCCTAATTTCTGTGTGAAAATTAATGTTTGAGATATTTATTCTAATGCATTTAAAATATTTTGGGTAACAAGTGTAGAGAAAAGCGTTGCTCGAAGAGTATCTCCTAATTTTCTGACTTCCGATTAAATAACGGTGTATATGAACGTTATGGCGGCCAATACTTTCACCTTTGTATAAAAATTTAATAATTGAAAATTTTACACCGAAAGCGACTTATTGCGGATTGCCAGATAAAAGTTATATTAGGTATTTATTATAGGATGAATGTTACAAATTTTAAAGCCTAATTTCAAATAATGCGTGTTACTTTACATGGCAGTAAAAATAACTCCACACATGCAATGGACAACTATTCATTTGATATAATCTCTTATATAACCGTTACTACTATTATAAATTCGTTACTTAAATACCAAACCAAGGGAACTGAGAACCTTTTGGCGCGCATAACACTATTAGTCTTCATTTTGGGGAACAATAGCGAATATCGAACCTTATGTACTCTAATATATATTTCAGACAAAAATATGTTTATAATATGGATCGTTCGTGATTATGAATAATATTTAGAATGTAATGGTAGTTCGTCGTGAAGCATTAATGCTGTTTCTCATACGGTTTAATTTTCATTTATTATACTTAACAAATATACCATTATTCTATCGCATGACCTTTATCGTTTACATTCCGTGTTTATTCACCTTTGTACACGGAAATATGAATAGAAACACGCTCAAATCGCTCTGGAGAAAAGAAATTGATGCGTTGTCTGGATTTTTCGTGTATTACCAAAGGGCAGAGGCGTTCATATCTTCCCTGGAATTGTTTCCATCTCCACGGACACCCCAGCAGGGATTCTTTCCTTCTCTATCTTTTCATCTCCTCCCCCTCTCCCGATCGCCCCCTTCCCGCCCACCCCCAACCCCTCTCTCCATCGCCCCAGATCATTCGGCCGGATCGGAAAGAGTCCACTTCCCCTCATCGAGCGCTTCCCACGCGGATTCCCTCCCTCCACTTCCATTATGCCACCGACCGACTCCCCCACCCCGCCCCCATATCCCCTGCTCCCTCACCATATCCCGTTTCATTTCCCCGCCCCCCCGCGACCTCCCCTCCATCGCATGCCTCCTTAATAGATGTCCCCTCGTTCGACTCTCGAGGAGGCGAATCCCCCCCCCCACTTCCCAGCGGTCCGTTTCCCAACCGGTCATATCTCCAGCTCCCTCCGCCAAGTCGTCTCCCATCCGCGCTCTCTCTCCCTCAACGAATGGTCACATTTTATGCATCGATGTACTGTAATAAGTGATGCTGGAGGCCATTGCGGTCAACTGAGAGATAGGGATGGAGAGCCCTTTGGGCAAATATACGACGGAAAACGTTGCCAGCATTTCAAACAATCATATAGTCCTTCGCCTGCGAAGAAAAAAAATTAAGTGCTTGTATTTGGTCAACTTCCTCCGATCGAGTAATTTAACACGATAGAATAAAAATGAAGTTTGCTCTTTCCTGTTTTCATGCTTATAAATAAAATGAATATGTTCTTACGGCAAAGAGACACGAAAACTACAATTAACTTTTGCAGAGTTTTTCTCGTTCATACTCAAAGTCTGAATGGAGGAGCTGACGATTTCCCTCCTCGACTTGGAGAAGAAGAGGTAAAAGTTACTCCGGGGAAAGCACAAAAGATGAGAGACTGAATTTCGGATCACATGAACTCAAGAACGTTCAGCCATATTCCATAGGTCTTTTGTGTCTTGGCTCACAGAGAAGGTAGCCTGACTATAAAAACTTCCCATTCTACTCTTGCGGTTTCCTGGCTTTGTTCCGGCGAATGTGGACGGAAAAAATATTTAAATTCTTATTGGAAAGTTCAATTAATCGTAGTATTTGGGAAATAAATGCGATTGGATCTAACAACATGAAATTAGTATGATTGGTCAATATACTACTTTCAATTCGATAAAAGCATCCAATTTATTAACGTATTCACAAAATGCTGAATTGATAAAGAAGGTTATTGTCCTTGTCCCGAGATTTATGAAATAAAACCTGTATCGTCATAACACCTATGTAAAATTTTGTATGATACCAATATCGCTTAAAAAACTATTATTCCAGCAAATACAAAAACCTTCACATGATTTTAAGGTAATCAAAATTTTTAGAGAGATTTTATTCATTTCCAAATACCTTTGCTTTAAGTTTTCTCTGATATGGGTTCAGCCAGGTAGATCATTTATTTTCAGAGAGGCTAGGCATAAATATTTTTACGATTCAATCAATAGAGTATCAATGCTGAGGAAGTTCTACACAGTAAAATTTGAGCATATACCTTCTTAATTGTTCCTCAAGTCGATCCAAAAACTTCTCATCAAATATATTTCTGTTATTAACCACGGTATTAATTATTTATACAATGATATTCATTCAAATCTTTATGAAACAAATATTTGGTATGTCTGTTCAGACTCGAGAATAAATATTTGGTATGTTGATTCAGGTATTCGATTAAAACAAGATGAACGGGGAAAAAATATAAAGCTGAATTTAAAAAAAATGCAGCTTGCTTTAAATATATAATGACCCATTAGAGGCATGTTGAATAGCATCTTGGGAACTGGCAATTGGTTTGAAGATGTTTTAGACATAGCTTATAATTAACCAGGAATAGCCTTACTTCTCTGAAGAAAGGATTCATACTTAAAATAGTTAATTGATTAGGAATATATCATGATTTTTTTTAAGGTTCTCCTCCTAGATAACATAATAGGCTTCTTAAACTGTTGTACTTGACTTTCAACAAAACTACTCAACTTTGAAAACAATATTCACCTTATGACCTGATTATTTGAAGTGCTTTCATTTTATGTTCAATTTGGTTTTGCTGGGTTATTTTCTATTTTCCCCGACACATTAACTATTGAAATGTGTGTTTAGTTTCTTCCCCAAAACACTAAATTAGAGTCATTTACAATTAGCATAAATTCATTAACATTCGCAAACCAACAACATCAATGAACTCAACTGAGGGGTTCATTAATTCATCACATTTTCCGAAAAATTCCTATTCATCAAATGGTATGATATAGATGTTATCCTAGATGCTGTCCTCTTCTCACTTCAACGTCCTCCCTCCTGTCCACTACACTCGCTGTATCCTGTCGTTTCGATTTCCGTTCCGCGTGGAGGTGTTGCGCGGAACATCAGGAACTCATCTCCCAAAACTTCCATCGCCTTTAAACCAACCCCATCCCGGCTCGCAACCAACGCCTGCGTATTTCGCGATGATCTTGATTTCAAGCACTGTCTCATCCATACCATACACCTTTGGGGTGGGGTGGGGTGGGGGGGGGTCCCTTCACCCCGAACCCCTTCGGGTCCTTTCCCTTCATCTTCAGTCCCCAACTCTCCCCGTCCGCAGCTGCCTCCCCGTCTCCTCTCCACTCCGACCCCTTCGCTTCCGCCCACGCATCTTTCGGCAATGGAGCTCCTCTTGAATTTACAATCTGCTCCAAGCGCTCTCGCTCTCGAAACCGTTCCTGTGACTATTTCACCTGAAAGAATTCATAATGAATTTAATTCAAAGAAAAGTGTACCAAGAAATCCAACACATTTAACGAGATGACGGAAATATCAGAAAACGTCATGTTTAAATTCTGCAAATGCAGAACAACGCTAGCGGAGTGATATTGCATATCTATTCCAAGTAGTCAAATATCAGCGAAAATTGCAATCCTCAAAAGCAACTAAATTCTCTTAGTGCATCCACAGGGAAAACAAAACTTCAATCATTCAAAAATCTAAACTTTTACAAGTGTTATACTCAAGTTTAAGGAAATTCATTCAAATTTGGACGCGGTCAATTCAGAGAGATTATGATAAGTGAGGTAATTGGCGTAAAATGGATGAAGGCAGTCCGCTATTCTCTGAAATCTTCGAGTCTTTGCGCGACAAATGTTTTCAAATCCAATTGTTGCGCTGGGAATTTTTGTAAGCACAGCATTGAAACGGTATCGGAGCTACTTAGCAGAAATGTTTTGCCTACAATTGAACAAACGAGACCAAAATCGTTTCCTACTCTTGCGAAAAGTCACATCTTCGTTTATTTCATAAACCCAGCGGTACTCTAAATTTAACTCTCTTAAAATTCTACCAAATAATCTCCATATTTTATGCGTTAAAATGCATTAATAATTGAAATGGATAGGGTATTAAATAATACATAAACCAAATTATAGGTATACGTAATTAAATCTAATATTATTGTAATGAAAGGAAAACAAATAAGAAGTACTTGGTATGGTGGGCGAGGACAGGGGTTTGTTGGGAGAAATCCTATGGAGGCAGGAAAAATAGATGAAGGGCGTATAAATCGGCAATTAGATGTTGAAGACAGTAATAGAGGGGAGAATATTAGGCAAACGAGGAAAGGGGAGGAATGGGATAGGGATGCTGGACGGGATGAAGGGAGGAAGAAAGTACTCAGAGATGAAAAGGGACTTGATATGGCGTAGGTTGCGGGATTGTGTTTTGTTAGGAGTCACAAAATATTAATTTGGCAGTTGTGTCCATCCAAAATCAACCTTAACTGGTAGATTACTTAATAATAATTATTTTAGAATGAGTAGAGAAATAGAAGAATATCGCCATTCTGACATCATGATTTTTTGAAATACCTACCTCTGGTCCGCTTCATAACTCCACTTGTTCCATTTATGATTTCTACCCGTGTGCATGGCTGTTTCTCGTTAAAGCTTTGCACATAACATTGTGCTGTGGTAACGGATTTTCGGTGAATTTCGGCCATGGAGTATCGTATTTTATTTACTGCAGGTATTTTGCAAATTGATATCCACAGCCTGCAAAATACCTTTGGTGGTTTCATGGATAGAATTAGTTGGACCCGAGTTTGCTGGATGACGACGGGGTTCTTTCCTTGAGGGGAGAGGACGCCTTAAATCATCGTGCCGCTTTCGGACAAGATAAGGAGGCGTAAAAGAAGAACTCCAAAGGAATAACGACGAAGAATGGAGGGAACTGGAATCGCTGAAAGTTAAGAACTTGCACCGAACTTTAACAAAAGTATTGAACATGATTATGCTGGGGAGAAAAAACTCCGAAAGGAGAATGGTGCCTTTCTTTTGAGCTTAGTAGCAGCGTGGCTTTTCAAATCTCGTTATACCTTGATGGCTTCAAGTTTTGGAGAGAGAATGACACTTCAAACCGATCGAACTTTGATTTCGGATTCCTTGAGGTCCTATGTATGCATAAAGCTATTTAATGATTGCTCATTGTCTAATTAGAGTAGAAATGTTTCCTGTATTTAAGTTGAAACCTGCTAAAAATGTCAATGAACTGTTTATTTTTGAAATATTGAAGTACTTCGTATGAAATTTAGTCAATGGGTCTTCCCTTGGAAGAACTCGGCACGCCAAGGAATAATAAGTTTAAGAAATCGATAAAACAGTACCCTGAGAAAAGCAGGCCGGACATTAAAAGTCATTCATTTAAAGATAGGCAACATAATTTCAGGTTTTTGTAATTTTCTTATAATTTTTATGAATTAGAATGCCAATTATAACATTGCCTGAACTAGACCCATCTTTCTTTCACTTCAAACATTTCCATTTGAAGAGACCATTGACTTACCCTATCATAAAACTAGCGCGTAAAAGAAAGGCATGTATACTCTTAAGGCTTGTATACTCTTAAGGCTTGTATACTCTTAAGACTATTCAACATTCAGCCATTCCTACCTCTTAAAGACCATGTTTGATTGGTGTTTTAAATTTCACGCCATGCCTCGCATGAAAGTTACCAGGGTAGATGCAAAACAAGCCTTGGATAATGTTCATCACTAAGAGAATGGAGTATTGAGGACTTATCCAGCCTGAAGGTTACACGCTTCCTCAACTTCATTAATACTCAGCACATCATCCATTTAGCCCCTCACCATCTACCTGCAAATCCAATCCCTTTCAATTCATTAACCATGCCTTTTCATTGGCTCTTTCGCCCCATGCCGAAAACAAGGGGCCTTAAGGGTTGACCTTTACTTGAAGGCATGCCCTCTTCATTAAAGCAAAAGTCTCTTCTCTTCAGAAAGTTTTGTTGGAAGAACTTTCTCGTTAGCTTCATCGTGTGGTTGATGATTATGAAGTTATCCATCTGATCCAAATGATAATTTTTGAATTCATCCAGTCATTAATAATTGACCCTGAAAATAAGTGCAATCAAAATTCCAAGACTGATCTTCCATAATTACGCAATCGCTTCTGCAAACAAGAAAAAAAAATCATGAAATATTTTTACATGGAAAAAAATCAGCTGAAGAGTCATCGCCTTACAATTTTGCTGTGAATGTCTTCTCATACCCTAGCGTCCCGTAACACCACTTTAAGAATTTTGAGAAGCAGTTGTAAATCGATCCGTAGGAGGGAAAAAAGTTTGACAAAAATTTTAAAAGTTTTGCAACATGTAAGCTATTCAAACAATTGAAATGAGAGAGACCTGGCGTATAATGTCGGATTACTTTTCCAAGATTCCTTGTAGCCGAAACAAAGGCGTAGGAGCACGTGGGTGGACAAGAAGACCAGGGATGAACGGGAGGAGGAAGTGAAATAAGAGGGTGGGTGATGGAGAGGGATGGAGTGGAGGGGAGGGAGACGGGAGGAAGTGTTCGAGGGGGAAAGGGGGGTAGAAGATTTAAGGAGATAAGGGATTGGATGGCCAATGCTTTATGTCTGAAAGGAAACGAAGAGATTAAAGTGTCCGGGGGAGGGGGAGGGCGTTTGTGGGGGTGGCCAAAAAATCCGGATGGATGTGGGAGAGGGAGAGGTTTCCGGTGGAGGGCGGAAAGGGTTGGGAATGGCGAAAGGGGAGGGAAAAGAAAGGGACGAGGGTGGGATATTGTCCTGAATAGCGCGAGGCCACGCGACGGAGTGTGTGAGAGGGAGATACAGGGAATTAAAAAAAAGGGCCATACGTCCTATTTTTTATTTTATTAATGGTTGAGCAACATGGACAACGCCTAGGTACGTTTTGAATTGGCTTGGAAAAGCTTTCACGGATTCCGTAAACCTAACCCGGATCTACGCTTTCATAACAAATCCGCAGCTGGGGAGGCGAAAGAGTTTTATCCTCACAAAAGCGGAATATACCATATTTGATAAAAATATGAGTCACGTCACGAATAAAGAATCATAGGAATCGAGTGTTTACATATCGTATGAAACGTGTTGGAACAAATGTATACTTTTAAATTATAAGGGAGCATTTTTATTTCGATTCAAATCCTCGTCACTCTGCTTTTTGAACTCGGATTACCATTTGAATGGGCTACCGAAACGTCTTGAATATTTTTGCTGATCCTTTTACTTGCTAAATGTAAAGATCTCTTCAACGGAGCGGACTTCAAGAGAATCCAATCAAAGTGAAAGTGATACCTTGCTACACTTTAAGTAGATTATCGGTTATTCTTTTCTTCATCGAATTTTTTATTATTTTTTCATAATTCTATATAATATAAATACAGCGCAATAAGTCAGGCTAATTGCGCTGTATTTATAAGTAGTGACCCGATAGAATTAGGGAAATACGTGGTAATGGATGGAATATTATATTATTTCATATAGTGTAATATTATATATTGCATCATATATTGCCCAATCAAATTTCGGGCAAAACTTTGGAATTTATAAACACTGTGGGCTACTGAAATTCAAAGTTTGCTATTGATATAGATTCTCCAACTTTTTACCTTATCTGAAGCTGATATGAAGATAAAAATATATTTTTTTCACAAATTCTAAGAAACTGCGGGAGATGCTTTAACGGAGTCATCCGCCAAGTGTGCATTGCAATGCACTAGTTTCAGAGAGTGAAAATTATTCGCCTTCACCGCGATCCCGGTCAAGGCAAATGCATTACGCTCTGAAAATGCTGCATAACCATATCCTTAGCGTTTTTGTCTTTCTGAACCGAAATTATATCTTCCATTTATTTTTGCAGAGTATTAGGACTAAATAATTCCCTTAAAGTGTCTTAAGAGACAAATGAAACCCACTAGGCCATCTCTTCATAATTAATCAAGGTGCAGACTGCAGGACTAATAAAGGAATAGACTGAGAGGACATCTGTGAAATTAATTGTTGCGTAATCAAAAAAATAACACAAGACTTGGATGTTTTGTATCTATGTGTGCCCAAAATATTAGGCTTTACGTGTATTAGCCGTGGCAATTGCTTTGCTGTAAATTAACATCCTCATATTAGTTATTCAGAATGCAGTAATTAATTATCAATTGGCAGACGTAATTTATTTTTCATGTCAGTGACATGCCCTTTTGCGATAGATGCTATAGGACAATGTGCTCATGTGATTGGCTTTAACTACACCGCATTTCCAGTTTGTTAGAACAGCTACACCACTCTGATTGAGATATGGACAAATATGGATAATGATCGTAATAGTTTCAGTGGAAGTCGAATTCCAAACACGAGCTTCTTTTATAAACTTCAGCCGCGATTTCATTTCTCAAATTGGAGATTGATAGGGCAATATAGTGAGTGCATCGTTAAACCAATAGTGGTTTTCCCTTTTCAAGAGTTGCCCCAATAAGTCAGGTTTTTATCTACCCTTCTCCCCATTCCACTATTGCTCCTCTCTCATATATGCATGGAAAATCAAAGACAAAATTCATTATATAGCTCATGATAAATATCCTTAACTCTTCCCTTATTAAAACAGGCAAAAACATATCAAAAGAATTTTTGTTAGGTAATGTTCATTCAACTAAAAAAAGGGAGACCCAGGGTGAAAAACAAAAAATAGGCATTTCACGTTAATTGCTTAAAATATATAAAGAAAATAAATAATTGATAGAAAAATGGAGTTTACAGGAGGAAACAATCAGATAGATGAACACGATGTAACAATTAAAATGGATTACCGAACCCAACTCATAGAAATATGACCAAATATAAATAGTAATATTTCCAAATATTTATTTCGCATCCTAATCACAGCTAATTGAAATCCTTTTTAGTATAAATATATCGTTAATATTATTTTATTTAAGAATTGAAGAATAAATTTCCTTCTAACTTATATTTAGTGATTTCACATTTATTAACACCTGGATCACGTTGCTTTTTCCTCCTTCATAGGTTAATATAACGAATATTAACTCGCGGATTACGGGGTCATGTCAAATTGCAAGTGGAAGAATCTCCACGGTGGGCAGGGCTCATCACATGCACAATGTATGTGTATATAGAAACGCGTTGCAGTTATCAAAAGGGTTGATTTCCATAGGATCTTCCAAGTAATCCTCATGAAGCGAGCATTTGGCGCTCCCAATCATTCCTAGGTAGCCCTTATGGCGAAGATTAGGGACTGCAGTGCCATCAACCCGAAGGTCGGTTTGGTAGGTGATGGTAGAGTTCACCCAGTACTAAGCCCGACGGCGTTTGAAATTCACACATTAGGGTAGGGGGGCAGTTCCTTCGCAAACAATCCGCTCACCGCAACTATTGCAACATCCGAGACCCAGGTTTCAACTTACAAAGTCTTGATCAAGACTCCGCAAGTCGAAACAAAGGCCACACAGACCAAAACTCATGCGGAGAAACAAAGTGTTCAACCCCTCGATATGCATCGCTTCCACAAAGTGACAATTCAATCCATTCTCATAAGTGAAGACATTGAGGCCCGGATGCTGATAGGCCCATACAGTTTTCTTTTCCGATTTTGTGTCAATTCCACCTCCTCCCTCTCCCTCCTTCCCTATCTCCGCTCCCCTCTAGCCGCTCCTCACCCTTTCCTCTCCCCAACCATTCTCACCCCTCCTCCGCCTCCCGTTCTTCCCTTCCCCTGGCCCCCTTCCCTTTCTCTCGCACCCCCCACCTGTACTATTCCAGCAGTAATTACTTCTCTATCTTCCGATGAAGACGGACTAGAATTCCGTTGAAATTATCAAGAAATAACGTGTGAGTGATCTTTTTTTCTGTTTTTATATTGTTTGTTATCCGAGACCCAGGTTTCAACTTACAAAGCCGTCATCAAGACCCTGCAAGTCGAAACAAAGGCCACGTACACCAAAACTCATGCGGATAAACGTAAGATAAAGTATTCATCTCTCCGATATCCATCGCTTCCACAAAGTGACAATTCAGACATATATATATATATATATATATATATATATATATATATATATATATATATATATATATATATATATATAAGTGACAATTCAGACATTATATATATATATATATATATATATATATATATATATATATATATATATATATATATATATATATATATATATATATATACAACGATTGTACGGAAAAACTCACGAGCGGCACAATAATGGGCTGACACAATATAACACAAATAGAATAGTAACATTTAAAAGGACATTCACACGGTAAATTGTTCGAGCTTTCGGCCCACACACACAAAAGTTCATTGACTGCCCAAGCGGGCAAGTATAAACCGTCCCGGTGAGTGAAGTCCCACCTTTACCGGTCATTGTACATAAGAAACGCATTGCATTGAAGAAAGAAACATGGCTGAGGTGGAAGTGCGGTTTGCGAGAAAGTGAAACTTAAAACTAGGAATAAAATATGAATTCTTAATCTAACAAGAAAGGAAAGCCGACAGGGAACGGCTTTTTACAAAAAAGAAAAAAAAAAAGTACGTCACTAACAGCACTAACTGCCCACCGGCACACTCTGAGCATAGAGCGGTACAAAATGGAAGCGGTGGCGAGGGTCGCCCATTTCCCACAGCGGGAAATTACACTTGGGCTTGAGGAAGCGGGTGACAGCAAGACCGTGAAGCGGATAAAATAATACTAAAATAACTTGGAGGACGGAGGAAGAGATCCGTCCGGCCGTGAAGCGGCTTAAGACTATGAAGAAAATTTAAAATTAAAAGACATAGTAAAGACTCATAGGCGAGTAATATCTTTAGGCAGTGTATAAGTGTGTTTCTCTCCGGGATCATAGTCCCAGATGGTTTGTAGCAGCGGATTTCCAGACGGTGCGAGGCGGGATTTGAAAGACGCGACTTGCGAGCGAATGAATTCCGCGACGGATGGGAGTTTATGCGCCGCTCGCACGTCGGCCATCCTAGTGAAGCGACTCACTTGGAGTAACGACCGAACAGCCTTGTTTTGGATGGTTTCAAGGTGACGCCAGAGCATTTTCCGGATGGCAAACACGGGGCAAGCGTACAGAAACTGCGGGCGAATGATTGACCTGTAAATTCGCATCCTGTCGGCGTGATTCAGGGGAGATATCACGGAGGAAAGGCAGCCGAGACGGCTCCTTGCAACCATTGCCTTCTGACGGCAAAAGTCGAGGTGCGGCTGAAAAGTGAGCTGGTTGTCTAGAATGACACCAAGAAATCGGTGCGAAGAAGCCCTCGGTATAATGTGTTGGTGGAAGAAAAGAGGAATGTGGGGTGTGCGTTTTCGTCTGCGGGAAAAGTGAATATGTGTGCTGTTGTCAGGATTGATTCGTATTTTCCAAGTCCGTGTCCACCGGTGCAGTTTGTAAAGGTGTGCTGTAAGTCGTCTGATGTTCGCGGAGTGTGTTCGAGATGTGGCGGCGATAGCAGTGTCATCGGAGTACATGTAAAGGGAAGTGTGAGGCGTAGAAGGCAGATCGTTGACGTACAAGTTGAATAACAGAGGGCTGATAAGAGAGCCCTGCGGCACGCCCGCCTCGGCTCTCTTTACAGAAGAGAGGGAATCACCCAACGACACGCGGAACGTACGATCGGAGAGGTAATTTCGGACGAGGAGGAGAAGGGGAGGGGGAAAGTCGAGGGTATGCATTTTGTAAATGAGTCCTCTCAGAGGCCTTCTTCTGGTGAGACTGAAAATATGCTGTTGCTGTGGAGAGGGGAAAGAGGTAAGGGCGGGGAGGGGAGGTGTGGAGGGAATGCTGAGAGGGAAATTAAAGATGGCGGTTAAGGGTGGGAATTTTGAAAGAACAGAAAGCTAATATGTAGGCGGATTCACGAGTTCTCACCTCTATATTGGTGGCTGAATCAGGTAGGGATTCTAGGATGCTGAGAGCAAAACACTGGTCGAATGAAAGGTTGTGGGAATTGGTGTGTGAAGGGATAGGAAGAGAAGAGAGTGAGGCAGAATTGCAGGAGTACCGGTGATTATTCATTCGATTGGATAATGGGGTAATGCATTAGCCTATGTAAAAGGAAGTGCAATGTTTACATGATAAAAGATAAATAATGTTTTTTGAGAGGCAATTAGCGTGGGAACGAGGTGAGGGGGCAATGAGGGGTTGTAGGGAGAGGGGAGTAGGCATACATAATAAGAGGACAGGTTTTACATCGGGGGCGGTTGCAAGTTGGGGAAATATTGGGAAATTTGTCACGGGGGGGCGCCAAAGGGTTGTTGGATTTCAGAAGGTTTTTGAGATTGGCGGGTCGTCTGTATGCGATAGATGGGCATTGGGGTAGTAAGGATGAGGTCGCGTCATTGTCATGTAAAATTGGAAACAGTTCTTTAAGGAGGGTTTTCAGTCTGTGTGATCCGGGGAAATAGGTGGTGCAAAGGTTGAATCTTGCGGCAGATGTGGGCTTTTTATTGTGTGGTGTGTGTGGTCGGGTGGAGCGGTGGATTTTATTTTGTAGTAAGTTTTCTGGGTAACCGCGTTTGAGGAGTGCAAGGTGTAGATTGTCAAGGTATTTGTTGAGAGTGGCTGTGGTGTTGCAAATTCGGTGTCCGCGGATAGAGAGAGTTAGGAATAGAGCGTTTCGTGTGTTCGTGTGTGTGTGTGTATATATATATATATATTTATATTTATACATATATATATATATATATATATATATATATATATATATATATATATATATAAATAAATATATATATTTATATTTATACATATATATATATATATATATATATATATATATATATATATATATATATATATATTTATACATATATATATATATATATTTATACATACATATATATACATATATAATCTTTATCGGAATATTCTTATCATCTGCGCAACAATCCACAACTATAATTTAATATTTAAATATAATTTATTGGCGCCAATATCCATCACATTAGAATGTGACCTTCTGGTCCCGAGCGTCGGTTTTTGTCTACAAATGGTGCCGTTCTTTCAAGGCAGAGAACAGGAATGGAGACGATTGAAAAAATGCAACAGGAAACGAGGGGAATTCCGGTTGGTGCGATGTCAGAATCGCGGTGATGTGGGATTAGGAGGGAAAGGAGGCGCCGCAGTCGGCCAGAAGAATTTTGAATGGAGTGTCAATGGTGAGGAAACGGCGAAGTGAGAGATTGGGGCGAGTGTAAGGGGTGGCGTGGGGAGGGAGTGGGAGGAGATTGCGTCCGGGTAACCTGAAAGAGGGACTTAGGGAGGGAATGACGGTGAGGGGGGGAGGGAAGGGGGGGGAGCTCTGGGAGGAGGGAACGACAAATGAATATGGGGTCAGGGGATGGACTAAAAAGGGACCGCGCGCAGTTAGGGATACGCTGAGGGAGAGATGCATTGCCTGCCTACCCTTTCGGAATAAAGAAAAAATACAAGGGGTGAAGTGGGCGTGGTCCACTAGCTTCTCGATCCCCGTGGGTGGATGGAGGCAGCGGGACGCTGCAAATCCACCCGGGGGGGGGGGGGGGAGGCACGGTTTGGTGGGGAGGTTCGCGGGACGCGGAACCATGGGAGGTGCAATCCACGGAAGTTCGGGTTCCGACCGTTTTTTGTTCCCATCCGGGCTTAGGGCACCAGACGGTGGGCGGCAAAGCCTCCGGTCAGACGCTCTTGCCTTCCCCTTCTTCTCACGGCGCTTTATTTAATTGAAGTTTAGGGCCGGTGTGGGAAAACGAAAAAGCCAATTTTTCAAAGCATCTCGTGGCCGATTGGAAATAAATACGCATTCAAACCTCTCTCCCTCTCTCGGTTTTGTTGGCGATGACGCCGCCCAACTGAAACCGCGCAAAAAAGGGCTCCACACTGAAATTAAACGTCGGCTGCCCCATTTTCCTCTCATTCATATTGGAGTTTTAATTTGTTTTGTATTTTCCTGGCCATACGAATAAAGGATGAAGGATTAAACAGCATACAGGATAAATAAAGTCCGGCTCCCGCCGGGCGTATGAGCTCTGAACCGTGAGGAATTTGGAATGTTTTATGCAGAAACATAATAAAGCAGTCCACCGCGGATCTAACACAGACTTCTTTTGATCGCGCTTGGAATAAAACGATCGCCATTGAAATACCCGCATGTTGAGTTGTTTCACAAAAGAGCCTTCTCTCTGTTGAAACTTATCAAACTTTAAAAGAATGACCAGGAGGCGGTTCAAGTCACTCATAGGGCGTGCGTTACTGAAAATATTTTACAGAAATTGAATCTATTATAGCGGGTTCGAAGCTTTTCCACAAAGAGTACAATTTTTCAGGTATTAGTAATGTATGTTTGCATGTATATAGCTGTGGCACTGGACGATAATTCAATCCTTCCAAGGTCTATCCGTTTGCACTGGTAACCACATTTCTACACGATGCACAAAGAGTCATATTTCGTGGCAATTCAACGTTTTTGATTAAAAAATTTAAAATCTTTGCATGCAATGAACAACTAAACTAAGCTTTTAAATTTTCATATCGAATATTTCATATCTCTCTCAAAGACGTTCTAGAGTAACATATAACAGATCACTGCATCTTGTAATATCAGCATAAAAAGAGACATATGATACACGCGTGATACGGTGGAATATCATGATTAAATAAAATTTGCCAATATCAGTCTTAAATTTGTCGAATTCCATTGATGACGAATTAAAGATGCTCTGTGATTTTGCTTAAAAAATGATTAATTAACCATGTTTTCAATGTTCGTAGTATTCAAGAGAGGGTTAACTCCCCCCTCCCCTCCATTCTCATTGGCAATTGGCTTATTAAATTGGGTCACTTAATTTTGGGGTGTGGTCGGCGATGGCGAGGGGGGTGGAAAGAAGAAAAGGAGAGGGAAAGTCAGAAGGCAAGAAAAACACAAAGAGATTTGGGAGGACTGTCATGGAAGTTTGTTAGGACTAACGAGAAAATTTCAATGACAAATTTAAAGAACATAGTGTTCCTTTGAAAATTGTGATTAAGGGGAGGGACTTCTTCTTAAGTTGAACTATCTTCCGAAGTGTTTCAATTTTATGCCCTTCCGGCGCACTCGGCCCTGAGCAGCTTCTTCCATTTGCCTGTGGCCTCTGCCATTTCTTACTTCATTAAGCATTCCAATCCTTCTTCTTCCCCTTCCTCTCTTTTCTTCGATTTTTCCTCCAAAGCCTCCTCAAAACAAGCTATTTCTGCATAATGCACGTAAATGCTCCAACCACAATGACTCTGTCTTTTTGATTTCTATGAACGGTTTTCAATTATCTCACTCATATTATTTCAATTCATCTTTCAGTCCACTTACCTAAAACACTTTTCTCCACGGACTTATTTCAAAACTTCTCGAGTTCTATTCGTGCGTCATCCGTGTTCTCTTCCATTCACGACGTCGTCATTGAATCTTTATTAAACATTTCCTGCCTAATTATTTTCCTTGGGGCTTGGGGCACCGTACGAGGCTGGGCCTCTCTTATTTTATCCATCGCGTTTTTCATGTTCCTTTATTTGCTCGCATCCTCCGCATGAAACTCTCTCCAGCCTCATTAGTCAACCGTCTTCATTCGTTGTAAAATATCCTGCACTCTCTTCTTCCACCTCTGGAAGACTCTTGTTTCCATTTTCCAGTTTCATCTAATCTTTCTTATTCCTTTTATTTTTCACTTCATCAAGTTCTTTCCCTGAAGCCGTCAACATTGTATTTTTTTACAGTATCCCATATTAACAAAATACTCACATGAAAATTTTGCCCTCAACTATGTAGTCTAAGAGAACGAACTTTCAATGATAATTTACATTTTTATAATAATATGTATCGGGAATATACATTACTTATTCTATTATGCACTTTGATCCATTATGAATACGTTTTATCGGTGGATTCACGAAACAAGACATGGTCGATTAGGTGGGATGATGGAACTTTATACTTTTTCTTTACCCTAAAATGTTATCTCGTCCTCATCTAACGTTTAGAGAAAATTTTCCCTTTATAACTTACATTATTAGGTTAAACAGATAATAAGTAAATTATGACTAGATTACTCTTGGGTTACGATTGCAAAATTTTTTTCTCAGTGGACTCAAATCCGTTAGATTGATCACGGTCGCTTTCGATTAATTGGCACTTAAAATGGGAAAAAAAACTTAATGATCAGGAAGTTTACACCAGATTGATGAGGGTAGAAAGTTACGAAAGCGAATGGGTTGCGGAAAATATGTGATTGGCCAAGGATTAATTCAGCAGGGATGGGAGGTGGGGGACTGGAATAAGAAGTTCTCTCGTGATGTTGGAAGGGGGGGTGCAAACAAGATGAGAGCATGCACTTGTGAAGGTTTTAATATTTCAAGTGCAGGTAAAACATTAAATGTTGCTAACGATCAGTAATCGCTGATTCAGACTCGACTCGTCATCACTTGGCAACATTGAATTCCCTTCTGCATACAGATCTCTATGCGTACTTTTTGGAAGCAAGCAAAAAAAAATAAATCCAATTAAACGCCAATGGAAGGGATGGGAGAACGCAAACTTGATTAAAGGGAATAGGTTTTGTGCCTGCAACTTTAAGTTGCTGCCATCACTGTTTTTTTGCGAATAAAAACGCAAAACTTAATTCTCTCGTCTAATGAATGTAATAAATTAAAGCAAGAATGTTTATGACTTTATTAAAATATTTATTACAAAAGGAATAATTAATAATAAAATTTTATTTAAATTAATTAAATACTTTTTTTTACCATATTTCTTGAAAACTGCTCTGTTTTAGCATGTGAATAACTTCCAAGAAACTTCGGGAGATGGTGCGATAGTTACTTTTGACGGGGTCATCCGCTAAATGTGAATTAAAATGCAATTATTTCAGAGTGTAGAATTTACATTCTGAGTCAAATTTTCAAGAAATTTGACTCAGAATTTTAAGATTTTAACTGATTTATTTGTAGTTTCTAATTTTGTTTTCTTTAGTGTTAATGAGAAATAAGCACGAAAGCTTTAGGGATTCTTTTTATATATTCATAGCAATTGCTAACCAATTTCACTGTCATTCTTTTTAACTATTGTCTCTATTGGAATACGCACGACAGCATTGCGCAATGTAGACCGTTTTCCATACAGAAGCTTCATTGTATCTCTACAGAAAACCAATTCCATCGTAGGACGTGAATATAGGTTTGAATGATATAATTCATAGTTAATCTAATCCAAGTCCGCAATTAATAAACATATTGCATGGTACTTCTCCTCTTTGCCCAATCTTATTTCCTTCCTCAGTTGTCCATATTTTTTACCAGATTTAATGCCATCCAAAAAATCCATTCACTTTCCCTTATCCGCTTACCTAACATATGCCATTCTATCACTCCATTCTCCAACTTAATTTCTCCATTATTCTCCATACCAGCAGCACAAAAAACTCCAATCTACGCTCATCCTTTTGCCTCAGTGATCACTTGACTGCTTTAAGATCTAAATACTGTTAAATTTAAGGTTTATACTTTTATTTATCTACCCTTTCTTTGCGTCGTAAGCTGGTTTGCTTACCAAATTCTTTCTTGCAAATTCGTGGAATAGTCCACCTACCACAATTTTCCCTTATATCCCGATACTGAATTTAAATTCCCAACTTAAGAAAATACTATGCCACCAAAGTATTACCCATAGATTCCACCCGATGCACCGCGTGCGTGTTGACATGCGTTGAAGTTCTCAGAAGGGTTGATATCCAATGGATCTTCTCTACTCTTCCTTTGCATCTCAAGCTATCTTACCAATGAATTGATTTCTTGAAAACTTCTTTCCTTTATTTTATTGGCAAACCGTTGGTAACGGGCAACACTATCGTGCCTCTTTTTACTTCCCATCCTAGTTCCCTCTCCACAACTTCCCTGTTCCATCGGGTTCAAATACAGATTCACAATAAGGTTTGTCACAACAAAATTTGACCATATGACACTATAAACCTTATTGAGTGCCAGGTAAATTATTTCAGGAAGCATGGAAATTTAAATAATCCAGTCTTCTGGCCATTCACTACCTGATTCTAATTTTAAAGTACGAATATATCCAAGTAATCTCTTTCTACCATATCCCCCTAAATTCTTTAGCAATTCTGCGATGATATTATCCAATTCCACTGCCCCCTTCGGCTTTCTTTCCCGATCTCCTTACTTATCTCTATATTTAGACATAAGGCATCCACATTCTTATCTTTAACTCATTCAAGCACATCCTTTCTCTTAAAATAGCTCCACTAATGTATTTACGATAAGTTCCTTTGTGCTCTCATTTCACCTTATCCAAATTTTCTTCTGGTCCATTGATGACGTTTATGTCTTATCGCTATATCGTTATATTCGCTATGGTTTTCCCATAGTGACCCAATGAATATTTTTATACATTTTTGCACAGCACAAATACTTTTTCCACTCCCAGAAACTTTTCCGCGTCCTCGCTCTGCTATTACCACCGTGTTTTCATTGCTCTGATTGGTTACTCGTCTAAGATTATCATTTATTTTTCTGTGCATTCTTTTCCTTGATATCCCTTCAATTAGCCTAAGATTTTTTATAGCTATTTTCCATTAAACCTAGTGTTACGTACATTTATTTTGTAAAATGAATGGCAAATTTCCGGTTGTATTTAGCTATAAACATCCAATCAGGCACAACCCATTCAGGATTTATTTTTTCAGTTTAATTTGCAGGAAAAACGAAATTAATCTGAATGAATGTGTATAGATACAAACGAATCAAAATTAACTCTCGTGATATATATATATATATATATTTAAAAATATATATTAATTAATATATATATATATATATATATATATATATATATATATATATATATATATATTTATTGATTCTGAAGACGACAGCCGTGCTGTCGAAACGTCAAATAACAAATTGTGAGTGTCCTTTCTTTGTGTTTCTATATTCTAATAATCTAAATCTGTTTTTTAAATATTTGTGCGTCGCCGAAGAGCGTTCCATTTCGAAGATATTTTATATATATATATATATATATATATATATATATATATATATATATATATATATATATATATATATATATAAGAATCGGGGCGCTTGGCGACATATTAGACCCACGGATCTCAGGGTAAATTGACTATCCTCGATAGCTGCCTCGATAGCAGGACGTGCCTGTGTTCACCGAGTGTCTAAAATCGCCGGCGTCCGAGGCTTCGGCCGCCGGAGTTTGGAGAGCGGCACTGCCGGACTCTCTCGGAAATCGAGGTTCCGATCGTGTTTTGTTTCGAGCGGCGGTTGACCGCCTAGTTCATCAAGAAGCGTGCAGTTTGACTCTCGACTTCTTCCGCCGGGAAGGCCGTACTTTAGTTTTGTTTAGTGGATCAAGACTGACCTTGACTCCTGGTGTAGAGCTTAGGCTCCTTTTGTTTGCTACCGCCGGGTGCGTGTGGCGGGGAGGGAGCGTTCGTGAGTGTTTTATTTCCCTTTAAAGTGCTCGTTTTTTTTGCGCTTTCCTTCTTCATGCGAGTGTGCTGAATTTGATTTCTTTAAATGGCTGTGCGCCGCTTAAACACGCTCGCCTTGCAAGTTGACGAGAAGGCGAAGCCCCCTACCCCGTTGGAGGTCCACCTCTTCACGTTAGAGTCGCTGGGCCTCACACCCGAAGAGATAGTGGCGATCCAATTTGGATACAATCGCCATTTGATATTCCTGAAGTTGGCAACCGAAGGTACAATGACAAGGATTTTAGACAATACTCCGCGGAAACTACCGTTTCCGTCTTTAAGTGACCAGAGGACGACAATAACAATTGACGAGACTTCCGGCAGCCCGTGTAATGTCAGGGTTCTTTGTCTCCCCGTGGAGACCCCATTGGAAGACATAACAGGCGAGCTCCAACGCTTTGGTAAAATCCATCGCTCGTGGGAGAACAGGTGGGAGGGAGACAAGATGGCGCGGGTGCTTACTGGCACCAGGGTTGTGCGGATGACGGTCGAGAGAAATATCCCCTCGTACCTCCACATCAGCGGCAACCGGGCCATCATCATCTATGAGGGTCAGCGCCGCACTTGCGCCCGCTGTAACCAAGAAGGCCACGAGCGCAAGACCTGCCCCCGGAACCAGGGAGGTAAGAGCTATGTGGAGGCAATGACGATGCCCTCCAACCCTAACGCCGCCGTGGAGATGGACGAGCCCGAAGTGGCTGTGGAGAGAGCGCGGTCGCTTCTACTCATCGAGGGTGCGGCCCCGGCTGCTCCCGTCGGTCCCCCGCATCTCCCTTCAATTGGAGGGAAATGTCAGCGGGAGCGAAAATCGTCAACGGAGGAAAGGGAACCGAAAAAGAAGAGGACAGACAAACCCAAGCTCCTGGTCTCGAATACCGATCTACAAATGGCTCACGTACCTACCACCTCGCCTAATATCACACGACCTCCAGCCCCCGTCTCCGTGAACTCGTCAAATGAGGAGGGATGGTCTTTGGGCCCCCCTCCCCCCGCTCACGCCATCGACGCCCTCGCTACGCAATCCTTGCATCACGGGTTTCAAACACCCCGAGAACCTCTCGTGACAGGTGAGGAGGATGCATCTGATTGCGATGTTTTCCCGTCCCCAACAGCTCATCCCTCGACCCCTTTATCATTGACTATAAAGGAAGCGTCACCGACCCCGGAAGTCGACCCGCATACAAGTTTCCCAAAGTCAAAAATCCCACATACCCCATCTTCTTTCCCCATTAAGGACAGCCAAGGTGTCGACGATCTTCCCAGCGCTTCTCAAGATACGGACCACAAGCAACTATCTCCCCTGATTTTTCCCGACCTCCACCCTTCCACAGATGAGCCCCAGTCCGCCACTCCGACCCTCCCCGAGGGTACCTCCTGCCCCTTGGCGGCCCCCAGCGGTGCTCCTTCGAAGAAGGCCCCCTGTGGAACGCTGCCGAATTACCCGGTCTTCGTCGAGACCACGGCTGGCTCTTCCTCTTCGGATGAGGCCGGGGGGGAGGGATACGGTGAAATGCCGCGTCCTCGCTCGTCGACCCGTTGGACGAGGCGTCCCGGGAAACGGCGAAGCACTCGTCGCCCGGGGTCGAGTCGTGATCGGAGCGACGCTAGCCACGATCAGAACTCTGGGAAGTGATGTCCGGTAGCCACCCGGTGCCGGACACACTTCGTCCATCGTTGAAGAGTTTTATTTTTTATTTTTGCTGAAAGACTGATTGAATCGATAATTTCAACCCTGCCATTGATAATTTCTTACAATACATAATTTTCCATTGCTAGCTAAAATCTCCATCCTAATATCTGTGGACCTTGTCTTCCTTTCTTTTTACCTTCTAAATGTCAATGGTCAAATGTACGAGTATGCGTCTGTATGCATATGCTTATGTATGTGCGTGTGGATGTGCATGTGTACGTATGTATGTGCAATTGGATATATATGTGGTATATGCATCATGTATGTACCCATGTATACACTTAAACTAAAGAAAAACATGATGTACCCATAATCTGTGACCTGATATTATGCATAATGCAAACAAACTCTGTAATATTCTGAACCGAATAAAATAATTTATATCATAGCTCAAGTGGTTAAGAGCATCCGCCCGGCAAATGGAAAGATCCGTTGTTCGAGTCCCGGTTGAGGAAATATTTTTACTCTTGTGATCCGTTCGATTCCGCCTTCCCCACCTCTATTGTGTTCGTCCTTTATATGTGTTCCTATCCCTTTTCCTTATATCTGTTTCTGTATATATGAGTATATATATATATATATATATATATATATATATATATATATATATATATATATATTTATGTATATGTATATATCTATGAATAGATTTAATGGAAAGTTGTTTTTAGTAATGCCTTCTGATAATTTTGGATAATTATTTTCCCTCTGGTAATGCCTAATGTGAAATGGATATAATTTATTGAAGCCTGTTCAATAAGTATATAATTAGGAATTTTTGGGAATATTCCTCGCAATTTAGCCATGATCACGAAATAGCCTCTGTATGGTGAACATTTAATGCTAATCAATACCATTTATATAAATACGTTACATCGATACAATTTAATGAATATGACCAAACAAACATTTATATATCCTCGAAATTGGAAACCGTTGATAAACGACGCAAGCCAGAGGAAAAAGCGACTGTATTTTACGAAAACCTCTTTTCTCATTGAAATTGCATTATTATAATTGGGTATTGCAACCCATCTAATTAAGTAAACGAAGCCCTTTCCACTATTTATGATGACGTGCAATCGCAGAAATAATTTGGCAGCACCATTAAAAAAAGTGCGGAAAACTCTAAATGAATTTATTTGCTGCCTAATATCACTACTCCGCAAATTTTAAATCGCCTACGTTTTACATTAGTACTTGTGTTTTTCCGAGAGTAACTCAGAAAAATTGAAATGACATCGATTTCAAGTAAGGATGTCACAATTGTTTTTCAAGTATCAGCATCAAAATTTAGCAATGATTTAGAGCTAACGTGTATTCTCATAAAGCGAGAGTAAAATAAAGTGGGAAACCAGTTGTGAAAGGGTGCCAGAGGTAACCTCATTCGGAACACCGAGAGGTTACTGCCCGAGACATTGATCACAAGTGTAATACATTTGCCTAATTTAGTAGAGTGCCAGGCCACCTCGGACGTGTGAAATATCAGAAAAAAATATTAATGATTCCGAATAATGAAAATGCGAAGGAAGAATAAAGTGCAATTATCCTTGGAGGCTGGCATGCAATCGTTGAAGTAAAAAAGGGAAGACACTCTAGGAAATTTAAATGAAAGGAGAGAAACTATTTGGGAATTCTGTCATGACACCAATGGCGTTTCTCAATTAGCGAATAGAGGATTTCCCGAAATTTCAAAATCACTTCCAAATAAAATTTTCAATGAACGCGCCCGAGAACCACGAGGATAATAAATTGAATAAATCCTTTTGGAGCAATTATTTGGACTATTGACGTAATAAGGGGACATATGACGACAATTTATTCAAATTTTATTTAATAAAATAGAAATTGATGAAATGTCAACTCATGGGTAGTTTATTATTGGAAACCAGGAAAGGAATCGTAGGCTGAATGAAGTATACGAAAGTAAACCAAAAATAATTGGCGACATACTGATCTGATAAAAAAGATAATAGCATAGCAGGTGGAGAGTTTGGTCAATATCAAAAGTTGAAATATCGGCAGAAACGTAAGATTGTGGTGGAGGGAATTCAACTGGAAGACCGCCACGAATAGAATAAATCCTGGCTTTTGAAGAGAGAGAAGAATATATAAGACCTAAGGGAGATCATATAGGTCATACCATATAATTTGTATGTTTTAAAGACGTTAGGAAATGTAAATCAGCCCAAAGACGCAAAATATGAAAAGGTAAATGGGTGAAAACCAGTTTGAAAAATTGTAAAAAAATTGTTTCCCTGGACAAGGAAAGCTTGAATCAACCGTAGGTTACCATTTTTAAGGGCAAAAAGCAGAGGTTAATGGCTCAATGTCTTCTAATGCTAGAAATAACGTTAGATTTTATTAACGAAACTGTAAATGAGATTTCTAAATAGCTCCACAATCTAATATATACGTAACAATTGCATTAGGGACTTATTTTTATCTTATAACCTTTATTTACCAAAACCTAGCAGAACTTGATACACTAGGTTCAAGCAGCCGATTTCGTCTTTTGAATTCACCGTCGTGAATGCGATTCAACGAGAAAATCGGAGCTGATAAAAATATTTTATGCACCCTGGTGTTTTGTAGCCGTAATTAATTAACGTGTCATTTTCCTTCTTACTAAGTATTGAATACTAATCGTGGAAGTGCGGTGTTAAAATTACAGTGACAACGTCAGAAATGTTGTCAGACTCTTTTTTGAAAATTGCATATTCGTTTCTATTAACTTAATATGAAACATAAACATTTCCTTTTTGGTGGTCTTTGAGGGACATTTTTCCGCAACCTATTCAAATTCTTTCCGTCGGTCTGATCATGATACTCTTGTCGACATTCTTTAACTGCCGCTTCAAGACCAAAAAGACACTAAACAGTGGTGAGCATTATATTTTCCACTAACCATATCAGACTCATCAATTTATGTGATCCATTGTGCTTGTTATTAAAAAAACTTATAATTATATTCCTCAGCGTTAACTTCTATTTTAAAATTAAATAAACTTAACAGTTTCAAAAATTTATATGATATATTATGACCTCATGACCCTCTGTAGCGATTTTGTTCTATTTAATTTCCGCTGTGAACGGATTAAATTCTTCCTTAAGTGCTCGTGAAAAATTTAGTTCAGCTAAATTTTCTTATTAATTATGTATCACACAGCGTATTTTTAATTTGCTTCCCATTTGATCTTATCTGAAACAGGAAACTTAGTTACGTACACTCATTGACTAGTTGAATTCCACCATTCCTTTTTAAGTGAATTGATTTAAAATAGCTAAGCGACCATGGAAGTAGATTTTTTTATCAGATGCAACTGGCTGAGTTCACGAGTTTCTGCAAATTATGCTTCCTTGTAACGACTCATCAATCAACTCACATACACGCGTGGATATGCAAATTATGAAAAACCCACGCGAAAGGTAAATAGTATAATGTTGTGTTTTCAACACTGTTTGAAGAATGGCCTGAACAAGGTGTCCGCGTTTGCATGTGGGAAAAACTCGTCGCTTTGTTCACTTCATTTGTGTTCTTAAAAACCTTCTCTTCCCTTGGTGATGACGTTTAATGACAGGTGGCCTATTATACGAGACGGGGGTGTATTAAAAGCTCGTTGTGTATTGTGAGATGGAATCTCAAATCCCTATAAAACAAGGCCCATGCACGGGGAAGTGTTCTTTGGTTAAAAGCCTCAGTGTCTAACCGGACAATGCATAAATTATATGAAACAAGCTGCTATCGGTTCCTTTTCTCATTTACAGTCAAATCTCGTTACTATGCCACCTCACTACTATGCCAATCTCGCTATTATACCACTTTTGCTCGGTCCCGAAAAAATTCGATGCAAAATAAATTTACTATGCCACCCCCTACCCTTGCTGCTATGCCAATTTTATGGGGAGCTTTACGAGGAGATGTTGCGTGCCTGGGACGGATGACTCGGCCAGCAGGGACGCAGAGTAGTGGTCTGTCTCGATAACTTCTCTGGCCACCCTCCCGAACTCCAGCTGGACAACATCCAACTGGTCTTCTTCCCACCAAACACGACAGCCAATTCGCAATCAATGGATTCAGGAATCATTGAGAACCTCAATTGCCACTACGAGAAGCTCCTGCTATGCCGCCGGCTTGAGGCCATGGACGAGGGAGAGGAGCTCAAGTTCACGTTGCTCGACGCTCTACTAGTCGTCCAGCGTGCTTGGAAGCAGGTCGGAAATTCGACGATCAGGAATATCCAAACTGAAGCACTGGATGCGGAGCTGCTCGAGATCTGGGAAGCTCTGCCTGCCGAGGAAAAGATACCCGAGAGTGGGGAGATCGAGCTGTCTGACTTTCTCGAAGCCGACAAGCGCGTCGCGACTGGCCGGTCTTTCACGCTGGAGGAGATTGCATAGGAGATGCTGTGCAGTGCGGAGCTGGTGGAAAGCAAAGATGACTAGATAACTGTCGAGGAAGCCCAGCACGCTTGGAGCACCGTCCGGAAGTTCATGCAACAGAGAAGCGGGAAGCCCGGTGTGATGCAAGCGTGCGATCGGCTAGACAACGAGATGCACGAGATCCGCCGGAAGAAGATGTGCCAGCCGACGATTATTGAGAGCTTTGGATCGATGGATAACTTGAGAAAATAAAGCCGTTTTACAAAGCCTCGTTACTTTGCCACTCTCACTTCTATGCCACTCTTGCTCGGTCCCTACAGGTGGCATAGTAACGAGATTTGACTGTACTTAGAAATTTATTTGAGATATTTCTACGGGAATTTTCATTTCGTAACACTTGCTTAAAGATGGCTTCCTTTAAATATGATTACAAGTTCAAGTAGTCGAAAATGAACGTGAATACCATACAATTAGTGTGTTAGGAATATATTGTAAATTTTACCATCGACAGCATATATAATTTGTTGTTCAAGCAATATGTTTTCTTGAGGAACACAGTCTTAATCACTCTCCCAGCATGAAAATGATATTCCTCAAATTTTTTACCTAAATTATCTCTCAAACGTCATGTTAATTCCAAAGCAAACACCAAAAAAACCTTTTACGAAATGACACTATGCCACAACCGTGCGATGTATGCCAACATTTGACTCTTCATCAGTTAAGCAAGATACGTTCGTTTGAGAATTTTTAGTCAAATATATATTCACACATCGTGAAAAAAAAACATATTGCATACAGTTTTAGAGAGTTCTAGCTTGAGTGGGTGTTGAATATTTTGGCTTCAAAATATATTAAAGTTTAATACATCAATTCATGTTCTGTTTTCTGAGGTTTTAAATTACATGTTAACATGCTTTTGGTTTTATTCAACGTTCCAATGGACAGAAATGGTTAGCGCAAAGCTAAAACTAAAGTGTAATGCTAGGGCCGCTAAATTCATACGCAACCCTTTATGCATCCCTTAGAGTCGATAAAGGAAATGGTGAAATAACATATTATCAGTTATGGGTGACTGATGTTGATAACTCTGGGAACTTCAGTGAACTATGCTCCTCAGGAGATTCTCAGTGACCGTAAATGCATCTGGTATACGTCATTTCTCAAAGAAATATAGTAGTAGTTTCAAGTAAGTACACAACTAAGGCACTCGAGGTTTACGTCCATTTTTCCAAGAGCTACTGATGAGCTCATCTTGCACATTGTGGCATACCATCAATAATAAAAGTCTTCTTTCTCTGTTTGCCGTAAACTTTTTAGCAAAAATCCGAATTAGGAAAAGCGCGTATTTTAAACATGAGTTTTTTATACGGAAACCATTCAGCTAATTTTAGAAAATACAAATTAAATATCCTTCATCTTTAAGGCTTAGTATACGAACGGCCGTGACACGATAGGATTAAAAGGTGCTTCTATTTTAAAATAATAAAAAAATAAGAAATAAAAATGAATAAAGCAATGCACATAGACATAGGGTAAAGAAAATGTGGCGGAAAGAATAATACAATCACATATGGAGAATGTGTGGAGAAAGAGGAGGATATATATATATATATATATATATGGAAAAAATTCAGCTACAAAAAAGAGTAAAAGCACTATATATGAAGATGAAGAAAGAACTCAGGAGTCAAGAAGGCAAAAAATAAACCTACCTACCTGAGAAAGTTATTCATAGATCCAGGAGTGATTCAGGAATGGAAGAATACATAAAAGAGGAGTATGGAAATAATAGTATTCAGGTCAGTTAAGAAATAGAAAGGGAAAGTGTGACAAAAGCGTGGATAACTTCGGTCCAGGAATCTAAGATATCGAGAGAGTATAAGCGGTAACGAAGATGAAGTCAAACAAGACAGTAAGAACGCTTAGTATTCCTGCGGAAATACTAGAGAGTTTAGGGAAAGGAGAGAGCTATTTGAACTTATGCGCAGTATTTATGATCATGTCAAATGTGCCCTGATCCCGAAAACGTATAAAGCAGCTGTATGTTAGAATTATAGGATAGTGAGTTTAACTTCACGTGCAGCAAAGACATCTCTAAGCATTGAATAGAAATAGCGCAAGCAACTTAGTTACCAAGACGAAGATCAGTTTGCATTTGGAAATGGGAGAGGAATGCGCGAAGCCATTTGCAGTGACGAGGGCATTACTTGAAAGGAATATCGAACATAATTAGGATGTCCTTTTGAGGTACGAAGATTTTGAGTAGGCATCGGGCCGTGTATAGTCGGGGCAACGTAGATAATGCAATGCGAGGGATTAGACTGGAGGGGTTGTCAATTTATTCGAGACCTATACGTGGATCCAGCGGCAAACGTAAGGGCAACAGGGGGAGGAACGGAATGGGTAGTGATTAGTGCCCGTTCCTTCCGGTGGTGCTTTTTCATATATACTCTGAGGAAATGTTAAGGGTAGTCTAGGAAGAGCTTGATGTGAGATTAATAGTGGGCGAAGAGATAATTAACTCCATGAGGTTTGCATGCATGCATGATGAAGCCATGGAAAATTGAACTGCTACGGGATTGCAGCCGTTAATGAGTGCATTACGGGAACAATGCGAGAAATATTGAATGAGGGTTAACTACATGAAGTCAAAAGCAATGACCTTTTCTAAAAGTAGAACACCCACCATTATGTACCCAAAATAACTTCAATAGAATACAACAAATATTTAGTTACTTCTATGAAGCAAGAATCATATTAGTAGCAATAATAAAGTGACTACACGTAATTTCATTAATATTAGTTCTAACGAACGGGCAGCAGTGAAAAAGTGGGTCGCAGTGGCACGTAACCCAATCCAGAATTATAAGTAAAAGCAAAAATAAATTAATCGTCCTATTAGTCGTTTACTGCGTACTCCGATAGGAACTAACTGTGTCAGCATGCAATCTTGTATGCTGACACAGTGGGTTAGTTACATTTAGTCCCTTCCCCGCCTTTCTTACAACCTTCGAACCACGCATGCGTCCTTCGCAAGGGCCATTGAGGAAAGTGAAGGGCTGAGTAGGGGTACATGAAATTCGGGCTTGCATTTGCATCGCCTGCAATCCTCTCGGTACATTCCCCGAGGAGATATCGCAGTGCCCCTCCGCCTGAGTTTGTGTAAGCAGAGATAATAGCGTTCAGCGGAGGAGTTCATTTGTCCCACGGCTAATCCCTGGAAAGTCGAAGGCTGATATGGGAAGGACAAACAACTTCCGTCAGGCCCAGCACGAAAGATAGACGCAGCATAATAACAGACGGACCATTTAAGAATTTTCGAGTCGGATAAGATAAAAATAAGTTGCGGGGGGGGAGGGGGGTAGCTTTGAAATTCCGAGGCTTAAGTCGACCCTCCGCCCCTGCCGGAGAAATCTATTATGCGTACATCGAAAGCGAAGGCCTCCGCACTCCCTCACAACTCCTCCTCCTTCGGAGTTGACGACGACCTCAACTTTAGCGTGAGGCTCTCGCACGCGTGTCTCTGGCACGCACTTGAGCACTTTTGCCCACGTCACTCGCATCTGCCCTCCCGCTCGTTGAAATGCAAACTCACGGCGGCAAACAAAAGGCGGAAGAAGTTTGCGACGTTTGCGTTTGAATGGCAAGGAGATGAGCGGGAGGGATGTTGTATGGGATGGGGCGAGCTGGAGGACTGAAGGCGCACATTCCGAGGGCTCATGATGCCGCGAGAGAGGATTGAGTTTTAAACTCCGCTCCCCCCCCTAATCCCCTTCCCTCCCCTCCCCCTCTCTTTACCTCCTCACCCCCCCCCCAACCCTCCCGGCCCGAAATGGAACTACATGAAGCACCTGGGAGAGATTCATTCTTTGATCGAAACGGCCGCGGTTAGAGCCTTAATTCGATAAAAATAAATGTGTGAATCCGAGATATGCTTTGATAAAAATTATTACCGCATGTCCTCAGATGTGGGTGGGATATTATATAACGATAGTATACTTACTCATTGTTCATATTCCTTTATTTATCCTCAAGTATTGAAAAAAGTAACTGGATATCACATCCTGGGCCCGTTTGCGTTTACATTCTTTGTTTTATTTGTAGATCCTGTAATAATATGAGTAATTCGTGTCCTATATCTCTACAACAGAATTAAGGAGCATTTACATGTACACAAAATATTGCCGTAATAAATAATCCAGAAAGGTAAATTCAAGATTTTCCACATTTACTTGATATTCTGTTATAATATCAAAATCAAACCTGCAATTTAAATTGTTCGTAATATATATTTTTGTGCCATCGATATTACAACACCCAAATATTTCGCCCCCTCTAACTTATTTTGCGCGATTTCTCTAGACCCCGAGATATACGAGGGTCATCCGGAAAGTAGTACCCGTTCGTGAAATAAAGACACAAAAGTAAATATTAACAAACATAAAAAATTTTATTTGAAAGAGGATACTTTAAACTACTTCTCAACATAATCTCCAAGCAAATTAAGGCATTTGTCATAACGTGTGACAAGTTTCTGTATTCCTGCTGCATAGTCCTTCGCCGCCAGCTCATTGAGATACGCGAGGGACCCATCTTGCACAAATTTTTGCATAATGCAGATGGTGTTTAACAATTTCATGAACAATTGTTCGAGAAACATTGGGAAAATGCTCACAGATGTCATCAATTGTGACGCGCCGATCGTTCCTCACGAATTCGTCAACTGAGCTCACCAGTTGGTCTGTAATGACAGACGGTCTCCCCGAACGCTCATCGTCGTGTGTGTTCCCCCCCCCCCATGTTGAAGTTGCGACACCACCGCCGAACAGACGACTCGTCCATTACATTGTCTCCATACACCTCCTTTAATTGGCGATGAATATCACATGGGCGAACGTTTCTTGCATTGAGGAATTTAATCACTGCCCTCACTTCACAACTGGCGGCGTTCTCAATTTTTTTAAACATTGTAAACAATCACAGAAACAACACAGGCAATGCTAGCGTCACGCAACTTGGCTCAGAGAAGGCAGACAAGCCACTGAAGCTATCTGACCT
Source organism: Hetaerina americana (assembly GCF_022747635.1). Taxonomy (NCBI): domain Eukaryota; kingdom Metazoa; phylum Arthropoda; class Insecta; order Odonata; family Calopterygidae; genus Hetaerina; species Hetaerina americana. Next base: position 2,832,961 of record NW_027286985.1, on the reverse strand, counting down.
CGTCCAGCGGCTACTCGCGTCGTCAGCACTTCATGCGGCACGAACGGGTACTACTTTCCGGATGACCCTCGTACTTAAGCGTAAGAATGTTTGAGGCATACGTTTATCACTTATTTGTCGCCATTATTTCAATGAAATCATTGATAAGGCCTAATCTTTGGCTTATAAGGCCCTGACTTCGAAACTTTTCATCGTAATACACGGCTTTCAATTCTCACCGTGATAGTCAAATTTTAGAAACATTAAAATTGATAAAATATAGCCATGCTTAATGAAGTCCCTTGTTCTCATAAACAATAATTAACATTGACCGGGATCCCGGCCAAGGCGAATGATTTTTTCACTTTGAAATTCTTGCATTATCAGATGACTATGAGTCATAATTATCAGATTCTCATATGCGCACATAATCAACCCCTGCTGCATTTCAGAGATATCATTGTTGCAGGGATAACATTAACCGATTCGTCGTGAGATAAGTATCCCTGCATCGATAACGATGATGAACCCAGAACCTCTCGTAACGACCGTCATTATTTTCAAATCCACCGATTTAAATATCAGTGACCACGGGCACATTGGCTCATTCTAGTCATAATGGAAACTCCAACAAATGACTCATTGGCATGAAATTGGTTAATTGAGAGAAGTAATTTGAAATATGCTGGCAATTAACGGTCTTGCGAGAGGACTTCACTCCCATAGTGAACACGGCGGCTTTCTTATGAGTCTGCCTCAGCAAACAATTGGTCTATAGCCTGGGGCAGTTCATGGGCGTTGACCCGTCTGACAAGGTCACAGATGCGCAACGGGAAAAACCTTCGACTTCGCATCTTCACTCCTCGTCGCGCTTTCGAGCCAAGAGGAAGCGAGTGAGGGAGAGAGAGATACGGCAGACTGGAATAACCGCCGCTGCCCTTGGCTTCCACCCCGTGCCCACTCCCAGCCGTCCCGCAATCGCACGGGAAGGCATTTCGGACGGATTCCAGTGAGCGGGGCACCCGGCCGTCTGAGGAGATGGCCGCCACCACTCCTTCGCGTTCCCTCCTCCGCCTGGCGGCGATTCTCTGCGCGGCCGCCTCCTTCCCCGCCGGGCCCCTCTCCCCCGCGGAAGCACAGACCTTCCTGGAGATCGCCGACAGCGCGAGGGACCGAGTCGTCCCGCGGCCGAGTCCCCACAAGGTACCCGAATTCATCCACATCGCGGAGATTGCGAACAAGAACAAGCAAACGTCGCCCAGGCCGCCCGGGAGCGTCCCAGAATTCGTGTTGATCGCCGAGAGCGTGCACAACAGCGCGGGAGGAGGGGGCCACCGCCCCAGCGGGGGAGGGGGCCACCGCCCCAGTGGAGGAGGGGGCCACCGCCCCAGCGCGCCTCTGGTGCAGGCCACGACCGCCTCTTCCGAAATGTAAGGGTGATTTTACTTAGTGGATTGAGTGATTCTTCCCCAAGTTAGACTCCGGTCTACGGCGAATTGGTATCTGCGTCCCTTCCTCGAATGACTTAGCTTGAGAGGAGATAGTCAAAGTCGGCAACCAAAAGTCCTTCGGATGTGGGCGGTGAAATTTGTTCCCCTAGGCAGGCGGTTGAGAGTAATAGAGAGATACGGCTGGCAAACGAAAGGGATGAAAATTCAATAGAATATATTTATTTATTCAGAAAACGAGACAATTACGATTTTTAAAGGCATCCCGATATTGAATTGAAAACATTCGTTGGCTACTCAGGTCAATAGCCTGCAAATGTGTTCATAGATTGGCAAACATTGGCTTTTGTCACGAAGTCCACGTCAGATTCTTCCTAAGTGGTCTGAAATACATGTAAAGGGTTTTCATTCATCCTCGGGATGTATTCCTTTCAAAGAAGTTATGGCTTTGGGCGTCTGGGACGCTGGGCGTCTCCGCCGACGCTCCTGTTTTTCATTACATACTGCCTTTGCTCGTCACCCGACGATTTTTTCCCGTCTCAGCAGACGCGCGTCTTCCCGAGCGGCTTTCACAGCTGAGTAAATTTAGTCTCGGTACCAGCGACCTCGTAATGAGGGCTGTAAGAATAAATGCCTTGTTGACGTTTATGAAGCCTCGCATTTCTTTCATTACCATGTGGGAGATGCTGCAATGATTTTACACCAAAGATTACTAATTTTGCACAGTTTTATTGAGTTAAGCGTGGTTTCTAGCAGTGTTTTTGATGACTGATTATCTTTCGTCTCGTGACACCTCTCATATCCCATGAGCCCCTTGGATTATGATTTAATACTAGTGACTTGTAATCAATCTATCATGGACTTGAATTCCATCTTTCACAGTCAAACTCCCCCAAGCCGGGACCAGAACCTGTGACCCATGAGCTATAGCGGGTGTGTTCACCATCAAGCCAGTCCTGAGAAGCGCTCGATGTTTTCATTTCCCGTTTCCAAAAATGTGGTGGAAAAGTCAAGTTTTTTCTTTTTCAGAGAATTGAGTTCTGACTCGTCTGACAAGTTCACCGATGAGCAACGGGAAAAATCTTCGGTTTTTAATGGAAAATACATTATTTGAGGGTTAGAGGCTATGATGCTTAAAGTTTTGAAATTGAATTCTCAAGGTCATTGATACCTTGAGGTTCAGCTTGTCAAATAAAATTTTAGGAATCTTTCGCAACGTAAAATTCTTTAAAAATTAATGAAGTTCATCGTGAAAGAGTTTATTTGGCCTTGGCGGCGATGTTCTATTGCTGTGTGAATCTTTTTCCTACCTTTATTGAGTGGTTTACTAGCTATGTGTCAATCACGTGTTGGTGTTAAGAACTAAGAACAATTTTTAAAACTATGTCAGAGCCTTTAGAAAATCAGATGACATTGTTCGTCTTCTCAGGGCAATGTGCAAAATGAAAAATTCCACATCCTTCATAACGCCGCATTGGGGGTGAAGTGAAGATCCGAAGCAAAAGGCTAATCCGTTGAGTGACGAGTTTTCCGACTACTCCTCAGCTCTGCAACACGACGTAGAAATGCAATTACCGCGTCTGCCCGAGCGAGGAAAACGTTCAGACTACGAAAGCACTGGAACTCCTAACTACGAACACTTTGCGGGTGACAAAGGACCTTCCATTTTTAGACCCAATAATTCACGTGATATTTTTTGTAAAATAAAATTAGATAAGGCATATTTTAAACAGACATTTAAAGTAATGATAAATAATTGGTACGACTTTCGAATGTTATATGATCGGCAATCTCACAACAGTGATCACCTGCATTTGCGTTACGTATGCTCTCATAATATTCCCACAGTGTTCTCACTTCTCTTTAAGAATTAAAAGAATTTTTGTTGTAAAACTATTTATCAGTTGCGGTTCTAATTCATATCATATTCCCTCCTTACTGCATTACTAAAGCTATCTGGTGGTAAAAATTTACTCCCTGTGTGTGCGAGAGACGTTATCTGTCAATAATTTTTTAACATTCCTTGAGGTTATTTCACATTATCTTAAATCGTCCAAAATTTGAAATTTTCATATTTTTTTACGTTTTAATGTTTTTTCATTTGTTCCATTATGTAAGACTTAGATGTTTGTAGTCTTGACATTGGGCTTCCTGGAACCCTCTTTTAGTTCTCGGATAGCGGAGACCTATCATTAGTAACTATTGTAAGTCGTGTTTTATATCAGAACGGTTAAGCTAAGAAATGTGAAAATCTGCAAGTGATGTGATGGATTTTTACTTGTTGCGGGTTTGCTACGCAACAAAAACAAATAACAATAATAAACAGGACTTAATAAAAATTACTGTACACGTAAAAGGAAATCTAGTTTTAGGACGAGGTGTTTGGGTCCTCGAATTTAGAACGACTTTTGATCATGAATTTGGGAATGTCCGGCCCAAGTCTAAAGGTACGAGACCCTTTAAAATTTATCGCGGAAACCTTAAAAATAATGAAGTTACACTTGACCTTATCTCTGCCATCGCTTTTTTGCCACATTGTCGCGCGTCGTAGGATTTGTATTCTCAGAGTTTTCATGAAATAGATTCATTACAACTTCACTAAATAACATTAACATTTTTGTCTCTTTTTCTCGCCTAGTTCACCGCTGCCAACCGTGAGTATCGTCGACCCGGACCCGAGCAATTGGGGTGGTTTCACGCAGCCCAGTCATGAGAACGAGAGCACAACTGAGCCGTGGCCCGTGGTCGAAGTTACCACTCTCGATCCAAATGATCCGAATAATGGCGAAGAATTCGAAGAAGACAAAATTTACTTCGAAGAATGGGAAAAGGATATGGTAGACCCTAGAAAATAGGGAAATGAACAATACATAGCGGGGAAAAATAGATCTACATTTGAATAATTTAAGTCAAGGGGAATGAAATCGATCGAAAGAATATAAGATCACTTTAGAATTATTAACCGGAAGACATGACTGAATAATAAGTGTTTGTTTCTGCATTAATGCTACTACAGTCATGGAATATATTAGCATTTCCCTTGACAACGTTTTGCCGGCACTGGAAAAAGTGGAAAATAAGATAGTAATCCATCGTTAGCATCGTCCAATAGAATAATCATACTTTAATTGCGGAGTGAAGCTCTTTGCCCACGTATCCAGAGTGTAAATACATGTATTTACATTTTAACTTGAATTTTCTTGTTTATATTGCTGTGACGAAATACCATTCTGAAGTCTTATCAGGTGAAGTGCCGCTTGCCCTGTCTCGTATTTTAAGTCATCTTCAATGAAAATCCAAACTCCTTTATTCAATGCCATATCCATCAAGGAATTTTAGAATATTCTATATTTTCCAGACAAATTTTTCTGATGGGTAAATAATTTCAATTTCAGCATTGATGCGGCTTCCGTTATAGAATATGAATAAAGTTTTATATAAGCGTACACCTTAAATTTCTTATATGTAATGTTTTAATGCCATTTATGCCTGTTAATAAACATTATTAATGCATCGATGAATTTTTTGTTCTCGCCCAAATTTGGTTCTTCATGAAGAATGAAACATTTTTATTTTTAATGACAATTTATTTCGACGGATGGTATCTGGAAGGTCTCATCGCTGTAAATACATTAAAGGTTGTCAAATTATGGTCCTTTTCTTATGATTAAACGCATGCAAATATTATTCCATGATTTTCCAAGTCCATGGTGAAATTTAAGTTACCATATTCAAGTCAAGTAAAAAATATGGTCCAATTTTTATGGTGGAATTTTTATTACATATCATTTTATCCATTAGCCTTTTAATATAACAAATGAAATAATGGATACATCTTCAAAAAGAAATATGAATTCAAGACTAGAACAGGAACTCATTTTGATCTCAATGTAACTATAAAATATTCTTTGATCCTAATTTAACCGAAAATAGGAATCCAATGCCGAAAAAAACCTTTAATTTGTGTTTTAAATTTAAATGCTGAATATACTCTTCTTTTAGCTTGTTTCTAATTTATAAATACTCTTGAAATTTAAGATTTTAGCGAAAAAATGATTATATCTAATTAATGATCCTAATTGCCCCAAAATGAATTCTGATGATTCGGGATTTTAGGGTGGATTTGAGATTTTAGTCATCCGGGAAATGGAGGTCGGAAGTACAAAATGGTTCAGTTAATTGCTTATTCTGGTATATATTATTAAGAGCTTGCTATCACGCAGGGCCTTATTTTGCAGTGGGTATTTTATTAGCCATATGTAAGTCGTTTATCTGGGGGCCTCAAACATTTATAAATTATTCAATGAAATTTCGTACATGATCACGACGAATTGAGAATTAAACTACTATGCGGACTGAATAACAGTGTGAGGTAATTTGGTAGACAGAAATAGGGAATAAGAATCATTTTTTAAGAGTATTCAACGTGATATTAGGCACTTGGTTGACATTGAGACACATATTTTTGTCTTGAAAACACTGGCATATATATTTTAAGTTATGAAATTCGAGTAATTGATAAAAGAAAAGAAAAAAATTAAAGAACACATAGCTATGTATCCAATGAAGATATACGTGAAATAATAAATGAATGCAAATTTTTATTTCCAAATTACTTGTTCGATAAATTTTTTAATGGCACCTGACGCGAGGTTAGTTTCAAATCAACTCTCTTAATCCACCTGAAATATCCAAAGTGGCTTCCTAATGAAAATTCTTTCTCAGTAATCTTTGGCTTCCGGAAGCCACGGGGAAGAAATTGAGTTCCGGGAACGGCTTGAAACCAGCGCGTTATAATGGAACGTCATTTCCGGTGCTGATTACGTAGAGCGAACGCGGTTATATCCAAGCATTTTGGTTAAGCTTATGTAGTTTAGTTTTCTTCGAGGCGGGGTCTGTTTCACACGTTCTAATATTAAGATTAGATTTTCACCATGAATCACTGACAAATCTTACGTTTTATTTGCTTTCAAATGTGGTATTACGATCATTGAGATGTGAGTTGCAGCTATGTCATCGCGGAAACAGGAGAAGAAAACTCGCCTGTCAATGATCAACCGCGAGATCAAGAAGTCCCCTTCTCGCGATGACCCTGGCCTTCGTTTGGGCCCTTCGAAAAGCTTCTGAGTCCGTGACTCGCCTGGTCGCCTTAAGAAACACTGGCCCATCCCTTTTGCATCACGGTGGGAGAGCGGAGGCATGTCCGCGTGGCTTAGAGTCGTCTTCTTCTCCTTCCCCCTGCTTGTGTGCTACGTCGCTCCGAGGACCTCGTGCGCACCGAATTCCCTCGACCTGGCAACGAAGATGGAGGGAGGAAGTCCACGGGTAATGGCCTCGGGCATCCCAGAATTCGTTCGCCTCGCTGAGAGTGCGCGGAGGGCGATGGCGAAGGTCAAGGCACACAACTCAAGGGAAATCCTAGAGTTCGTTAAATTCGCCGAGAGCTTAATGAGGAACAATGCTACGACGCGGAAGATAACGACCGCCCCTCCACGGTTGCCTGTGAATGACTGGTATGTACACATGTAATGGCAGGAAGGAAGTCGAGAGTCTAAGACTTGGAAGTCATGTGCTTCGCGCTCGCACCTAAATAATATCCCTTTTACTTCTTGGCAAACAAGACCCCAAATCTGTGATAAAATTATTTATTGCTTCCGTTGTTTTTGCGGTTTCGATTAAAGTTCCTTGATTTTTCAAATCCGAGAGTCATAAGGTTCTCTAAACACATTCGTCAGTATTATGCAAACCATTTCAAATTAATTATTTAACTGGAGAAAATGATACGTAATGCGTGTTAGAGTAGATGTATATTAGAGGGTTCTAGATAACTAAAATGCAGTTGTATAATTAACAGATTCATGTGTGACGTGAAGGAACTGTTTCATAATATCAGAGGCGAAAACACTTTCAATTTTCACTTAATAAAAGTTTATTTTAAACTAGTTGCGAGAGAGTTTTCACTGCTGAAAGTAGAGAATAGTAGCAGTAGAGTTTAAAATGATCCAGTGTATCGAAAATAAATCTTTTCTAAGTAAAAAATCGCAAGAGTTTTCGTTTATGTTTAAAATGGAGTTTCCTATTGACTTTTACTTTCTTGAGAAACATCCTAATGCTTGTACTTACCACAAACTAGATTCCTTTCCTTTTAAGGCTACAGACAAGCCGCTTTACATTAAGAATTCCAACAGAAAAGAAGATTCAATGGAAATATTTTTTAGCCACCTTTGTATTACTTTGACACCATTATCTTTTTAATTATCATCAAAATCTACAAGTTTTAAGACTTAATTGCTTAATTGACCACTCGTGTGCTCTTGTTCATTCGGTGTCTTCTTTCGTCTGTTCCATGCATCGCATCCATAGGCTTCCTATTCACATTTAACAATTCACTTTGCCCTCAATAATTGTCTTCAGCTTTCATGCCCCAAATTGGGTGCGGTGAGCCTCTTTGCAATGATTCTTTCTTCGTCTCACTCCGCTAAAATTTGTATCCGACCTCCTAATTAATATCCTTCATCCTCCAGTTGCACCATTTTCCATTTATTACAAATAGTTCTTCTCCCTGCATCCAAAAATATCTTTCATCTAACGAAATGTTCATAATTTCCCTGGATTTCGTAGCCAAAGGAGAGTTTCTTTGATTCCCGAAATCAAGCGCATACTTGACGACTCCGTGGCAAGTGTTTATAGGATTATTTCGAGATCATTGATTCGCAAACAAGTAAGGGGATGGTCCATGAAACAAGAGAGATGGTGAAAAGGGAACGGGGAGATAATAGGAAGTACCGCGTGATCAGCAAGCACTGTCTAGATAAATACCACACCTCATGAAAATAAGTTCATTCCATATTCCAGCGTAAAATTCTGATGTTCTACGGCACACTTAAAAATAATTATCAAGGTGTAAATGTTTCAGGAAGGAAGGAAGAAGAGCATGAAATGTTTGACTGTAGCTTCAATAGGCTCAGCGAATTCGATCAAGATGACAAACCGTTTGTGATATGAGTGGAAGTAATAAATTATCAAAAAATGACGCATTGCACTCATTATCTCCCGGCTCATTTCTTCCTGTTATTTCTTTTACAAGTTCTCTAATTCATATTATTTCCCTACTGGCCTCATCCGTAGAATCTCCACCTCACTCTATATGTCAGTTCTCAGTATGTGATATCAGTTCTCAGGTTACAAGTAAACTTTTGCTGATGAAGTGATATTTAAGATATTTAGGGATATAAATGCTGTCAGATAGATAGGGCATCATTATATTAATGGCCGAGGTGCGATCTCTGAAAAGTGGTGCGATACATGGGAGGTAGAATTAAATTTCAAGAAATGTGTTTCGATGAATATTTGGAGGAAGAGTATTTCACCCGAAAACACACCACACAGGAAACAAACACAACGAACGTAGAATTGGGAAAATATTTGGATGTCACGATTACGAAGGGCATGCCCTGGGGTAGATACATTCGCGAAATTTGCGGAATGACAAATAAAAAGTTAGGATTGATGGATATGATACTTGGGAAACGTAATGAGAGGGTAAAATAGCTCTGTTGTTTTACATTTGTAATGCCTCATCTAGAGTACGCTGCGAGTGTAAGGGAACCTGACGAGGTAGGCTTACTTATGCAACTAGATTGAGTGAAACGTAGAGCAGCTAGTTTTGTGTAAGTTGCCATAGACAACGTGACAGTGTTCCACCATTGTTATGGACAACGTGACACCATTGGAAGAATCAGGATGGGAACCAATAATTGACCGTAGGTTAAAATAGAGGTTACATTTACTGCATAACTATTAGGCACTTATCCGAGGATGCTGAAGACATATTACAAGCCCCGAGTAGATCAGATCACGTACGTAAAATGAGGAAAATAGATCATAGAAAGGATAGATTTAAAATATCATTTTTCCCTCGCATGAATGGAGATGGAAATAAAACCATTACCTATATATGATCTTCAGATGAAGACGGATTGTTTCCGTCGAAATATCAAGAAATAACGTGAGAGTGTTCTTCTTTTTTTGTGTTTCTATATTGTGTGGTACTGTGTATTGTACTTGCACTTATTTTCTTAATCCAGCGAGCAAAACTTGAAATTCAATTTTGTTGGCGGGAAATTTCCTCTTTTTCTTGGCTGTGATTGTTTAGTTTGGTTTTGTGGAGTACATTCCTAAATGGAGATAATTGTTTCATAAAGAGTGCATGCTTGCACCTTGCCTAATGCTAAACCTTGCATAATTGTTTCTTAAAGAGTTTCTTTTAGCCAAAAGATGGCCTTGCACAATTTATTGCAAACTATCATATTGCCTGCAAATAAAGGAAAATCTGTAAATTTATTAATTTCATTTCCTTTCAATTTTCTTTAGAACTAGTCCCTTCTTTCCGGGGACTTTCAACACAAAGCTAAGATACCAAATAGAGAATAGATAATTACCAAGACAAACCAATTTCTCCCAAGTTAATTCATTAAAAGCACTGTTATATTGTAATTCTCGTATCGATATTTGCTTTAGTGATAGATATCTACATAATAACCCGCAAATCACTTCAAGGGCGTGTGGCGGGCGGTGCTAGGTCACCTTGCATACACAAATCACTACACCACTTCACAGAAATTAGTTAGATCATGCACTCGAACGAAGCTACTCACGCGAAAGAAGCCATTTTGATGCAAATATATTTAATGACAGGATTATTCAAAAATGTATATATATATATAATATATATATATATATATATATATATATATATATATATATATATATATATATATATATATATATATATATAATATATATAATATATATAATATATATATATAATATATAATATATATATATAATATATATAATATATATAATATATATATATAATATATAATATATATATATATAATATATATAATATATATAATATATTATATATATATATATATATATATATATATATATATATATATAATATATATATAATCTTGATCTAACTAATTTCTGTGAAGTGGTGTAGTGATTTGTGTATGCAAGGTGACCTAGCACCGCCCGCCACACGCCCTTGAAGTGATTTGCGGGTTATTATGTAGATCAGATTTTCCTTTATTTGCAGGCAATATGATAGTTTGCAATAAATTGTGCAAGGCCATCTTTTGGCTAAAAGAAACTCTTTAAGAAACAATTATGCAAGGTCAAGCTCGTAATGACATAAGGACCATAATATCACCTTCCCACATTATTCTATACCGTATTTGAATTATGTATGCAGCTTTACATTTCTCACGCGTCATTTATTAATGTATTCACGCAAATACATATAAGGTTAAGAACAGAAAATGATAATCGTTGAGCTCTAATTTATTTAATTTAAAACTATAAATTTCAGCCATACATGAAATCTCATTGAGGCCAAATTCTCATGTTACTTTAAAAGCGACAAAATCTTTAAATTTCTACAAAAGTTCAATTTCAATGAGGAAAAACTTTCTATTATGGTAATACCATAACATATTAGTTCAATTTTGGTTTTTTTGGATTCCTCTCCACCTAATCGTTATCATAGTAACATACAGAAGTTATGAATATAACGTCTTGAATTCCCTTAGATTTATTATTTTAATACACAGAAATAATAACTAAGATTTTATTGAGGACCGTGTGTTTACACTGAATCTGCGGTCAAAAGAAATGTCTAAGACACAACTACGATCAAGTCGTATGAAGCAACATAAGTTTTACTACTTGTGTAAAATAACATCTCTATTTAGGAATGCACTCAACAAAACCAAACTAAACAGTCACAGCCAAGAAAAAGAGGAAATTTCCCGCCAACAAAATTGAATTTCAAGTTTTGCTCGCTGGATTAAGAAAATAAGCAATTCTATGGCAATTATTAATTTTGAAATAAATGTTTTCATTATATATGTGTTTATGTTTGAAGGAAACCAAAGGACATCGGTGAAAATTGAGATGCAAAAAGTTAGTGAAGCGAAAGAACACACAATGCGGATAAACCCGTGGATTTAATTAGAAAAAGAGGTGTTCATCAGTTACACCAGCTTTTAAACGCTGAAAACTGATGAATGAATAGGTTTTGTCCACGCCTTATGCTACACTTAAAAGTTATTTTTTCATCCAACAGGGGTCAGGGATCGAGTACTCTATCGGCGCCCGTTCCGGTTCCTGTCAGCCGACCCAAACCGGAGAGTGTCGATGAAATTCAGCTCACCAACGCCATCGAAAACCGATTGACGGGAGAGGAGGGCGATGAGATAGATATGCTCGTGAAAGAACTATATTTCCTGGATTGGGGGGGCATGATGACCCGTTTGCCAGGTGATGAGGAGGAATATGATGACAATGTCCCCGGCGTTTTATTGCTTGGTATATTCGAAGGGAGACAAGAAACTCCCAAGGTCGCTTTCATGAAGGATTCGAAAAGAAAAAGATTTAGACCAAGTAGAAATTAGAATTTGAAATGCGCACTGCAAATACGTAAAACTTATGAAGACTTAAGTTGACAAATTCCAAAGAAACTGCGGGAGATGCTTTTAACGGAGTCATCCGCTAATGTGCATTTCAATGATCTTTACACTCTGAAATTGTTGCATTGAAACTTAAGTCGACTGTGGAGGGTTGTTTTACTTATATTTATTTCTGGTACCAGAAAGGATATTTTTTGTCTCGTATATTGTTTTTGTTGTTATTAATTCATTTTTTACAGTTTATTTACCTCGTATTATTATTGAAATATATGTTAATACATGGGCTCATCTCGGTGGCATTTAAAGTCCAACTCAATAAAATCCTTAACGTTCAAAAAGGTGAACGGAGAAATAAATAACATAACTTTGTAACATTTTGCGGAATAAACGCCGTCTTGCAAAAGACATGAATTTATGAGTCCTGATGTTCACTTGCCATTAAAGGTACATGAAATCACCCTAATTGTCATGCACGGGCGCTCATCCATCCATCTTGTACGACTGTATTTTCCAAAGCAATGAAAATCAATTACAAAGAGGAAAGGACTGTTAACATGGACTCAGGGCTTAGTCCCCGGTTTTATGATTTTATGTGATCAATCACGGGGCCACCAAAGTGTTAAGAGTAGTAAAAGTACTGGCTTTAAAAGTCGAGAGATCGCATACGTATTGTAAAAAAGAAATATACATGCACAAATAAATTGAATATTTGTCTTAGTGAAGTTCCTCAGAGGTCAATAAATTTCCCTGATCAGTCCCCTTCGATTTACACCGCTTATAGAAACCAACTTTCCTTAGAGGTGTAAGATTAGCATGGTCTGGAAAATGTAATTATAAGTAATCACCATGTGAATGGGCTCCAAACAGCAGATTCTTTATTTATATTCCACCCTAACAAAGGAATCGCACAGAGAACATTTAACCAGAGTTTAGCTAATGTTCAAGCAATTGTCCTTCTCCGCATATGTTTTCTTTATTACACCGAACGTAATTCAAAGGTTCAAGCAGAGTTCTCAAGGCACTTTGTACAAATATATTGGAGTAAAGCTCTAAAATATTACAAGAAAAGATTAGAAGGAGGGTTTGGGAGCTTGAGGAAACAAGGTGATGATGTTGGAAGGGGCGAAATGTCTCGAGCAGGGATGTTACGTCTATGCGAGAAAATGATACCCTCCGTTAAGAGAAGGGAAATGCCTAATCCTTTCTCGAAATTCCATCTCTCTTACAAATCACAATTTATAACTCACTAACTTGCCCACACATTAGCATTGGCGATACTTACCAGCCAGTTGACATTTCTAATTTCCTAACAATATTTGGTCAATCACTACACATAAGGAGAGAAATACATTCACAAATAAATTGAAGATTTGTCTTCGTGAAGTTCCTCAGAGGTCAATAAATTTCCTCGATCAGTCCCCTTCGATTTACAACGTTTACAGAAACCAACTTTCCTTAGAGGTGTAAGATTAGAATGATCGGGAAAATCTAATTACACGTAATCACCATGTGAATGAGCTCCAAGTCTATACTCGTTTGAAGTATCTGTGGCCACGTCCCTTCTCCTCTTACTGCATTGATGAATAAGGACAAAGTAGTATAAAGAATATGCCAAGGTGTACACGAATGTCTAAATCAATTCCAAATCTAGGTTATGGGAATTTTTACATGATGTAGATATGCATATATTATTGTGAGTGTGCATTTATTTTGGCATGTGAAATATCTATTTTTAATTACGTTCAAGCGTATATTTACACATGAAGTCCTAACATCCCTCAACACGCGAACTTGCGGCGGATTACTGAGTGTTGCATTAATGCAGATGTAACCTTTAAAACACTCACTGAAATAGTTTAAATCCGTAGTTCATAGACTCGGCTCCAATACTGCGTACGGACATCCAAAATAATCATTGATAAAAAATATTCTATGGGCGCAATAACCTGAACCCAATATTTACCAGATCGTTAATAATGTCACAAGTTCAAAATTTCACGCTGATAAATCTCAGGCCATTATATGAATTACTATAAAAGGGATAACCTTTTGCCAGATGATGATTGTAAAATCTGAAATTTTACTTATTTAACGCAATAGCTAGATGAAATAAAATGCAGGTTGTAAATGACAATCAGTCAGTAAATAATGACTCACAAATTGAATCTTAATCCCACTTCATTTGATCGTTTAACACGAATTCAATTTATTAATTTAGTGTTTCTAAATTATTCGCACAAGCATGTACTCAAGAAGGAAGAAGGATTTATAAAAAAATATCTATTACATTAAAATTGCAAGAGTGAAGTTAAGATATAGGAAAAATTAAATATACAGAGAGTTAGATAAATACACTCGATAAACAATTACTAGACATTCAATCTATATGACCCTTCAACAATGCGGTATACCTCCATTTTATCATGATCAAAATGACCATTCAAGATACCCAAAACTAGCACTCCTAGAGTGCTGTAACTGTAAGCCACGGATTCTGTGAATAATACCGTTTGTATAGCTCGAAGTGGACCCTAATTAGACTTAAGTTTTAGAAATAGCACTGAAAACTGAGACGTCGTCATTTGGCCGGAAAATATGTTACGGCTCTTAGTACTAACGTGCATTTGTTAAGGCACGAATCATGCGTTTAGTGTCACAAATCGGGCACTAAATTCCGGTACCGACCCCAGCGGTACCGGCAATACTTAAAGAGTATTCTTAAAACGACGGAAGCTACTTGAAAGAGGGAGCAAGAAAAACCTACTCTATCCTTTCGTGGTTCTCAAGTCTAATTTTCCTGAGCTACCAATTCCCGCTTTTTTCGGGGAAGACACTGTCCCTAGCCTTTGATCTGAGAACATGAAGGAATGTGTGAATTTGATGAATATTCACTCAAAATTTCAAATCTGACAAATATTTATAATGTTTATTTTCAACGCGAAACTCCGAGAGTAAGTTCAAATGCACGTGTGCGTCTCTTCAGCCTCTTCGTAGGGATAGGGTTGGGGGCAATGATCACTTATTGGATGCAAGAGAAATAAAAGTAGAATGGTTGAATTAGAGAATCGAAAAAGCAGGTCCAATGACAGTTACCCCTTAGCTCGAATTCAAGTCGAGTAGATACTTCTTCGCTACCATGGACTCTCTTGTCTCACCATCGACGCGGCAATACCTAACCACTGACCACATCCTTACAGGACACTTCAAAACTGAATGCGACGCACAAAGCATATTGACCTGCGTCAAAGAGGACGAAATTTGCATACTTTCCCGGCGGTATTACTTCAAGGAAAGAATTTAAAGCTTAGTAAATTACATAGGATAAGGTGTAATAATTAGTGATTATAATTAATGAGGCAATTAGAATATAAAGTGAATTTTTGACCGATATGAATTGTTAATAGCATATCATTACCACAGCCCTATTTTGAAATTAAGAAAAAACTGATGGTAATATGAGTGGTTAAGGATTTTACAGAGAAGCTTAAATTGATATCGACGTTGGCATAACCCAAGAGCATACCTGCCTCCCACGGTTCCTTTAGTTTCCTAGTGAAATAAGTTTTGATACTATTTCAACCCCTTTCTTATCTGAGAGTCTCGCGGTTACCAATTATTCCAGATTGCCGAACGCATTTTAATAACGCGTCCCCTAAAAATATAACGATAAAGGAAGACATCTCAGCTGGTTGTATTAAGTGGATGTCATAAGGGTGCCTTCTTCGCAAATATATGTACATAGATTATTAATATTTAATCAATGAAGGGAGAATTGGTTGAATTTGGTGCATGAAGTAGTTCCATGGTTTCAGGCAATGGATTCTATTTTTTTATTATAATGTAGTGGACAACTTTCCCAGAATATAAATCTCAATCAGGCCCCAATTTCTGCAAATTACTATAATCAAGATGATCAATGGCAAAGGTTTCGCGATCGTCAATGCTTTTTTTTAATTGGTGTTAGACCAAATTGTTTTCAATCGGCAATTAACACATCTTGGAGGACTGTTTTTGCCGTCGACTTTGGAATACAACTACGTCATTCAAGCATCTATGTGAGAATAATTTCGCTGCACAGGTTTCCGACAGGTTTCCGCCTTAAGGGCGAGACGCCTTTAAGAACCAAAGCCAGAATTTCTTGAAGGACGGGTTTCAACCTTCTTTCAAAGTTATTGAGGCAGATTAAGGGAATCGCCCTTAAAGTCTATAGCTCTCACCTTAACCAAGGTAGAATGAGTGTCTATTTTCCTTTGACGTCATAGAACTCGATGGGAGGGGAAATCTAAATAGCAACCATATTGAAAAGGATTTGGAAATCTACACGTTAACATATTCCACGAGATTCCTCCTAAGTACTCAAACCTTTGTGGCTTATTATAACTGTAATGATATTACAATTAAACTTGTAAACGATGGAAAATAAACTCTACTTCATATGCTGTTGTTCATTTGAACTAATTGGGGAGATTATATATTAGTTATTCTGTACTAGTTAAGCTGACCAAAACTAAATTTTCGTAAATAATAGTTACAAGGATGTTAAGGAAAGACTCGTAAAAACTTTGATATGGAACGTAGCTAACAACGGTGCGGAAACGTGGTCATTGAAGCAGGAGGATAGACATAGACTGGAGGCTTTTGAAATGTGGGTGTAAAGAAGAATGGAGAAGGTGGTGGGAAGAATGAAAGGTCCCATTTTTCTTCGATAGTACTTAGCTTTTTACCCTCCTGATGATCATGATTTCCTCTACTGCCTGTTGGTACTCCTTCCTTTTCAAACAATTTAATGCTTCTACATTCCATTTTTTAACCCGCCGCCCCTCCCTTTTTGAAGTTACATTTCCTAACAACTAAATTGTGGTCAGAGTCCGCATCCGCTCCCGGGAAGCTGCACGAATTTATCACACAGTTCCTAAACCTGTGTCTAACCATAATATAACCTAGCTGATACCTTTCTGAGAGACCTGGCATTTTCCATGTATACCTGCGTCGTTTGTGGTGCCTAAACCAAGTGTTGGTGATGACTAACCCCTGTCTCCTGCAGAACTCAACTGCTTTCTCCCCGCGGTCATTCCTCGTGCCTAAACCGTAGTCCCCCACCTCATTACCATCTCTCCCTTCGCCTACCGTCGGCTACCGTCATATTCCAATCCCCCATCACTATCAAATATTTTCCTGCAGAATCACACTGAGTTATGTCCTCTAATTGATCGTATATCATATCGACCTCATCCCCTTTATGGTTGCTCGGTGGCATGTATACCTGAATAGTAAGCAAGTTCTTCGGTTCTGCTTTTATCTCTACCAATAATATCCTATCCGTTGCCTGTTCTGTGTTGAAGACACTTCTTCCTACCTCTTTATTTAATACTATGGCAACCCCTCGTTGGCTCTCGTCCCCGCCGCTGTATATTATTCTATTATTATCCCTCCAGTAATCCCCGCTATCCTTCCATCTCAACTCGCATAGACCTAAAATATCTATTTTCCCCTTTCCATCTCTCGCTTAACATTGTCCAATTTCCCTGTCCTCATCATTGTCCTAACATTCCACGTTCCTATTTTAACTAATTTGGTCTTTTCTCCTGCGTCTTCTGTCCTGCTGCTGCTTTTTACACCTGCAAGGGTTTCGTGGGATTACAACCGCGGAAGCCTTGCCTCTCCCGCTGCTGGGCACAGGGAAAGGAACTGGCCCCCCTACCCTGATGTGTGAATATTCACACGCCGCATAGGGCTTAGTACTGGGTGAACTCTACCTTCACCTACTAAACCGACCTTCGGGTTGATTACTGTGTTTATGGTTTATGGTTATCTATATATATATATATATATATATATATATATATATATATATATATAAATATCTTCGAAATGGAACGCTCTTCGGCGACGAATAAATATATAAAAACCCAGATGTAGATTTTTAGATTATAGAGAGACAAAGAAAGGACACTCACAATATGTTATTTGACGTTTCAACAGAACTCGTTGAAACGTCAGTTCGTCTTCAGAACTGAAGTTGACAGCCGAGCTGTCGAAACGTCAAATAACATATTGTGAGCGTCCTTTCTTTGTGTATTTATATTGTAAAAATCTACATTTGTGTTTATATATATATATATATATATATATATATATATATATCATTAAAAATAATATGGTATCACAATAAAGACCTGAAACATTTCTCTGGCAATGGATTTAGTTTACTCTGGAAAAATCATCGGCTGGGTGAATTAAGAAAAAAAGTAATAAAAATAATTTATTTTCAAGTAATGAATTATTATATTGATAACATGAAAAATTACGGCAAATGACATCAAAAACCATTTTTTAATAAAATAATCTGCAAATTCTTTAATTTCATTTTCTAATGGATTTCAATCTTAGGAAAAACATTTAAGTCACCTTGATAAACTAAGGTCTTATCATTTAAAACCTTGTAGGTGGTGAATATTTAATGCAGAGTTTATCAAGAATAGTTCAATAATTTATACGATGGGCACGTTTCCACTGACATCAGTTGACCACTATTTCATTTCCAGGCCCTAATTTTCCCCCCTCTCCAGTGGTCTGTATCTTCTTTTGTCCAAAACAAAGGCCGCGTTCTGTATTACTCTCCCTTCAACCGTTCTTCGATGGTTGTCCATCCGCCGTTGTCTTTTGAGTTCAACACATCTCATCGCTCTCACGGCGTGGGTATTAGTTTTTGAAGAGCTGGCAGATCCTCTTTTGAAGTTCTTCTCTGAAAGAAACGAACGGAAGTTAGCAATTGCGCAACTTTTCTCGTTCGAAGCTCGAGTTGATATCATACATACACGTGCAACAGGTCATAAATCCTTCCTCCCTACATTCCACCCAATTCCACCTATTCTATTCCTGCCCCTCCCTCCTTCGCCTGAGGGTCCCCCTTTAATCAGGGTATTTAACCATGCCGATTAACATGCTCCGCATCCACCTCCCGGTATCCTTTAGATTTTCCACAACAATCTCCTCTCCTCTCCCACCATGCACTAGGACATAGCACTTCCTCATTTGGTTTTCTTTCTGTTTACTTAACCTATTCCATTCCGCCCTGCACCCACATTTCAAAAGCCTTTTATATACGCCTAACACCTTGATTCAATGACCATATTACCGTGGCGAATAAAACCACGCTTCATACTATGTTTGTCTGAACATTTCCCGACCTAAAGAATTAACGAGGCGATGGAAGAAAACTTTTCCATATAGTATATTTTTATGACGACCAAGCTTTCGTTACAGTGTAACAGCGTTTTTTGTTATAAATTAACGAGGTATTTCCTCTTCAAATTATTTTTACATGTCAACATAGTCTTCTTTTATGTTGGTACACTTTTTCCAGCGATGGTCTTTTTTTTAACTTTTTCAACACTTCGATAAAGTAGTTCTTCTCTGCAAAATAGGCGTTAACGTATGCATGTGTTACGTAGTGTAAAGTTTTGACGAATCATTTCTTAGCATATTTAGTCAGCATCCCTGTCTTCAATACCCTCCTCCTTGAGGAAGCTACTTTGCCTATAGAAATTATTCTCTTTATATCCCTTTAACGTTTACCACTTCGGAAATAGCTAAACTGTTCCACCTGCTAAAGGTAATGAGCTTCAATAACAGCATTTAACTTCCCTTTTGTCATCTTGAAACCACGTAGTTATAGTTTCGATTACATTTATCATCATCTAAAGTCTATCGCACAGACTTCCTAATACGATCAGCATTTTTTTTCCAAACCTTTGGCTCACTGATTTACTAAAGCTTTATAATCCGCAAACCGAACTGATTTTATAAACAGTCTGCCGACATTCATTCCTATCTCAAACTCTTCTCATCCCCTAAACCTATTCCTCCCCATTGAATAGTTCCGTGGTAATGTTGTTTATCCCCACGTCCTTATTTGATTTCAATTCTCTTCATGTCCTTTCTATCTCACTATTGGGTAGCTTACCTCGACCTAAACCTATTCTCATCAACGACACATTCTCTTTCTATGTCTTATGCTTGCTGGCATAATGTCTTTGCAATACAGTTCCTCCTTTTATATTATAGATATATTTTAGATATATTCCTTTCATCTCTCTTGGATTTTTTTGGCCCAACTTATATTTTTCCAACAGATCTCTGATAGCTAACTAAGATTTTCCCTTCTTACTTCTCGGCTGTTCTTATGTTCTTCTGTGGTGTTTCACCCTCCCTTGGTAAACTTTCCGTATCCTCCCAATGTGGCGCCCCCACCGTTAAATTCTATCAAGCTTACTCTGTATTCTATTCCGTACATTTCCTTCTCTCGTCTATTTTTCTAACTATTTCGTTCGTAATCCAAGGTTTCCTTCACCGTTTTCTATTTACTTCTCATAGTATCTCGTTTGTGCCTTTCGACAGACATTTTCTTGAAGTGCTACCATTTGTCTTCTATGTTGTCTAGCTCCCAGTCCTCATATATTATTTTCTCTGCAGCCTGCTTACAACTGTTTGTTGACGTTCCGGTCATTGCTTCTACGTTCCGGGTACTTAATCATTTCTAAATTATGTTCTAAATCCATACCCGCTCAATAGAAAGTGTGCGAATTGTTCACGCAGTTTCTAAGTCTGTGTTTAAGATTAATAGATATTGTAACTGACATATTTCTGAGCCTCAGAGAATCTGTTTTGGGGCCTATACCAAGTTTTCGTTATGATAACCCGCTGGCTCTTGCAGCATTCGATCGTTTCCTCCCCGCGGTCACGTTTTGTTCCTACACCATAGTCCCGCACCACACTACCATTTCTTCTTTCGCTTGCCAACGCGTTCCAATACCCCGTCCCTATCATATTTCTTACAGGAACACCTAGAATTATGTCTCCTGCCTAATCGTGTAAACTATTGATGTCTACCTCTCTTTTGTTGCTAGGCGTGCGCGTAGACTTGAAAAATGATCGAGTACTTTCCTTCAGCTTTTGTATCTACTAATAATATTCTACCACTCGATGGCACTGTGTTTACTATTATTTTTCCTGTACGTTTGATCAATATTAATGCCATCCATCACTGGCTTTCTTCTCTCCCGCATTCTGTTAATAATATATTAATGATAATATATTAATAATATAACAATAATAATGCCCGCTATCCTTGCATCTCACTTCACACAGCTCGAAAATATCTATACATCCTCTATCATTTTCTCGCTCTACATGAGGTGATTTTTTTGTTCTCATCTTCGTCCTTTCAGTCCAAGTCCTGATTCTAACATTCAGTCATCTTCTGCCTCTCTTTTGGTCCTGATTTTACCTTTTGTTTTCCAAGGATTTGGTGAAATGACAACCGCGAAAAACTTGCCTCTCCCACTGGCGGGGGCCAGACACAGGGCCGATTGGACCGAGGTCCGTTGTTGCCAGGATCCATTTTCTCTGTAGCATCATCCATCATCAGCATTCGTGGGATATGTAATTAAGGTGGTATCCAATTGTCTTCCTCGATAGTCCTTCAATGTGACGCCATCACCCAACTGGCCGCCCCACCGCTGGGGTCAGACGCCCCCGCAGCCGCCTCACTGAGGAACAGATGCTGCGCTGCGAATATTTTTTATAGATCGCACTAGCAGTTCCATCACGTCAAGGTTTTACACCATGAGGAGGGAAATTAAGTTATACATATGTCCTACTAGTAATTCGTTCACGCAGACCCTTACAACAACAAAGTTGGACTTTTACCTGATATTGAGTAATTCTTTTATTTTGAAAATAGTTTACAAAGCATTGTAATGTATTTTATTTGTTTCTTCATATGATTTATAAACTTTTTATGGATAAAATACGTCCTCTTGCATCTGAAATTCCCTAAATTTCATGTTGAATGCTAATCAATCTACCTTTCACTGAACCATGACTGACAAATATTTGTTATGACAATAATTTCATGATTGACCTATCGCAGGCTAGGAAAAAGCAAATTATGAATAATAACCTTGTATTACTCTTTTCTTATCTAATTCACTATAACTGCGTCCACCCTTATCTTACCCGCCTTATCTCTAACTGCTATGATTGATCTTCCTTTCTTACTTCCCGATAAAGATTTCACTTTGCTGCACAGGGCAGCTATTTCACCCTTCCTCTGCAGACTTTCCATATCCTCACGCTGCGTCTTCCACCATGCTTCTTTTGCTTTATTTGTTGCCCGCCTCAATTTATTGTTTAACTCTTTGTACTTCATTTTGCCTAACTCAGTGTGTACATTCTTCCATTTTCTCCGCTCATCCATCTTTGTAATCATCTCGTTCCTGATCCATGTTTTTCTAGTCCTTTAAGCGTTAACGGTTCCAGTAGTGTTTTTTGCGGCTTTCGATAACGCTTTCTTGATAACTTTGATACTTTCCCTTCGAGAGTACAAAGCTCTTTTCCATCGTCCATGATATCCTCTAAGGCCTGTTGATACTCCATCCTTTTAAATCCATTTATTGCTTCCTAATTTCATTTTCTAACTCGCCACCCCTTCCTGATCTTTTTGAAACGGACGCTACATTTCATTACAGCTAAGTTGTGGTCAGAGTCCGCTTCCCTTCCCGGGAAGCTGTGTGAATTGATCACACTGTTCCTAAAGCTGTGTCTAACCAGAATTTAATCTAGCTGATATCTTTCTGAGTCACATGGCATTTTCCATGTATACCGGCGCCTTTTGTGTTGTTTATTCAAGTGTTGGTGATGACTAACCCCTGTCTCCTGCAGAACTCAACTGCTTTCTCCCCGCTGTCATTACTCGTGCCTAAACCGTAGTCCCCGACCTCATCACCATCTCTTCCTTCGCCTACCGTCGCATTTCAATCCCCCATCACTATGAAATGTTCCCCTCCGGGAACACACGCGATTATATCCTCTAATTCACCGTATGTTTTATCGACCTCCTCTTCCTTATCTACCCGAAAGGTCGGTTTAGTAGGTGATGGTAGAGATCACCCAGTACTAAGCCCTATACAGCGTGTGAAATTCACACATCTGGTGAGGGGGGCCAGTCATATATTTTTATTGTTATACTTATATTGTTTGTTGCGGTCTAAGTTTGTTATTCAACACTTCCTCGTTACTTCGACGAAATCGTATATATGTATACACATTAACCGATAACCATTAACACAGTAATCAACCCGAAGGTCGGTTTGATAGGTGGTGATAGAGTTCACCCAGTACTAAGCCCGACGCCGTGTGAAATTCACAGATCAGGGTAGGGGGGCCAGTTCCTTTCCCTGTGCCGGTTATAGTTTCCCAGGAAGACCTGCTACCCGAAAAAAAACTTTAGCTTGGGTGGAGCTTCAGGTGCCCAGAGTGCCTTGCCCGAGAATCGAACCCGGGACCCTCCGGTCAGCAGTCAAATGCTCTACCCGCTGGACTACCGCGACCCATCGGTTGCATGTATGCCTGAATAATAACCAAGTTCGTCGGTTCTGCTTTTATCTCTACTAGTAATATTCTCTTCGTTTCCTTCTCTATGTTGACTACGCTTTTTCCTACCCCTTCATTTAATACTATGGCAAACCCTCGTGGAAGGACCTGATGTAGAGTAGGTTGCTGGATTTTGTATTTTGTTTGGAGTAATAAAATATTTATTTGGTTTTTGTGTCCATTCAAAAACTTACCTTAACCTGTAGATTACCTTAAAAGAATGATATGTATTAATATATTCATATATGTTGGTCACGGTAGTCCAGTCAGTAGAGCGATGGACTGCTCACCTGAGGGGCCTGGGTTTGATTCTTGGGCTAGTCTCTGTGTTGTTGGAAATGTGGAATGTGTTAGGGGAAAAATTTGATGAAGTGTCCCCTTTCAGGTGAATAAATGTTTTTAATCTTCCCTAAATATTTGTTGTCCCCGTCGAAACTATATGATATTTGCATAACATATCGAAATGAAAGCAAATTACTGACTTTTTAATTCCTTTTAGTTTGCAAGCTTGTGGAATAACAAAGTTAATAATTTCATTTTATTTTAAATTTAACTAATTATATTTTCGATCTTTTCTGTTTGGTTTGTGACTCCTTTGGTTCATTCTTTTCTTCTCCGCTTCCATTTTGACCGTCGCGTCGATGCCCCTTCCTCCCTCCTCCGAGGTGGTTCCTTGCCCTCCCAAACCCCACGTTCCCGACCCTCCCCTCTCTCCTTTCACGCCGATACTTTTACTTTCCGCCGCAGTTGACCGGCTAAGACCGTCGCCGCCCGCCGGCTCTTCTCTCCTCTTCCTCCTCGCTCCAATCCCCCCGCGCTCCCGCAACTACATTACGACCACTATTCCTCTCCTTTGAAGCCAGAGCTTTATCCCTCCTGAAACAAGGATTACGCTCGGATGAGTATTCGAGCTGTATTAGGTTTTCTTACCGTTCGGTTTTTGTCGTCTATCCACTTCGCTGGTTCCCTTAATCCCTCTCCTCTTCATCCTACTACCTTACCTTTTTTCCTCCCTCGCCCCTGCCTTATCTGTAAGGGATATCTGTTTGGGCCCGAAGTGGAAGCGTGTTCCTTTGAGTAGCTCGAGGGCGCCATGCGACGAACGCAGCGAGGAAAAGACCGCATCCGTATGGGTTTATCCAAAGAGTATACTCATGGCAGAGGGAAAAAACAGGGGGATCATTTATTCGATTTGAATCGCAAATTAGATTTCGCTTGTTTAAACTTAGAGCAATGCCTAAGAGATCAATTTATATCACATATAATCATCAACAGAATAAGCGTCGAATTTTTACTGGCGATATTTCAAAAGAGTACGTGGAAAAGAGAAAAAAAAAACTCTCCTCCGTTTGCTCCTTCTTAATGTTCTTGCCTTCGCCACCAGGCTATTAACTATGCCTTCTTCTCTCATCCTCGAGGAAAGTTAGACCTGAAGGTAATGGTGAAGTCATGTAAATGCTCTTTTTTAATTGTACATCTACACCCTGGACACTTTTTTGAGCTAACTAAGCGCCTGCCAGTTATTACTGGTGATATTAGTGGGCAAAAATATTTAAAATTTGTGTTTGATGCAGAGAGATAATTCCAACTCCATACGGATCTATTACAGTAAGTTTGAACTCTATAATACAAAAGTTCACTTTAAAAAAATCGATTAAATTATAGAGAAATCCATGGATATAACATCAACGACTCATTTAACAAATGCAATTCATTTCTTCTTTGGATTCAGTCTTTCATCAAAGAACTTTTCTGATACTTTGGGGAGAGCCCGACCGACATTTAGTCAAATCACTTTGGAGGTCATTGCACGAGAGAATAGGTTCGGAAACGTTGGCGGAGCGTTTGCTATATACTCGTTGCATTCCTCGGAACCCTTCTCTAATCCAGATATAGTGTGTCAAAATGAAAAATTAAAATTTTGAAAAATATTTAGTTGATTTCAATTCATAAGAGATACACTTGAGTGTATCTCTTATATGTGACCTGTATTCCTTTCTAATACCTTATTTTTGGCATATCATGATCTTAGGATATTGTCCAACACTCATATACGAGCAGTATCATTTTAACGTACTTCCCTAAATTCACGAGAGAAAAATGGAAGCGATGAAAATGCGTAGATTAATACTTGTGAACCAAAACAAGAAATAAATAACATTTCCCACATTCTGATATA
Organism: Hetaerina americana; assembly: GCF_022747635.1. Lineage (NCBI taxonomy): Eukaryota > Metazoa > Arthropoda > Insecta > Odonata > Calopterygidae > Hetaerina > Hetaerina americana. The sequence continues at coordinate 2,807,438 of NW_027286985.1, read as the reverse complement.
GTGTCAAAAATAATAAAGCGGAATTATATATTTCAAACTGCTTAACAAACAAATAAACAGAGTTTACATAGTTATGACGGAAGGATCAATAAAAAATGATCTTGAAAATAAATCTAAATTTTTGAAAATTTCGAACAATATGATCTGGCTAAAAATTTTTAGGAACTTATCAGTGCTATCTTTACCTTTTGGACACTATGCGCTGTATAAACAATATCATATATAAATCTGAATTCTAAAAATTGACAGTGACATGATTTAAAAGATGGCGCAAAATATTGCTATACGGATTATCGCCCTGCAGCAAATCGTGTATGCTACCTGCAGGAAATAGTTATTTTACCGTTGGAGTGAATAAAGGACGTAAAGATGCAATAAACCTCTACCCCATAACCTCCGTCTCTATCCTTGCTGTGCTCTTATTTCATTAACCAACGAAAAGCAAAACTTAATTTCCGATTACCGATTTTCGTGAGCACATTAATTGTACCTTAATTTACAAACGGCCAATAAATCAACAAGAATGTTTCTTTCTGCTATTCCTATGATTTATAGAATGAAATGATACCACGATTTACCACCTGCTAAGTAATTTTGTAATACATACATAATTGGGATGAATAATGAAATTTCCCCATTTATATTTCCTCCAGTATTTATGAAACGCCTCCCTATTCTTCCTTTTACATCCTATTCTTTGTCTACATCCTGAACGCTTCCCCTCCAGTTGATTCTACGACTCTTTTGTTGGAGTGTACATATATATTACAACCTACAATGATTTGCTTTAATTTTTAGTTGGTAAAGTACAGGGGATTTAAGTCGTGTGCTAATCCATATATTTTCAATAATTACTCTAATATGAAATTCAAATTAGGACAAATATTTTGTATAATAATGTCAATATGCATTATTATGTCTGTAATTTTTAAAATCTTTGGGAAAATTCACTCTGCATTTCAACTAAATTAAAAACTAATTTGAAGTAAAAGTCGATGGAAAACGTATTTTCTACAAATGTTTATCCGGAGCAATTTACTCCTAGAGCCATTCGGTGGTAGGATAATGGTGTCATTTTATAAAAATCCATTCGAATCGGAATGGTTCCTAAATGAATATTGGGAGAAATAAGTCATTCAAGAGTTCAAGAAAAAGTATCGAAATAAAATTTCCAACATAATGTTTTTCAGAATGTTAAAAGTCAAAGGGACAAAATTATCAAAATAATATTCCTAATGGTCGTTTGATTCAGCTCGAAATGATATCAGTTCTTACGCTAAATATCTCAATTACATACTCTCGCAGAAATACATTGTTTCTAAGTTCTCTTTCGCATAGATTCCAAACTTTTGAACGCATATTTGTGCATAATTACGATTATTTTACACATTCCATGCATGCGGAATGTAACCTAACATATGAAAAACTAGGCAAAATCCCAAAACAAGGTTACATACATTTTTAATATATCGCAGATAGGATGCACGCTGATGTAATTTAAATTATCCTTAGAATGTACAATGGCTTATTTAAGTTCATTTAATCTTTCTTTTTGTATTGATTAGCAAAGATATCGACTGTGTGTCTTTTCCAGTTTAATTACCACATTAAATGTAGCTCCATCCCATACCATCCATACCATAACCCATTACCCATGTGTCGACTTTTCCCATTAAAAGGACATATGTATCTGAAAAAGAGCGAAGAGATTAAAACAGCTTGAAACGATCAAATATAGTTTAACGTGCTTTCGTTTGGCGAAGTCTCGAGTAAACGTGGCACTGAGTATTCTTTCCTAGACAGTTCTATAAAAGATTTACTCTGCTACATTTACCTCCCAAAAAGTGTTTGCAAATCGCGAATTATTACACATTTGGGCTACAAGGTGATCAATCCTTAACGAGCCCAACAAATACATACGACTTTCACGTTGCACCAGACAAAACATACCATTTATATTTTAATGTATGTCTGGAGGAAGGAAATATACGGCATTGAGGAGGGAATAATGGTAGTATCAGATGTCAGGTTATGTTCTGTTGGGAGAGATGACGGGACTTATCTTGCTACCACTGTGAGAAATGAGTCCATTCAAAACCTACCCTAAACCAATACCAGTGTACCACATAATAAATTTAATATAATTACAAGTCTCTCGGGAAGCAGATGGATTTCAAAAGGAAGAAAATGACAATTAACAGCCTCGAACAAACTCAGTACAGCTGAAATTCAACCAAAAATCAATGAAAACATTTCCCCACACGCTCCCCTTCCCTTCAATGCCCGTCCCGTCCAGTGTTCGCGGGAAGCGAAAGAGGATGAGCTCTTGGGGTTTCACGACTCCACGGTACCACCCTCCCCCTCCCCCGACCCTCCCTCCTCCCCAGCAAACCCGTTGCCAATGAAATGGTTCAGGAAACAGACGAGCGAAAAGAATCATTGAATATTATTCCCACTTTCAGAGGAGAGTGTAGGACGGTGTGCATCGAAATAATTCTCATTCATTACAGCCCACAGGGTACGGTATGCAGACGCCTAAGCGTGTCCGTCTCAAAGCGTAAATAGTCCTCCATAGGGAATCTCATACGGGAAATTTCATACGAGAGGAGTTCGGTAAGGCGCTAATCTACTGACTTTGGAATAACCGAAAGCTGCCCTTGGTTCATTTAACCCACGACACATCAGGAATCCGTTTACTGGAAGTATTCATACATTTATTGCGTCAGTTAACAAAAAATACTTCCTCGATGGTGAAAAAATTACATCAATCGATGAACTAGATTCCTATCTTCCAGAATGCTGTCAATCATGTACTGGAATAGGAATTTCCTTTTGTTGTAGTCCGAAAATTACAAATATAATTCTCTAGTAGGAGCAATGACGGACCATCAACGAATTTTATTTGATTCGATATTAGATTAGATAAAAGTGAGTACACAATTAAAACACGTGTACAAATTTATACATTCACATTTAATTTAATAATTGGAAGTATGCGTCTTGTAATTAATATTTTTGGTTGAACTACGTCTAAACCCTTAATTTATTTCTCTGTTTAACATTACGTCTAGATGTAAATTAATACGTCAGAGTCACCGATGGAAAAAATGAAGGAAAGAGAGGAAGGAAAAGAAGAAGTATTGGAATATTTGATGGGATAAGAAATGGTAGTAGCTACTGGCAAATAAATTAAGATGTTTAGGACCGAGTGCAATTGAGGAAAACCTCTTGAAACCTGTCAAATGACAGTTCCACTGGAAAGAGTTACTTGTGAAGAGTTTATGAATTTAAACGTACATAATTTTTATCCGACAACTGCAAGGAATTTTTAAAAATGGCATTTGATTTCTGGTTTTCCTCCTGTATTTCTTCCCAGACCTTCCTCATTTTCACACCGACTCTATGTCCTTGTTCTTCAACCAACGCATTCTCTTTTTTTTTCTTTTGCAACTTCAGTAAATCTTGCATCAGTTACCTGAATTTCTCCTTATTATTGCCGTCTGATACTTTTGTCCTTCCGATCCTTTTCATGAATGTGTTAAAAATAATAATTTAAAAAATTAACTTAATACATACAAACAAAATGAAATGATAAACAGACCAAAATTTTAAACATAATATATTTGTAATCATTTACCTGAAATGAGATCCTATGTTATTTTTAATTTTTCTTTCCAGAAGAGATTCATTAGTATCACCTACAGCATACAACCTTTATAAAAAAACAGCATGAAAAACTAAATGCTTTATATTGAACAATTTCCTATGAGGGAGGATGTTAAAAAATGAGATGTATATGAGGCTAGAACAACAGGGAAATATTTATATCCACCTAGAGATTGATTAATAGACGCGATTCTCAGGCCCTATTATCTCATCCATTCAATTCCTGATATTTTCCAATGTATATTAAAGTCCCAAAGAAACCTATAGGCAAATATTTTTATCTTTCAACAATATCTTACGGTTATTAAATTAAACAAAATTGGCTGAACAGTATTAAATGTAATTAAAATGATTGCCCAAAGAGTTCAATCATATAATTGTGGAATGTAAGGAGGGAATAGTAATTACATTATCTTAAACTGAAAGCTGAAATATGCGTTAACTAAAGACAGGTAATCGGCAACACTCGTAGTTTCGCATCAGGGATCCAATGGTGCGGAGGCAGTAGAGTGGTGAACAGGGTTGTGCGTAGTAGCGGTGAAAACGGGTGCTTGACTTACATTCCAACGATGGTTGACTTTCATTTAGTGTTCCCAGGTTCAATTCAATAAAATTTCGGAAAAATTCCAATAGGCGCAAAATTTTCCTCAAATTTAGCGTTAAATGGTGAAACGTCTTCTCTCCTTTTCTAATTATTTTCTGAATCCTCCCGAGATACTTCGTTCGCTTCAATAATTCTTTGAAATTCGCATACCTCCATAATTACCCACTTCTTTAAATCAGAGCAAACGATTAGTTGAGTCTGGAGTGAGGGTGAGTTCGTAGTGTAACCCTCTAGGTTTCTTATGCGTTAGTTTATTTTGTCAGACGACAGTTTTCCAGAAATTTGGGTTGGCTTTATTGGGTCAGACCTATCAACACAGACTCCTTCTTTTAAGCAAAGTAACTTTTTTAATACAATCAATTGAAATGAAATTAAGTCCCTTCCTCTTAATATCCCACTTGGTCTAACATGTGAATGTGATAATTGATTGTTTGAGGCGTTACTCAATGGAATCGATTCCACTGATGATGGCAAACAATAATTTTATAATTCCTTAGACATTTTATTTAGACGAGGGGTTCGACGGTCAACGCCGTCATAGGGGACTGACTCATATGCATCTCTCTACGTTTCCCTGAGAGGAAGAGGGTGGGGCGGTTAAGGGGGTGGGCTGGGAAAGGGAAGTTGGAGACTTCCTTGGGATTGGTCAGTCAGGGTTCACGTAATGGAAGGAAAGGTATAAAGCTGGAGGGGCACTCCCATAAGGAGCACTCTTGTCGAATAGTGAAGGACCTTGGGGTGGGATCAGTTGTACATTGCCATTGAAAACAAGATTGTACATACTTCGGAGATCAAAGGGAGAGGGGTGGGGGAGTAGAGGTGCTTGTCTCGTCCGGTGCACTATTTCTGGAGACAGGGGAGTTGAATGGGAAGTGGGAGGTATAGAACAATTCGTTTACAATTTTCACCCTGGAGTGTACACTGTTTAAAATTTCCAACTGTTATATAATATCTGTCCTTTGGTTTTCAAATGTAAAATTCCATAAACATATTCACTATTGTCGTCATTTTTGTGCTTTTTTTGCCCTTCCCTTCTTCCAAGAAGGTAACATAAGGCATTCAGTCTTGTTTCCAAGAAACCGGGTCGTAGAAACTTGTGGAAAACTTTCTAAAGATTTCAGCTATCGAGAAACGCTGCTTTTCACGAAATATTTCATCAATATTTAGGTGCAGTTCATTGTTCAACCCAGGCGGTTGGCCACTTCTGTCATCATCACGAACATTCGTGTTCACTCTTTGACAAACGACAACACTGACGCACTCAACTCTTGTCACTCATCACATTTGGTCTGCACAAAGAACTAATTTCTCGATAAAAGTAAACAGCTTTGGAGTTTTTCTCTCAGTAAAAACCTTATCTCTGAACGCACTTCACATTTGGAGGGATATTCTATTGTATTGTTCATTTTGATTCGCTACTGTAAACAAACGACAAGCGGCACGTCCTTCCAATTACTGCAGTTCGAGGCGTGCTGCTGTAGCGTGCGTGTGCGTGAATAAAGCGACCGTTCGCCTCCCTCTTCCGCTACTTCTCACGCTGATCGATAACGAAGGTTACTCCCTGGATAGCTCTCGCATAAGCAAGAGGATTTCTGTAAGATACAGTTCCTGATAATGACGTTGGATATCAAAAACCCAAGTCACGTATGAACATAATTTAATTATAATTCTAAAGTTAAAGTTTTTATTTTTAAAGTTTATTTGATGTTAGAATTAATCCCATGAGAGTGCGGCTTAAAAGAACACAACTGCCCTGGAAATTAGTACACCATCAGATAATTGCACCAGGGAGAGAATCGGCATTATCTTAAAATAATCTTGAAAACTTTCATCCCTGTACTTAAATTATTTCAGATGCTCTTAGAGCATAAGAAATATTCTATTTCTATATTCAACTACCTTCTACTCTCATTCCGCTAAATTAAGAAGATAATTAAATTCTACAGATAGATGAATGAGACAGATTAAAGGATATATTGGTAGGCTAGAAATTGTTGGAATCGATACACCAAAATAATAAAGCAAGTATATTAATAAATTATGAATACCCTTGCTAGAGAAAAAATGTTTCAAGCGTTAAACTATATTAAATGTTCGTAGTTGCTTCCATTACATTAAAACTTGTGCACCATTTTTTGATCAAGTGGAACGTTTAATCTTACGAATACGTACCGGACAAAATTATTCATTACTTAAAATCATTTATTGATTTTATACCTACTCATCTCTTTTCTAATTTCCTTAAACTATAATGCTTCTCGCGCAAAATGTCTCTGGTTGCTGTCTCCTCGTCGCCCATCGAGGACTTTGTTTCAAGAAACTAATATCTAAAATTCATAGTGAAGAGTATTTGGATTGATATTCAACAAATCTTCACTCTGGCCTCTACAAGTTATGTACCTGGACCTTCGTCCTCTTGTCAATTCTGACGATTCGTAATATTTGCTTCGGGATTCCACTCGTGGCCCCCGGAATCATTCCTCCCTCGCTTTTTTCGAAATTATTCTCCAGGAGGTAATTATATCTGTCCTAGAAAAGGTCAAGTAACAAGTCAACTATTAAAAATATGGTCATCAATTTCGATGTTCTTAGTTGTTATAGTGATAACATAGTTGAGAAATATTTTCATTTTATTAGAGAATCATTTATCTTCTCAGGTTCCATTAATCTATTTGATTTTTTTAGGCAGTTACATAATTATATCAGGTGAACACTGCAAATGTTATTTCTACAATTCATGTATGCAAGCCGCCCAATGACTGCCCATATTTTACAACTGCCGCACCCACTTAAAACCGCATTTCGGAGACGACTATTTGTTTTCACACTCTTTCACTTTCTATCTGTTTCCCTGATCCTTTGTAGACATCAGCGAGTCCCACCTCGTCATTCTGCCGAGAGAGGCCTGTGTGTTCCCATCGCAGTTGTACCTTTCGATTCATTGTCCACTCCAACCATTCAGATTCCTTTGTTGCTCTACGGAGAGACCTTCGCCCTAAATTTGGCACTCGGCCGAGAAATAATTCTCATACATACATAATAATTGAGCGAAAACTATCATTTAATTTTCGCTCCTACATTCTCCTTGGAGATATTTTATTTGCCTATTTTTCTAGCCCTTAAAATGACCGAAGATGCGGTAGGTTGTGTCAGTGGGTTGAGAACCCAATTATTTTCGGTGCAACTCCCGGTCTTGGCAAGCAATTTATGCATTTCAATGTTTGGTTTCTGTACGTTCGCCGAGCGCATGTGATGAAAGCAGAGCTTGTGGGTCCGAAGGGCCATGGGACCTCATTGCTGTTGAATGGAGAAAGTGGCATTGTATGCTTTATTTCATTCGACACTTGGCGCAAATTTATTCACCGCCGCTCGACTTCCCCTGAGCGAAGGATGAGCTAAGTGAAAGAGTCGGATCCTCTGATCGAATCGTCGTGGAATCGCGTGCCCTTCCTCAACCCCGTCTTTTCCTTTTCGCTCCACGGCAAACGGAGGCACCCGTCCCCCAAGCGCTGCCGTTGAATCAGACGATCCCATCCATTCAGCCCGGAATGCAATCGCCAACTACGGGCAAAAGGGAGGGTGCTGTAATATAATCCACCAGAAGAGGACGACGGGGTTTTGGATGAATGGATGGAACCATTTCAATAGTCAAAACTGGGGATACGAGAATTCCCTTTCTCCTTTCATCCGCTTTACGCTCTCACCCGCTTATCTCCTTTTGCCTCTCTCTCTCTTTGTTCTTGGTTTTAGAATTTCACACATTACCAAAACCCTATCTTCTATTTGCCTGCGGTCACTGTGAAACGTTTAGAATGAATCTCCTTCCATTGCTTGTCAAGCTTCAAGCTCTGTGTTCGAGATATAACACATGCATGTATGAATTAGAGATAAGTTCCTGGAGGATAGATGGCAAACCAATATTCTACGCAGGGCAATCTTATGGAATCATATAGGGGGAGATAAGTACCTGATGACTTCGGATTGTCTGGGGAGCGAAACATTCGATCAATAATGCTAATAATGCTTCAGCAGTTTTATTCATTACTTTTTTTCTCCAGTTTTATTGATGGAATTTAAAAGTTTTGAAGGTTTTGATTTTGACCTTCAAAAAAAAAGTTTACGTGACAAAAGATATAATTTAAAAATACATTTAAGCACTAGACATCGATTCATATTGGAAGTAGTCTAATTTCTTAGGACTACGTAAATTCACCATTTTTCTCTCGACACATAATTTGTTATTGGAAACCAATACTTTATCTAAAAAAAATATGCTAAATAATTTTCCCATTTTAATAAAATTGTTTTTTTTAAGATTCTTTGGAAATCAGATATTTTTCAGTTTTATGCTATCAATTAGGTATGAATTCAAACATAATGCATCATTAATATGATTTCATAGTAGACGCGATTGCCTTATGCACGTAGGTTACCCCTATATTTCAAGAGCCAGAGTTAATGCCGGGATAATAGTGAAAGATAATGATAGCACCTTTGCTGTAAACTCCCTTGCGACATTTCCAAATGCCCTAATTCTTCATTTTTAAACTAAAGATTTGATTTGCTATAGAATGCGCGAAGTTAAATGAGGCTATTCTCATATCACTCAAGCTCAAACCTTTTCCACAAACGTTTCCATTTACCTGGAAGTTCATTTTTAACTCTTATAATGAGAAACACAAAAATATTTTCCCAAGTATTTTCAGATAAGAACCCACCAAAATGAATGCTTTCCAATTTTGGAAGTCTAACTCGCTCCTCTCCCTTAGCGAGGCCAAGGACGCAAAGATATCCAACCCTCGTGTCCTCGAAAATATTTACCCGAGAAATAGAAATCTTTTCAACACGAAATAGTTTCGTGTTCTGAAGTCTCAGAAATGTAACTAAAACTACAAATGAGCTTGCTGGATGCTGATTGCGGGTTAAACTCTAAAAAACTGATGCTAGTTAAATGTTCAGCTCTGATGAGCCTTTGATGACGATCTGGACTCTGTCATATGAAAGGGCACGACTGAAAGGTAGTGGTCAAGCTGACCATGAGAATGGAAGATGGAAGGAAGGAAAGACCAAGAGAGATGGAAGGAACACGGATATTAACGCACACGTTATTGTGGATTCAACATTTAAGGAAGTACCCTGGCGGACTTGATCTCTTTTCACTGTATCGTGCCCATGAAGGTGAGTACAGTCGGCATCGCATTCAGGAAAAAAGTGTGGGCAGTTCCGACTCGATGATGCGCCTGGCCATTGATTTTGAATAATGACCCTCCACTTCTTAAATGCCCTTCCCAAAAAGACCCGGATGAGCGGTTCCCTATTGCATGTTTTTGTGCCTGTACAGGGTTCGTCCGGAAAATAAGTGTACTGAGCTAAGGAAAAAAAATTTATTACACTTTTACATATCTTAAGCTAATATTCCTCAAAATAGGACCCTTGTGAGTCGATACACTTGTTCCAGCGGCGTTCCCATTCCTGGAACGCTCCCGCGAAGGCATGATCGGGAACCTCTCGAAGACTCGTCGTCGACATCTTCTCTGCCCTCCACGAACATCTTGTGCCACCGAAAGATCATGTTTCTGGACATGGCTGACTCCCCGTAAGCCTGGTTAATCATACCGACAGTTTCGGTAGACGATTTCTTTACCTCTTTGCTTTACCGCAAATTTGATGGAATAACGCTGCTCCAAAAACTTCGGCATCGCGTTCCGTGACGTGGGTCGAGCGTGGAGGTTCGCGTTAACAGAGCTCCTCACTACACCACAGCTCAGAGCCGACTGCCTTTTTCAGCGTCGCTTGCCAACATACCCCCCTCCAATCGCAGCCCGTCAGAGCGGTGCTGGGCGCGCCTGGAGCGGCGGGAAAAAATCAGTAGTCAGTACACTTATTTTCCGGACGAACCCTGTATGTCTATGTGTAGGCTTATCAGACCCTAGTAAGACCAATTTTAGAGTACGCTTCTCTTGTATGGGACCCTCATGAAGAAGGTCATATTAAAAAACTGGAAAAGGTGCAAAGAAAGGCTGCCCGATATGTACTGGGGAAGCATAGGAGGATGGAGAGTGTGTCTGACATGCTAGAAACGCTAGGCTGGGAACCTTTAGAAACTAGAAGGAAAATAAGCAGAATCTGTGGAATGTTCCGAATTCTGAAGGGGGAGAAAGCTTGGGCAGATCTTAGGAAAGAGGCGGGGAATCCAAATTTTATAGGCAGAAATGATCACAAATTTAAGGTAAAATGCCGGGCACAGAGAACAAATAAAAAACAATTTTCTTTTCTAAATAGAACAATTGTTGAGTGGAACACCTTACCTGCAAAAATATTCGAGCCCTTTCCTAACAGAGTGTGTACTTTTAAGAATAGATGTAAGGAATATATGTTATAATTTGATTGATGTGTGGTGTATTGCATTATATGTAATAGCTTAATTTTCTTTTTAATTTATCTTTTTTTTCTTGCTGATTAATGGTTGTAAATGGGATGGGGATTCACTTGTTTTGTTAAAGAGATTTGTGTTTTGAAGTCTTGGTTTTATCTATTATCTTTTGCAATTATTTGGGACTTGTGTGCCACCTGACAATGTCTATCAGCACATGTGTATTTTTAATAATAATAATTATTATTATTATGCATTAAACTTGGAGTTAAGATTTAGAATTTAGAATTGATGTATCAGTAGGTAATCACACTCAGCCCAATTTTGCGCACGTAATTCTTCCTGAAAGGACTGGTGGACATAATGCGCCAAATTTCATGCTGTCTGTCTGAGTCTATTCAATTTTTCGAATGCTTTAATTTGATCGCACAATATTTTCAAAGTTTTATTTTTTCTCTTTAAGAAACACATCGCAGGAAAGGGTTCAATTTTCAAACGCCATACAGTCATGCGGATTTGGATGTTGGCTTTTCCTTTTTGTTCACAGGAACAAGTTGTTTATGAGCAGTGTGAACCCACACATTGAAATTTCAGCACGTGCATTTCCAATTCATTGCTTCGGAAGCTTATTTAAGCGACGGTGGACCCTTTACGTTTTAAGCCAAGGGCTAAGTGCATCATGTAGTCAGGTCTGCTAAACCTTCTTCTGAATACGATGCTAACTTTGCGTAATTTTATTTATATGTTGATATGAAAACAGATTGCATGAACAAGGGTATTTATTTATAATAGGACTCAATTATAACGCGTATGTTAATATCCGTGTTAATTCCATTATTTTTATTTGCTCATGGCCGGCATGAACTCTGGCCAGCTTGCACTGTCTAATACTTAGCCATGCCCGTTCATGTTACAGTGTCCAAATCTTCCTCAAGGAGCCGTAAGAGGTCTCGAGGTGTGCTATTTGAATGTTTGTGATTCATTTTCAATACTTTATTTTTCTTGTAACAAATAAAGAATTTACTGGGTAAAATTTGCACTTATTTTTAGCTAAGTTTTCCGTCAGCATGTGGTTAAATTTACACAGTTTTTGGAGTTTTTTTGGAAAAGAGATTTTTCCCTTTTCCCTCTCTCCCCTACCCTTCCTAATCCCATACCCAGCCCACCTGGTGGACCGTAAGTATTACGTAGATGTAGAAGAGCTGAATATAAGGATAGTATTACTTTATAACATTTAATATCATCTAAACAGAATTGCTGTGATAGCCAGTGCAATGGATTAACTACTATTTTGAACAAAATGACGGGAATTTTTAAGCGTTTATTAGTGTTCCCCAGGAGTTTTTCTTTTTAATTTAAAGCGTATTTTAATGCAATTGTTTGTCAAAGCTCTAAAAATTGTGGGAAATACTTAAACAGAGTCAAATTTCGGTTAATAATGGCACACGGTCTAAAAAATCAGAAAACCTATATTGACTTATGGACAACTTGCTGCAGTAAAAGAACGGACCGACAAAAATCGAGGAGTGTCAAAAGGCTTTCTCCATAGGTTACAAGTGACAAAGTTGTAGATCACTAAGAAAGGCAGGGAAGTAACACGCAATTCAACTGCCAAGTCTTAAAGACATTGCGGAAATCACTTTAAAGGCAGATGCAGAGAGGTTTAGAAGGTAAGAGGAGGTCCTTTTTGCTCATAATTTCAAAGCCCAGTAGTTCTCCACTGTTTTTCAATCAAGGCGATTTCTTGACAGGCATTATGGGACAGTTAAAAGAATTATTTCAGAGCCAAACTTCAATTAGGATATCTGGGCGTGGATACTCAATAATGTGTCGGAAAAATGTACTGAAACGCAGGTAAGAATTGAAACCTAGAATATTGGAATACTCTGGGAGACAAATACGTCAAATTGCATAGGTGGCAAGGTGTTTCGGGGACGGAGGAAAGGAACGGGGGTAAATTGAATTTAGCCAAGATTTTTAACAGACTCAAATTGGATACAGAAATTGAAATGCGACAGTAGAAAAATCTCAAGTACTTCGGAATAAGAGTTTACAGTTCTAGAGAAAGACTCAAGTAACTACTCACTTCCAGAGGCCCGTATTACTACCTTCCAGAAAGCCTCTATCTGTAGCATAAATTCTATTTTATATAAATCTAAGGTGTAAGCCATTTATAATAATATAATATGAATATAACTGAAGATAACTTATTTTCTATGGTTATAAATGGACAAGCGATAAAGCTCAAGAAAGAAGCATCTACTCATAACCTCTGAGGGCAACGATAATTGTAAAAAATAATGAAACTGGTCCATCATGATTCTGTATCTTTTACAGAAATTCAAAGCGATAATTTCCATATTTTATTAGCAAGCTTATTCGTTTCTACTTTAATGATTTTGATAAACACACAATCTACTGCAAATGGCAATCGAAAAGACCAGTCCTTCGCATGGTCTGGTATTCTGGTATTCCTGAATTTATCTGCAAATAGCAATTTTCTTTACACTCTCTCTCAAAGCATCTGTATCTTGGAGATTGCTGAATACCAGCTGATGCATTGAATGAGAGTTCTCTGGTGCTACATTAAATTGATTCTGAAACCAGCGAATATTGTAATTATTGCTATAACTTATTTTGAATTCTACTTGTATGTAGAAGTTTAAGGACGAGGGTGAATCTAGTCAAATGAAATCCTAGAAAGTACACCTGAGTTTAAAAATGGTCTCCCACTGTCCTGTTAGATGGAAATACTGATAGCCACGGTTTGATGAGTGCCCTGCAGTTAGCAGCTTAATGTCAGAAAGCAACAATATGTTGCAACAATGGTGTAAACATGACAGTTGCATTTTCATCATGCGCCATAGAGGAACAGCATGCTCTCATTTGTTTGTTAACTAGTTAATTGTAGAAATTGAAAAATGAAATTCATCAAAAAATGAAAGTCTCACTTCTTTCACTCCAGCAAGTTTATATGTGAACTAGAAATTTCCTAAGCAGCATTAATTCTCTAAGAGACTCCCATTGACCAGGACAGGAACACCAAGCATTGACACCACCTTTTTAGAATCATCGTGACATTTTAAAGAGCTGGAATATTTCTAATGCACAGCATAGGGGGCCCATATGAAAATAATATGACAGAGAATCTTTTGTGTTAAAGAAATCACGGGACTAAAAATATGTTTGTCTTTACGCCATGAGAAATGCGATAAATTGCTTTTATTGCACTACATAGCCAAAGTTTTTAACCTCCCCGCAAATTTACCCCACAAAATCTTACATCTCTCATGAATTCAAGTTTATCGACTTGATTAGGACACTGCTTTAAAAAATGAAGAGTAAACAGTTTTGAATAAAGCAGTTGTAATTAAAATCTTCCTTTTTCGATGAGAAAACTATTTATTTCATATGCTAAAGAGCAAAACAACCTTTGGAAATTTTTCCTTAGTTAATCCGCCCAACGGGGATGTAGTAGTGCATGGGCCCGGGTTCGATTCCCGGGCGCGTCTCTCGGAACACCATCAACCTCACGCGATCTGTGTGATTTCACGTGATGCTGTGTGATTTCACGCGACCTGTGGGTACCAGAATATCCTGGAAAACCATAGTCGTTACAGGGAAAGGAGCTGGCACCCCTACCCTGATGGGTGAATTTCACACGCCGTCGGGTTTTAGCGTTTGGTGAACCTGTCAAACTGACCTTTGGGTTCATTGCTTTGTGCATGGCTTTGAAAACGCCCAGATTTCACATGTCTCAAACATGGTGTGTATGATTCAGGAAAAAAAATTAGAATTTCCCTCAAGTTATTACTTATAGTCTGATGATATGAAATTAAAATAAAAGCATTCACTCTTTCTCACAAATGACAAAGAGCAGATAGTAACAATTTTCCAATAGATAAAATAGAAATTTTCCACTAGATATCTAGAGGAAAATTGTTACTCTCTCCTTTTATTAAGCTTGAATTCCACGACATCACGCCTGAAACTGCTCAATTTCTTGCAGATGAACCTGGAATACAATTTTCACTGGCATTGAATGCAGATTCCACTTTGCATTCGATTTTCATACGAGTAAAAGCTGGGAATACAATCGATTTTATTTGACATTAGAATCAAATCAAACTTGCTTTAATTATCTCTGATAGAGGTCTAAAGAAAGAAACTTACTTGATAGGGTCGCCCATATGTTGATGGGTAGAAACCAGATGAAAGATTACCCGTTCAGCGACTGTTCCTCACACAAGTAACTGTAATCTGATGCTAGCTGGGCTGCCATAAGAATGATGGTGTCTTGTGAAAAGAATTTTTGAGGAAAGCAACAAGAAACCACCTCAAACACTATACCACGAACCGATAAGGAGAGGATTATTAGAATGAGTCCTGGCAACTGCGGAACTCAGCCCACTGGGTCATGTCTTGCAGCCGGAAGCGGGTGAGGTAAGGCCTCTACGGGCGACGAGTTAAATGATAAACTGGAGAGGGAAAGTAAAAGGCAGAAAGAAACGTGGTGGATAATGCAGTGCGATGATATGCACCGTATAAAAGATTGGGTGAAATAGGCACTGAATTGAAAGATGGAAGATCTACCAGGAAGTTCGAAGGGATAACCCAAAAGTGACGTAGAAAGCGCTTTAAAAGAATTGAAATAAAATGAGACTGGGGTATATAAATGAGAGGTAGACAACACATCCCACGTGACTTCTTCAAGGTTTAATCAAATGTGGGAGGAAGAGTATTTAAGGACTGATTCATGACATTAATGAGGGAGTAATTTAGCCGGATTATTTATATTTTGTCAGATCAATGCCAAATTCCTTAAAAGTGAAGACTGTGACTGAGGGGAGAATGCTAGGCAAGCGAGGAAGTGGCAGGAATAGTATAAGGATGTTGGACCGAATTAAGGGAGGAAGAAAGTGTGCGGAATTGAAGAGGGGCTTATTGTTCTTCGGGTTTTCTGGTTGTGTTTTGTTCGGAGAGGCAAACATTTGCGTTATTTTACGGTTGTATAGTCTGGGTCCATCGTAAACCGATTTTGGCCTAAAATATCAGTAACTTGATTAAAATGCGGGTTTCAGGGTTTAAGAAGGAAATCCTCATGTAAAAAATAACTAGGCAAGTGAAATGAAAGAGACCACCTGAAGATTTACCTATATGTGACCATGCATAGGTGATTATATGTAGTTTTTCGGTTCATTGAAGAAAATACATGCGTTAACGAGATTGAAGGAAAATGTAAACACTGAAAACAGACCAGATTTTGGTGAAAAATAGTCTTCAATATTTTTGGTCAAATTTTTCAGTCTGGAAACATTATTCGGCGTCATATAGCGTGTAAAACATTAACTAATACAATCTGTTGACTTATCTATAAAGCATCAATAGCGGTAATTGGAGAGCCACGATTTTGAGGTTGTATTTCGAAAAAATCTAGTGACCAAATGGGCTATCTACTGGAGAAGCAATTATAAATATTACGACAACAACGTGCCTTTCCTCCGAAGATATTAATATCATATTAAGAGAAATTTCAAAGCCATTTTAAAGTCATAACACTGAGAAAGCTTTCCTGAAGCCATTTAAAATATGTAAAAGTGTCTTGATTGTTTGAAAAACAAGCCCGTAAGCTGAGAATCTTTTCATTATATCTTCAACGGGTCAAATATCCCGATGGTATTGTTGCCTGAACCTCAAAGTATAAGGGACGCTGGGTATTGAGGATACGTGGTTTCGCAGAGGAGGAATGAAGATCAATTGGACAGATATAATTAGCTTTAAAAAATTGTGTGAAAAAAAAGAGATTGATTAAACTTATAGATGGATTAAAAGTACGTGATTCTACAAATGATGGTTTAAGGAGTGGAATTTTACAGTGAGAAATGACTTAGGGGGTTCATTAATGTACGAAGGGGGTTCATTAATATAAAAGAATTCAGTATTTCCCTTCTTAGTTATGGTAGTGTTTCTGAAAAAGACGGATACTATGCCCTCAGGATTAATTACGAAACAAATCCGCTAAAAATATATTGGAAACAAGGAAAACATTAAATAGAAACCTTAAACATGTGAATTGTATGGCCATATTATCTGCAAAACAAATATTCCACAATGCGATGTAGTAGATATGAAAATGTTACAATGTTTTGGTGAACGACCAAGCGGAGTACATTTACGGGCCTTTTATACACCAGAAACAACGGAAACCAATGTGAAGGTTATTAACATTAATGAAATAAACTGTATGATATTATATCCTTACGCTGAGTTTTAACGAATTCCATAAGAAGCTCCACATAAACTTTCTCAAGCAATTTCCTGCAGGTGTTATCTTTGCAATTATGCCCATACTGATTCTCTTATACAGTCAGATGCACGCATGGCTTTCGAGCATGACGTCGATCCCGCCAGCTAACACCTACACCCAGCAATGCTTTCATTATCTTATTCCACTTAGTCGGACGCCTTCTCGAAATCACCGGGCTAGAAAAAGGCTTCCCGATTATGAGGGCTACTCTGTAACAGATAACACCTGAGGTATAATGACGGAGGACGTAATTTCGGAGCAACATCACGCCCTCTTGATTCTGTAACTCGAGATAACACCCAAAGGCCTTATTTGTGGTGCCGTATAAACCCAAATATAAGACCAGATTCTGACCCGGGTTATCCGTAACCATTTCCTTATTTTAAACAATTCCGAGAAATGTGTTAATATTTTTGTTTAAAGACAGTGCCGACAAACATTTTAATAATATGCCATTGATAGTGTCTTCCTGTTAATAAATGTATTTACTTCAAGGTTTCCGCGATAAAGAGAAATATTTATCCTGGGAAATACATGCATGGGGATTACGGGGTTCATCAGAATTTTACTCGTATCTAACATCAAAGGAAAATATTGATGTGCTATAGATATCTTATAAAATGCTAGTATTTTACGTCCATGAAACCGACCTTAATATTTTCTGGGTTTTATCAATGCCGCAAGTTTATTTTCATGGAGTACGATGTAAATTGATTCTTATTTTTGTATAATAAATTGATAAAAAAATTTTATAACAACTTAATATTGTTAGAATCGTAATAGTGACGGTAACTTGAATATAAATACTATACCTACTAATGTATCCAGCCTTTCAATGTACGAGGTAGTTCCGAAAAGTATTCGACGTGCGTTTTTTATTATTTTTTTATTATGAGGGTGTTGTGCACTACGAATTTGCTTCGCAATAGGTCAGACGATCAACAAAGAATATTACGTTAAAGTTCTTAAAAGATTGCGCGATGTCGTGATAAGAAAACGACCGCGTCTATGATCAAGCGGTGACTGGCTTCTTCATCACGATAACGCGCAAGCACATTCATCGAACCTTGTGCACCAATTTTTGGCGAAATACATGATTTTGCCTCCGTAAAGTCTCGACATAGCTCCCTGTGACTATTGGATGTTCCCAAAATGGCGCTGCTCTAAGGATAGCGGTTCGACGATATCGAGACGATTTCGAGTAATGCGACGCCCGAGATGAAGGTCACTCCAAAATCTTTGTTCGAGGACTCCTTTGAGATGTGGAAGCACCGCTGGGAGCGTGTGGTTCAATCAAATGGGGATTACTTCGAAGTATTCCACGGCCCGGATGACGAAGATAAGCACCAATGCGGAGATACAGGGTTAGTCCGGAAAATAAGTGTACTGAGCTCAGGAAAAAAAAATTATTACACTTTTACATATCTTAAGCTAATATTCCTCAAAATAGGACCCTTGTGAGTCGATACACTTGTTCCAGCGGCGTTCCCATTCCTGGAACGCTCCCGCGAAGGCATCATCGGGAACCTCTCGAAGACTCGTCGTCGACCTCTTCTCTGCCCTCCACGAACATATTGTGCCACCGAAAGATCATGTTTCTGGACATGGCTGACTCCCCGTAAGCCTGGTTAATCATACCGACAGTTTCGGTAGACGATTTCCCAAGCTTTACCGCAAATTTGATGGAATAACGCTGCTTCGGCATCGCGTTCCGTGACGTGGGTCGAAGCGTGGAGGTTCGCGTTAACAGAGCTCCTCACTACACCACAGCTCAGAGCCGACTGCCTTTTTCAGCGTCGCTTGCCAACATACCCCCCTCCAATCGCAGCCCGTCAGAGCGGTGCTGGGCGCGCCTGGAGCGGCGGGAAAAAATCCGTAGTCAGTACACTTATTTTCCGGACGAACCCTGTATGAACGCAGGTCAGATAGATTTCGGGCACACCTCGTAAATTGTTGTTCAAACAACAGCATAAAATGGCATCTGATCGTGGAAAAGGAGGGCATGAAGAAGATATGAAAAGAAATCATTGAAATAATCAATCAATGGTCCAAATCACTTGAAGATGATTTAATTAATGAAGATATCGCGGGGAGAGAGGAGGATTCGGGACCGGAGATACTGAGAAGCGAATTTGACAGAGCCATGAAAGACCTTAAGAACAACAAGTTGACAAAATAAACTGAGATATACTCAAGGAGGGTTAGTTTAAAATGAAGGGATAAGGCTCATTGAAATGGTCAATTATATGCGTAGCTAAGAAAGTAAAAACCGCCAGAGAGCTTTGAGAAGAGTGTTACGATTACAGTTACGAAGAAACCAAGAACGGATAAATGCACAAAAAGGGCATAAAACATTGCGCCGAATGTCGCATGCATCGAAAATACTTAATTGTACAATTATTCAAAGAGTAGAACTAGAGGTAGAAAAAAATCTTCTTGGAAGATCATTCGAATTCTGGTAATAACCGTTAGTGGCCGAAAAAATGATTGAAGTATACAAGGAATAACTGATATATTTTTAGACTTGAAGTAGGACTCCAACGTCGTAAAATGGAACGAGAAGTTCAAGATACTAAAAAGGCTTGGATTGGGCTTCCGAGACTGATGCATAATCAATCTCCTCCACAAGAATCGGGTAACAACAATGAAAATTAAAATAGAATTGAAATAAACCAAGGATTTAAAACAAGGGTTCAGCTACTCGCCAGTAATCTTCTGCGTGTATCTAGAAGAGCGAATACAAGAACCTCAACAATTGATCATCAGAGTCTAGGCGGATGAAGAAGAAGGTGACATGCTCCGGTTTGCATATGACACCACAGTTGCGACAGAAAAGTGAGAGGCCGGCAAGCAGCTATGAATGCAATGGGCCAAGTGCTTCGGAAATAAAATGTGAGCGTCGAAAAGAAGAGAAAAATAAAATACTTACGAGTGACAGAGAGAAGCTGAAGACAGACATCACAATTTGGGGAGTAAAATAGAGCAAAAGGAACCCTTCCCCTATGGGGGGGGGGGACCAGTATAAATAATAATAAAAGCTCAATCGACATCAAGTGAAGAATAGGTGAAACTAAGAAAGCGTTCAAACCTAACAGGGTCAGGCTTCACTTCGTGGAAGTTTTATATATCCATCGAATGAAAGAGACAACGTACTTTTGCAGAGATTTTATTTGATTTGGTACAACGCGCTTTACCGTGATACAAAATCATCAGATATAAATCAGTAATAAGACACAAATGGTGTGTGTATATATACATATATATATATATATATATATACATATATATATTTATTTATATATACACATATATATATTCATATATATATATTTATTTATTTAGATATACACACACACATATATATATATATATATATATATATATATATATATATATATATATATATATAGACACAATGTGATGGTTGGGAGTAAGTTGGAGCTCAAACTGAATTGGTTATTTCGTAGGATTCAGTGATCAATAGGAAGAGTCATTGTTGTAATTCTGAGGTATGAGTTGGCGATGTTGGGACGACAAGAAATCAGGGTGGTGGTAATATGTGGGGAAGAGGGTTGTGGTCAACAAGAGGTGATGGGATTTTTAAATCCGATAAACACCACGTAATCCATTCTCCCCTTTCCCTTCCATCACCTTTTCTCTGCAATCGTCTCATTATCCCACAACCCCTCAAATTAATTGAAGAAACCATTTTTGCAAGTCTAGCGGTAGTTTGTTGTTAAAGATACGTTTTGGATTGACTCAATGAACACGGGCACATAATGACAAACCGCACTCAAATGAAACCGTCCTTCCATTCCACATACATTTTATTTTCCTTTATTCTGTCCATTATGCCTATTATTCTACTTCTATCCCGCCTTCGTGTGACTAGCTTTCTCCCCTCTATCAGTCTTCAACAACCCATTACCTTTCAATATGTCCTGCATCCACCTTTCCTGACTCCTTTGGATTTCATTCTAAACGTCTCCGATCCTCTTCATTTCCTCCAACTCCAAGTTTGTTTTCTATTCTTCTCCACACCCAAATCTCAATCATAGTCATCCATTCTCTCCACCTCGTGAAAGCTTCTTACGCTAACGTAATTCTTCTCTTTATTTCCCTACTATTTTCACCATCCTCATCCAAAACACTTCCAAGAAATGTAAACTGTTCAAGATGCTCTAGTGTTTGCTATTCTATTTTAACGTTTTATTTAACCCCCCTCGTTCTCGAAAGCCTTAAAATCTTTGTTTGTTTACATTGATTCAAGGAAGCATAAAAAAAAGTAAACTACCCTAGCTCTCATATATATAAAACAATTGATTATTTTGATTTAGTATATTTAAGTTTGTATTTATGTATTTTATATAGATTAGTTAAAATATATTGGGGAAAACCAGGTTGTTTCTCATAATTTTCCGGAAACAATTTCAGTAGAAATGCATTAATGCTACACCACCTGAAGTCATCCTGTATATTATTTTCCCTAATGGTCACCAATTCCTCTTTAAGATTTATATCAATTCTTAGTACTTAGCTTCAAATAAGGTCAACCATCCTATTTTAGTAAAGTTAGTCACCAAATATTTAGTACACGGCATTTAATGGATACAAGCATTTTCAATGGAAATTAATTTTTAGCGATGTACTTGTATGCTTTCATTTCATCATATGCGTTCTATGTTCATCTCCACTAATTCATTTCTCAAATTAAGGGATAAAAGGTAATAATGAACTGTATCGGAAAATTGACCTGTTCCTGTGACATCATCCGCAATTAGCTAAAATAATGCATAATCAAGCGCGTTTGTGGACGTTTCTCATGGCGCATGTTGTTCTTCTATGGCGAGAAAACATTGTCAAAGGCCTCCTATGTATGAAATGCTGACAGCAAAATGTATCTCAATTAATTATGCTTGAGTAAGGATAGCCAATCGACCAGCCACGAAAATTCCTGAATTGCACTGACATTTGCAAATGAACACTTCCCTGCAATTGAAAAACCCTCGTCTGTGTAGTATTCTAAATGAAAATTCATGAATTTCGTGAAGGAATATCTTCACTTATTAATCAATATTATTTGATCTAAAACAAACGGTGTAATGCAAAGCCCTTTCATATCTGGTTGAGTAACAGAGAGAGTATTTATGTTCAGTTCCATTCCAGAACTTAAAACTCCCAATTCCTCATTTCCTTCTTCTAAGTTGTAATATTCAGTGGCGGGGAAAATGCAGTGAGTGCTTTCTGGTGGGTTTCCCTTTTATTCGCAAATGAGAACTGAACTGGAGCTGAAAGGGACCGCACTCTGTCAGGCCAAAGAGATGAAACGGAAACAGAAATAGAAAAAAATACCGTTCAAAGGCCACTTGAAGGGGAAATCTCCGCAATTCGAGGCAGTAATAATGAAACAAATAAATTAAAAACATAATATGATCATTGCGCTTAATTTTCTGTTGCTTTTGTCAGTACGTCCTAACTTTCAAATCATAAATTCTTGGTATACCCTCCTGTATCCATATATTAACGTAGGATTCCATTTGCACGACATTCCGTGTTTGGCGTGAAAAAATAACGTTAAAAAAAGATGCTTGGTAATACTGACTCATTTATGTGCATGAGTCCAATGAGACACTAATATGCTACAAATTTGATATATTTAACTTTATTAGAATTTTAATTTTATGATGGCTTATATTATGTTTTCAAGTCGAATCAAGATGCTATTTACATTAGGCATATTTTATTGATTGCAGCGATGTTGCCACAGTATAATATTCAGCTTTGCATTATATATCACATAATAAAGTTGATCAGATTACAGGTATGCTATGATTATAAAATAACCCTATGCTTTTTTACTTTCGCGATTCCCTTTGGGAGCATTGAGTGAGCAACAAAAGGCTTGATTGAACCGAAGTTGAACTCAAGAGCTGCGAAACAAATTATATGCTGATAATTATCTCCATAATATGAGAATCATTAAAAAATCAAAACATTGCAAAACTTTTTATTCACTAAAAAGCTTGATGGCTTATTACTAACTTTATAATTGACTATTGGGGTAGTCTCATTGTTAAATTGTGCATTAAATAAATAAATAAGATATAATATGAGATATAAAAGCAGAATAGCACTAATGGCAGTTAAACTCGTTACAGAAGTCTCAGTGTTTCAATTAACAAATACTTAAAGATGCGAGTATATTTCTCGTTCTCGGTCATATTTCCAAAATGAGGAATTCAAAGTCTTCACGAATGCGAATGTGCCACAGAAAAGGAAACTATAAAAACACAGATACACATTTTCCGAAAAATAATTATCAAAAAAATTCTTTGCACAGCACACTCACACAACTCGAAAATAATCGCGAATGGGGTGACTGATTTAAGCAGAAACAAGAGGTGAGAAAGATATTTATACATAATGATACGAATCGTTGAAAAGAGGCTGAGAAAACTGGTCGAAGGCGGAGATTTTTATGAAGAGGGAAAATTAAAGGGAGAGTATTCGATGGGAAAAACTTGGGAAACGTGGTCGGAAGATATTGAGATGCGTAAAATTATGGATTTGCAAAGAATTGAAGGGATGAGAGCTCAGAAGGGCACTCTGTGCAGAGATGCGAGGAAACTAATTTTTATGGATTGATAACCGCCGGAAAAAAAATGACGATGACCATGAGTGCGGCGTAGCTGGTCGCCGGGGAGAGGGTGAGGGAAGAAGCACAGGAGGAAGGAATGAGGAAAAGCGCTTTAAGAGCCTTTACTCCCTCTTCGCTGGGGTGTCGAACGGGAGCGGCGGAAGCGGGAGAAGGGGGGGGGAGAGAGGATCTAACGGGCCGCCGATAGAGCCCCCGGAGGAATTTCGTTAGGGCCTGTTGGGGGATGATGAGGAATGATCGAGGAATGTGCCGCTAAAATAATGAAGGGCCAAGTGCGGTGAGACGTGCGGAATTCCTTTGCACGCGCGGGTCAGAGATGGCAGCGGAGGCCCGAGGGGAGGAGGCGGGCCGCGTCGGGGATGAGGCCACGCGTGGATGAACCAGCGCGGTGATGTTCTTTTAATTATACTCCTCTGCAAGTTTAACCCTAGGATCACGCAGTTTTACAGTTTCATTTACTTCAGGATCCTCAGAGTGGAAGGCCGTGAGATTAAACCAAGTACCTCGAGAAGTTCGCGGCGTTCCAACGTTATTCAACTTGAATTCTTACATTTAATGTGACCGTGTACCGATAAAGCTTCCCCGTTTTAATTACTTTTGGTGCTAAGCTATCTGATGAAGAAGCTTTAATGGTCTAGCCAAGGTTAAAGTCTATTGTTATTGCCATCGTACAAATTGGAATGCCTAACTATATGCAGTCGGAGAGGCAGGATTTTTTCATTTCAGGAATTCCTCCTTAATGGATTCTATCAAACCGATACACTCATGAAGACACGTGAGCACAAAATGTTTATGCAATCATGATCACGGTGTGCATCGTGCATCGGGACTTCATCTTGCTAAATCCTCGCAATTTCTTTTACCCACTGCTCTTATCATGTCCGCTAAGTCTCACATCCGTGAACAAGTAGATTCTATTTGCACTTATTAACTAATCGCTTCCTTATGCCTATACTAGTACTCTGTCGTTAGCAGTTATTTCTTCAGATAGAAAGTCTACTTCACCATTCCTATTTTGCTTACCAGGTCACTCGTGTTTTTTCCATTAGTGTTCATCCTGCTGCTCGGATAGGTTAGGCCATCCACTTTTTCCTCTGTGCTTTTGTATTACTTTTAGATGGATTATCTTCTCCACTACCTCTTCATACCATTGCATTAGGTTTAATCTTCTTTATATTGAGATTACAGTTTTTCATCTCCTTTTCTATTTACTTACTTTATTTCTATTTCATTTACTTTAATTTTTTGGAACCTCGGCAACTGAGATTTTTCTATTTCTCACTTGATCAAGCATGTTTTTTTCTCTGCAATTACAACCATATCGTCCGAAAAGTGGATCATATATACCCTTTGGTTATGCTCTCCCCTCGGCCTTATCAATTGGAAATGCAGCCAATAACTGATTCAGTCACTCGTCCTATCAAACTCATTTATAAAACTTTGCAAGCATTGCAAAGTTAAGTAAAATAACTTAATATAACATTTCGATGAAAAGTATGGCTCTACTTTAGCGGAATATACAAAGGATTTTAAGGTATTCAATTAGGTTAGTGCACTTAAAATTGATTGTATTGTTTTCAAAATCAAAATACCCGTAAATTTAGGTTTATGATGGATTTACAGCTAAACGCTGCCACTTTCTGAATGCCAACTACCACGACAATAAATTAATACCCTACAACCTTGATTGCAATAACTCTTTAACTCTTCATTCCGTTCATCTTGTATCTTTATTTCCTTCATCTGAAAGGCCTATTTAGATTGTACATAATCAAATAGCTAAACCTTTTATAATTCACTTTGTGAAATTTATCACGTAAATCTTTTATATAGGTATCAAAAACGTACTTAAATCTTTTTTATAGGTATAAGCAAAATTATGCTCGTAGTATATTGTAATTTAGAACATTTAAACGTATGGTTAATCGGGTGGATGGTACGCGAGTTCACTAGCATAAAGGTCGCGGGTTCAAGTCCCGCCTTGAACACTGATGATGTATCAACACAGGTGGTCCAGCCCCAGGGGAGACGTATCAAGCCATAGACTGACCGGGACCCCAAGTCTTGATTACTAGAAGTGACCGAAGGGCAAAAAATGTTGAATTAGAATAATTTTGTTTAAAAAGAAAATATTTATTCTAGCAATTCCTCATAGCTATCCTCGATATGATCCTGGTATACGTATTTAGTCAATAACTTCATGCACTACCAGTAATTGTAGTCCACAATTTGTCCTAAAGGTAGTAACTGGTAGAAATGGTTACATAGCTTAAGCCAAGTCGTTTCCATTGATAATAATTATAGAACATAATGATGGTATACTTAGGCGTGTGTGCATAAAGTAATTTACTTGAAGCCCAAGTAGATATGGTAATACAATGCGTCCAATTGCAATAAATTTCCATATTCTGGGCATTTTTTTCGGCACAAAGACCAGAGTTTAGCTATTGCGGAAACACACTTGAATTACACAAAAAATGTTATAGCACGAAAAGGATCTAAATATTGGGGAAAGATGTCCGCCATTTAGGATCTGTTTTTAGGCGAAATATGTCTTCAATTGGAATTATTCCGTTTAAATCCAATTACTGAGTATCATTTAATTCCTTCTAAGTACGGCTTAGACTTGAGAGAAATACGAGAGTGAGTTTGTGTGATTGTGTTTGTGTGCAAGAGAGAGGCGAAGCGAGAGAGAGAGAGAGAGGGGGGGGGTAAGCCAGTTGATGGTGGGAAAGGGAGTCTGAATTCCATGGAATTTTATTTTTATTTCATTTTTTAACGGCATCCCTTTCAGGCCCAACACAGGCGTAGGGCTGCTCCGGGAGGGGGAGTGGGGGTGGAGGGAGGGGAGTAGGGGGCTGTGTGGGTGGGAAGTGGAGAACCAAATCGAATTCACCAATTTCCTATCCGAAATGCTCGAGCGTACGACTCGAGGATAATCGGATCGAGGAAAACGGGAGACCCCACACCCGTACGCATAGTACCTGCACTTTCTCCCCAGCTTTCCACCCCATTGCTCTTTGTCATGGCCCCTTTACCGCTTCCGGTCCACCCTGGCCCGTCCCTTAGCAGCCCTTTTACTCTTAAGCCCATCAATTATATCGCGGGAGCGGGAGGGAGGGAACGCCGGCGGATGAGGTGAGCAATCGCCGGGCCTTTGTTATCCCGCAATCGGAGTGCCACCACACGAATTTTTTTGCGGGGCCCCATCCCTTCTCTGTCTCCCGCACCCACCCGTGCCGTGTTCTCCAGGGGGAAATGCTGGAATATTACATTGTTTTTGTCTCCAGGAATATCTCTTTCATCTGCATTTTGGAGATTTCATTTATGCCTCGTTTTCAGGAAGTAAGGACACGAGAAATCACCGAAAAAGGGACGAAGGGCTCTAGAGTGGAAATAGTCGATATCCTTTGGATCGAGCAAGTGTGTCGAAAGCCCCGATTGAGAGTCCATTTCCGTTCGTAAACCATGAGAAGTAATGTGGCAGAACGATAAAGAGTTGCTGCAGAGACACGTCTATGTATACACTACCGTTCGGCAATAAGCCGCAAAATGAATAAAAGTTTGTCCATTGTGTCGTAATATTGACTAAGTTGAAATGAATTATGTGAAAGAATCAATATGCCATCTCCAAAAATACCTATCTTCGATGCGTGATTAAGTAGATTTATCGATTCAAATGATTAGAAGTCCAAAATGAATCCCGTTGATCGAAATGCCTGGCCAGCAAAAAATGAATATAGTATCAAATGCAGAAGGACTTGGGAGGGTGAGTAAGCCAAGTCAACGCAGGGCACTTGCTATAAAAGAAGGGAAATCTGTTGGCTAATCATGGGAATGCAAGTTACCCGAAGACAATAACCGAAGTAAACACGAGAGGGAAAGACGTCGGCGGAAGGAATTAGAAAGAAATGTAGAGATTTTCAGGTAACAGGAGAGATATCTGAGCACCTACAAACTTATTCCATATGGTGACTATTTGTTTAGTGTAGTTTTGACTCACCATAGCCGAATAAGAGAATTGAAAGGCATTATTTCGTGTTTTTTGTCCATTGAATGCCTAGATTTTCTAATTGGGACAAACCATCCGTGTCATCTGAGTTTTAAACTGATATTGTGTTCATATTCAGATATTTTTTACGCAGTTATACTACAGGGACGCATTCCAAAGAAACTGCGGGAGATGCCGCAACAGTAACTTTTAACGGAGTCATCCGCTAATGTGCATTTCAATGCAACAATTTCAGAGCGTAAAAATCACGCACCCAAAAGTGGTAGGACTGATTTTCTCTGGCGCAAACGGAGCGGTGGACGGGGGTCTGCCTGGCAGTGTAAGGTGGAGGAGGCTCTTAGCAACAGACCGACACCAACCTCAGTCGCCTGCGGACTGTCGTTGAGTGAGGACACCGTTTTCAGTGAAGCAAGTTTTTTGTCCGCGTCGAAAAACAAAATGAATCTGAATTTAGAGCAACGTTATTCCGTGAAGTTTTGTGCGAAACTCGGGAAGATGGCTACTGAGACCCTCGATATGATCAAGCAGGCTTATGAGGACACTGCCTTAAGCCGTTCCACAGTATTTGAGTGGCACAAGTTGTTTAAAGAGGGTAGGGAGATCGTTGAAGACGGCTATCGCTCCGGACGGCCGTCGACGGCAAGAACCGACACGAATATGGACAGAGTGAAGACACTGCTGAACACAGACCGACGCTTAACCGGTGAAGAAATTGCAGACCAGTTGGGTCTGTCTGCAACCAACGTCCAACGCATTATTTCACAGGATTTGGCCATGCAAACTGCTGGGTGCTTCATCATGACAACGCGCCGTGCCATGGCGCGCTCGTCGTCAGACAGCTAGCTCCTGGCCAAATACGGCGTTGCCACGTTGCCGAACCCGCCCTTTTCTCCCGATCTGGCACCACCGGACTTCTTCTTCTTCCCCCTGATGAAAAGACAGCTCAAGGGACGACGTTTTGACTCGATAAAGGCCGTTCAAGAGGCTTCGACGAGGGTCATCAACGGCATCCCCAAAGAAAATTTCTAGCGGGCGTACGGGGAATGGGAGCGACGTTATACTAAGTAGTAGCTCAAGGCGCATACTTTGAAGATTATTAAGTCGATGTAAGTATATCGTCAATAAAATTCTTGTAAAAAAATCAGTCCTACCACTTTTGGGTGCGACCCTGTATGTTTAGTGTTCAACATTTAAGGAAACTTGAGGACCTAAACTGTAAATATAAACTAATAGTTCTTAGCCAGGCAACACTTTTTATTATCGATTGTAAATAGTGTTCGCTTAAGTCAAATGTTTAGAACTTATTTCTCTCGGTGGTTTAAAACAAATGGCAAATACCCTGTAGTTACAGTTTTTCTCAAAAAGAACTGAATCGCGAAAATATTATTTACAAAAGCAGTAACTGGCTGCTTATTTTGAAACAGCATTCACACTATTACATAATTTTACCAATATACTTTCTTACATATTTTATTGTCATAATCTCATTAAAAATGAATGATACATGACAAATCATCCTAAAAATCGTGCTGCCGCGTAAATAGGCAGTATTAGAATTAAACAATACAACTGAAACCTGTGTCGCAATAGTTAGTATATATAGTATGTATGTGTATATATATATATATATATATATATATATATATATATATATATATATATATATATATATATTTCACTTGCCCACGCACCACTTGCGTTTTCATCTTAAGTTACTCCTGCTGACGGGACTCTGCGGGATGTTCTGTCCCCGAATAATAAATGTGGCTGTTATATTCTAGTCACATTTCCCGAATTTATCTTTCCACCTGCAGTCCTATCCCTATTTCATCCTTTCTCGGTTCCGTGGATATGCTTTATGTTCCTTACCTTGTCCGCAATACCACCTCACCGTTGTTTCTACTGAACAGGGAAGCAATTTCATTTTAACGAAATAATTCCACTTTATTAATCTAAGAATAATGACTACTGTGATAACTGTACTGCATTTTGCACTATTTTGATTTTAGCATGTTGTATTTCCCGAACTTAACAAACTTAACTCACTTATTTCTCGAACAAGATTCAACAAGTATATAACCCTCTCATTCAAAGAAACGGCTATACTGATATGCACATAGATACACGCATATTAATTCTCGTTTTATTCCATTGAAATAAACTTTTTCGAACTATTTTTCTTTTATATTCTATGGATAGATTAATAGCGAATTTTGTGATCATTTTATATTTATTCTGTAATTTTATACTTGCATTAAATTGTTGCAGAAGTTGGAAATTATGCCTTCGTTAAAATTAGTACTCTAATCCTTTCCCTATCGTTGCGACAGTAAATTTGCATCAGAGCGAATGAATGAGCTATTCCCCTAAATCAAAGGCAGGGGTCGTTAAATTTGTTTTGTGCATCGATGCACTCTGCTTTTCTCTTGTTTCTTCCACTTCATCTCAACTTGTTTTTCCTTCATGGCACCTGTCTTTTACATGAGCAAATCTCATTGAAGAAAATCATTTGCAGACAAGTACCACAGAGGAAAGCATTGCAGAAGGTGTAACTTGCAGGAAAACTCAGACGTCATCACAACAGTGGCAATAATTTACTGGTTCGAAACCAAGGTTTCCATTAAATTTTGTTAAAAGTGCATATATGTTACCTAACTTTTGTGTCTGACATAACATATATATATATATATATATATATATATATATATATATATATATATATATATATATAATGGGACGGCACAATAGAACACAAATAGAATATTTCTTCAAGTAAGACTCAGAACTGAGTCTTACTTGAAGTAGACCAGAATTGAGTGTTTCCGTATAATCGAGAAATATATATATATATATATATATATATATATATATATATATATATATATATATATATATATATTTTTTTAAAGGTAATCTACCGGTTAAGGTAGGTTTTTGGATGGACAACCCCATCATCCACTTTTCCTGCCTCCATAGGATTTCTCCCAACAACCCCCTCTCTTCGCCCACCATACCAAGTACTTCCTCGTTTGTTTTCTTCTCTGTCCATTTCACCTTCTCCATTCTTCTCCACACCTGCATTTCAAAAGCCTCCAGTCTACGCCTATCCTCCTGCTGCAATGACCACATTTCCGCGCCGTACATAGCTACGCTCCATATCAGAGTTTTAATGAGTCTTTTCTTAACATCCTTACTCAAAGTCCCTGTCATCAACTCCCTCCTCCTTGTGAAAGCCTCTTTGCCTAGCGCAATTCTTCTCCTTACGTCCCTACTACTTTGACCGTGTTGGTCCAAAACACTACCGAGATACGTAAACTGTTCTACCTGCTCTAGTTTTTGCCCTCCTATTTTAATGTTAAGCTTGGCCTTTTTCTTTCTAGAAAATCGCATAACCTTTGTTTTATTAATATTGATTCTCATCCCGTACCTGTCGCACTGAATTTCAAATTCACTAAGCGATGCTTGCAGCCCCTTGGCTGACTGACAAACGAAAGCCTGGTCATCAGCAAACCTAACTGATTTTACGAATTCCCCGTACACTTTCATTCCTACTTCGAGTTCTTCCCATGCCTCTTTGATCATTTCCTCTGCATACAGATTAAAGAGCAACGATGATAATCGGTAACCCTGCCTTACACCCCTTTCCTAACACTGCCCATCCTGACTCCCCGTTTCCCACCCGCACCTGAGCAGTCTGAGATATGTACAGGTTGCGGATAGCCTCCTTTCCCTCCAATCTATTCCTATTTTCTGCAATATACTCATTAGTTTTTCCCAATTCACTCTATCAAACGCTTTTTCGAAATCTACGAAACAGGCAAATACCTCCTGGTTGTGTTCTGTATTCCTCTCGATTAATAATCTTATAAATGCAATGGCATCACGCGTACCTCTCCCCTTCCTAAACCCAAAGTGATCATCCCCTAAGTAATCATTTGCCCTACTCTCTATCCTTTTGTTTATGCTCCTGAGAACAACTTTAGCTGCGTGGGATATCATACTCATTGTTCTGTAGTCCTCACATGACGTGGCCTTTACCTTTTTCGGAATAGGAACTAAAACTGATCTCAAGAAGTCTTTCGGCCAGATTCCTTCTTCATAGATACTACGGATCAGCCCATATAGCCTCTTCCTCCCACATTTTCCTAAGCATTTTAAAAGTTCCACGGGAATGTTATCTACCCCCACGGCCTTATATAGTTTCATCTCCCTTAATGCCCTTTCTATGTCATTGTCTAGTGTGCCTGGACCTAAGGTGTCTTCCTCTACGTCATATTCTTTTTCAATGTCTAACTTTGTTGGTCTGAGTTCTTTACTATACAGTTCTTCTATCTCACCTCGCATAGACCTAAAATATCTATATTTCCCCTTTCCATCTCTTGCTTAACATTCTCCAATTTCCCTGTCCTCATCATTGTCCTAACATTCCACGTTCCTATTCTAACTAATTTGGTCTTCTTCTCCTGCGTCTTCTGTCCTGCTGCTGCTGGTTTTCCCTTGCAAGAGTTTCGGGGGATGACGACCGCGGAAGCCTTGCCTCCCCCGCTGCCGGGCACGACACACGGCCGATTGGGCCGAGCCCCGTGGTTGCCAGGACTCAAAATCTCTGTGTTGTCGATCATTTCAAACTTGAAAATGATTAATGAGGAGGTTTCCCGTTGCCTTCCTCAATAGTGTTTTTAACGAGACACCATCACTTACTGGCCGCCCCACTGGGGTCAGACGCCATTGCAGCCGCCTCACTGAGGAACAGACGCTGCGTGGACTACCTTTCGTCTGGCTCCTAACCTTCGACCTATCTGGCATGGGTGACCCTACCAGGAGCTATTTTTATTACTCCCGCCAGCACAGCTCTAGGGGTCATCGGAAGGCACAAGCCCTTCCACCACGTCAAGGTTGTAGTCCGGGGAGGAATATATATATATATATATATATATATATATATATATATATATATATATATATATATATATACTATATATAATGGAAATTTAGGTACTAATATGGTATTTTTTTAGCGCACATATGCCTATGATAACTAATATAGTTTATACTGTTTTCAATTGCATAAAATAACCAATTGGAAATAGCCGTCACTTCTGCCTTTGTCTAAAAATTGTGGAAACGACCAAAGAAAAAAAAAACAACCTCAGCATGGAACAAAAACTAGCCCCCGAGACGAAACAAATTATATTCTCTTCACCAAATTGTTCCTTATAATAAAATCATATGATTAACCTTTCTTCCTTTCACCTGTCTTCCATTTTTTCCCTTCTCTATTTGTTTTTTCCATTCTTTTGGTCTCTTTCTCTATCTCCTCATGCCTTCCACGGCGGCTTTCGTTGGTTGTCTGGAAGAACAAATCTCTCGACTTTTGACCGAAGCATTCCGAATTCAAAGTCCGGATAATTCCACTGGGCACTCCCGGCTAAATTTAAGCCGTGTGATCTTCCGAGATCCTGATCATCGTGAGAATTTGCACGTGGCATAAGCACCCCAACTTTGAAGGTTTGAAGGAAACAAGAGTAAGAATTATCATGTGGCCTCACTTCAAATATCAAAGTGATCTAAGGATTAAGTAAGTTCCGTAATGTTTATTGACCTTGTATCTTATCGCATTCATTTTTCCATCTCATTCCTTCCTTGCGGTTTCCAATTAATACTCCTCCTGTATTCCCTCTTCGCCTCGGGAGCGAAACCCCAACCCTCCGTCGCCTGGTTCAAACATCCTTGAAGCCATTCGGTAACATCCGCCACACTCGTTATCAACGCCTCGCTTGCATTACGTCTGTCACTGAAAATATCTAATGAAAATCAGAAATTCCCTTTCTAGAGGAAGTTCATGTGGAACAGAAGTTTGACAGATTAATTGGCACATTTATAAAATGCAAAATCTTTGGCTTGCATTAAAATACGTGAGCGAGTCAAATGGCATCCATAGAACAGTGCTACAATACGAAAACGTGCCAATGCCAATTTACGATTCCCGCAGTAATGGCGACGGTTTGATGAGTGACCTGAAGCTGGCAGCGCGATGCCAGAACGCAATAATAGGACGCAGCAATGGTGTACACATGGCCGATCGGCCATGAGTTCTGGCAACTACGGACTTAAGTTTGTGATTCACATTTGAAAGACACTTTTTCGTACGTGGTCGCCATTCAAATTGAGGCATTTATCATAACGATAGACAAGCTTTTCAAATCCGTCTCTGGAGAAATCTGCTGCCTCACATTTTAACCACTTGTTTACACACCCCCATGCAATTCTTCGTCTCTGTCAAAGTGCTGTTTTGTAAGCCCTTTTTAGCGATAGATTCGTCATCGTATAGAAACGGTTTTGCGGAGTTTTCCGCTGATTTTCACATTCAGTTCATCTACCACAAGGCTAGGCCGACCAATTCGGTCCTTGTCGTGGACATTGGTGCTTGGGTCATTTCAAAACTGAATGCATCACGTCCTCTTTTCATCTTTACTTATTGTTCCGTCTCCGTACACTTAACAAAGTTGCCTATGAATTTCAATTGGCTTGTGATTTTTTTGCCAGTAAAAACTTAATCACAGGTTGCAATGCAGAACTCCCGGGATTTTCTGTTGCAGCGCAAATTTAATCAGTTTGCAGCGAGCAAAGTAGAAGAACCACAGTCGGCAAACTGCCGCAGCAGGACGCGTACTGAGTAAGGGAGCGTTTAAGCTCCAATAGGATTTGGTTGTCTCTAGCCCAGTCCACCGCCACGCTAGGCCAAAATGTAAGTTACTTTTTGGTCAGACTTTGATTGTATGATAAATTAACGCGTTTGAAACCATTTTTTGTTTAATTTGGTTTGGATATGATATTTAAAATTTAGATTTGTTATCAAACTTATCTGAATCTTCCTTGTAGGTTATTTGCGTAGTACTAATATATAACAATAAAATATGGACATTTCATATAGTTTTAAAATTTTCCAATGCATATCATATGCTTAAGATGCTGAGGAAGGTACCGATCATCCATGGACGTTATAAACGATCATACGTGAGCGTAGAAGACGGTGCGGCGAAATTTCTCGAGCGATTTTATCTCCCTTACGGGCGAACCGACAAAGCGTCCTCCCAGTTGGAGTGCAACAGGTTGGAGTGAGAGGGCTGCGCCTGGAGACTCCATGCCGATCATTTGATAGTTCGGTGTCAAAAGGGAGAGAAGGGGAGCTGCCGAGGCCCCCCTTTACGCTACGTCGAGAACAGCTGGTGATAAATACTCAAAATACCTCCTCCCTTGACGAGTTTGCATCACTGTCATAAAGGCTTACCGGTCCGAAGATTGGTTCCTCTGTTCCCTTCTCACATCGCTCCATAATTTAATCCAGGATGAATACCTTCCTACCCTTCTCGTGATACCAAGGGTGATATGAAAGTTTTTGGCCTTACTTAGGGAGTATATTGAGGGATCCAATTAAGAAAGAGTTTGAACTCTTGGGTCTATCCGTCCGCGCCAAATTAAGGCGCTCCCATAGGTTTCGCGTGGGAAGCACTAATTTAAAATTAACTTCTGGCACAGCGATGAAAGTGAGCAGACGTAATACGTGTGGGTTCCGTTATATTTAACGTTATGATTGAGCGTAATAATATCATTTAGCTGCTATATTTTAGGAAATACGATGCCGCAATACCGTGGTTTCATATCAAACCTTTTTAGTTAGCATTCAAGCTACGAGTTCAACCATTGAAGACTAAAATATCCATCAAATGTGGTCGAATACGGGTGTCACTTATTTTGTGGGTGAAATTAAATGCAATGAGTATCGATTAGATTTCGCAAAGTTTTTAAGAAATAAATCATAAATTACTTGACGGTTTTGGTTTATGCCATTTCTGATAATAGTTGAGTAAAATGGAGTACGGAAATACTGATGAATGAAACGGACCACCGAAATTTTAGAGTGAATTCATTTAATTCGTAAGAATCTTTCGTAAAATTTTCTATACGTTCATCGAACATTGGTGAACGACATAAAGGTGTTATCTATGCAACACATTTTACTGCGTTTTTGATGATTATATATGCATGTTCGCATAGACACTGACTTAAGGAAAGAACTCGCATGGATACAGACATAAGGAAAATGGATAGGAGCACACAGATAGGACAAACATAGGAGAGGTGGGTAAGGCGGAATCGAGCAGATCACAAGTGCAAAAAATTTTCTTGAGCTTGAACCACTTCCAATTCATGAGCGCAGGACAAGTCTTAAGATCCGGTGCTCAAGTCCTCTCCTTTCCGCCTTCCCCACCTCTCCTTTATTCGTCCTTTATGTGTTCCCATCCCTTTTCCTTATATCTTTTTCTATGTGAATAAATATTTGTTCGCCATGTGGCGGGTTTTACGTGATTGGATATGTGTATCTCTAACTGTTAGCATAGATCTTTTTGCTTCCCGATAATGATTTAACTTTGCGGTACAGCGGACCAATTTCACCCTTCCTCTGCAGACTTTCCATATCCTTGCACTGCGTCTTCCACCATGCTTCTTTTGTTTTATTTGATGCCCGCCTCAATATTTTTGTTTTTTTCTTTGTACTTCATTTTGCCTAACTCTGTATTTACATTCTTCCATTTTCTCCGGTCATCCATCTTTGTAATCATCCCATCCGTGATCCATGATCTCCTAGTCCTTTTAACGTTAACGGTTCTAATAGTGTCTCTTTCGGCTTTCGATAACCCTTTATTGATACTTTCCCATTTTTCTTCGATAGTACTTAGCTCTTTACCATCCTCCATGGTTTTCTCTACCGCCTGTTTGTACTCCTTCCTTTTCATTTAATGCTTCTACATTCCATTTTCTAACTCACCGCCCCTGCCTTATCTTTTTGAAATGGACACTACATTTCATAACAACTAAATTGTGGTCAGAGTCCGCATCCGCTCCCGGGAAGCTGTGCGAATTTATCACACTGTTCCTAAACCTGTGTCTAACCAGAATATAATCTAGCTGATACCTTTCTGAGTCACCTGGCATTTTCCATGCATACCCGCGTCTTTTTTGGTGCCTCAACCAAGTGTTGGTGATGACTAACCCCTGTCTCCTGAAGAACACAACTGCTTTCTCCCCGCGGTCATTCCTCGTGCCTAAACCGTAGTCCCCCACCTCATCACCTACAGTCGTATGCCAATGTTCGGAGCCGTATTTTGGGATCAGAGAAGAATTCTTGCATGAGGCCCGGTGGATATTGATTATTGTATTTATAGGTGTGGCACACTGTCCAATATGAAAGGCAAGGTATAGTTGGCACTTCAGAAGGTCAAGTACACTACTGGAAGTACATTAGGAGTAGAAAAATTGGTGGGTGTGAGTTAAAAAACGAGTGGGAGAGGGGTGCATTTCGGGTTTCGAAAATAGGGCATGTTTTGCATTTAGGATTATGCAGGGCATGGGAATGGCTTCGGGACGGGGACAGGATTTAAGGAGTGGATTGGTAGATTTGAGGTGATATGATAAGTTGGCGGGGCATTTGAAAGTAACGGAGGGACATGTGGGAAAAAGATTGGCGGTGGAATTATGGTTTTTGAGGCTAGGGAAGGAGGTTTTGTAGGATTGATCTCCGAGACTCTAGGTCAGGGAAGTATGTGGTAGATACAGGTTGAGTTTCTACGGAGGAGGAAGGTTTGGGGAGGTAAGCATTTCCTCGGATTTTTTTGACCAGAAGGAATTCAGGAATACCTCGTAGGAGCAAGGAATGGTTTGAGAATTTTTTTTGAATTTGAGAGAAATTTATCAAAGGAGTTGGGGTGATTGCAGATTCTGTGTTCTCTTATGGAAAAGGAATAGGGAATGGAAAGTTTGGTGTGATATGGGTCGTAACTCTAATCATAAACGAGTACTCGTAAGTATTTTTGTGTGTTGGTATGTTTTATATCTACAGAAGTGTGGAAATTTATGTCTACTAATGATATGTTTACATCTAAGAAGATGATCTGGGAGAAGGAAACGGTAGAAGTGAAGGAGACAGAGGATGAAGGATTGATATCAGAAATTAACGTTTAGAATTGAAATTAGTACCATGTGGCCAGGGAAGAAAATTATCGTCGATATATCTAGAAAACAATAGAGGCTTCAAGGATTGCTTTATCAGGTTTTTTTCTCTGTAAGATCAAGAAAGAGGTTTCCATGGGAAGGGCTGACCTGCGGCCCATGCTACAAAAC
Source organism: Hetaerina americana (assembly GCF_022747635.1). Classification (NCBI taxonomy): domain Eukaryota; kingdom Metazoa; phylum Arthropoda; class Insecta; order Odonata; family Calopterygidae; genus Hetaerina; species Hetaerina americana. The sequence goes on along the minus strand of NW_027286985.1, from coordinate 2,769,636 downwards.
TTGGTCCGCGAGTACATTTTATTGCACAAGGAGAAGGAATTACGGGTAAGGATGAAATCGGAGAGTTCTATTTTGCCGTTAAATGGCTCTCACGAGTGCTTCTATACAATCGAAGCATCAAGCTACCTAGCTACTCTTCCTGTCTCTTGTGTATTCGTCGTGGGATCCAGCACCAAATCTTGCACAGAGGATTCTGCTCTATTGTGAATGTGCTTTCCTTTCCCTCACCACTGTCTTCCTTCGTTTCCTATTTATTTTCCCACACCCTTTTCTATCGCCAAAACATGAGCCACTCTTTTTTATGGGCCACCTTGAAGAGACTTTCATTTAACAGCAACGCTTCCAACCTCTTTGCTGGGTCCGCTGCATAGACGGCATTTTTATTCACTGGAGACACAGCTCTGAATCCCTTGATAATTTCTTATCGGCCTTAAATTATTCTTTCACTGTTAAATTCACTTCCTCCATTTGGCACCCCCCCTCGACAAATTTCCTCATATTTCCCCTACTTGCAACTGCCCCCAATGTAAAACATGTCTACTTATCAGATCTGCTCCCTGCTCCCTACATCCCCTCATTGACCCCTCACCTCGTTCCCACGCTAATTGTCTCTCAAAAAACATTATTTATCTTTTGTCATGCAAACAATGCACTTACATAGGCGAATGCATTACCCCTTCATCCATTCGAATGAACAATCACCGCTACTCCTGTTGTAATTCTGCCTCACTCTCTCCTCTCCCTATCCCTTCACACGCAAATTCCCACAACCTTTCATTCGATCAGTGTTTCTCCCTTACCATCCCAGAACCCCTACCCGATTCAGCCACCGTGATAATGTCGGCCGTGCCGTCGAAAAATTTAAGCTAAATACGTGTGTCCTTTCTCTGAGTTTCTGTTTTAAAATGTTTCAACCAAAGTGACATATTTGTATCGTCGCTGATGAGTGTTACTTTTCGAAATTATGTATATATGTGAGTGTGTGTGTGTCGCGGTAGTTTACTGACCGGTGGGCCCTGGTTCTATTCCCGGAAAAGCCTCTCCAGGCACCCTCAGCTCCACCCAAGCTGTGAGATTTTTCGGGTACAAGATCTTCCTGAGAAAACATAACCGGCACAGGGAAAGGAACTGGCCCCCCTACCCTGATGTGTGAATTTCACACACCGTATAGGGCTTAGTGCTGGGCGAACTCAACCATCACCTACCAAACCGACCTTCGGGTTGATTACTGTGTTTATGGTTTGTATATATTTGGTATTTGTCTATGTTTATCAGTATATTTATTTAGGCTTAGCCCGAAAACGGCAATTTTTGGCCTTTACATCGAACCAGTAACAGTGAAAACAATCAACTAAGCTGATACTTCCTAAATAATTAGATCAAATGACTTAAAAAGGCTAGTTCACATTTCATAATCAACTTACATCATAATAATAGGTTTGATATGATGTAAGCACCCACTCTACAAACATTTCTGCGAACCTTCAAGGTGGTAATATTCTAATTCCTTCTCTTTAATAGATTACGCTCTCATATTTCGTACCTCATCCGGTTAATCTTTATTGCTTTCCTATATTTTACTTCCTTTATTACCTCAAGTAAGGTTTTCTGTCTCAACATAACTCACGCGCGGAACCCTTCATTCGTCTGGGGTTTCCAAATTTGCCACTAATCCTCGCTCGGCTTGATTACCAAATAACCTACGCAGCATCATTTTCATTCTTTCGACACGTGCTTCCAATGCTTAAAATGTCAACAAGTAGTTTCACAAGAGGGGTAGGGTACTGATTTGGATTAGGCCATGCATTCTATCAGTTCCCTATCCTTGATCGTATCTACGTAAATATCACATTGTGTAAGGAAATTGTTCACCTTTAGAAACTTTTTTAGAGCAAGACTTTCCATTTACATGCTAGTAATGATAAGAAACAAATTTTTTTGATAAATAACAAAAATATACGTATTTATAAAAATCATATGGAAAAACAACAGACTCATCAATTTAGGCTTCATGTTCACTCATTCGATATATAATGAACACATCAAATTTCTAATGCAGAATTATTTAATTTACGATAAAATACTGACATTTGTAATTTTTAAAAATTTAATGGATTTTATGGCTTGACTCATTGAACAATTTATGACTTACTGATAAGGTTCAAGTAAGTTTTGTCTTTAATTCCAAGATACTGCCGGAGATGTCGCGGCAGTAACTTTTAAAGGAATTATCCGCTGAATGTGTATTACAAGAAGAATAACTGCGCCTTGTCTGAAAGCTTACAATGATACATTTACGGTTCGTCCGGAAAATAAGTGTACTGAGCTCAGGAAAAAAAATTATTACACTTTTACATATCTTAAGCTAATATTCCTCAAAATAGGACCCTTGTGATTCGATACACTTGTTCCAGCGGCGTTCCCATTCCTGGAACGCACCCGCGAAGGCATCATCGGGAACCTCTCGAAGACTCGTCGTCGACCTCTTCTCTGCCCTCCACGAACATCTTGTGCCACCGAAAGATCATGTTTCTGGACATGGCTGACTCCTCGTAAGCCTGGTTAATCATACCGACAGTTTCGGTAGACGATTTCTTTACCTCTTTGCTTTACCGCAAATTTGATGGAATAACGCTGCTCCAAAAACTTCGGCATCGCGTTCCGTGACGTGGGTCGAGCGTGGAGGTTCGCGTTAACAGAGCTCCTCACTACACCACAGCTCAGAGCCGACTGCCTTTTTCAGCGTCGCTTGCCAACATACCCCCCTCCAATCGCAGCCCGTCAGAGCGGTGCTGGGCGCGCCTGGAGCGGCGCGCCTAGCCCAGGAGTCAGTACACTTATTTTCCGGACGAACCCTGTACGTTATATTCATGAGAAATTAGATGGGTTATGCAATTAACGAATTAATGCATGAAGAAATACTGAATGATAGAATGCCAATATTATATTACTTAAAACCACCATAATTAGCCAACATTTTCATTCCTTTGGTGGGGGTGGATCTCACAGAATACTAAGACCAGCGGCGTATGAAGTAAGCAATACCAGTGTGCGGGGGCCAAATATGTCGGGGGCTTTACCCGTGTCAAAATGTGGTCTCCATGGAATGCCTGGTACGAGGAAAATGACGCCTCTTAGTTGAGAGTGCGTGATTATACCATTAAGTGAACAGAAAATCACGGTAAATGAGTTTGATTCTGAGAAACATAAGGAAAATTTTAAGAACGGAAGACTTTATTGAGAAAATATAGCAACAGTTTATGAGATTACGAGGAGAGTAAAATATCGATTATAAAGGAAGACAACGGCACAAAAGAGTTGAAAATCGCAATCCCCTAAATTGGAAATTTTGGTATGGCATTTAATTATGCAATCTCTGATTGGATAAAAATTGAGTGACATAATGTGACAGCCAAATAAATTTAATTCTGAAAATGAGAGAGAATTCTATGAAAGTAAGTTGTTTTCTATTTGACTCAATAATTTCATTTTTAGCCGTATGGTTCAATACAGGTACCGAGAGTAGATTTGTCTAGGTAATGCATATCACAATTTATTATATGGAGTTGATCATCAAAATAGGCTATGATTTTTGGTTTCCAATGCCCTAATAAAAAATTAACCTAGACCTAACTGGACCAGAACGAATTGCAAACGAGAACAGCAGCATCAAAATTTAATGAACTAATTAACTGCATATTCAATTATTATTCATTAAATAATTATGATTTTTCTTCCCTTGAGCTGTATTTTGTATAGATTTTAGGCATTAAAAATAAAAACAATTTTGGGAAGAATGCTCACGATCTCTGAAGAAATAACATTTTTTCTGAGCTGGAATACCTGACATGCATTTGGATGGATTTGAAATTAAACCCCTCGAAGCTGAATCGTTAATACCAAATTAATAATTTAGTGAGTAATCGCGAGGAATGTCTAGATTTTGCTAAAATTTTTCATCACATCAAAATAGGCTAGGTTTCTTTAATAGTTTTTACAATCCGAAAGAATATTTGGAATTACATTCAATATCGATTAGTATTTCATTTTCTTTACGCAGTCCAAAACCTGTCATACGACCCCATGCGACACTCGAAAATTAACTCCTTAAAATTCGAATGTAATTGAGAAAAATACTCTTTTTAAATATATTCTTTTTTTTTGGGAACATTTCCATTATTTGGCGAAAGAAGATTATATCAAATGCCGCTAAGTTGGTTTAATATCGCTGTTCGAATCAGGGAGGCCAGTAATTCAGACAAGAAACATTTCACCCGCAACTCGTATTATGGAGGAAATCTTCACCTTAACGGTCTCAGAACCCAAAGAGTCAGTGCTACTGAGACTGTTCAACCAACGGTGCCGACCCATCACTTTAATGTCCACGGGAGCGGTCCAGGGCCGAAAGAAGCCCGTGAGAGGCGGGATTGTGTAAATCATCCGTTGGCCTTGGTACGCCGGCAATGGCGTCGGTGGTCTCCCATGGAAAATGTACCAGCCTCGCTGAATTTCGAAATTTGGAATCTCGATATTCGTGCCCAAAGCGACCACGTCACCCTCAAAAGTGTCCGACTGTCCGATTTCCTTCTCCGCTCCTTCAAGCGCCCCCACTTTTTTCTCCTCTCCCTCACCTCTCGGCTGAAGTGTTCGGTTTGATGTGCTCGACGCTGTCTCACTCGCTTTATTTTCTCGGCGACGGTGGAGAAGAGGGACTGACGTTAGCCTCATGAATAAAATATCTCCTTTCCCCCCCGAAAAAGAAGGTCTTCGGGCGTTAGCGCGGAATTGGGGGGAGAGCACTAGGGTGGCGACTGTGAGATTGGCAGCACTGATCTCCCTTCCTCTTTCACGCCATCAATTTTTCTCAGATTCCCGCTAGTCTCCTTTGGGAATGTTAAACGTGAGACTCGCATAAGAATTAAAGTTCCCCTTCATTACTTATTGGACCAATTTGATTTTTCTCTATGCGTTATTCACGTATTTCGCAAATGCTTGCTCATATAATCATGGTAGTTGATAGTGATTCTTACACCTGTTACCCAATTAATTAGTTATAACTTCATTAAGTTTACTAAAGACCAAGAAAATGTGGTTGAAACGGAACTGTAAATATGTGAGTCAGATTTTTTCTGCCAAAATAAATCTTTCTTGGTTATTTTTCAAAGCCAGGAATCTTTGGAGTTCGTCTAACGTAGCGTAATTTTATCCAGTTCTGGTTTGTTTTGATATTCGGTTTATGTTTGATGTCATTATTAGGCACCGGCAAGCAAAGTGGAGGCACTCAGGAACTGTCTTCATCCGGACATATGAACCAGTACCGCCCATCGAATTGAAGAATTTTTAAGTGAATTTAATTTAAATAATATTTAATAAAATATGAGGGCATTTTTTTATCCATCAAATATATTTAGGCATGACATCCTGTAACAGAACTGAAGGATAAGGACATATGAAGATTGGATTCGTAACAATGTTGTTAGTCATCTCCCAAGACAGTGACGAATGAATCCGTGGGCTTATAAGTTTGAGGCGAGGAATCCGGGGAAACTTCATAAAGGGTATCGCAGAATTTTGGGATATTGCTTGGACTAATTAAACAGCTCACAGCTTAATTCGTAGATGACACTGTAAAGTGAGATTTATTGGAAGTTCAGTGTAAAACCTGTGTAACAAAAATATTGAAACAAAGAATGCACTCCTATTTAAAAGATATTATTGCTTGTAAAATTAGGTATATTTCAATTTAAAGTAAATGTTCATTTAATTGATCAAAATGATACTCAAATTTGATCTCATCCATGACATACTGAAATTAAATGAAATTATTTACTTTGTGATTCCACAAACTTTATTTAAAAAACACGACCCAGGTTTTTCTAAATAAAGTGTGAGGCATTGCAAATTAAATTATTTCATTTCATTTCAATATGTTATGCAAATTCCATAAAGTTACACCTGAGAATACAAAGACTCATCCAGGGCCACCATGATGGGTTTTGAATCGCGTCAAACTCAGGCCTGGGAATGGATGTTTTGAATAAACATTATTATTTTAACATAAAGATATCATAAAATCGATGTAGGAATAAATAATGCAGTTTTCACGCAGTGGAGAGTCAAATAGGGATATATTCCACGACTCTATTTAAAATTTGGTCTGTTCAATCGTATGTATGTAGATGTTTCCTACGTCTACTCTTGAGAAACAGAAAAAGGTGATGACTACATACAAATATGGTGCGAGTGGTGCTTAAAATTATTTAGAGTTGAATCTTCCTATTTACACGCACTAATTATTAATGTTCCCAAAGACAGTCCATAAGTGTAGATGATGGAATCAAAATATCCATAGCTATAATTCTCTGGCTGGCTTATACGACTCTAAATGAGGTCATTGTCTACACTGCGTATAAATGTGTGTGCATGTCTATGTATGCGCATGAACGCGTACATATATTTAAAGTAATGGAGGCTATCTTCAAAAATCAACATAACCCTCTTGTTGCTTGAATTAACTAGAAGTGGTGGTGGGACATTGTGCATTTTTCTTGCGTTCAAATTAGTGTTTACTACTTCATTGAATGTCGATTTTTTTCCTGCATTGTGTATCATACATGATGCGTGACTTTGTCTGTTCGTGTGCTGTGTATGCCTGTTGTGGAGACACCCCCCGCCGCATTCCCTCTTGGTGGCTTGCAGCGTATTACATAGATGTAGACATAAACCATTCATCAACACTTGACAAATTTTATTTTTCTTAATTCCACCCAACACGCATGTATATATTCTTTAGGTCCATCTCCCCCAATTACTAAAATTCTTTCCCATAATGCAAACCTTTCTTAAAGTTTCGTTAGAGAAAGGATTAAGCAAACTTTTCACTACCGCTCCCGTTCCCATTCTCCCCGCCAATTAGATGGCCAATATATCCCACGGGTGCCTTGCTGCATCATGGGGTGCAGTTTTTTAGTTGTTTTGCGGTATATGTGTTTGCATGAGTATTGGATGAAGGGATTTTTGCATGAGTGTGTGCGCTGCTGTGGGTGTAATTTTCCGTGTTGTTTTTTTGCATGTGGTATTTTTACTTTTTACGGTTGGTGACCTAACACCCCCCGCCACACGCCCTTGCGGCGGCTTGCGGGGTATTATGTAGATGTAGATGTGTATCCTCGCCTGTTTTTCTTTCCGTCCTTTTCACTTAATCTTTCGCCCCCAAAACTCAAAGTCCTACACTCTACGATTACAAACGCTACCCTTATTTGTGCGATCATGTTTCTGAGTCAAAACAGATCTACGTTCCACAGCAAAGTTTTCATAATATAATCTTTAATTTTCACTTTTGTCATCATCTTAAATGTCATTCTATTTGAAAACGCCTCTTTACCTTGACAAATTCTTCTTTAAATATCCTTGCTTTTTTCCCTACATTATTTTGAAACTTTCCCCCAATGCACATGAAATGCTATTGAATCTCCTCGCCATATGTATATATATATATATATATATATATATATATATATATATATATATATATATATTACTATTTATTATAACTTCTCTATCTTCCGATGAAGACGGAGCAGAATTCCGTCAAAATTATCAAGAAATAACGTGTGAGTGATCTTTTTATGTGTTTCTATATTGTTTGTTGCTGTCCAATTTATTATTCGGCACTTCCGTGTTACGTCGACGAAATCATTTATGTATATATTTATATATATATATATATATATATATATATATATATATATATATATATATATATATATATATATATATATGTGTGTGTGTGTGTGTGTATGTATACACACACACACACACACTATTCATAGTTTGTGCCTTGACAACACCGTACTTTAGGCACCGTCCGACATTTCCATCTGAAACTTTGACCCTTTTAACGCTGACTTTTTACAAAAAATTTTGTCGTTCGATTAAAACTTGTGTGGTTTGCAGCGAAAAACGAGTTAACTCGTGAACTATTTCGTGCGATTATTTTTTACAATTTTCGACGTGGATTATCAAGACAGGAATTCATCGATCAACTTACTTACACTTTTAGCGATGAAGCCCTATCCTTTGCTGCTATGGAACGCTGGTATGACGAATTCCATAATGACCACCTTTCACTCAGCGACGAAAGTCAGCGATGAAGGTCGTCCGAAGTTAGTCGGTGTGCCAGAAAACATTGATGCTGAGCAAGAACTAGCAAAGGAAGATCGTCCTGTGACCTATCGTGAGATTAAGGCATCCCTGGGGATTAGTATGACGAGCATCAATAAGATATTGTATGAGCATTTAGCATCGAAAAAAATTTGCTCACATTGGATCCCGCATAATTTGACGGAAGCTCAAAAATATCCTCGTATCCATTGGTGCAAAGAAATGCTCAAGAAATACAATCGTGGTGGATCTAAAGTTATATGTAACTTCTACAGAGGTGAAGAATCTTGGATCTATGCCTATGACCCCGAAACAAAACAGCAATATACTGTACCGTGTGGGTCTTCCAAGACGAGGTAAATCCGAATAAGTGATTCGTGCACGAAGCACGCAGAAGCAAATGATCGCCTGTTTCTTCGGAATGACTTGACATTTGCAACCGTACAAATGTTAGAGTATTGTAGAACCGTGAATAGTACACGAGCATTTGTTTGGCAGGAGTGCTTGGTGAAATGCGGAAAAAGAAGGGGAAACGAAGGATCATTCTGCATCAAGGAAATGCAAGCTCTCCCCGATCGGCTGAAACAACTACCTGCGTATTTGACTGGCCTAAACGTGGAATTGATGGGTCATCCTCATTAAAACCCTGATTTAGCACCAAATTACTTATTTGTATTCCCGTTTATCAAGAATAATTGCGTGGCCAACGTTTTTCGGCGCCTGAAGAAGCCATTGATACATTAAAAACCGTTTTGGAGGTCCCTCAATTTTCGTGGAAAAAGTGTTACGAAAATTGGTTCTAGCGCATGCAAAAACATGCTTTTGATATATGTACGTAAATAAATAAATCATAAATATATATATATATATATAAATATATACCTGTATGTATATATATGTACATATTATATATATATATATATTATATGTATATATATATATATATATTTATATATGTGTGTATATATATAAATATATATGTACATAATATATATATATATATATATATATATATATACATATATAGTTATATATATACACACACACACATTACCTGTAAATAGATATAAGGAAAAGGAATAGGAACACATAATAAGGACGAACACAGGAGAGGTGAAGAAGGCTAAATCGAGCAGTCACAAGTGTAATAATCTCTAGTTCCTTGACCGAGACTTTAATCACAGATCTTTAGACTCCCTGGGCCGAAACTCTAACCACTTAAGCCATCGAGGAAATATAATTTACGCATCTGCGGGGCCTTTATGCAACCAAGTGCCCCAATTCTATGGCCAAGAGATGGCTTTAGGGAGCTGTTTCACCCACCAAAGGAGAAATAGACGGTACAAGAGGAAGGGACAGTTAAAAAGCAATCATACAACGTCTCGAAATATAGGAACAGTGCGTTCCGTGCCACGTTTGACCAAAAGGAGGAGAAGAGCCACATTGGCCAAGTACACGTTCTAACACGAAAACCCGTCATGTGGTGAACAAATATTTATTCACATGGAAATAGATATAAGAAAAAGGGTTAGGGACACGAAACGTTTGAGTATATATGTATATGTATATATATATATATAAAATATCTTCGAAATGGAACGCTCTTCGGCGACACACAAATATATAAAAACACAGATGTAGATTTTTAGAATATAGAGACACAAAGAAAGGACACTCACAATTTGTTATTTTACGTTTCGACAGCACGGCTGTCGTCTTCAGAATGGCGTTCTCGGGGAAGAGCGGAGAGGATGTGCGGGGGAGAGGTGGGGGAAGGAGAGGTAAAGGGACCAATAGGAAATGAACAAGGGGGTGGGGGGGATATGTAGGCAGCCAATTGATTCATTCAGTGGGCTTGGTTCAGCCCGGGCGGTTTGAATGATTGGGCCACCCAGATATGCGCCATCTCGCGGGTTCTCACCTCTATTATACTCGCAGATTTGGGAAGGATTTCAATCACCGAAACAGAGAAGCAGTCGTCAAAAGATTGGTTGTGGGAAGCGGTGTGAGTAGGAATGGGATAATTAAGAAATGTGGGAGATTTGGTGGAATATCGGTGGTTATTCATGCGGAGGTAGAGTGCGGTCGTGCATTCGCCCACGTAGAAGGCAGGGCAGAAGTTACAGGAGAGGCGATATATAATATTTTTTGAGGTACTGGTGGCGAGTGGTTGTGAGTTGGTACTGAGTGAGGGGGAGGGTCTTAAAAGATGACAGCATTTGCAGCGTGGGCGGTTGCATGGTGCGGATAGGGACGGGGGAGAGACGGGGGTGCTTGAAGTTGGATTTGTGGACTTAAAGATGTCTCGCAGGTTTGACGGGCGTTTAAACGAAACAGAGGGACAGTGTGGGAATAAAAGTGATGTGGACTGAGTGTTATTGATAATTGGGAAGAGGTCACGGATTAGATGTTTAATTTTGTGTGTTCCGGGGAAGAAAGTGGTGATAAGATTAGGGCATTTTGGGCGGTTTGGTTTGGGGAGGGGAGTGTATTGGGTTGCCGGTTTGAGGATTTTACTGTTTAGTAGTTTTTCAGGGTACCCACATTTTCTGAGGGATTCATGCAGCTGGTCCAAGTATTGCTGTTGGGAGGGGGTGTTGTTGCAGAGACGGAAGCCACGGATAGAGAGTGAGAATGGGATGGAGCGCTTTGTGTGAGGAGGATGGCAGCTGTCGAAATGAAGATATTATTGCTTATTGGTTGGTTTAATGTGGACTGAAGTGTGAAACGTATTGTTTTGGAGGTGAATATCGATATCTAGGAAGGTAATATTCGAGTCGGATATAGAAGAAGTGAATGATACTGAGGAGGAGGAGTTGAGAGAGGAAATGAAAGAGGATAAAGTTTCGCGTCCGTGGGACCAAAGGAGGAAAATATCATCGATATAGCGGGCCCAGAAAAGTGGTTTTAGGGTTTGTTGTTGCAGAAAGTCGTGTTCTAGTTTACCCATAAAAAGATTGGCGTATGCAGGAGCCATACGCGTGCCCATTGCAGTGCCTTTTATTTGTAAATATATTTTGTCATTGAATTGAAAAGCATTTTTGGTAAGAACGATTTGGCTCAATTCGAGGAGGAAATTTGTGGATGGGGTGTGTGGTGTGGATCGTAGGGAGAGGTAATGTTTCAGGGCTTCTAAGCCTTCTTTGTGGGGAATAGAGGTGTACAGAGATGTGACGCCTATCGTGGCCATGAGAATGGTTGTGTTGTGCGGAATTGGGATTGAGTGTAGACGTTCCAGAAAGTGGTGCGAGCCTTTAATGTAAGAAGGGAGTGAAGTGGCTATTGGTTGAAGGTGGTGGTCTATTGATGCGGAGATTCGTTCTGTGGGTGAGTTGATGCTGGAGACAATAGGGCGTCCGGGGTTATTGGTTTTGTGTATTTTGGGTAGCAAATAGAAATGGGGAGTCTTAGGATTAGGTGGTGAAAGAATGGATATGTCTTTGGGGGAGAGACCTTCTTTGGGACCGAAATTGGAAAGAAAAGATAGAATATCCTTTTGATAAGAAGGATTTGGGTCTTGGGGCAGGGGGGCATAGCAGGAAATGTCATTTAATTGGCGCAATGCCTCGGCGTTATAGTTTACTTTGTTTAGCACGACAACGGATGACCCTTTGTCCGCCGTCGTGATTATAATATCTTTATTTGACGTTAAACGTCTGAGAGCTTGTCTCTCAGAGGGGGAAAGATTGTCTGGTGGCTTAAGGGAATCTATGAATTTTTTGTCGGAAATCTTTGTCAGAAGGAGATTGATAAAGATTTCAATTGGGTGGTTTGATGGGAGTGGTTTGGGTTCGTTTTCTGAGGCTGGACGGAATCGGGTAAGTGCTGGGTTAATGGTGGGGGAGTTCGAAGGGAAAGGCTGGGATTTCCAATGAACATGCCACCGTAAATTCCGGCAGAAATTTAATGTGTCGGTGATGATGTTAACGTGGTTGGTTCTCGGGGTGGGGGAGAAGGAGAGGCCTTTACTTAGTAGCGAAAGCTCGCTATTGTCGAGGGTCACGGACGAAAGGTTCACTACTTTGTTTCCGTTTTCGGGTGTCGGGTGCTGGGTCGGGGACTCTTTCGGTTGACGCCTGGGGAAAACGGGTGCTTTTCACGGAGGATATGGCAGGTTGTAAAGGGTTGCTAGATCCGGTTTTGAAAGAAAAAGGGGTGGAGGTGCGGGTGGGGGCGGCGATTGTTTATATATATATATATATATATATATATATATATATATATATATATATATATATATATATATATATATATATATATATATATATATGTGTGTGTGTGTGTGTGTGTGTGTGTGTGTCTCACTTGAAGAAGGCCTCTGAGAGGGCCGAAAGCTCGAACAATTTACCGTGTGAGGGTCCTTTTAAATGTTGCTATTCTATTATATTTGCGTTATATTGTGTCAGCCAATTATATATATATATATATATATATATATATTTATTATTTCCTTTCAATTTATTCAGAATCTCATTACCTACGTAATTTTTTCATGGATTCTCATCCCAACCGTGCATAATGTATGTCTGTCTGCCTATATGTATTTATATGTATGCATGTAATTATAAATTACATGGCTAAAATAATATGTATACAAAGATGGGTGAAATGAAATGGTCTCAATTTTGCCCTATTAAATATCTTAATCTATCTGTCAATCCCATATCTATCTGTAACATGGTTCCGGCTCTCCGCTGACACTTTTGCTCCCCGACATAAAACTTCAATCACTCAAGGGAATCCCAGGTTGCTCGGTGGGAAATGCAATTGCCGTCTAATAGATGGAGGCCGTGCGTCCTAATCCCGCATGCAAGTCGTACAGTTTCACTGCGGTTTTCGGGACCAATACTGGGGCATTAAGCGACGTGTAATGGTAATGGCAAATGGGTTGCTTAAATTTCTCTGTCACATAAGCACACACTACTCCCACAAACTGAGTAACCATGAAATCACTGGTCGCGCAAATGCGGCTGCGTTGACTTTCCCTACTGCAGCAACGACGGAGCCACTCACACGATAAATAATCGGTTGAATAACCGATTAGGTGTAAGGTGGCTTACTCGATTTCACGTTGTTCTTACTGGTAACCACTCTCGCAAAAACATGTTGCATCTAATCTACTGGTTATTGTAAGTTTTAAATGAATACAAGCAACCAAACGGCAAAGCGACAATTTTTGTGCTTCTTCAAATAAAAAATAATGCTACATCCTACACTACAAAACGTTTGTGTATATATACATATATATATATGTGTGTGTGTGTGTGTGTGTACTTATACGAGGGTCATCCGGAAAGTAGTACCCGTTCGTGCCGCATGAAGTGCTGACGACGCGAGTAGCCGCTGGACGAGGTCAGATAGCTTCAGTGGCTTGTCTGCCTTCTCTGAGCCAAGTTGCGTGACGCTAGCATTGCCTGTGTTGTTTCTGTGATTGTTTACAATGTTTAAAAAAATTGAGAACGCCGCCAGTTGTGAAGTGAGGGCAGTGATTAAATTCCTCAATGCAAGAAACGTTCGCCCATGTGATATTCATCGCCAATTAAAGGAGGTGTATGGAGACAATGTAATGGACGAGTCGTCTGTTCGGCGGTGGTGTCGCAACTTCAACATGGGGAGGGGGAACACACACGACGATGAGCGTTCGGGGAGACCGTCTGTCATTACAGACCAACTGGTGAGCTCAGTTGACGAATTCGTGAGGAACGATCGGCGCGTCACAATTGATGACATCTGTGAGCATTTTCCCAATGTTTCTCGAACAATTGTTCATGAAATTGTTAAACACCATCTGCATTATGCAAAAATTTGTGCAAGATGGGTCCCTCGCGTATCTCAATGAGCTGGCGGCGAAGGACTATGCAGCAGGAATACAGAAACTTGTCACACGTTATGACAAATGCCTTAATTTGCTTGGAGATTATGTTGAGAAGTAGTTTAAAGTATCCTCTTTCAAATAAAATTTTTTATGTTTGTTAATATTTACTTTTGTGTCTTTATTTCACGAACGGGTACTACTTTCCGGATGACCCTCGTACATACGTATTCCACATACTTCCTCCCCTGGTTCAATCCGTTAAAAATCCTTAAACAATTTCTACTCCTCACCCCTTTGCCTAATATTCTCCCCCTTATCAGAGCCTTCAACAGTTCTTTGCAAATCTAAATGCTCTGCATCCATGTTTCCTCCATCCTTATGATTTCTCCCAACTATCCCCTTTGCTCCATTCATTTTAGTCCAAAGCACTTCCTAGATACATTAACTATTCCACCTGCTCTACTTTTTGCCCACTTATTTTAATGTTTACCTTAGCCTTTCTCTTTCTGGAAATTTGCATACCCTTTGTTTTATTTATATTGATTCTCATCACATGTCTAACGTACTGAATTTTCTATTCATTCAGCAATGCTTGCAGACCCTTGGCTGCCTGACAAACTAGAATTTGGTCATCAGCGAAACGAACTAATTTTACGAATTCCACCCCAACTTCCCAGCCTAATTCTAGCTATTCCCATTCCTCTTTAATCATTTCCTTCACATATAAGTTGAACAGCACCAGTATTATGGACAACACTGCCTTACACTGCCCAAGCGGATTCCCTGTTCCCCACTCGCACCTGAGCAGTCTGAGAAATGTACAGGTTGCGGATTAGCCTCCTGTCCCTCAAATCTAATCCTATTTTCTGCAGTACACTCATCAGGTGTTCCCCAATTCACTCTATCAAACGCTTTTTCGAAATCTACGAAACAGGCAAATACCTCCTGGTTGTATTCCATATTCCTCTCGATTAATAATCTCATTACTGCAATGGCATCACGCGCACCTCTCCCCTTCCTAAACCCAAACTGATCATCCGCTAAGTAATCATTTGGCCTACTCTCTATCCTTTTGTTTATGATCCTGAGAGCAACTTTAGCAGCGTGGGATATCAAACTTATCGTCCTGTAGTCCTCACATGATGTAGCCTTTACCTTATTCGGAATAGGAACTAAAACTGACCTCACGAAGTCTTCCGGCCAGATTCCTTCCTCATAGATACTACGAATCAGCCCATATAGCCTCTTCCTCCCACATTTTCCATAGCATTTAAATAGTTCCGCGGGAATGTTATCCACACCCTTCCACGGCCTTATGTAGTTTCATCTCCCTTAATGCCCTTTCTATCTCATCGTCGAGTATGCCTGGACCTAAGCTATCATTCTCTACATCTCTTCTTCATGCGAACGTGACGGTATGTATCCGACTAGGCTTGTCGCCGCGTGCAACGGCAGCAATGAGGGAGCTAGAGGAACAGCGTATTTACGTAAAATTCTGTTTCAAACCCCACAAAAGTGCTGCGGAGACATTTGGAGTGATTCAGCAAGCCAATAAGGCTATCAGTCGAAGCCAGTGTTTTGAGTGCTAGCTACCGTCGCTTCCCCCCACCCCCATCACTTTCAATTACCCTCTCCCTGACTTCCCCAGCCATCCATCGTTCCAGCCCTCGTATTCCCCTCAGTTCTATCTGTCTCTTCTTTGAAGAAGATGGCTGCGGCCACCGGAAATCCGACACCTATTGAGTTTATATTTTTTTGGGTTTCTAAGTTTTTGTCTGTGTCCACTAGTGCTAAAGTTTATACATTATTATTCACGTCCGTGAGACTTACAAAAACGTTTTTTATATATATCTTTTTTTTAAGGTAATCTTCCGGTTAAGGTAGGTTTTTTGGATGGACACAGCTACCAAACAAACATTTTATTACTCCTAACATCTCGCTATCACTATCACAGTCTTCAACATCCCACTGCCGGTCAAAACCCTCTTCATCCACTTTTCCAGCCTCCATAGGATTTATCCCAACAAACCCCTCTCCTTGCCCCCCATTCCAAGTACTTCCTCATTTGTTTTCTTCTCTGTCCATTTCACCTTCTCCATTCTTCTCCACACCCACATTTCAAAAGCCTTCAATGTACGTCATGTGCAGGTTGCAGATTAGCCTCCTTTCCCTCCAAACATTCCCATTTTTCTTCGATAGTACTGCACCTGCAGCTCCACCAAAGCTATGTGAGTAATAGGGTACCAAGTCTTCCTGGGAAACCATAACCGTCATTGGGAAAGGAACAGGCTCCCCTACCCCGAAGTGTCAATTTCAAGGCCCATCCGGACTATCCGTTCCCATCTCGCATCTGAGCAGTCTGAGACATGTACAGGTTGCGGATTAGCCTCCTTTCCCTCCAATCTATAGTATTCCTATATTCTGCAATATAATCGTTGGTTTTTCCCAATTCATTCTATCAAAGCTTTTTCGAAGTCTACGAAACATGCAAATACCTCCTGGTTGCATTCTATATTCCTCTCGATTAATAATCTCATTACTGCAATGGCATCACGCGCACCTCTCCCCTTCCGAAACCCAAACTGATCATTCCCTAAGTAATCATTTTCCCTACTCTCTATCCTTTTGTTAATTATTCTGAGAACAACTTTAGCTGCGTGGGTTATAAAACTTATTGTTTTGAAGTCCTCACATGATGTAGCCTTTAGCTTTTTCGGAATAGGAACTAAAACTGATGCCAAAGAGTCTTCCGGCCAGATTCTTTCCTCATAAATACTACGAATCAGCCCATATAGCCTGTTCCTTCAACAATTTCCTAAAATTCCAATAGTTCCGCGGGAATGCTATCCATCCTCACGGCCTTATTCCGTTTCATCTCCGGGATCGAGATGGTGCGGGGGCTAACGTACTGGCTTCCCACCCTGAGGGTGCGGGTTCAAATCCCGGCGGTGTTGAATATTTTTCAGAGGTATCTCGATCCCTACTTGAGGTGCTTTGTGGAGGGCACTTTGAGTGAGTACGCCGTCCGTCGGATGGGACGTTAAACTGCGGACCCCTTGGCGCCTTTCGTAAAGAGCAGGCTAATGCCGACGCCGGGTTTCTATCCACCCTTCATCCTTTCCTGTCCATCCCCTATGGCGCAAATGACCTTAGCTGTCGGTCGCCTCCCCTTAAAACTACTACTACTTCGTTTCATCTCCCTTAATGCCCTTTCCATCTCATTGTCTGGTATGCCTGGACCTAAGCTGTCTTCCTCTACGCCAAATTCTTTTTCAATGTCCAAATTTGTTGGTCTAAACTCTTTACTGTACAGTTCTTCTGTATATTCCTGCCATCTCTCTTGGATCTTTCCTGCGTCAACTATTACCTTACTCCCCTTATCACTAATTTTTAGCATAGATCTTCCTTTCTTACTTCCCGATAAAGATTTAACTTTGCTGTACAGCGCACCAATTTCACCCTTCCTCTGCAGACTTTCCGTATCCTCGCGATGCGTCTTCAACCATGCTCCTTTTGCTTTATTTGTTGCCCGCCTAAATTTATTGTTTAACTCTTTGTACTTCATTTTGCCTAATTCTGTATTTATATTCTTCCATTTTCGCCGCTCATCCATCTTTTTAAACATCTCATCCGTGAGCGGCTTTAGACAACCCTTTCTTGATCATTTCCCATTTTTCTTCGATATTACTTAACTCTTTACCATCTTCCATGTATTCCTCTACCGCCTGTTTGTATTCCTTCCTTTCCAATCCATTTAATGCTTTTACATTCCTTTTTGTAACCCGCCGCTAATGCCTTATCTTTCTGAAACGGACGCTACATTTCATAACAACTAAATTGTAGTCAAGAGTAAGCATCCGCTCCCTGGAAACTGTGCGAATTTATCACACTGTTCCTAAACCTGTGTCTAACCAGAATATAAGTTAGCTGATACCTTTCTAAGTCACTTGGCATTTTCCATGTATACCTGCGTCTTTTGTGGTGTCTAAATCAAGTGTTGGTGATGACTAAGCCCTGTCTCCTGCAGAATTCAACTGCTTTCTCCCCGCGGTCATTCCTCGTGCCGAAACCGTAGTCCCCCACCTCATCACCATCTCTTCCCTCGCCTACCGTCGCATTCCAATCCCACATCACTATCAAATGCGTCCCTTCAGGAACACACGCGATTATGTCCTCGAACTGATAATATATCCTATCGACCTCTTCTTCCTTATTGTTGCTCGGTGGCATGTATACCTCAACAATAACCAAGTTCGTCTGATCTGCATTTATTTCTGCTAGTAAAATTCTTTCCGTTACCTTTTTTATGTTGACTAAGGTTCTTCCTCCCTCTTTATTCAATTCTATGGCAACCCCTCGTTGGCTCTCGTCCCATCCGCTGTATATTATTATATATTTACCTCTCCTGTATTCTATATATTTTATATCTAGTATTCTATAATTACTAGGTCCAACACTGGAAGAATCTAGACACAGATTTAGGATGAATGAAGTAGAAAGGTTTAAACAATAAATTTCGTAGATTTCGAAAAAGCGTTTGATGGAGTGAATTTGGAAAAAATAATTGGTATATTGCGGAAAATAGAGATAGATCGTAGGGAAAGGAGGCTTATCCGCAACCTGTACATGTCTTAGACTGCACAGGTGCGAGTGGGGAACGGGGATGGAGTACGCATGGGCAGTGTTACGAAGAGGTGTAAGGCAGGGTTGACCATTTTCACCGTTTCTGTTCAACCTGTATGCAGAGGAAATGATCGAAGAGGAATGGGTAGAACTGGAGGTAGGCATGAAGGTGGGCGGGGAATTTGTAAAATCAGTTAGGTTCGCTGATGACCAAGCTTTAGTTTGTCAGTCAGCCAAGGGGTTGCATGCATTGCTTAGTGCATTGGAACTTCAGTGCGACAGGTATGGGATGAGAATCAATATTAATAAAACAAAGGTTATGCGACTTTCTAGAAAGAAAAAGGCTGAGCTAAACATTAAAATAGGAGGGTAAAACCTAGAGCAGGTAGAACAGTTTACGTATCTCGGAAGTGTTTTGGACCAACACGGTCAATGTACTGGGGAGGCAAGGAGAAGAATTGCGCTAGCCAAAGAGGCTTTCACAAGGAGGAGGGAGTTGAAGCAGGATGATAGACGTCGATTGGAAGCTTATGAAATGTGGATGTGGAGAAGGATGGAGAAGGTGAAATGGACCGAGAAGAGAACAAACGAGGAAGTACTTGGTATGGTGGGCGAAGAGAGGGGTTTGTTGGGAGAGTTCCTTTGGAGGCAGGAAAGGTGGATGAAGGGGGTATTGTCCGGCAGTGGAATGTTGAAGACTGTAATTGAGGGGAGAATATTAGGCAAACGAGGAAAGGGAGGGAACTGGATAGGGGTGTTGGACGGGATGAAGGGAGGAAGAAAGTACTCAGAGTTGAAGAGGGACCTGATACAGAGTAGGATGATGGATTTTGTTTTTTTTTAGGAGTCACAAAATGTTTTATTTAGAAGCTGTGTCCATCCAAAAACCTACCTTTACCGATTGATTACCTTATAATAAAAATTATTATAATATATTTATATATATATATATATATGTTTATGTATATATTAATATTTATATATCTAAATAATGTGTGTATATAAAGAAACACATTAGCCGACGCAGTATGCCACCTCATTCTATAGCCTATTCCAGCCTCCATTTTACCCCGTGTTATGCCATTAGATAAGGGCTACTCGCCCTCGTTCCGGTCCGGCCGCGCCCCACCGACTCCCCCCCCGCCCATACCTTTCCGCCCTTGCAGCGTTCCGCCCTCTTCCCCACGCGGAGACGTATTCGCGCGGAAGGGAAAGGAAGGGACAGGTGGCAAAATAAGGAAAGTGTGAAATGCAGAGAGTGATGGTGCCGGGGAATGTGAGGAGCAGGGGAGAAGGTGGCGGGAGCGGTGGGAAGGGGTGCGGAGACGAGGGACGGTGGAAAGTGAAAGTCTGACGACAAAGGCCGCCTCCGCTAACTGGTGGAAACGACGTTTTTAATGTGGGAAAACGGTGCCCCTGAGAACGAATGTGCGCTCAGGAATGAAGTCGGAGGGGGCAGCCGAAGGCTTTTGCACGAAATGTGCGCTGTTCGAGATTATCATACTGAAGGCTCTTATAAAAAAATAATTAGTTTTTCATTCATTTGAAATTTTTTTGAGAAAAAATGAAACCTGTGCAACCATGGTCTTATCAAATGAATTCTTCGCTAGCAATTTAAAATTATATCACACACATATTTGTTTATATCTTTGATCACTGCCATACTCCTTTGGGTTACAATTAAGGTGTTAGTTGAATCCATGCTGGTTTCCGGGAATTACCGTCGCGTAGGTTAGTCGGATGACAACTGTTTCGCCCCCAGTCCTGGAGGCGTCTTCAGGTCGAAGTGATGTGCGTTGCGTTTTGGCCGCTATATATAGGAGACGCTGGCTGGCCAGGAGCTCTCTGATTGGCTCTTTCTTGACGGCGAGTGGGAATCACCCTTTTCCAAGTGGAGGTCAGGGTGTAGCCGTCCTCACGGTTGAAATTATATGGATTTTTTATTATTTCCACCGCTTCTCTGATGAGTCGCGGAAAATATCGCCTTTCTCTTGCCAGCACTCTAGTCTGGTCGAACTTTATAGAGTGTCCCGGTTCCGACCACGCATGTTCGGCGATTGCCGAAAGTCGGAATTGTTTCTTATCAGTGGCTCTTTGGTGCTCCTTGGTCCTGCATCTGATGGACCTCCCTGTTTGACCGATATATGACTTCCCACACGTGCACTTTATCTCATATACACCTTCGTGCATGAGATCGGGGATTTTGTCCTTTGGCTTTGATATTATGTCGCTGATTTTTCTGGCTGTGGAGAACCTAGTGGTTATGTTGTGCTTCCGTAGTAGCTTGCTTATCCTCTCAGCCGTTCCGGCGACATAGGGAATGGTAGCATATGCCGCTGGTTTTTCTTTTCCAGGTTTCTCCTCGTTCTGTTCTTTTGCCCGAATCCCCTCTTTCGTCAACTCCATTTCCTTTATGACGGTCCTTTTTCGGACCATGTGTTCTGGGTATCCATTTTTCCCCAGCGCGGAAACGAGGTATGTCTTTTCTGATGGGAGTGATTCGGCGTCGGAGATGGCGTAGGCGCGATGCACTAGTGTATTTACTAGCGAGCTCTTATGGGCGGGATGGTGGTGTGATCGCGCATCCAAGTACCGGTCGGTGTGGGTTTTCTTTCGGTATACCGCATGGCCAAGGCTGCCATCCGGTTTTTTGGTCACTAACACATCTAAGAAAGGGAGAACACCATTCTGCTCTGTTTCCATGGTAAATTGTATGGCAGGATGTTGCTGATTGAGGTGTTTCAGGAACAGCTCTAATTCTTCTTTCCCGTGTGGCCAGATGACAAAGGTATCATCGACATAGCGGATCCAAAGAGATGGTTTTTTCGGATAGGTTTCTATTGCCTTCTTCTCAAAATTCTCCATGAAAATGTCAGCTACCACAGGAGAGAGTGGTGATCCCATGGCCGCACCTTCCTTCTGCTGAAAGTACTTATCATTCCAAAGGAAGTATGAATTCTTGAGGCAGAATTCTGCGAGGTCCGGTAAATCCTTTGGTAATCCTTCCGAGGTGAGCTCTTTGATTAGTAGCATTGAGTCATCAATGGGAGTATTCGTGAAGAGAGAGACTACGTCAAAGCTCACTAGCAGGTCCCGTTCCTTAATTTTGATTTTCTTGATGGAGCGAATGAATTCTGTGGAGTTTTTTACGGACGAGTCGGTTCTCCCGGCGAAGGGTTGGAGAGAGCGCCCAATAATCCATATAATTTCAATAAAATCCATATAATTTCAACCGTGAGGACGGCTACACCCTGACCTCCACTTGGAAAAGGGTGATTCCCACTCGCCGTCAAGAAAGAGCCAATCAGAGAGCTCCTGGCCAGCCAGCGTCTCCTATATATAGCGGCCAAAACGCAACGCACATCACTTCGACCTGAAGACGCCTCCAGGACTGGGGGCGAAACAGTTGTCATCCGACTAACCTACGCGACGGTAATTCCCGGAAACCAGCATGGATTCATCAGATAGACGGCGCGGAAGCCTAAGGATTAAGGTGTTAGTTGATCTAGAGTGATTTGGACCAAGGAGGGGATTCATGGACCGCTGTTTAACGCCCGGAACAGCATTGTGTTCTGATCAAGCTATTATTTGGTAATAACTGTCACGACCACCCGACTTTCTCCAACATTTTTTTTATTATTTCTGTTTCTTCACCCAAGTTCTATCTTTGGAAGATACCACCACTCCCTCTATTTTAGTTCTATATGCTGTATTTAAATGATTGTACCTCATAATTTTCCATGTTTACATCATCAGAACCTCGAGTGAAATTAGAAGAATTTTCTTTAGAGAACAATTTTCCAATACGAGGACGATTTTACCACAAGAAGAGTTACTTTTGGGGGAAGGAGAACAAGAGTAAATTGGGTTTTGATTTTTCCTCCTGGAAACTATGGAGAAGATATTTTGTGCAGATAGGCAATAACGAGGAATAAGTTCTGAAAGAGTGAAAAAAGAGGAAATTTTGGGTGGGAAGTTTAAAAAGATCAAGGAAATATGATAAATTGATAAGTGGTGAGATTTTGAAGCTATCGAATGATGATTGAGTTGCCATAGAATTCCACCAACAAACTTAATACTTATAGGCACAGCAATAAATGCTAAATTTTAATAGATTACTTAGTACTTGCCTATGAAATGCAAGCTGCCATATGGAGGAAGGATAAGGAAGGCTGTATGTCCACTATATACATATATATATATATATATATATATATATATATATATATATATATTTGATATTTGACGATGGTACACATAACTAAGGCCGATAGAAGAAATATGATATTTACTTAACATGAGCACAGATTTAGGTAATCAGAAACGAGTTAGCTCGTGAAATTTATACGATGAAGTATTTAGATAAAATGGAGGATAAAATATCCAAAAAATTCTACTTCAAAAACCTTGTAGTAGGCCTCAGAGGGCCATCATCTTTAGGTTATTATAATTACATGTATGTTGGTAGTTTCCAAAATGTGAATTTTGTTTCTTTTAGTCTAAGAATTGCTTATGGATATTGATTTAAAAAAAATGATTAGGACACTGAATGGGAGAGGGGAAACCGCTGTGAGTAGCAATAATCAGAAGGTAAGGTCAAATCGAGCATGCCCTTAAGTCCCGAGGAGAAAGCGAAGGGAGGCCTCAATAGAATTTACTTGAGTACTTTTGGTGATGTGAGGGAAAGTCCAAACCTGATCGGTATGGGATTCCTAGCAAACCTCTTATCTTCAGGCTTGGTAAAAATGCAAGATTGGCCATCGCTTGGCTGGAGTCAATTGAAAGAGAGCCCCAAAAAACGGAAGACCTACTGTCTGCATAAAAATAGACGTTCAGGCGTGATATGGTGGATTATCATGATTAATTAAAAATTGGCCATTTTACACAAAATAAAAATTTAATGTCCTGTCGATGATGTAGTTACATTGAAACCGGTCGCATTAAATTTTAATTTTGTGGAAAATTGCCAATTTTCAACTACTCTCTGCAGTTGGAGTAACATGAGCTTTAGATTCTCCCCTGATTTTATTAGACACAATCAGAGCCCCACAGATCCAATGTTAGCTGAATTTTAGGTGGTAATTTAGCAGTTTAAAAATCATTCGCCTTGACTGGGATTTGAACCTAGATCCCTCGATGTTAATTATTGCATCATATTTAGCGGATGAATCCGGTAAAAGAAATTGTTACGGTATCTCCCGCGGTTTCTTGAAATTTAATTATCAGGTTTTTATGTCTCGTACCTCACCCATGATCGTTTGATATTTAGCGACATTCTTCATGTCGTTAAAAAGTATAACATGCGTCATTTACTCAAAGTAATCAAAGACTCAGCCAAATCGGCCGGAACCACAATTACTCAATATGCTGACATCTGGAAAAACAATTACCCGTCCACCTTGTAACTTCAACAAAATGCATCTGATTTAGAAAACAGACATTAGTTAAGAAAGAAAAAACTTGAGTAGATTAAATATTAATTAAATTAAATATTAGAGTTAATGCGAAATAGTTTGTTCCCATTTTAGCAAGTGCGTGCGAGATGAGTCCGCAGGAGGAGAAGGCGAGGCTGTAGTTGACAGATTGAAACAACCCTCTTGAAGGGAAATACGTTTGCATTATTCCTCAAATATTTTCGTATTCATAGAGATGGCTCCAAACATAAGTAACCGTTACCAAAATTTTACATTCATTTCGTACCTATGAATTTGACGGAAAAAATAATACTATCTATTGAAAGGTAAAAAATATAATTAAATTGTCCTCAACTAATGCTGACAGAAAACGGAACAGAATTACGAGTCTAGTAAAGTATTGAACTAGAGAAAATATTTTTTGTGGGCACAATATATTTCGTTGCATGGACGTTATGCCACGATATCTCATTATTTCATCTCCAAACGATGTTACTTATAAATGAGCAGATTTATGAGCCTGACTCTTAGGAAACATGCTTTTTCGACCATTTTAAATCCCCTTGGCACTGCGATGGGAGGGGATCCTCAATATAATACTGCATATCTATCACTATGCTTGAGTGTTTCGGAAGGGATGAAGCGAAAGCTGGCGCGCGATCATAACCTTTATCACCCTTCATAGTTCCTATCCACGCCCTTGAAATCACTGAGACTTTCTCTTTCGGGTATAACTCTTGAAAAACGAAAGGACCATGAGGAATTGAGATGGCCCGAAAGTTATTACCAGGAAGTTATCCCAACTCGAACGCCATATATGTTACGATACCCTAAGTTGGATCGGGGGTCCTGGAAACTTTTCTTATTGTCTACCCATTATATCATCCCGGAAGAGAACTCTGTGGAGTCGCACATGCTAAGAGGACTGACCTTTAACAGGGTCAAGTTCACTAAATTCACTCAGATTTCCATTCCTCATCATTTTCAGTCCCTTCGAAATGAGTTATTGGCGTGAGACAGAGCACAGTGGTTGATGCAGAGATGCAGGGTGGCGAACACATATTACCGCTCCACAGGTAACCGGGTGCTCTATGGGTACAATATAATTACTGATGACAAAGCAACGCTGATAAACTTACATCTTTAACTCTGGCTCTTATCGTAGGTGTGATTGCTCAAGGTACTAACCACTATTTACAAATTTGGGACTCGCGATTAAATTAACAATAGTATCGACTATTACCACAGTCATACTATAAAGGAAACATTATTAAAGTATAGAATAATATACAGCGGCGGGGACGACAGTCTAAGAGTGGTTGCCATAGTATTAAATGAAGAGGTAGGAAGAAGTGTAGAACATAGAGCAGGTAACGGACAGGTTATTGCTAGTAGAGATAAAAGCAGAACCGACGAACTTTGTTATTGTTCAGGTATACATGCCACCGAGCAACCATAAGGAAGAAGAGGTCGATAGGATATACGATCAGTTAGACGACATAATCGCGTGTGTTCCCGCAGGGATAAATTTGATAGTGGTGGGGGATTGGAATGCGACGGTAGGCGAAGGAAGATATGGTGATGAGGTCGGAGACTACGGTTTAGGCACGAGGAATGACCGCGGGGAGAAAGCAGTTGAGTTCTGCAGTGCGAGGATATGGAAAGTCTGCAGAGGAAGGGTGAAATTGGTGATCTGTGTAGCAAAGTTAAATCTTAATCGAGAAGTAAGAAAGGGAGATCTATACTAGCAGTTAGATATAAGGTGGGTAAAGTAAAAGTTGACGCAGGAGGGATCCAAGAGTGATGGAAGGAGTATATAGAAGAACTCTATAGTAGAGAACTTAGACCAACAAAGTTAGACATTGAAAAAGAATATGACGTAGAGGAAGATAGCTTAGGTCCAGGCATACTCGACGATGAGATAGAAAGGGCATTATCGGTGATCAAGCTAAATAAGGCCGTGGGGGTGGATAAAATTCCCGCGGAACTATTGAAATGTTTAGGAAAATATGGGAGGAAGAGGCTATATGGGCTGATTCGTAGTATCTATGATGAAGGAATCTGGCCGGAAGACTTTGGGAGATCAGTTTTAGTTCCTATTCCGAAAAAGGTAAAGACTGCATCATGTGAGGACTACAGGACAATAAGTTTGATATCCCACGCAGCTAAAGTTGTTCTCAGGATAATTAACAAAAGGATAGAGAGTAGGGCAAATGATTACTTAGGGGGTGATCAGTTTGGGTTTAGGAAGGGGAGAGGTACGCGTGATGCCATCGCAGTAATGAGATTATTAATCGAGAGGAATATAGAACACAACCAGGAGGTATTTGCCTGATTCGTAGATTTTCGGAAAAGCGTTTGATAGAGTGAATTGAGAAAAACTAATGAGTATATTGCTGGAAATAGGAATAGATTGGGGGGAAAGGAGGCTAATCCGCAACCTGTACATGTCTCAGACTGCTCAGGTGCGGGTGGGAAACGGGGAGTCCGGATGGGCAGTGTTAGGAAGGGGTGTAAGGGAGGGTTGCCCATAATCACCGTTGCTGTTCAACCTGCATGCAGAGGAATTGATTAGAGAGGCATGGGAAGAACTGGAGGTAGGAATGTAAGTGGTCGGGGAATTCGTAAAATCAGTTATGTTCGCTGATGACCAAGCTTTAGTTTGTCAGTCAGCCGGGGGGCTGTAAGCATTGCTTAGTGAATTGGAAATTCAGTGCGACAGGTGTGGGATGAGAATCAACATTAATAAAACAAAGGTGATGCGATTTTCTAGAAAGAAAAAGGCTAAGCTTAACATTAAAATAGGAGGGCAAAAACTAGAGCAGGTAGAACAGTTTACGTATCTCGGTAGTGTTTTGGACCAACACGGTCAAAGTAGTAGGGACGTAAGGAGAAGAATTGCGCTAGGCAAAGAGGCTTTCACAAGGAGGAGGGAGTTGATGACGGGGACGTTGAGTAAGGATGTTAAGAAAAGACTCGTGAAAACTTTGATATGGAGCGTAGCCATGTACGGCGCGGAAACGTGGTAATTGAAGCAGGAGGATAGACGTAGAATGGAGGCTTTTGAAATGTGGGTGTGGAGAAGAATGGAGGAGGTGAAATAGATAGAGAAGAAAACAAACGAGGAAGTACTTGGTATGGTGGGCAAAGAGAGGGGTTTGTTGGGAGCAATCCAATGGAGGCAGGAAAAGTGGATGAAGGGGGTATTGGTCGGCAGTGGGATGTTGAATGCTGTAAAAGAGGGGAGAATGTTAGGAAAACGAGGAAAGGGAAGGAACAGGAGAGGGACGTTAAATGGGATGAAGGCAGGAAGAAAGTATTCAGAGATGAAGAGGGACCTGATATAGAGTAGGATGCTGGATTTTGTTTTTGTTTGGAGTCACAAAATGTTTTATTTAGTTTCTTTGTCCATCCAAAAACCTACCTTAACCGGTAGATTACCTAATAATGAGAATTATATATATATATATATATATATATATATATATATATATATATATATCACTTCATCAACGTATGTTACATGTAAGTGACTCAATGAAAATTTTTGAAACCGTTTGGCTCCATGAAATTAGTTTGCGCATGAAAAGTTGTCAACCGAATGACAAACGCCAAGAGACGCAATTAACCAACGTTATGTTCATTTGCGGACAATTAGGGCTACTTTTGGAAAATTATACTTTTGCAACGTTGTTCAACGGGCAGGCAATACTATGAGTAGCAACAGGAAGACAATACTATTCCGTAGTGCATCTCCCCATTTTATGCATGGCTGTTTTTGCTGAAAAAGATGTTTACAAAACACTATTTTTTGGGAGACCTGATACACTGCCTGCTGAATCACCCATATGAAGCAGATTGTTGATAAAAAAAGAAAAAAACATTGATATTGCTTATTAAATGTGATTACTTAGCAAACGAGAATTCTACGTGAAGAATCAATATGATGGAGAAATATTTACCATCAAATTGCCATGGTTTATTTTCGGCGCGTTTTTTAATTACCCTTGCATTATTCGTACTTAATAGTTTTCTCCATTGATTAAAAATCTCCGTGTGATAAACGCCCCAGTAATCAACATTCTGACATTGATAATCGCGTTAGTTAACCTGGAAGGAAATGGAAAGAGATTTTGTGAGCTACAAATGTTGTCCAACGGATTTCACTTTGAAAACACTTTACCAAGATGCTTGAAGGAGATCTATCAAGGGAATAAGTTTAAGCTTCACAGACGGTATCAATTTCACTAAATACCCCGTTATTCACATGAAATAACGTTAATGAAAGATAATCTATGAATTTCTTTCCAAAAGCTGTGTTTTTAAAAATGTTAATGAGTTGATGAAATAGCAATATTGGCAGACAAAACACCTGGCTTACTCAATATACAAAAAGAGATCCTGGAAGAACTGCCTCCTGCCCATGGTATCATGCATTGCTTCCTCAAGATGTAATTTCAATTGATTCAGCAAAGGACTAAAGTTACTCATATTTGAAATGCGCATTAGCACCGATAACGAATAGTAAAAAACATTTAGCGTTCATTCTGGAATCCTTCATCTCGTTCGTCCACATTGCTCGACGAATCTTATGATATTGACGAAAGGAAACTCCTCGCGAATCTTGATTCTTTTTCATAGAGTGATGTGGGAGTATGTGAACATTAGCGCTTGAGGAACCCTTAGGCCCTAATGGCCCTCCAAGACTTCGCCCACGCCATTTGTAGGCTGAAATCGCTATTAATCTCATTACCCTTCAAAGTAGATGGGCCATTTTGCCCAGATAAAAAATGGGTGCATTTTTGGACGCAAGGATACTAATTGAAAATGAAGAGCATAATTCAATGAATAGAGTCGCGGAGTTAACCGACGAAGGGTTTTTTTCTTGCTTCCATTTGAACCCCTTCGCCCTGAGTTG
Source organism: Hetaerina americana (assembly GCF_022747635.1). Classification (NCBI taxonomy): domain Eukaryota; kingdom Metazoa; phylum Arthropoda; class Insecta; order Odonata; family Calopterygidae; genus Hetaerina; species Hetaerina americana. The sequence continues at coordinate 2,740,703 of NW_027286985.1, read as the reverse complement.
ATTTGATGGGGACGCATTCACGAAATAATTTATTTTTTACAGCCTTAGCACTTACACGAATGAAATAGAGCTGAAGGAAAATATCTGTCGGGGAAGAAGTAACGTTGTTGACACGTTCGTAATAAGCATAGGTCCATCCGAATCCATCCGAATTTAAAATTCATTTCCGGAAGAAAAGTGGGCTAAAGGTAAAGAAGACATAAGTCATAGGAGAAATGCACCAAACTATATGTGCGTGCCACGGACTCTTCATATAGACTGGGTTCTTCCAGTGACTTTCATTTTCATAAACGTTTACGAGATGAAGCCATTCAGAAGACATTTTTTTGCACGGCGCCACATTAATAAACCCTCTTGTCAACGATGAATCTCGGATGCCGTCAATGACAGTCTCCAAATATGCGCCATTTATATATAGAGCCATTCCAGTTCTCTCTGAATTCACGTAATATATCTCTGTTGAACTACATAGCATTGAATTTCCAGCCATTTTGGGACCAAGGTAAAAAATCCTAATAATGCCAGGCACAAAGATTCCGTATTGATACTCAGTCTGCGCATTTCCCATTATTAGTATACCTATTTTAATTCTAGGAGCGTCGGCATAAAAAACTACGCCATTTAACTCTTTTATTAGGTGTTTTTAACCCAAGCGATGATGAGAATAGTAATCCTTGCTGGAGGCACAAGAGGAAATAACATCCACAGGCGAAAACAAACGAACTCGTCCATTAATGGACTTCGCAATGCTGTCGTGATCCTCAGCCACTTTGACGAAAACATTATTTTCTCATTTCACACCTAGTAATTAGCAATCTTCCTCACCATTCCCTTTTAAATTTTCGGGTCTTAAGGTAATTAAACCTCAGTGATGTGCCGAAAAAACCCTCACCTTGTCAAAATGGTAATTTAAAAATCCAATTAACATTTTTAAGAACTGCGTGAATGTGCCTAAAAGGTATTACTTGGTAAACATATTATTAAAGCGTCATCATATTCTGACAACCATTATGATGGTAAAGAATTTGCGGATACTTATTTCTATAAGCTTTATAATTACTGTTATAAAGTGCGGTAAACTATAATTATATCTTATAGAGAAGTTGTTAAAATATCTAAAAGAAAAAGCATTACCAGCCTGGATCTGGAAAAATTTACTTAACTTACGTCCACGTGTCACGAGTCGCCCATGCAGTACTGAGCACTGAGCTCTTAAGTCTATTAATTAGGCCAGCTATTCTAATAATTTTATATTTTTTGCTCGACCGGTGGGTTGAGGTAGCAGTTTCATATTGATGTTTATGAGGGCATCTACCTGCTCTTCACTCCAGTCAGGTGATTCATCTCAGGAAACAAATCTTCTCTCATCTAATCATATTCTATCGCAACACAATTATGTAAAAATTTTCGTCAAGCTGGCGCAGCATTATATCAACTAATCTCTGATCCCGGTGGTCAACCTTTTCCGTGTGTCGATTAAAACTCACTTGGTTGGGTATCTATAATTTCCGATACTCTAAGTAATGTGTGAAAAATTTACGGTAACAAGGTGTATTAATTATTTTCAATCAATGATACAATACGTACGTTCAATCGGTCTCGAAAATCTGATGCACGAGTGCATAGGCACCGACCAGGAATCCATTCCTAATTCCAAGGAGAGAGAGGAGAGGGAGGCCTTAATAACCCTCCGAGGTGCCGTAAAATATTTTTTGTGAGCCCATGGTTTGCTAGCAGGCAACGGTCGCACATATTCCGCAAATGCCAAATATCCGTTACATAACTCATTGATTTGATTTATTACAGATATGATTTTGATCAAAATATTTGCTTGTAACATAATTTAGATATGACTCTGAAGAAACATGCAGGATTTGACATAAAAACCGATTAATTTCTTCTTAAAAATTCTGTATATCGTTGAGAACAGTGCATTTGTACCATCAATTTTCAATTTAAAATTACAATGCACCCCAGAAAACTACCGAATTTGAATCGAGATAGTTAAGACGAGGACCATGGATACTATTCTAGAATTTTTAAGTACTATTTTTCTCATCGCTAATATTCACACTATCCTATGTTTTTTAGATAATTCGTTATACTTTAGGACCTGCCTGTAGACTGAGAATGAGCAAAATTTTAACCATGCCAAAACAGTCAACCCTTAATTACGCTCTATATCATCGAGATATTATGCAGGCGATAATGGAGTCATGCTCGCGAAGGATGAACTCCGTGAATTTCCCGTCTTTGTTAGGGTATCACAACGCCACTGTCAGACGCCTCAACTCAGGAAAGATGACTCAACGCTTATACCGTCGATAAACCTTGGTTTCTAAAAGCATCAACCTCGCCCTCGCTCCCTTTTCCTTTCATTCAATTCTAATTCGCTCACATTCTCGGTTCATATTAGATTAGTATCATTCATAACGTACGTGCCTGCGGGGAGTGTGACGAGGAACAGTAGCGCAGAAAATTCTTACTTATGCATGAGCAAATATTAAAAAAAAACTATCTGAAAAAGTGGGCATTTAAAAAATGTTGATCAATTGAAATAAATTACGGATTATAAGTTTATACGTCAACCCAACGGCACCTTCCGCGGTCCTTATGCTGTAGACATAAAACCTTCGAATGTACAATTCCTTAATCCACTCATTATCCCAGATCCACTTCTCCATGACACTTTTGAAATATTTGTCAATGTTGATCAATACGTTAAGTAAAGGTTTTTCGCATTTTTCTAGTTTTCGGACGCCTATACCCACATAGGTACGCGAAATGAACTCCTCCTGCCGAGCCTACCCGTATCAGCAAATCTAGATTTGGACAACGATAATTACCGAATTTCCAATTTCCATTTCCTATTTTCCATTGTTTTATCATGCATGATTCCTACTCTATAGAACGCTAGATTTTATCTCATTGTCATTTCGCATATTGCTAATATTTGGGTCCCACACAATAGTAAATAATGTGAAGAAAGTGTCTGCGGCCTTTCTTAAGTCCAATGCACTCAGCAAAAGGTACACCCCGTGCCGGTCGATGACAGTTCAGCCGCTTTCCCTCATATGCCCATTAGGAGTAACGGGAATATCATTGCACGCCACTGGCCAAACGCTTAGCCACGCGATGGACGCCACGACACGGGAAAACACGTTGGGGCAACATCGACCCTCGACCTGCGTATTTCTCTCGGCGTTTTCGATGGCTCACGATCAGTGATGTCTTAAGGACAGAAGAAGTGACAGTTTTCAGAAGTACACTAGCGTATGAAATGGAGGGATTAATTCAGAATGCGAGACTCGTACAAGAGCGGACGTTTTCGTACCTCTATGACATGGCTGATCAAATGAGAAAAGATGTTTCCTGGGAGAAATTTTGTTGCCATTTGTAACTTAGGAGATAATGAACATTCAGAAAAGATAAGCAGAAAATATAATGCAAAATTTGAGAATTAATCGTTAAATATTATTCCAAATAAATTTAAGAATTAATAATCTCTTCCCTCAACCATATGCTAAGGCGCGATATATATTTTGGTAACGTGACCCTTCCTTTAAAGATCGGTTGATGTTGTTGAGTTAGATGTCTATTGAAATACATAAAACGTTTATATGGGGCATTGTTTTGTACGGAGTGGAAACATGCTCCTTGAAGACAGAGAAAAGAGGTAGATTAAAGGCTTTTGAAACGTGGGTTTGGAAAAGATGGGAAAGGTGAACTGGACAGAAAGGAAACAACGAGGATATTCTATATATGTATGATGGGTTAGGAGAGGATTTTTGGGAGCGATCCAAAGAAAGCAACAAAGATGGACACTGAGTGCTTTGACAGGCAATAAGATTTTGATTACTGATTGAGGGTAGAATGCTAAGCAAGGTAGGAAGGGGCAGGAATGGGATAGGGATGTTGGCTGAAATGAAGGAAGGAAACACTCAGGCTTGAAACAGGGTTTATTTTAGTGTTGGATGTCTGCTTTTTAATCGTTAGGAGTGGTAAGAAAGTATCGCTGCATCGTTATTCACGCTGTGTCCATCCTAAACCTACCTTAAACGAAAGTAAAAGTAAATCAATAATAAATAAACTCTAAATGTGTACATTCAGATAATTTTTTTAATTTTTCAAACGGATTTATCATTAAATTATGTTAATAAAATATATTTCAAGGATTATTGTGATCTCTCATTAAGCATTGCGTGCTGGTATAGTTCTGCAAAGCACCGAGGTTTTTATTTTTACGTTTCAATTTTGAATATGGGCATTTTTTGGCCATCTATAATTTTTGTCTACCATTTCTCGCAGTGTTGTCTAATGAAACTCGGGCGAAATTACGCCCTGGGCGTAAAGGTCGAAAATTCAACGCATTGATACCACTGTGAGGCAAATTTAAGACTACATTAATGAGCCCGAGAATCATTATTTGAAGAATTTTAGAAAGGTATTTATAGAAATTTGCTTGGATTTATAAACCCAGCAGCTTATTCGTAATGCTATCAGTTATAAAATTAATTTGAATACGAATATTTGTGATAATCGAGGGAAAAGCCGAATAATTGGTACCAAAGGACTAGGATTTGTTCTGTGAAACTTTGTACCATTTTTAGATATGAAATAAGTAGACTGCTTAAATTAATAAAATTAAAAGTTTCCACCGTGATTTCGTGGAATTGTTGTATCACCTTCAAGTGCAAGTAACTTCTTGCAACACGCAATTATACTTCATTCGTTACAAAATCCTCGCAATGACTTTAACCATTTTATAATTAGCACCAAGTTCTTTTTTCCCACACCCAAAATGTCCCACTTGCTACGCTGTAATCAAAACCTACCCTACCTTGTACTCTTTCCAATCGCGTCTCTAATCTAGCCCGCTGCATCAAGCGCACTAGGTATTGATCTGTTGACAGTGGGTTCCAATTTTGCCACAAAACAATGAATCCCCACATTAAACAATACATTAATCCTGAATAAATAAAATTTCGATTTGAGCAGCATACTGCTCAAATCGAAAAAACGGATCAAAAAATGTCTCTCTATATTTCTAATTGCTCAAATAAAATAAATAATAATAGGTTTTCTAGTTTTTGACATTGCCTGATAAAGTTTCGCAGGAAATAATCAATCGTACCTCTTTCAATTCTGCAGAAATCTAAAAAAATCTTAATCTTAGAAAGATAAACTATGTTATTTCACGTAAAGAGTGATTATAAGGGTATATTTTGCCAAATCTTTGTCAGATTATTTGTGATATTTTGCAGAGAAACACTGCTTTCTTATGATGGAAAATAGTTCACAAAATTCCCCCTATTATCAAGAGCTTTACGTAAGGGATAAGATTCTAGTATATGGAAAGGGGACCAAATCTTGATCGCTTCGATTGAAATCTTCTGCATTATAATGACCGCTAAAAACATATACAATAGTTGCTTTAATGATTTTATCTAATTAAACTTAACCTTTTAAAAGTAGATCTAATATCTGGTACTTTCCCGGCTACCCGAGAAAATTTCATCTGCTAGGTGAAATTTTCTCAGGTATCCCACCGGGTCAGGGGTTCCATGGAATCCCTGAAACGGTGGAACACCCGAGAAACCTTCAACATTTTAGAAGAACCTGGAAACACCTCCTCTGAACGGCATGAATGCCGAATGTATTTTAACTACCAATAAATCAAAATTGAAACAAGGAGAAACCGAGCAATTAAAGGCTTATGTCCCTCAGTTCCCTTTCGTGCAAGGTTATAGAACGTATAGCTGCTAATTCCACACCCCCATTATCAGGAGTTATTAATGAAAAATCAGCAAGGTTTCCGAAAAGGTAGATCCTGCGATACACAACTTGCCCCTTGTCTTCATGATATTCTTATTTCGGGCGAGAGCAATGTTCCAGTGAACGCGATTTTTCTAGACTTTAAAGAAAGACTGAAACAAAGTTCCTCATAGTAAACTATTCGCAAAGCTGAAAGCATATGGCATAGGTAAAAATATCCGGGGCTGGATTAAAGACTTTTTAAATGGTCGGGCACAAAGAACGGTGATAGATGGAGTTAGCGCAGATGTAGTAGCGGGCCTCTTTAATTTCTACTTTACATTAACGACATTGACACCGTAGTCACTAGTAAGATACGTTTATTTGCCGACGATGCAGCGGTTTACCGTAATATCCGTGATCCTGAGGACACGGCAGATTTGTCAGGTAAACTTAATGCTATACAACGCTGGTGCGACACTTGGTAATGATAATCAAACTTAAAAAACTGCGTAATCATAAATTTGAAAAAAGGCAATTTCCTCCAGAACACCTACTGCATCGGGAACACCGAAAAGGAATGTGTAGATATAATTAAATGCTTACGTGTTATCCTCACTAAAGATCGCTCCTGGGGAAATACATACGGAGAGTATGTGGGCTAGCTAACAAAAAATTAGGATTTGCAATATTAGAAGAGTACTAGGTAAATATGATGAAGCGGTCAAAGAGAAATGTTATCTGTCGCTGGTTTGGTCTCATTTGGAATACGCTGCGAGTATACGGGATTATCCTCACGAAGTTGGATTGATTGCCGAATTAGATCGACTACAGCGTAGAGAAGCTAGACTTTTCAAACAATAATATGATAAATTTAGCAGCATATCCAAAATATTAGAGCAGCTGGGCTGGGAATCACTGACGGAGCGAAGGTTAAATCACAGATTGAAGCTCTTGCATAAATTGGAAGGGCGTCTCTTTGGCAGTGATGCTGAAAATGCATTATAACTTCCATCGTGCTACGGTAGGAAAGATCACGTCAATATGATTAGAGAGAAACATAACAGTTTCAGGCTTAACTTTGTGGAATTCCTTCATGATGAGTGTAGAAAAAAGAAACTTTGTACTTCCACATAATGAATTAATACTTCATACTGTGTGAAGTATTAAATCCTTACGTGGAAATGCCTAGTTTCTTTTTTACTATCATCAAGATTGCAGAGTTTACCGAGTACTAAGCCCGACGGCGTGTGAAATTCACACATCACGGTAGGGGGGCCAGTTCCTTTCCCTGTGCCGGTTATGGTTTCCCAGGAAGACCTGGTACCCGAAAAATCACATAGCTTGGGTGTAGCTGCAGGTGCCCAGAGTGCCTCGCCCGGGAATCAAACCCGGGACCCTCCGTTCCGAAGGTGAGTAGTCCAACGCTCTACCCCCTGGACTACCGCGACCCATGATCAATTATATATGTGTATATATATATACACACACGAGGGTCATCCGGAAAGTAGTACCCGTTCGTGAAATAAAGACACAAAAGTAAATATTAACAAACATAAAAAATTTTATTTGAAAGAGGATACTTTAAACTACTTCTCAACATAATCTCCAAGCAAATTAAGGCATTTGTCATAACGTGTGACAAGTTTCTGTATTCCTGCTGCATAGTCCTTCGCCGCCAGCTCATTGAGATACAGGGTCACTCCTTCTTTAAGTTCTTCATCGCTGTCAAATCTTTTTCCTGCCAAAAAGTCTTTAAGCTTTGTAAAGAGATGAAAATCTGAAGGGGCCAAGTCCGGGCTATACGGTGGATGGTCGAAAGTTTCCCATTTGAATTGCTGCAAAAGTTTTTGTGTTATCCCAGCTGCATGAGGCCTGGCATTGTCATGAACGAGAATGACACCAGTAGACAATAGACCTCGCCGCCGATTTTGTATTGCCCGCCGTAATTTCTTTAATGTTTCACAATACGCATTGGCATTAATAGTGTCTCCACGGGCCATAAAATCAATAAGCAATACACCTCGTCGATCCCAGAAAATGGTTGCCCTGAGTTTCCTGGTGGACAGAACTGTCTTGAATTTTTTTGGTTTGTTTGGTGAATGAGCATGATGCCACTCCATTGACTGTCGTTTACTCTCAGGTGATGCATAACAAACCCATGTTTCGTCACCAGTAATTATGCGAGTCAAGAAAGAGTCTCCTTCATCAGAATAACGTCCCAAAAACGTCAGTGCTGCAGCCATACGCTTGGTTTTGTGCTCATCTGTAAGCTTGCGAGGGACCCATCTTGCACAAATTTTTGCATAATGCAGATGGTGTTTAACAATTTCATGAACAATTGTTCGAGAAACATTGGGAAAATGCTCACAGATGTCATCAATTGTGACGCGCCGATCGTTCCTCACGAATTCGTCAACTGAGCTCACCAGTTGGTCTGTAATGACAGACGGTCTCCCCGAACGCTCATCGTCGTGTGTGTTCCCCCTCCCCATGTTGAAGTTGCGACACCACCGCCGAACAGACGACTCGTCCATTACATTGTCTCCATACACCTCCTTTAATTGGCGATGAATATCACATGGGCGAACGTTTCTTGCATTGAGGAATTTAATCACTGCCCTCACTTCACAACTGGCGGCGTTCTCAATTTTTTTAAACATTGTAAACAATCACAGAAACAACACAGGCAATGCTAGCGTCACGCAACTTGGCTCAGAGAAGGCAGACAAGCCACTGAAGCTATCTGACCTCGTCCAGCGGCTACTCGCGTCGTCAGCACTTCATGCGGCACGAACGGGTACTACTTTCCGGATGACCCTCGTATATAAAATTTTTTGAAAGTCTCACGGACGTGAATAATAATGTATAACACTTAGCACTAGTGGACACAGACAAAAACACAGAAACACACAAAAAAGAGACTCACTATTTTTCGAATTTTCGGTGGTCGTTGCCACCTTTATCCCCAACCAGTCCTAAAACCACTCCAACACCATGCAATAAACCCAGATGCAAAACATGCCATATTTTCAAAACCAAAATCCCATCCCTCTCCCACCCGCTTTTTAACTCTCTCCCACCATTTCCCTCCTCTACTTGCACATCTAGCAATGTAGTGTACCTTCTGAAGTGCCAACTTTGCCCTGCCTATTATATTGGGCAGACCACCACACCCCTCAATATCAGAATCAACAACCACCGAGCCTCATGCAAAAACTCTTCCTTAATTGACATGCTCCCTATCCCCAAACACGCCTCCGAACACAACACTCCCTTTGATAAATGCTATAGTGTATCCATCATAGCATCCCTCCCACCCTCTGATCCTCCACTGAAACTGAAAACATTAGAGCAATCCTTCATCTGGCTCTTGGAGTCCTGGAATTGGCCAGGAATCAATATTAGGCATTAATTACCCTGCTCCAATTATATTTTCATCCCCCTTCCACCCCCATCACCTTCTACATTTTCCCCACCCTTCTAACGCTGCCCCTCCAAACCCGTCCCTTCGGAATTCTCTCTCCACCTTCCCCTTCCATCCATCGCTCCAGCCATCGTATTCCCTTCAGTTCTGTCTCTCTCTTCCTTGATAAAGGTGGTAACGACCACCGAAAATTCGAAAAATAGTGAGTCTCTTTTTTGTGTGTTTCTGTGTTTTTGTCTGTGTCCACTAGTGCTAAGTGTTATATTTATATATACATATATGATTAATTATTAGGTAATTTACCGGTTAAGGTACGTTTTGGATGGACACAGCTACCAAATATATATTTTGTGATTCCTGACAAAATCCACTATCCTACTCTACATGAGTCCCCTCTTCATCTCTGAGTACTTTCTTCTTCCCTTAATCCCGTCCAACATCCCTATCCTGTTCATTCCCTTTCCTCGTTTGCCTAACATTCTCCCCTCAATTACTGTCTTCAACATCCCACTGCCGGTCAATACCCCCTTCATCCACTTTTCCTGCCTCCATTGGATTGCTCCCAACAAACCCCTCTCTTTGCCCACCATACCAAGTACTTCCTCGTTTGTTTTCTTCTCTATCTATTTCACCTCCTCCATTCTTCTCCACACCCACATTTCAAAAGCCTCCATTCTACGTCTATCCACCTGCTTCAATTACCACGTTTCCGCGCCGTACATGGCTACGCTCCATATCAAAGTTTTCACGAGTCTTTTCTTAACATCCTTACTCAACGTCCCCGTCATCAACTCCCTCCTCCTTGTGAAAGCCTCTTTGCCTAGCGCAATTCTTCTCCTTATGTCCCTACTAGTTTGACCCTATTGGTCCAAAACACTACCGAGATACGTAAACTGTTCTACCTGCTCTAGTTTTTGCCCTCCTATTTTAATGTTAAGCTTAGCCTTTTTCTTTCTAGAAAATCGCATAACCTTTATTTTATTAATATTGATTCTCATCCCATACCTGTCGCACTGAATTTCCAATTCACTCATCAATGCTTGCAACCCCTTGGCTGACCGACAAACTAAAGCTTGGTCATCAGCAAACCTAACTGATTTTACGAATTCCCCGCTCACTTTCATTCCTACCTCCAGATCTTCCCATGCCTCTTTAATCATTTCCTCTACAAACAGGTTGAACAGGATCGGTGATAATGGGTAACCCTGCCTTACACCTCTTCTTAACACTGCCCATCCGGACTCCCCGTTTCCCACCCGCACCTGAGCAGTCTGAGACATGTACAGGTTGCGGATTAGCCTCCTTTCCCTCCATTCTATTCCTATTTTCTGCAATATACTCATTAGTTTTTCCCAAATTCACTCTATCAAACGCTTTTTCGAAATCTACGAAACAGGCAAATACCTCCTGGTTGTGTTCTGTATTCCTCTCGATTAATAATCTTATAACTGCAATGGCATCACGAGTACCTCTCCCCTTCCTAAACCCAAACTGATCATCCCCTAAGTAATCATTTTCCCTACTCTCTATCCTTTTGTTAATTATCCTGAGAACAACTTTAACTGCGTGGGATAACTTACGCCGGCAAATTTTTTTTATCCACTGAATCCAAATTAGAATAATAAGAAATACTGATACACGAGAAAAAAACGAGATACAACATAACTCATATGCCTCATGAGAAAATTTATCTAATATTTCGTGAAATTAGTAAAAACATTAGGAATTCTTTCTGTTTTACGGCTCAACATAGACATAGGTGGAATTATTAATGATTATTAGAGTACACTTTTTTTAAGTCTCTGTTATAACCTTGAATACCTGTCAATGTTCCCAATTCATTTTTGAACCATTCACTCTTCCTCGTTAGAAGCATTTGAGTTCAAATTTATTCTATTACAAGTATGTATGCTATTTGTATTACCTCTACTTGTACAAAGTACTTGTATTTGTATTACTTGTATGTGTACTTTCTCAGAAGGGGATGCAGTTGATCGGTTTAATATCGATGGATTGGAATTCATTCGAGTGAACAATCTGTAATAGTGAACGGAATCGATTCAAGATCTGTTGAAATAGTTTGATATCCAATTGCGTGAATGTAGAATACTAAGTTTTATCTCAATAACTTTTTCTCGCACATTTTATCAAAGTTAGCTTTAAAACGGCATTAATTAGTTCATTAAACATTGCGATGAAATGCTTTCAGAAATGTATCAGCCGTAGAAAGAAAGCTTCCTTTAATTAATAAATTATTTAAAATTGAATTCTATATCATCCCATGCAGAAAATAAAGGATAAATAGACGAAGGGAAGGGACACGAAATGACTGATAGGCATTTTGTAAGGCAACTGAATTCTGATTGGCATAAATAAAGTTGTTCAATTGAAGAGAATACGTTAATGGGTAATCACATTTGTATTATATATGTGGAGATGAGATCAATACTGCGGTGCCATATAATTACATACTGCACCTGGGTTGTGTAATATATATGCACAATTGTCGGCAGAGGAGGACTTTTCGCTAGCATTCCGACCTGTACTTAGGCTTCGTTGGAGAACGCTTCAAGCAAACTACCCCGTTCTTCGAATAGTGCGTTGAACTGAGGGTCCCTTGAATGAATATCGTGCAAAAATTGGCTAATGCGTACTCGTGGAAATGTTCCGCGTCCTAAAAATCCCATCACTCCCTAACTATCCATCAATCTCCATTTCTGCTAACAAACTCAGAATGCGGCCGTCCCCTCCACCAATGAGTAATTCCCTTATATTACTTCACAATGCCCCAAGGGAGTGGATTGGAGCATTGCATCGTGATAAACAGCTCATGCAAAAATGGTAGGTTCTTGTGCACCACAAATTTTAGCTTTATAATTTGAGGGGAAAAAAGATGGCTCGGTATGACCAACAGGTTATCCCAGGGAGAAGCATCCCGTCGGAAGAGAAAAGTTGTCTCGCAAATACGAAGCTGGCATAGATGAGTGCTGCATATTTGAAATGCTAATTTAAATAAATATATTCCCTGTCAAAACATACTCCTCAGTTCCCTAATATATAAATATATTTGTGCACGTTAAACCAATGTTCATGTAATATTTTAACCATCTAACCTATAAAGGTACTTGTGCGATTGACTGAATGAATGATTTGATTAATCGATCAAGAGTTAAAGTTCTTTGGTGGAATCCCAATTTTTTCCTTATTTCCGGCTTTGTGCCCCCAATGGCGATATAGAATCGACAGAATACATTAGAAATGCCTTTTTCGTGACGGAGCGGACCAATTTGTGCCCCAAATCGGGTCGGCTCCAAATCGTTGCCTTTTAACGCGATAAAACCATCCAAAATCCTGTATCCAAAATCCATTTCCACGCGAAATGACTCGCCTCTCGGCGCCTACGCTCCCCCGCCTCCGCCCGCTCTCCGTCAAACCGACCACCCCACCCTCCAATTCACACCCCGCGGAATCAAAGAGGCGCCGGGCTCGAATCACGAGCCCCCACCCGAGACCGAGGATGGCGGTCGGCCCGGGCGCACGGGCCGGGCGGGCTATCATCGCGAGCGGCAGGGTCGCCGGATTGGAGATCGCATTCGGGAGATACGGGCATCGAGGGGAAAGTGCTTTTGCCCCAAGAACCTAATTGGATCAAATGTGTCGGACGTCGTCGACCGAACAGATTTTGTGGATTTCTGGGAATTTGCTAGGGTGGGTTGGAGGAGGGTATTGGTTGTTTGGGGGTGAAGGAGGGGGGCATTGGTGAAACATGCCTCGAACGCGAACCGATGGGGTTTGCCGTGAGCGGCCAATTCGCAGAATCGTTCCCCTTTCATTCCCTCTCTCTCCATTTCCATCCATACCCTTTGAATGGTTCCTAATCAAAAGGAACGAGGGGGCGTCATGATTTCTAGGGTATACGTACGGCTAAAATCACTATTCCTCAAGGGAATGCAGTTGTTTTGACGTAGAGCCGGTATGCGTTCGAGCGAAGACTCGATTGACAACTTGACATTCAAATGTTGATTTGCAGCTCTTACCGTCCGCATAGGCTGTGTGTGCCTTTGACCTCTGCCAAATTCTATTCCACACCGTCATATGGGCGTGCCAAAAGAATTTCTATTCTTTGGGTGCCCCAATTGATCAGCTTAACTCAATGGTCTTTCTAGAAAGACGTACAACACTTAGGTTTCATGCTTAGATGACATTTAATTCGTTGGTATTAATGATTTACTTCATGAATCATGAAATTTATCAACAAACTAACAGACAGAAAAGTTTTACAACACATAAATACCTGGGGAAAACATTTCTAACCGAAATATTAACTGTTGTGAACGGAATATCCTATTTATGATTTGCAATTTAAGTACCAGCAAATTTTTGTCCTTAATGGATGTAGGAAGAAATGGGCCAACTCTGGGGTATTAACTTAGGCCGGTCGAGAGGTTATGTTCCCATACCTAACCATAATTAGTAATGATGGTAATGCGCTGTCTAGGCAACAATTTTCCTTTATCTCATTAGAAGTTCATTCCAGAAGTTAGCAAAAATCTTCAGGCTACTCAAATGTACGAGGGTGATCCCAAAAGTACCCAGTCTGACCTAGAGATGGCAGTAGTTGTTTAAAACATATCAAGGAATTAGAAAGTATGCAATATTTGCAAGACTATATTTCAAGTTTGAAGACACCACGTTGTTTAGTATTTGTTTGGCAGCCATCAATAGTGAACGTTTCCAGTGAATTTGTGAAAATGGAGAGAGAAAACTGGTCATCGTTATGTGATACAATACTTTCATTTGAAAGGCCTCGGCCCAACCAATACAAAAACTGAACTGGAATCTACTTAAGATGAGTCTGTTCCGTCGTTTAAAACGGTCAAATATTGGGTAGCAGAGGTTAAATGAGGCCGCACGAGCTGTCGAGACGAGCATTGCACTGGTCGACCAAATAAGGTGACGACTCGAGAGGCGGTGAAGAAAGTCCTCAAGGTATACTCAATTAACGTCGACTGAAAGTGGTGCTAGTAGACATAGTAGGCATTTCAAAAACTGCAGTACATTATATAATTAGCTGAAAATTTGGACATAAGAAAGCTGTGTGCAAGATGGGTCACACTCGAGAAAAACCAGTGCTGTGAAGATGTTTCATTTGAGAGTTTAGCAAAGCTTCATCGCACCAAAGCAGAATTTTTGCGTCGTTTCATAGCCATGGATGAAACATGGGCCCATTACTTCACACCCCAGACAAAAGAACGGATTTGGATCAATGGCTTCAATAGGGAGAACCGCCTTCAAATAAGCCGAAGACCGTTTCATCCGCAGGCAAGGTCAAGGCGTCGGTTTTTTGGGATGCGCATGGGATAGTTTTCATTAACTATCTCGAAAAAGGAAAACTATCCACGACGGGTATTATGCGAACTTATTGCGACGCCTGAGGGAAGAAATCAAGCAAAAGCGGCCACATTTGGCTCTAGAAGAAAGTGTTGTTTCATCAAGACAATGGACCAGCTCACAAATCCCATATTGCAACGGCCAAAATTCATGGATTAAAGTTTGAATTGCTACCTCATGCACCCTATTCGCCAGATTTACCCCCCTCGAAATATTTTCTGTCCGTGAACTTGAAGAAATGGCGCGGTAGTCAAAAATTTTCCAACCGTGAAGAAGTCATGTCGGCAGTTAATGGCTATTTTGAGGAGCAAGACAGTTATTATTATAAAAAGGGCATCGAACTTATTGAACATCGCCGGGAAAGGTGTATAGAGCTACATTACATTGCATTTTTTCCCAAAATTTTTGTGTTTTCTTTGTTAGGTCGGTACTTTTGAGATTGCCCTGGTATTCCGTCTTTCTATTGGATAAGTACTTCAAGTCTTGATTACAATGGCAAACACTTAATGTTCAGGTATATTTCTTCCATCATGTTTGTCTCTTTCTTTACCTTCGGTCTTTTCTTCTCTCCCAAAATTATCTTGGAATTTTTCATTTTGTTTGACCTCTTCCTCAAAATCTAATATAAAAATTTGGGTTGCAGTCACATTCATCACAAGAAAGTATTTGACTTCCACTACACCAACTTATTTTCATTTATTCGTTACTTTTATTGCTTATTTTATTTATTCGTTTGTTACTATTTCTTTATCTACGTGTTCTCAGATAAATTTAAAAAAGATTTTATTTCAAATACAAGACAAGAATAGCTGGAATTAGGCGCGTTGATATCCTTTTGTTCCATAGGCCGTATTGCTCGTAAATAAATAATTTTTTAAACTCTATGACTATGCGTCAGATTAAATATCTAAAATTCAGAAGTGGAAAATTTAAACAGAGGTGGAATCTCAAAAGAAAGATTCCGGCAAATATTTCATAAGGACAACGAGCGACTAGATTTAAAAATAATTAGGTCTCAGACTGGGGTATTAAATTATTTTTCAAAACCATGAATTCAGAATCTATTGTTTTGTGCGACGTGTGGACCTATCTCTGACATTAGTACCTCTAATACTTGAAATTGCAAGTTGA
The DNA here is from genome assembly GCF_022747635.1 of Hetaerina americana. Classification (NCBI taxonomy): domain Eukaryota; kingdom Metazoa; phylum Arthropoda; class Insecta; order Odonata; family Calopterygidae; genus Hetaerina; species Hetaerina americana. Next base: position 2,725,000 of record NW_027286985.1, on the reverse strand, counting down.
GTTTTTGTCCTCTGCTTATAGTTCTTCATTAAAGGACATCTACTAGCGATCGGCGGACGTACAGCATGTTTGGGGCGCTTTGCTCGTTCCTAAAATATGCGGTGGGCAAGGGATATGGCCGCAGAAAAAGAAAAGGGAGGCCATTTCTTTGGGAAGAGGGGTAGGGACTGTTTTAAAGTCCCGTCTTTCCAGCGCTGCTTACCGTTTTGCGGTGCGTCGGTCAGGCAATCGATTAAAGCGGCGGATAATAAAAGGGACCTTCCATCTCTTTTTTACTTGCTAATAAATTGAATTAAAACGCAATTAACTTGATAAATATATAACGAACGAAAAAAAGCTTTCCAAACGACGCCATTATTCATATCCTTTCTCTTTAGAAAAAAATAGTTCATTTTGAACCGAAATTCCCGATATAAAAATTTTCGTATTAGGTCTTTCACTTCTTGTGAATAAGGATTTGTGTAATGGCTGGAGTTATTTCACCCATGTGAAAATATTAAAACTCCACCACACCCACATAGTTTAGAAATAAAGTATGTGGATAAGTGCAAACTCTTTTAATATGGACATCAAATTATTCCACGAAGTGAAGCCTTTAAGTTTAAAGTATATCCCAATAGTCATTTCGAATAGGTGATCAAATATCCATGGGCGAGTGACTGGGAATAACGATTTGAATTAAAATACTAATTACTACTTTCATATTGGATTGTACTTTCAGGTTTCTTTGCCAGCAGGTACAAGACAGTAAATTTTATTATTTTATTTCGCGTTTTGCCAATGAAACCTAGAAGAGCTTACAGTGACTTGCTTGAAGACTCCCAAGGGAAGAAAACATGCAAAATAGCCATACGCAGCGTGGGAAAATATTCCACAACGTTTGAGTAGGTGGGCTGGAGCATAAATCCTCTGGACCTATCAAGAAGATAGTCTTCATAGTAATAATGGTCCGATTCAAATACATCCGGGTTGAACTAGGTTATGCATTAATTATGCTAGCAATTGTTATTTAGGGACGGAAGAACGTTCATTTAATTTAATTTGAATTCCTCAAGGTAAAATAGAAATACGCATGAATATAACATTTTATTTTCAGAGGAATTATAAAGAATCCTTAAACTACGATTTTTGAAGTGACTTTCTCAAGAATAACGTTGACATACCTACCGAGGTGCAAATAGTTTGCACACAAATAAATACTAATAATGACACTCGAAGACCAATAATTATTTTCTTATTGACCAATGGCTATTCAATTAGGACTAATAAAAAATTTTGCGACCCACATTTACCCTCTGGAAAACTTATGATTAATTTTTTGGAAAAAATTTCATTGAGATCGGTAATACTATATATCAACTGAATGGTCCGAGATTGAGTGCTGATTTGTCAGGGCATGGGATTTGCATTTTCGTGGAGAATTGCGTTGATGGTGCGTTTTCACGTTGAATCAGGTTTTTCGCTCATGATTTGATCCCAATTTCGGTGTCCAATATACTGAAAAACTATAAATATTCATTTCAAGGAGTTACGCTAACTCGTAAGGGACCTGGGGGCCTTCAATTCCACACCAACTCCATGTAAATTCACATTTGAGAGATGTGACAACTTATTTGTAAATTTACAGGGTGATAAAGTTCTGGTGTAATTTTCTGTTGCAATATTGAATGTCATACGGTGAAAAAACCTCACGCCCTCCATGATCCGCCTTTTCTTGCCCATGCGTCATTATAACGCTATCAAGTTTTTGGACAGCAGTAACGAAAAAGAAATCAAAGGGGAGGTTTTTTCACAAAATACTCCAAATAAGGGTCAAGACTATGTCACAATTCAACTTAACTAAAACTGCGAAATCTATTACAAAATAAAATGTTTAGGTTATTATAACTTTAATCACCTCTAAGCTACCGAATAAATATGAAAAAGTAACAATGGAACAATTTCAGAGTGTAAAAATCATTCGTCTTGACAGTGATTCAAACCCAGATGCCGGATATTTAGCGGATGACTCCATTAAAAGTTACTGTCGTTGCATCTAGCGTAGTTTTTTTGGAATTAAAAAGTAAATTTGATGAGAATTCCATTAAACATAATAGTTTCCGGTTTAACTTTGCGGAATTCCTTCATTATGAGGGTAAAAAAAAAACTTTACACTTCGACAATAAAGATTAAATATTTCACCTCGACCATGGTCGCGTGAAGTATTAATTCTTTCTTGTGGAAGTGCAAAGTTTCTTTTTCTACCCTCATAATGAGAATTACATAAGTTATAGAAGCATTTGCCTATTGCAAAATTCATTTTTTCCTCGGTAAATGCGTGTTGGAAGAAATCTGAATGACTTATCCAAAACTTTTACCTTTACCATACCTAGTTTAAGTTTCCCAGGAAAGAGGAGTCAACAGAGGTAGCAGCAATTAGAAGAAAATTATAAACATCATAAGAGGTGTATTGAAGGAGAATGCCAATTAAAATGAACGGATCATATGATTAACGGAGAAATTCATTTTACTACTGCAGAAGCGATTATTTTAATCACGAAAATGACTAAACTGGGATATTAATATTTTAATACTTTTTGAGATACTATATTTTTGGAACACAGTATTAGCCGTCAAAGTGTCATAGCATTATTATAGAATGAGATACTGGCTGAAATAGGTACGTGAGAGTAAGAACGCGAAGAAAAGTATCAAAAGAAGATTATTATGAGAATTATATGCAGAGGTTTGTCAAACCAAAACAAGGCTTGATGACAATTCGTGGCGTTGATACGTACAAGTCGAACTCATAACCAACTATCATCGCACCAATGTGTAAAGTAATTAAAAATGTGGGAATAATGTTAGTGTTGACGAAAGATGAGCTACCATCAAACAGCTCACATTAAATTTACCATAGAGTGTAAGGAGAGATTGAGGAAAATGGCAAAGTGGCGAGAATAAAAGGTTTCTACGACGGTGGGAATGTTGTCGGAATAGGCGAATTATCGCTTGGAAATGAACGGAGGCTGAATTGGAATCGGAGTTGATAAGGACTCAGTGCTTGAGATTCGCAATCCCTGACTATTATATAAAGGGAACTTCGGCGGGAAGGATGCTTGACTGATCATTCTGATAAAGTGAGCCTCATCCAGACGCGAACTTCATTTCCCCATCAAAATAAGACACTTCCTTCGGATGGGAGAAAGCGTCGTAACTCTGCCTGGCTCTTATCCCAGTTCTCGGAATCCAGTCTTGTAAAATATGGAATCGTAGTTGCTATCAATAGATTACTTCATTTGTCAATTTTTTTGAATTCACATCCGTACACCCAGAAATGTAGCCAAAGACGATAATAATTGCAAATGCGGGATAACGTTACTAATGGGGAAAAGGGCAACTGATATGAACTGTATGTATGAGTGTCCTGGATGTATTGCAGGTTCTATCTAAGGTTAAGATATTACACTTTTCCTTTTTCACAGTGCGTTTATATTCCTTGCTGATTTCCGCTTCATTTAGTTTTCTCTCCAAGTTTCCTCTTTATTTTTCAGCGGCTTGGGTGCTAAACTTGTTATTTAAGTTGAGGGTCGAGGATTTGGATCCCACCTCTACATACCGATCATATTTTTCTTATTCAACCCTCAGCCAATTGTAAATTTTCAAAATTAAGTCATGGTATCGTGCGATCTTAGAGGGAACAGAACTGTTTTCTGGTAAAGTAAAAAAAACCCAATTCATTATGGCATTTTTAATATGCATTTTTCATTTCCATTTTAATTGCTCTTTTGATATTTTTGCTAAATTTTCTCATTTTTTGGGAAAGATGAAATGATTTCCTCTTTAAGAAAGAAAAAATATTAATCCCTATTTGAACGAATTTTACTCGTATTGCTGTCAAACCAATTTAAATTCAATGTATATACTTTATGTCGTCTAAAACATTCCTCCTCCAACTCTTCGTCAATCATGTTTCTTCCTCCATAATACGCCTTCGTCTGCCAACATCTCTCCTACCCACATTCTACGTCATATCCATATTTAACTTGCAAATGAACCTCTTCCCTCAAGGAGTCCAACGCCTATCAGCTTGCACTCTTCTCAATTCAAATCACTTTCTCCAGCCTGCGTCAAAGGCACATCTCGAAGCGGCAGTATTAACCAAGTGATATACAGTGAGAGACCATTGGCTACCAACTTAATTTCTCAAAACCTCAACTCCCTTCTCTCCTTCTATCTTGCATTAATACTTCTGTGTGTCATTGATATCCCGTACTTTTTGTGCGTTGATCAAAAAAACTGCAATTCCAATTTGAAATTATGGCGATTCTATAGTGATATGTGAGAAGCCAGGAATTCTTTACAATTCAGTCCAATTTAATCGATTATTAATAAACATCATCAGCATATCAAACGCGATTATTGATTTAATTTTTTCCCATGGTATTAGACAGAAAGTAAAACAAATGATAAAGTGTTAGGCATGGTGGGGGAGGAGAGAGGATTATTGAGAGATATCATAGGGAGGCAGGGAAGACGGGTGCTGGATTTTGCTTTTTTGGGAGAGACAAGGGTTTTGCAGTTTGTGTCCATCCAAAACCGACCTAAACCGGCAGATAGCCTGGAATAATAATAATTGTGTCAAAACTCTATTCTGTCGCCAAAATAAGTAAGCTAGCAAACATATTTACACAGATTTAATAATAGAAGAGGGAATTTCTATAAGCTTACTCAGTATCGTAAATGATTGACATGAGTTTAAACTGTTGTTTCCTTTCAGATAAACCTTATTGTGACTGAATAACTTCAAAATTTATCCTCTATCAGGAATTCAAAACTGAGTTTGTGTCGATGCTTGTAAGTAACGATAAATATTGTAATTAAACAGATTTTCAGGAAAAAGGGTTACATTGGGTGCTTGAGCCATTGAGTTCCTATGCAGCACAAAAGCTTGGAATCGAGTGAAATGCAAGTGTAAACTATTTGCGGAGAGGGACGTAGTGAGCATCCAAAGAGAGAAGGTGTGAGAAAGGGAAATGCCACCGGAGGCAATAAACGCGACGCAGGAGAACAGAGACCCAATTATAACAACGCATGGAAATTTCGGTGGGTTTTTGGTCCACCAATCACCACGGACCGAAACTTTTTGCTTTCCCTCACTTAACTCCGTCTCATTCCACCTGACAGCCCCATTTGACTCACCATATTGACATACGTGGATCTACACAATACCCCGTAAGCCGCCGCAAGGGTGTGTGGCGGGGGGTTTAAATCACCACCCATAAAAGAGAACAAAACCACATGCAAAAACAATCCATTCATGCAAAACCTACACCCAGGGTAGCGTAATTATTCATTCAAAAACTTTTTCAACGTACACGCATGCAAATACATTACTATCAACCAACACACAATGGCACCTTAAGATGTAGAAAAAATGTATTCATTAACGTGCAAGCTTGAATTTGATTAGTAAGAAGGGCATATTCCATGGAAATGTCAAGATATGAGGTCACTGACGAATTGGCCAGCCGTTTATTCTTTGAGTAGAGAAAGTAGCAAATTTTAAGACCATAAAAAGGGACCCAAAATAAAAAAAACATTCCAAATAAAGACAGTAAGGGTATTAGCGTAACAAGTCAAGATCAAGGTTGAAATGTTGGACCCAATAACTGATTAAGCAGCCCCAAGAATGGAGGCAAGGTATCTGAGGTAAAATCTTGCCTAAAAGACAGATAACAACACTCGGTCCAATGTAACGGAATTAAAATTTCCGGCAGGTTAAAATTGAGGGATACGCATGGGGAAGAGCATGGGGGTCTTCTGGGCTCCCTCAATTTCACTCATGCTGTTTGACCTTTCGGGTACCATATATTCCGGTGAAACTGTAGGCAACAGGAGGACAGGAACTGGCCCCCTACCCCGATTTGTGAATTTCACATGCCTTTGGGTGATAGGTGATCTCATCCCCAGCCTTTTGGTTGGTTGCAATGACGGTCTATTGATCTACTGATGATGCTAAGTTAAAGAGACGATTAAAGAAGACAATTTGAATTCATGTCAATTATTTATTCCAAAACATTATGATGATCAAAAATATGAATATAAGCGCTGGAAACCAGAAGACCCGGCCCAATTGGTCTTTGCGGCACAGGTCAGATATTCACTGTCGTCATCACACAAAATCTTTATAGACAGATGGAACTGCTTCAGTTTCTTCTTTCCCTGGAGGAAGGTGGTTTGACCAAAAACAAATTGAAATACGTGTGAGTTTCATTCGTAAATGTCTCTCTGATTTTTGTTCGCTCACGCTACTTCGCCTCTCCATGATTATTCACAACCGTGAGATTTTCAATCAAGATATATATATATATATACATATATATATATATGTATACATATATATACATATACATATACATATACGGTATATATATATATATATATATATATATATATATATATATATATATATATATATATATATATATATATACCGTATATGTATATATATACGAGTATATATACATATACGGTGGAGGAAATCATGGAGTATGGTAAAAGGCTAAGTGCCTTTGAAGAAAATAGGAAGGTATCAAGAAAGGGTTATCTAAAGCCGCAAAAGACACTATTGGAACCGTTAACGCTAAAAGGACTAGGAAACCATGGATCACGGATGAGATGATTACAAAGATGGATGAGAGGAGATAATGGAAGAATGTAACCACAGAGTTAGGCATAATAAAGTACAAAGAGTTAAACAATGTATTCAGGCGGGCAAGAAAATAAGCAAAAGAAGCATGGTGGAAGACCCAGTGTGAGGATATAGAAAATTTCAGAGGAAGGGCTATACGGGAAGTCTGCAGAGGAAGGGTGAAATTGGTGCGCTGTACAGCAAAGTCAAATCTTTATCGGGAAGTAAGATACTGAGATCGATGCTAACAGTTATAGGTAAGGTAAGATAATAGTTGACTCAGGAAACGTCCAAGAGAGATGGAAGGCATATGGAAGAGCTGTATAGTCAAGAACTTAAACCAACAAAGTTTGACATAGACAATTATCATTACGTAGAGGAAGATAGCTTAGGTCCAGGCATACTCTCCGATGAGATAGAAAGGGCATTAAGGGAGATGAAGCTAAATGAGACTGTGGAGGTGGATAACATTCCAGCGGAACTATAGAAATATTTATGAAAATGTGGGAGGAGGAGGCTATATGGGCTATTTCGTAGTATCTATGAGGAAGGAATCTGGCCGGAAGAATGTGTGAGATCAGCTTTAGTTCCTATTCCGAAAAAGGCAAAGGCTACATCATGTGAGGACTACAGGAGAATAAGTTTGATATCCCACGCAGCTTAAGTTGTTCTCAGGATTATTAACAAAAGGATAGAGAGTAGGGCAAATGGTTACTTAGGGTATGATCACTTTGGGTTTTTAAAGGAGTGAGGTACGCGTGATGCCATTGAATTAATGAGATTATCAATCGAGAGGAATATAGAAAACAACCACGGGGTATTTGCCTGCTTCGTAGATTTCCAAAAAGATTTTAATAGAGTGGATTGGGGAAAACTAACGAGTATTTTGCAGAAAATAGGAATAGATTGGAGGGAAAGGAGTCTAATCCGCAACCTTTACATGTCTCAGACTGCTCAGGTGCGGGTGGGAAACGGGGAATCAGGATGGGCAGTGTTAGAAAGAGGTATAAGGCAGGGTGTCCCATTACCACCTTTGCCGTTCAACCAGCATGTGAAGGAATTGATTAAGGAGGCATGGGAAGAATTGGAGGTAGGAATTAAAGTGTGCGGGGAATTCGTAAAATCAGTTATGTTTGCTGATGATAAAGCTTTGGTTTGTCAGTCAGCCAAGGGGTTGCAAGCATTGCTGAGTGAATTGGAAATTCAGTGTGACAGGTATGGGATGAGAATCAATATTAATAAAACAAAGGCTATGTGATTCTCTAGATAGAAAAAGGCTAAGCTAAACATTAAAATAGGAGGGCAGAAACTAGAGCAGGTAGAACAGTTTACGTATCTCGGTAGTGTTTTGGACCAATAGGGTCAAACTAGTAGGGACATAAGGAGAAGAAACGCGCTCGGCAAGGAGGCTTTCACAAGCAGGAGGGAGTTGATGACGGGGACGTTGAGTAAGGATATTAAGAAAAGACTCGTCAAAACTTTGATATGGAGCGTAGCTATGTACGGTGCGGAAACGTGGTCATTGAAGCAGGAGGATAGACGTAGACTGGAGGCTTTTGAAATGTGGGTGTGGAGAAGAACGGAGAAGGTGAAATGGACAGAGAAGAAAACAAACGAGGAAGTACTTGGTATGGTGGGCGAAGAGAGGGGTTTGTTGAGAGAAATCCTATGGAGGAGGAAAAGTGGATGAAGGGGGTATTGACCTGCAGCTGGATGCTGAAGACTGTGATAGAGGGGAGAATGTTGGGCAAACGAGGAAAGGGAAGGAACAGGATTGGGATGTTGGACGGGATGAAGGAAGAAAGTAAGATATAGAGTAGGATGCCGGATTTTGAGTGTTTTTTGGAGTCATAAAATATTTATTAATGAGCTGCGTATATTAAAAAACCTACCTTAACCGGTAGATTGCCTAATAATATATATATATATATATATATATATATATATATATATATATATATATAATATATATATATATATATATATATATAAATAAAAATATAACTTTTTAGAAGTCACTAAAATTCGACTATGATATCAAACCCTTTTTCGACATGATCGTATGCTAATCCCTGCATTAATAACGCCAAAATTCCATGTACTGGTTGCGCTAAGCCTATAAGGGAACTGCGTAGGTTACTTTATTTATTTATTTTATTTTTGGGCGTCAATTACGGTAATAGGTTCGAGTGCAAATATTATTTTCATTTTAAAAGATTGAGATATCTATGCTGAGAGTAGTTTTATCAATTCTAAGTTTACGGTAGGACTTGTGATTTTACAATCAAAACTATGGAGAATTTAAATCGAACTTATTTTTAACTAGCTATAGATATATTAATTATTTAAATTAAATAAGGAAGATTTTATTTGATTTAAATTAAGCTCTATTCGAGGCTAAATTCTATTTATTTCAGGTTATTCTTAGGTGGTAACTAAGTATTTCATATTTGAAGAGATACTGTGAGTGAGATTAAAGATTTGCAAATTCATGATGTATTACCTGCGGAGAACACTACTGAAATGTATTTAATTTGGGAAGAGATGTATGTCTCGGCTGTTTATAATGATTACATATTAGTTTACACATAATTTTCTTCGATTAAGTTGTAATGTAATTTTCTCAATAAAAAGGAGAAGGAGAAAATTGGCTCATTAAAAATTTCATTAATTATTTAAAACGAACTATTTAAACGATTATTCTTTTTAATTACTTGCTTTGGATATATTTCATCAAGTTTACTTAGAAAAGTGAGCCTTTTAGTTCTTAAGAGCCGATAGCTCGTGCGCGCCAGGCAGAATGTGTGATAATCGCCTTTCTCTCGAAGTGGTAAAATTGTCGCTAACACCGCGAAGCTTATCGCCTCTGCCTACGACTCCAGAGGAATCGTTACGAAATTTCAGGAACTGTGCGCTTAAGTTCTGCCAACTCCCATTTTCTTGCTGTGACTGCTATCGCATTGGTGACCTCACTGTGCACCACCCCTTTTACACGAAGCACGCTAGAATGTGCTCCGAATTCCTAAGGAACCAGGTCATAAAATCCGGATAAACCATGAAATTCCTCTGACATTTTTGGTGCTATAAACCAAACTAGATTCACAGCTGCTTGGGTGGCAAGGGAAGAGGTGATTGAGTACCTTGGGTGGTCTGTAGAAGAAAAAGAATGGGCTCTTCCGACAATACATTTAAAATTAGTTATTTTCATTGCGAAGTCTTGACGTCGTTTTAGCCAGAGACCCTATAGACTTTACACTTACTGATGATGATTTTTTTTTTATGTTAAATGTTAGTCTGCTTTATGCAACAAATAAATCAGCCTAAATCAATGAAACACTACTTTGCTAGCATTAGCATATAATAGCATACTCATTAAATAAAACCAAGGAACGCGGCTGATATCTTCAAATATTTTGCCGCCAAATAAAAAAAAAATCAGTAAAAAGGAGCCATTAGTTAATTTTTGACAACTGCTTAAGTTATTCTTCTCTCCGGTTTTTATATGTGCAATAATATCATTCAAGGCAAAAAACGGTGTTAACTTAAAAAAAAATGTTTTCGCACCAAAGTTAAAAACGTTAACACCGTTTTGTTGCCTTGAAATAAATCGGAGTTAACGTTTTCAACGTTGGTGCAAAAACAGTTTGTAAATACTAAAAGCTGTCAACACACAATACTTTTTTGGGTCTGTGCTGAGACCCGCAAGTCTAGACTATTTATTGAAGTTTTCAAAACACTGAGACTGAAAAACTGATGAATTCATGCATTACGTTGAGTAGAAAAAATCCAGGGGTTTTAATTTTTACAATTGAATTAATAATAAAAATACACGACGTACAGAGATAGTTACGCTGAGATGAACTGTGTCATAATTCTCACAAAAAAATAATATGCTTTCTCTCCTTTGAGCGCAGTATTAATAATTTTTGCGCAGTATTTTCATAAACCTCTTGTCAACTACTTCTTCAATGAAATATCATCTAAAGAAATACTACGTGCTATGTAAAGTAACAACTAGGTCATGCTAATTTAAAGTGGCAATTCAACTATGAAACTTTGATTACTCCTAGTTAGTTTCGTATTCAGTGCGAAAATTCAAAGCGCAGGCATTTTGCGTCCTGAAATAAAACTGTTTCTGGACACAATGACAACATTTTACAAAACACCTATTGCATGTTTTAGTTTAGCTTAGGGCAGATTTATTGACCCAGTGAACTCTGCTTTTTTAGAATGAAGATCACTGATTCTTCACCAGTCTTTTTCATATTACATAAACAATATCTCTATCTGACTAACTTATTCATAAACGCATTCGGTAATATCTCGTAAATCATTTCCTAATTTTATCATTTATTTAAAATTTGCTGATAATAATAATGATCAAAAATTACTCCGAATTCATTAGCTTCATTTTGTTTTCATGTCTTTTTTAAAAATAAGATTTAGTATTCTAATATTGCTCCATTTTCATTTCAACGTAAATGTTTTACTTACTTCCTCTCAATAGCTTAAATCGATATTCTCGTATCTAGAGCGACAACCTTGCTTTAATGCTTCCAATTTGAGAATAAGAAAATATGAATAGAACTCCCAACCGTTTTCTTTCTCAGTATGTCACGCAAGGAAACGATAAATGTTGTCGCACAAATCTTGAAATTTGTATTCCTTCGAGAATTGATGCAATTCCAAGGCCCTAGAAATGAGATTAAAGTTCTCGAGACGACTTCCGCGTTCACTATCCCATCCGCTCTTGATACCCTTCGTTAGATTTGGTACGTTGGCTTACCATGAATTCAGCTCAACTTTATCATTATATTAAATTATAAATAAAGTTTTTAATAATACCAAACAGTGGCATTCACTTGATAATATTTTTATGAATTATTTTTTAAAAAATTCCAAATAATTTATGTGGAAACTTGCTGAACGGAAATTTTTTTGATTGATTGAAGATAAATTCTAATTATATGAATACCTTTGCATCATAGTCGCTTTCATTTTCCTTTGCCTTTATTTTTATGGCAGCATTATCCCCATTGCAGAGTTACACGTATGAAAGCCGCCATGCTATTCCCACCTCTCCGCATAGATCACATTAAATAAACATCTTGTCAATGTCGGGTTGTTGGAGCTGAAGTGGATTACACACCATACTTACTGCGTTAAAGTACTTCAGTGTCATGCTCTGATCACGTTTGCCTTCCGTCAAAGGGCTCCGAAACGTGCAAGAGCTCTAAGCTGTTCATAAAGATCCATGGCCCAATCAAATTTGAGGTACTACTAGTTGGATACTTAAGTAGTCTTTGGTGGCAATTGCTGGCTCGTTCGTTACATTGGAGTCATATTGCCTTGGGAATGTTTCCAAATGCTCGAGCTTCGAACTTAGTCCTCAACTTTTGCATTGAGATTATAAAGAAAATTATGGATTATTACAGAAAATAGTCATTTAACAACCACTCTTTCCAGCCGGATGGCTGTTTCTATCTAGTGCGTTTTTACTATTGGGATACGGGTACATCTAGACACTTATTTTTCGCATGCATATAATGTAAATGAGCAAGATATGATTGAATATAGCGTCGTTAAATTTATGCTCTTATCTAATATTTGTAAAAATACATAAATATTTTACATTTATGATGAGTTAAAATGTTTCTCAAAGATTTCAGTTATAATAGTTTAATGTACGCAATAAGAATAATTTTAATCATAATCTAAAAAAAAACGTTTTTTGGAAATGAAATGGCATAGAATATATATATATATATATATATATATATATATATATATACACACATTCAAACACGAAATCCCGCCAAACGGCGAATAAATACTCATATATACAGAAACATATATAAGGAAAAGGGATAGGAACACGTATAAAGGAAGAACACAATAGAGGTGGGGAAGGCGGAACCTCTATTGTGTTCGTCCTTTATACGTGTTCCTATCCCTTTTCCTTATATATGTTTCTATATATATATATATATATATATATATATATATATATATATATATATATATATATATATATATATATATGAACACTCTACTGCGTTCTGTTGCACAGCCGTTGGTAGTCTTTTCAATGCAACTTAACCTCAGGATTCCACAATTGATGGATAATTATATTCCCGTACAAATTTGCGGCGGAATAAATATAAAAGCAATCATAGACATATTTACTTTGATAGCCCCTATATTTTATTTACAAAGCAGTGGTGGTCTACTGCCACTAATCAAGGTAATTAATGCAAATAAAATATAAATGAAATCAAATGATTCATTTTCAAGGTACTACCGTGGTCAAGTCCTTATTACAAATCTCTCAATTATAATTTACTCTATTCTTTTTTATCGAAAAAACGTTAATCTTGTAAAAAAAGCGGTAATTTATGTAATTCCGAAGCGACTGTCCATCTCGCTTCTTTGCCACCGAACAAAAATCGCGTGCCTTGTTTACAATGAAAAACCAGTTTGTATGCAATTCAATGTTTTGAATAGCTCCTTTCATGGAGTTACTTGTTCGTTGTTGATATTCGAAAGTAATAATGAATTAGAGCCAAAGTTAGATCAAATTGTTTATAAAACATTGAATAGGTATATTAAATACGAAACAAAAATGGTGCCATAAGTGGAATAACTTCATTAGAAAAACTAATGGAAATGTACGCTCAAATGAGATTTTCTATGATTTCCATGTCTTCACAAAATTTTCACTACGCAGCATTTTTTCATATACTAAGCTTTGCTGGCCAATTTGGCATAAATTTCCCCATTATCCCGGTTCCTTTTTTTCTACTGCTTCTTTTAACCATCCATAACTTTCATTTTCATAACAAAAGATTTCATTTTTTGATTGACGTAGTTCATTACTGGCTTTATTCTTTGCTTTCTCCTATGTGCTTTCATTTCATTTAAATTAAGACTCTTGTGAATTACAATAAGCTCCAAGAGCTCACAATATCGTATTTTAAATCTCTATTTTCTAAAAGCGCGATGTAAAGTGAAGTGCAAAGTGGAGCTCATTTATTGCTCGCGGAATTTACTAAGAAATAGCCAAGGGGATATTCAATTTCATATACATACATTCGCAGTCATAAACCTATAGGCAAACTTTTCTCATTTATCTCTAATATTTGCGAGAGAACTTTAGTGTCTGCCTTAAATTCTCGAATTCAGAGCTCCAAGGTTCACTGAGTTAGTCGTGACAAACAGTCAGTCATACGGAATTGATTACATGCTGTCCACATTTAGGTAATTTTTATCTTTTGGCAGCCTTGTATGAGAACTGGATTAAAAACTGACGAGACGATTTTCAGTGAGGTTTTCTGAGATTACTGCTTCTCTATTTGAAAGTTCTTCCAAAGCAGGCCCATTGTGGTGTATTGACTTGAGGCTGCTCCAACGGTCCTGCGTCTTATCCATGCCATTAGGTAACCACTCAAATCTTTAAAGATCGGGGCATATGACAAGCTCCTTTCGTTATCTTCGGGCTTAAAGCTGCTTGTATCACGGAATCATTACCAGGTTCATACCACTCCGCCCTCAGCGGTGTCTACGGAGTTCTCCTTGTAACGTAAAAGCTGCTCAGAGAAGCTACGTGCGAAGGAAGAACGGGAGAGTGGGCCACGTTTTGTGACGCGTATTTTTCATCCGCGCGCCCATCCGCATTCCCATGTTCTCCCGAGATGGAGAGGAAGCGCATCAGTGTTTTTTAGAAGTCCCTGATTCGGTCGGTATTTCCTGTAACTATCACTTCAGTTGTCAGTTTCCTCCACCGCTTCCGTTATTCCTTTATATGAGCGCCATCGAAAAACATGGTCTCTCTCTCCTCGATCGATATGGAGCAAACTCCACAGTTTATATAATAAAAATAAATGATAGATTACTGCAAACGAATGGAGGTGACAGCAGAAAGGCAAATATCAAGAGCATTTATCAATACCGGGATGTGTTGGACAGAGAAATCCTCTCCACTCTGCAGTACGATGGAAAGAGGAGAGGAAAACTCAAAACTATTCAGAAAGAAATACTCGTGAAACGTATTGTGTCGCACGCAGAAAATCGCGATTATATCTCTTTGGTTCTAAAAGTATTACCTACGATACTATCATAATATTTAATATATAACTGATGGCACTACATGAAAAAACTAGTTGACTGAGTAAAATGATTTTAAACATTATGAATGCAAGTAAAAAAATAAACAATAATTTTGGCAGAAACTGGCATTGCCTGCAGTAAACTTTTTAAATTGATCCTTTTTCCTTTATTTCATATTTACGTGGTTTTTATTAAACATCATGAACGAAACTCAGATGATTAGAAAGTCGCACGTAGCAGGCCAATGGTATTCACATGCTGCAAAGGAAATCCATGGTCGTGTGCAATCACCAAGTCACCGAACATTAAAACTCGAGCTATTTATCGATATCATAAAAAATTGGGTCAATAATGAAAACACTGGTGACGTCTTGTAGACAGCTTACTTATTTAGCATTGATTTTCAGTGTGCGGTAGATAGGGACTAAAATATTATCTGAAAGAAATGAGCAAACAAGGAAGTTATTCATCAACGATTATGACCTCTCCACTTGACTGGTATACTTTCCTTCATTTATAGCGAACTGTATTTTGAAACGACCGTAAAAATGACTTTTAAAATAAATTAACCACTACATGTTATCAAAACTGTTAAGGAACGTTATTATATTATCTTGAATATCAGATATGCAATAATATAGTGAACAGGGCGCTTCGCTAAAGGCCTTCGGACTCCGGGTTCGACTCCCTGGGACACCACTCGGCAACTTCTACTCCACCCAAGCTGCGTGATTCTCCGGATATCTTCCTGGTAAACTATAAGTGGCTCAGGTGAATGAAATTTCCTAATTTCACTCACCAATGGACAATGTATTGAGCGAGCTTAACCCTCATATGTCAAACCAACCTTTGATAGCTTGAATCTTGAAAAATGCTCAAGTTTATTAATTAATTCGCTTAATATATTTCAAATTCAATCTCTTTACAGGATATAAACTTCAAAAACCGCGAGTAATTTTTGTTATTTTGGTGTATTTGAGAGATCACTAGCCATATAACCAAATAAATTTTGGAAAGCTTATGTATGGGAAAAGTCGAAAGATATTTTCTAAACACTTAAACTAATGTTTCTTCATGAATCCATGTACCTGATGTTACTTTATCAAAATTTTAATTTTAGAATTGAAAAGGATTAAAAGAAATTAAATGGGAAATTTCATGCTCATTTGATCTTTTGAACGGAATTGAATTTTTTAGCTCCCCAAAAAAGATTCAATATTATCCGTGAATCAGAAAATTCGTTCATTTTTAGGGGAAAATTTAAACAAAGTGCTTTTCTGTGAGCAAGGCATTTTTGTATTAATTAAGATTAGTTAAAATTTAACATTGACGAGGTTAATTATACTTAAAAAGCTTTAGTATCATACCCGTATGCAATAGCTATATTTGAAAGCTGATGTATGCACAACTAATTCACTGAAGCTGGGAATGTATCAAAACAGCATTCAAGATAATAAAGCCCTATTCAATCAGATAAACCGAAAGTATTGAAATTTAACGCAGAATGTTTTAAAGGATCACTTGGATAAATATGGAAGGGAGGTTGAAGAGATGAAAGCCTAACAATGGAAATTCTTAAATGGAAATGAGGCGAAATTAAGAATCGGAGTACTTGGAAATGAAATGGGAAATAGAGAGTAATTCACATGCATGTATTTGAATTATATTTGAGAAGAAATTGAGAATTTTCGCAAGATTATTCGGAGAAGAATTGCGCAGAAATTTTCAAATATAACATAAATTTTGATAGGAATGCTTGCTAGATATGAAAGTAAAATAAATTGAAATAGAGAGTTATATATATATATATATATATATATATATATATAATATATATATATATATATATATATATATATATATATATATATATATATATATATATATATATATATATATATATATATATATATATATATATATATATATATATATATATATATATATATATATATATATATATATATATATATACTGGCCACCCTCCCCTGATGTGTGAATTTCACACGCCGTATAGGGCTTAGTACTGGGTGATCTCTACTATCACCTACTAAACCGACCTTCGGGTTGATACATGTGTTTATGGTTTATAATATATATATATATATATATATATACATATATATTTATATATACATACAAATATATGTATATATATACATATATATATATATATAAATATATATATACATATATATATATATATTATTAGGTAATCTACCGGTTAAGGTAGGTTTTTAGATGGACATAGCTAAAAAATAAATAAATATTTTGGTACTCCTAACAAAACAAAAAATCTCCTACTCTACATTAGACCCCTTTTCATATCTGAGTACTCTCTTCTGAGTACTACCCTCTCTTCATCCCGTCCAACATCCCTATCCTGTTCCTTCCCTTTCCTCGTTTGCCTAACATTCTCTCCTCTATTACAGTCTTCAATATCCAACTGCAGGTCAATACCCCTTTCATCTACTTTTCCTAACTGATTTTACGAATTCCCGCCCACTTTCATTCCTTAATTATTTCCTCTACATACAGGTAGAAAAGCAACGGTGATAATGGGTAACCCTGCCTTACACCTCTTCCTAACACTGCCCATCCGGACTCCTCGCTCACCACCCTCACCTGAGTAGCGTGAGACATGTTCAGGTTGCGGATTAGCCTCCTTTCCCTCCAATCTAGTCCAATTTTCTTCAATATACTCATTAGTTTTCCCAATTTACTCTATCAAACGCTTTTCAGATATATACGAAACAGGCAAATACTTCCTGGTTGTATTTTATATTCCTCTCGATTAATAATCTCATTACTGCAATCGCATCACGCGTACCTCTCCCCTTCAAAAACCCAAACTGATCATCCCCTAAGTAATCATTTGCCCTACTCTCTATCCTTTTGTTTATTATCCTGAGAACAACTTTAGCTGCGTGGGACGTCAAACTTATTGTCCTGTAGTCCTCACATAATGTAGCTTTAACATTTTTCGGAATAGGAACTAAAGTTGATAGTCAGCCTGTAGTCTTCCGGCCAGATTCCTTCCTCATCTATATATATAAAGGAGAGTGTTTGTTTGTATGTATGTAATTTGTTTACTATTTTGCTGTCATAGAAACAGCATTTTTCCAACTATGCCAGCAGGATACTTTTGCAAGAACACTATTGTATTCAGAATTGCCGAGATATTATACGTGGAATACATCAAGGAAAATCTTTTGTAGAAGAAAAATGGGCAACTTTGATCCTGAGAATAATATTTATTCATGTGACGCATTGGGCCGAGTCTACACAGTCCATCCTAACAACGCCGAATGTTATTTTTTAAGAATGCTTCTACATACCATTAGAGGACCTCGCTCATTTGCAGAATTAAGAACGGTAAACGGAGAAATATGTGAGACATTCAGAGAAGCTTGCCAGAATTTAGGGTTGCTAGAAGGAGATCAACACTGGGATGACTCATTGCGAGAGGCCAGTTTGATTTCTCTTCCAGGACAAATCCGAATTTTGTTTGCCATCATAATAACCTCCTGTAATCCATCTAACCCAAAAACAATATGGGAAAAATATAAAGAATCAATGAGTGAGGATATACTGGCTAAAGTTCGAAGTGAAAATCCTACATTGGATATTACGTTTAACTCCGACATTTTTAATAAAACTTTGATTATTTTGGAGGAAAAGTGTATCACCATGGTTAACAAGACTTTAGTGGAACTCGGTCTTTTTGCACCTGTACAAGATCAACAGGGTGTATTTTATCCAGATTATATACGTGAAACTAGCTACAATGTCTTAGACTTAGAAGCATACATCGCGGATAAAAAGCCACTTCTTAATGAAGATCAGAAATTCGCGTACGAAACAATAATGGATCAAGTAGATAAACAAGAAGGAGGTATCATTTTTCTTGATGCTGCTGGTGGCACGGGAAAAACATTTTTAATTAATTTAGTTCTCGCTGAAATCAGGGTTCATGGAGAAATTGCTCTAGCTCTTGCATCTTCAGGTATTGCAGCGACATTAATGGAAGGAGGAAGAACAGCCCGCTCTGCCCTTAAGTTTCCACTTAATATTTCCCGACAAGAAAATCCCACATGTCATATAAATAAAACAAGCGGCCAGGCACAAGTTCTTATAGAATGTAAATTGATAGTACGGGATGAGTGTACGATGGCTCATAAAAAATCTCTTGAGGCCCTCAACTTCAAGATCTTAGAGGAAACTGCAGTTTAATGGGAGGAGCTCTGGTACTCCTGTGTGGAGACTTCCGTCAAACTCTGCCTGTCATTCCAAAATCGACTCCAGCCGATGAAATTTATGCCTGTTTAAAACATTCTGTTCTATGGAATCATGTCCAAGAAATTA
Organism: Hetaerina americana; assembly: GCF_022747635.1. NCBI lineage: Eukaryota > Metazoa > Arthropoda > Insecta > Odonata > Calopterygidae > Hetaerina > Hetaerina americana. Next base: position 2,705,856 of record NW_027286985.1, on the reverse strand, counting down.
GCCTTAAACAAAACATGCGAATCCTCTTAAGAGATGGGAATGCCCAAAATTTTGTAAATAAAATTTTGGAGATTGGAGAGGATAGATTAGTTATTGAAGCATCTGGTATGATAAAATTGTCATCAGATTTATGTGTATCGGTGAAAACTGTCCGCGATATGATACAAGCAGTCAATCCTAACGTTAATCAAAATTATAAAAATTTAGAATGGTTGCAAGAAAGAGCCATTCTTGCTCCTAAGAACGATGGTTAATGAAATTAACAAGGAGATACTAGCCATGCTGCCAGGAGACGTGATAGAATATAAATCGGTTGATACCGTGGTGGATGCTGACGAAGCCGTCAATTATCCAACGGAATTCCTAAATTCACTTGATCCAGCTGGATTGCCACAACATCGCCTTATACTTAAAGTAGGATCTCCAATCATTTTATTGCGAAATTTAGATCCACCAAAACTCTGCAATGGGACACGATTGTGTGTGACATAATTAATGAAAAATATAATCCAGGCAGTCATTTTAACTGGAAAAGGAAAAGGTGAAATAATTTTTATTCCACGGATACCTCTAATCCCAACTGATCTTCCCTTCAACTTTAAAAGATTTAAGTTTCCAGTCCGGCTAGCTTTTTCAATTACCATTAATAAATCACAGGGACAGTCTTTGAAGTTTTGTGGTGTTGATCTAAGATCGCCATGTTTTAGCCACGGGCAACTTTATGTTGCTTGCTCCAGAGTAGGTTCGCCTAAAAATTTATATATTCTTCCTCCTGGATATGAAACAAAAATGTAGTTTATAAACAGGTGTTAAATAAAAAAGATTCTTAAATTTGTATGAAGTAGTGTATTATTGTACTTTATAATTTGTTTTTTTTATTTATGTAGTATATTTATATTATTGTTTCTCCCTAACCCGTGCAAAGCCGGGTATTCAGCTAGTAGATACTACGAATCAGCCCATATAGCCTCTTGCTCCCACATTTGCCTACACCTTTCATAAGTTCCGCAGGAATGTTATCCACTCCCACGTTCTTTCATTTTTTCATCTTCTTTAATGCACTTTCTATGTAATGTTCGAGTATGCCTGGACCTAAGCTATCTTACTCTACGTCATGTTTCTTTTCTATGTCTAAATTTGTTGGTCTAAGTTCTTTACTATACAGTTCTTCTATATACTCCTTCCATTTCTCTCGGATCTTTCCTGTGTCAACTATAATCTTAACCGCCTTATCTCAAATGTAGCATAGATGTTCTTTTCCTACTTCCAGGTAAAGATTTAACTTTGCTGTACAGCACAACAAACCCTTCCTCTGCAAACTTTCCATGCCCTCGCACTGCGTCTTCCACCATGCTTCTTTTGCTTTATTTGTTGCCCGCCTTAATTTATTGTTTAATTCTTTGTACTTAATTTTGCATATTTCTGTATTTACATTCTTCCATTTTCGCTACTCATCCATCTTTGTAATCCTCTCATCCGTTATCCATGGTTTCCTAGTCCTTTTCGCGTTAACGATTCCAATAATGTCTTTGGCGGTTTAGAAAACCCTTTCTTGACACTTTCCCAATTTTCTTCGATAGTATTTAGCCCTTCATATCCTCCATAATTTCTATACAACCTTTTCGTACTTTTTCCTTTTTAATCCATTTAATCCTTCTACGTTGCATTCTATAACCCACCGCCCCTGCCATAACATTTTGAAACAGTCGCTCCATTTCATAACAACTAAATTGGGGTCAGAGTCCGCAATCCGCTCCCGGGAAGCTGTGCGAATTTAGCACACCGTTGCTAAACCTGTGTCTTACCAGGATATAATCTAGCTGATACCCGTCTGAGTCACTTGGCATTTCCTTGTATGCCTGCGTATTTTGTGGAGTCTAAACCAAGTGTTGGTGATGACTAACCCCTGTTTCCTGAAGAAATCCACTGATTTCTCTCGGCGGTCATTCCCTCTGCCTAAACCGTATTCCCCCACCTCATCACAATCTTTTTCTTCGCCTACCGTCGCATTCCAATCCCCCATCACTATCAAATGTTTCCCTGCAGGAACACTTAAGATTTTTCCCCTAATTGATCGTATATCCTATCGACCTCTTCCTCCGTATGGTTGCTCGGTGACATGCATACCTGAATAATAACCAAGTTCGTCGCTTCTGCTTTTATCTCTACTACTAAGATTCTATTCGCTGTATATTAATCTATAGTTATCACTCCAGTAATCCCCGCTCTCTCCATCTCACCTCGCATAGACCTAAAATGTCTATATTTTCCCTTTCTATCTCTCACTTAACATTCTCCAATTTCCCTGTCCTCATTGTACTAACATTCCACATTCCTATTATAACTAATTTGGTCTTCTTCTCCGGTGCTTTCTGTCCTGCTGCTGCTGGTTTTCCCTTGCAAGGGTTTCGTGGGATGACGACCGTGGAAGCCTTGCCTCCCCCGTTGCCGGGCACGACACATGGCCGATTGGGCCGAGGCCCGTAGTTACCACGACTCATATTACCTGTAGTGACCATCATATTTATGTTTGGAATGATAATTGAGGTGATTCCCCGTTTGCTTCCTCAATAGTGTTTTTAACGTGTCACCATCACTTACTGGCCGCCCCACTGGGGTCAGACGCCATTGCAGCCGCCTCACTGAGGAACAGAAGCTGCGGTAACTACCTTTCGTCTGATTCCTAACCTTCAAGCAATCTGGAATGGGTGAACCTACCATGAGCAATTATTATTACTCCCATCAGCTTAGATTATCGGAACGTGCAAGCCCTTCCACCACGTCAAGTGGTTAGTCCGGCGAGGGATATATATTATATATATATAATGGGACGGCACAATAGAACACAAATTGAAATGCAACATTTAAAAGGACACTCACACGGTAAATTGTTTGAGCTTTCGGTCTTCTGAAAGGCCTTCATCAAGTGAGACACATATAAATATACCGACAAGATTACAAGATTTGCTTGCTTAGATATTGGTATATGTATATATATATATATATATATATATATATATATATATATATATATATATACTACCTTGATCAAAAAGTTCCCGGAATAACCACCGTGTGGCGCTCCCATCGTTCCGATTTGAGTTCTGTTTTTTTTGTTAAATTGGTACATCTGTTGTTGATATTCCCTTTAAATCTTAGTGTCATAACTTGACATTTGCAAAAGTTACGTAGCCAAGAGTACATCTATCTCTGTGTGTGTTGGCGATTTTTTACAACTGCAGAAATGGATTTAAATTTGCAACAACGAACTTGTATTAAATTTTGCGTAAAAAACGGATTTAGTGGCGCACGGACGTTGGAAATGTTGGAAAAGTGTTTCGGCAACGATTCTCTAAAAAAACGGTCGTTTACCAGTGGCACGAGCGGTTCAGAAGTGGTCGTGAGTCAATCGAAGATGATGAACGCAGTGGCAGACCATCGACATCGAAAGTCGGTGAAAAAATTGATAAAGTAAAAGAAATGTTGGTCAATAACCGCAAATTAACCATCAGAGAAATAGCGGAGGACTTGAACATTGCCTATGGATCCGCCCAAGACATTGTGGTTAATGATTTGGGTTTCCGTCGTGTAGCAGCAAAGTTGGTGCCAAAAGACCTCAATTTCATGCAAAAAAGAGACCGTGTTGACGTCGCAAAAGACATGATTTGCGAGGCTGAATCCGATCCCACATTCATCAAAAGGATCATTACTGGAGACGAGACGTGGGTTTATGAGTACGACACGCAATCCAGACATCAGGCAAGTGAATGGCGTTCACCAAATGAGCCGAGACCAAAAAAACCACGTCGTTTTCAGTCAAAAAAGAAGGCAATGCTGACGGTTTTTATGGATTACAACGGTGTAGTGCATCATGAATTTTTGCCAGAAGGCCAGACAGTAAACAAAGAGTATTATTTGGGCGTTATGAGACGTTTGCGTGAAGCAATTCGCCGAAAGAGACCAGAAATGTGGGCAGAAAACTCGTGGATTTTGCACCATGATAACGCACCGTCGCACAGTGCTATCATTATTCGTAATTTTTTGACGAAAAATGCAACAAATACCATCCAACAGCCACCGAATTCACCTGATTTGGCTCCCTGTGACTTCTTTCTGTTCAATCGAGTTAAAAAACCATTACGGGGAACGCGTTTTAGCAGCCGAGAGGAAGTAATGGAAAAATCGCAGGAAGCACTGATGGACATACCGAAAACCGACCGTAACTTTTGCAAATGTCAAGTTATGACACTAAGATTTAAAGGGAATATCAACAACAGATGCACCAATTTAACAAAAAAAACATAACTCAAATCGGAACGATGGGAGCGCCACACGGTGGTTATTCCGGGAACTTTTTGATCAAGGTAGTATATATATATATGTATAACGATTGTACGGAAAAACTCACACGAGCGGCACAATAATGGGCTGACACAATATAACACAACTAGAATAGAATAGCAACATTTAAAAGAACACTCACACGGTAAATTGTTCGAGCTTTTGGCCCTCTCAGAGGCCTTCTTCAAGAGAGACTGAAAATATGCTGTTGCTGTGGAGAGGGGAAAGAGGTATGTCCGGGAAGGGGAGGTGTGCAGCATCCTAGATTCCCTACCTGATTCAGCCACCAATATAGAGGTGAGAACTCGTGAATCCGCCTTCATATTAGCTTTCCTTTCTTTCAAAATTCCCACCTTAAACCGCCATATTTAATTTCCCTCCCAGCATTCCCTGCACACCTCCCCTCCCCGCCCATACCTCTTTCCCCTCTCCACAGCAACAGCATTATTTCAGTCTCTCTTGAAGAAGGCCTCTGAGAGGGCCGAAAGCTCGAACAATTTACCGTGTGAGTGTCCTTTTAATTTTGCTATTCTATTCTATTTGTGTTATATTGTGTCAGCCCATTATATATATATATAAACATATATATATATATAATATATATATAAAATATGAGTTTATGACTATTTACATATATATGTTTAAATTGTATGACATGGAATTTTTTTAGCCTGCAATACTTTTTATTGAGTTCGTCATAGTGTGGTGTATATGCACTTCCCCTTCCATCCATCGTTCCATTACTCATATTTCCCTCACTTCTGTTCGTCCCTGTTATCATTATATAAATGCATATATACATATAACCATAAACGAAAGAGTCACATTACTTGGGTGGAGCTGCAGGCACCCAGAGACTTGACGGGAGATGAATCCGGGACCCTCCGGTAAGTAGTCCAACGCTCTACCCCCTTGACTACCGCGACGCACAGAAACATATATATGATATGTATTATATGGTCGGTAAGAATAGTTCAAACCAACTACTTGTGGATTGCCTTTACACGAATGGAACAAATGTGAAGCCCTGTCCACTCGTCCAATGGGTGCATCGCAAAAACTTATGAGATCGATTCATTGTTATAATTTTTAATCAATAAATAAAATCAAAGTCAACGTACCATTCAAAATGTTAAACAGATTACTTCCCCGAAGCATACGACCCACGAGTAATGATATTATTGTAGTATAAGTAACGAAACATCAATATTTATCATTAAAAACATACCTTGATAAACCTTTCAAGTTGAATATTTCAATTCATGCCTTGATACTGCGTCAGGCAAACATTGGAAACCAGGGATAACTTTAAAGGGATATATGCTTGTGGACGGTTTTGTTTCCACACCAATGAAAGCATCGTGATGCAAATGACCGGAAAACCCTAAGGTCAAACGGCGAAGATGGCTTACGTTGGCCAAACTTATCGTCCAGGGGTGCTTATAAGCCCAGGGGTGGGAAACAATTACCTTGTGTGTGAGCAGGCAAAACATTCCGGTCCATTAAAACAGTATAGCTCGTGTACCTACAATAAGCCCATGGCTTCGAAATCGGGAACTTGCGTCAACGTCTTGTTAATGCAAGTGATATTTTCATTCATTCATGAAATAAATCCGTTAGAAAAATTCGAATTAAATGGTTGCAAAAATAAATGCAAAATATTTAGGTGGGCATTAAAAATGGAGGTAAAAATGAGCAGATGACTCATTTTCCCGATTCATAACACCAGATCCATTACCCTAGCACGATCCTTTCGGCTATGGATGCAGTGCACGAAGTACCCTTTCGACTTTCTTTGTTTGAATAGCGGATGAATCCTAGCAAAGACTGCCTCACGGGTGGGTGGCTTGGATTGCGGTAAGAGGGTCGATTCCTCCATCTCCAGCCTAGAATTTCGTTGTTCCCTTTTCCCTTCTCTTCTCCACGGATGAACCTCTCACTTAGCCTCCCGAGCACCACAACAGAAGCACATCCCCCGCCGCTGCAGCGAGCGCCCTTCCCTTCCCTCCTCCCGCCTCCTCAAAATTAGTCTCTGTTTTCGGCGCCATATTCCAGGGGAATGTGTCAATTAGGCCGTCCCTTGCCGAAGCGGCTTTCCCACATTAGTTTCTGTTTAGCGGGAATGAGATTTCGACAAGAGGCTTCATCCGACCCGCGTGCCCGAGCTGATGAATGCCGAAGCGATGAGGGGCCGCGTAAGTGGTTTCCCCTGCGGACAGAAATACCACTTTGGGCGCATAACGCCGATGATCTGCTCAGGAATGCAATCAACCGGCTCTCCTCGTGATTCCATAACGTAGACGCGATGGTGTCGGAGACCGGCGAGGGGGGAATCGTGATGTGTGCGTCGTTTCGCCGCTACATACTAAACATATTTCAGCACAAGTTGCTTTGGAAGAGTAACTTTGGGTTACCCTGAGTTAATCCATGATGTGACATTCACGAGAGTGGATGGCGAAGAAAGGCATCTTGTCGACCTAGTGACTAAAAATAGCTATCAAAATGGGAATGGATTCCAAAAAAAGACAGATCACAAAGGATACCATTAGTTTTTTTAATATGGTGAAAAATTTGAAAAACAAATTTGGAATGCATTGATTTAATGTGCATGGATCATGTCGCTTAGCATGGAATTGAAGTGCATAGTAAATTGTAAATTGAGTCTAGAGCTACGAAATGAGATAATCACCATTCAACACTTGTTTGAGAAATAAATATAGATTTCTATATTTGTGTTTGTATTTATGAAACTTTATTTCACCTCTCTGGTAATATATTTTCAAATTCTTCCATTGCCTTCTTCTTTACCTCCATTTACTATTGCTCCACCTTCATTTCTTTATTTGTGCCAAACGTTTTCATTTACTTCCCTTTCTACTTCATAGATTGTTCCTTCAAAAAGTGGTTGATTTTATTTATACTCAATTATTTCCCAAAAACCGGGATTTTTCTTTATGGTGGGTGTGTGTGCGGATAATGGAGTGTGATGAATCATCTTTCAGATTACTAAGTGCCGTTAAATACCGATCGAGTATGAGAGAAGACGCCCGAGGTAGAATCTCTATCTTCTATTAATTATTTCCGTAAATTCATTTGTGTCGCTCATTATCTTCTTCACCTCACGGTGTACTGTCATATTAGAAGGCTTCCATGTGTATGCTCTAATTAAATATTGAATACATAAACTATCGTTTCCATTCATTCCGGTAGATGTCTTCTGCAAACTTTATTGAACGAGATAATATGTAATAAAATGTAATGACATTTGTTTGGGGGAGCTTTCATTAGTAGATAGATAGATAGATAGATAGAGGTCTTTATTTGGGCGAAATTGAGACCAAATGGTCCCTTCTTCCATTAAACCCATCGTCGTGTACATATTATATTAGGCATTAAACTTATAGTTACATTCATATGTACACATAAATACATAGAGACAGACATAAATTCATTTAGCACAGATTTGCACATCGAAAAGAAAAAAGTATATATATAGTACAATACACAGTAACACACAATATAGAAACACAAAAAAAAGAAGAACACTCACACGTATTTTCTTGATATTTCGACGGAAACAATCCGTCTTCATCTGAAGATATAGAAGTAATGACTGCTGGAATTGTTGAGGTGAGGGGTGCGAGAGAAAGGGAAGGGAGCCAGGGGAAGGGGAGAACGGGAGGCGAAGGAGGGGTGAGAGGAATGGTTGGGGAGAGGAAAGGGAGATGAAGGGGGTGGAATTGACACAAAATCGGAAAATAGAACAACATGCTCACCGCAACTATTGCAACATACGAGACCCAGGCTTCAACCTACAAAGTATTGATCAAGACCTCGCAAGTCAAAACAAAGGCCACGTACACCAAAACTCATTCGGAAAAACACAGTGTCCACCCCCCGATATGCTTTGCTTCCACAAAGTAACAATTTAAGGCCACTCCCATCAGTGAACGACATTGAGGCCCGGATCGGATGTGGGATAATATATATATATATATATATATATATATATATATATATATATATATATATATATATATATATATATACACACACACACGCACACACATACATAAACATACACACACCTACATACATATACACATACACATAAACACATACATGCATGCATACACATACATAAATACATACATATACATATATAAATTAAGAATACACCTACATATACTCAAATTAAATGACAGTGAAGATAGAGTACAATAAAATAAGGAAAGTCTAAGCATAGAATGAGGTTTGTCGGGAAAGCTAGGGAGAGCGTGGCATTGATCAACTAGTAAAAACCCACGCAGGAAAAACACCCACGAAGAGAAGGGGGGTGTGAAAAACCTGCGAAAACCATATTAATTAGAGGATGGATACATGCACATTGTAACAATCATTTTTACATAGTATATATATATATATTATTAAGTTGCTGAAATTGAAATGGAGAAATTAAATACATTGACAACACATGCGGAGTAATGAGAAGCGTAATATTTCTAAAAATAATTATGCAAACTCCTACCGCTTGAGATGACAAAACAAAAAGCAGGGTAAAAAAAGTAGACTCAGTGATCTGTATAACAGCTGAGTGGAATGAGGGAGGGTATACTGGTTAAGTGAAGTACCTGAGGAAAATGAACTTGTGAAGTGCTCTTCTAAATGCTGTGGTTGATGAAGAGTTTTTTATGTCATCTGGGAGAGAGTTCCATAGACGGCATGCTGTAACATGATAAGATTTGTGATAGATTTCCGTGCGATAGTGTGGGACAAGAAGTTCATTACTACATTAATCCCTGTTGTGGATTGGGCTGATGAAGAGGAAATTTTTGTATAGATATTTAGGTGTGTAGTTTGAAAGTGTTCCGGAGAAAAGTGAAAGAATATGTAAATGCTTGCGGCCTTCTAGCTTTAACCAGGATATTCTATTAAATGAGTCGGAAATATGATCGTATTTCCTAAGATCACATATGAACCGCGCACAGGAATTATGGGTCCTCTGGAGTTTGGTTTTCAGTTCGCCTGAAAAGTCTTGGTATACTACATCACAGTAATCAAAGTGGGGTATGAGAAGAGAGGACACAAGAAGCATTTTTAAGGAGGGGGAAGCAATGTGCTGTAGCCTTTTCAGTGAATGCAGGGATGAGTTAATTTTTCTGCGGATAGGAATTGCATGATCAGTCTAAGATAATGTTTCATTTATGGTTAAGCCTAAATTATTTACAGTCCTTAGGTATGGTATGATAGATCCTTGCAATTTTAGTGGTGGTAGTTTATCAATACTTATTTTAGAATGTAGTTTATGGTATCCGATTATAATGGACTGACTTTTGATTGGGTTTATTTTCAATGAATTTTTTATTCCCCATAGTGACAAAGCAGCTAGATCTGCATTAACTTCGTTTATAATTGTAGGTAGGTCTTAAAGGCGGGAATGGTGATATATTTGTGAATCATCGGCATAAAGGTGATGATTGCAATTTAAAATAAATTAAAAATTAGTTGTCAGAGGTCTTCCAGACAGTAACGGCATATACGTTTTTCAGAAAGTGATAGGCAACGGAATAATCGAATAAATGCGGGTGGTTCGCCCTCTCCACCCGCCCACCCACCGGCTACCCTCTTAGATATGTGAGGGGTCAGCTCTGGATAACATCGGTAAATATTATATTATATATAATCTTTCACGGCGTTCTGTAGAATGTTTCTATGCACCCACCACTTGGAACAAAATGTGATGTTAAAATATCAAGTGCTGTCAACTTGACGTGGGGAGGTAAAACGGAATATTTTGAATCTTAGGTATCCTTTGGGAAATAAGGCCTTGGAAATTTTATCTAAATACACATAAGAAAGCTAAAAAATAAAGAGAAAGAATGCGTTGGAAAATTGTACTAAATTCTCGTCAATGTCTACGTTTATTTTGCAGTACATCTACATCAATACCCTGCGAGCTAACAAAAAGGTGTGTGGCAGGGGGTGGAGCACGAGGAGGAAGGGGTAAGGGTATATATATAACCATGTGCAGTCCCTACCCTGTAGCTGAATGCTTATTATGTCGAGCTGACTCCTGGGGGATGTCGATTACAAGCATTCTGGTCTCTTATTGTTCTTGGAAAAAATGACCATTTAAACCTGTCAGTCTTGCAGTCTATCTCTCTAATCTTATATTCGTGATCCCTCCGCCCGTAATGCGTTGGGGTTCGCATTATGTTCTTGATGTCATCGGAAAAGGACCCATCTTTAAATGTTTTTAATAAGTTTAATCTACTATATATATATATATTGTATACGCCGCTGTGTAAGGGAATTCCAGCCTAAATTTTCTAGCAAAGTAGTTACGCTACTGCGTTGGTCATAACAATATTCGACAAATCTAGCCCCCCTCCGCTGAACTCGATCCGATTCCGAAATCAAATTTATCTCTTGAGGATCCCATATACTGGCAGCATACTCTAGCAGTTAAATATTAATAGGGTGACCACTAAATCATTAATTTCAAATTTTTGGCTACACTTGGTTTTCGAATAAAAATTACTGCATTCAATAATATTTTTCTACCATTGAGTTTATTGAAAATACATTTTTTTAGCGTTATATTTTGAGACGCAATTGTAATAATGAAAAAGTAAATCTCAAGAACAAAGGTAAATTTATCAATTAAGGACCTCTTCCGGAATTATACTAAGATTGATTCAATACAATATCAACTGAAATGAATGACAACCTGGAAATTTAGCAAAAAACCAAGGCAAAAGTTTTAAGAATAATCAAAAAAAGGCATTTAGCGAATAATTTGGAAAAGAAGAGAGTTAAAGCGACAGGCTCTGTGGTCTGCATTCATTTTTGATGGAATACATAGTTCGTATATAGACATAGGAGACCTATTTAGGAAACACATTGGCAAGCCACTTGCGAAAGCATGTCCTCAAAAAATCAACTAATTATTTACACTCAAAAATATTATGCGATTAAAAGATTTAAAATTCTGAAATTATGCCTGTAAACTATACGAGATATAAACTCTATCGGAAAAAATAGGCTCTCCAAATAGTAGGCATTGAATAAAATCAAATAATTTTGCTGGTTTAAGGGAAATCATTTAATACGTAAAATTGAATATGCTTAGAATATCAAATTATCATCTCATCTTAATAATTAAAAGTGTACTCCGATAGAGCATCAAAACATAACAAAGTTATGTTATGCAGAAAAAGGTGAACCGGCCATGCAAAGCAATGATGATAACTTCATATCAACATCAAATTTTCGTAAAATTTGAGTCACATCCTTATTCTCTGAACCTGACTAATAATTTAGCGAAGTAATATGTACTGAGTCAAAATGTATTGAAGTAAATTTGAGATTTATACTCATGAGTTTGGAATTGGCCACTCTGCCAAAGGTTTTAGTTTCGACGACACTGCCTGCAGCTGTTACCTCTGGACGAATTTTTTTTCAGTCACCATTTTATTTAGAACCAGCTTTGGATTCGTGATGTTTTATTTATCACCCTTAGCCTTCACCCTTTGTAAGGATTACGAAGATTTTTTCAAATCCCCTTCTTTGCAGGTTTTTTGCCGTGTGTACGTCGTTGGCGTCTACATATCAGGATTCTCTAAATCAGAGGTCTCAAAACTTTTTAGTTTGCCCTCGCCTATGTCATTAAATATAAATAGCACACATCGCTAATGCATGTTCGTATAATGGAAGAGTTTCTAGTTTGCCTTTTCGCCATATCCACCCGCTTTTTGCTCAGCGTCACCTCGATACAATCCACTCCATACAAACCAATCCTCTTCATCCCAGTATTGTAGTACGCATACATGCTACACTGCTTGCTATTTAAAATTGATAATCCTTCTTTTTTATCACTTTGTATGCTATGTTTTATATAAAAATTAAATATGAAGAAAAATCCTCATTTAATCATCTTTCACTCCATTGTATCGCGTGGGTACACCCATTTAACTTATAATCCCAATTGCCTGGGATTTACAACAACTTATTTACTTTATTTATTTCTTAATATTATTTTTACTATCGGTAATCTAACGGTTGAAGTAGATTTTGGGTCAATATAGCTTAAAAAATTGTTCACAATATAGAAACCTGGAATAGGACACTAGGTAAGGAAAGTCCTTCCCTCCCTTAATCCCATCCCAAATGCCTGTTCTATTCCTTTCCGTTCTTAGGTTACCTAACGTTCTCAAAGGCCCTCGCCCAACTCGATCGCGAAGGAAAAAAAAAATTTCCCCAGTTGCCCTCTGTCGGAGAAACGTCTTTTTTGACGAAAAAAAATTTAGGAATAAGATCTCTTGCACAGTCTTCAAAATCTCATCAAACTCTGCATCCTTTTTTCCTGCCTCCTTTGGAGAAAGATAATAAAAAAATAGTCAATTGTAGTAGAGAAATATGAAAAACCATATTGATATCAAGAATATGAGGAAAAATATGTGCAACCATCGAAAGGAGAACCTTTAAGGGATTATGACCCCCTTAAAACATCCAGGATTCCTTAGGAACATTGCAGAAGAGAAATGGAAAGGAGCCAAGAGGAAGAATAAGGGATAAATATGTACTTAAACCAAGTAAAGGGGACAAGGAAGACCTACGAGTATTACGGCATAGAGAGGAGGAAAGATTGGAGGGTCACTTTTATCTAATCTTCGGATTGGAATACTGTCGACGATTATTATTATAAGGTAATCTACCGGTTAAGCTAGGCATTTGGATGGACCCAACTACTAAATAAATATTTTGTGATTCCTGACAAAATCCTACTCTAAATCAGACCCCTCTTCATCTCCGAGTACTTTCTTCCTCCCTTCATCTCATCCAACATCCCTATCCTGTTCCTTCCCTTTCCTCGTCCTTCCCTCGCCGGTCAATACCCCCTTCATCCACTTTTCCTGCCTCCACAGGATTGCTCCCAACAAAACCCTCTCTTCGCCCACCATACCAAGTACTTCCTCGTTTGTTTTCTTCTCTGTCCATTTCACCTTCTCCATTCTTCTCCAAACACACATTTCAAAAGCCTCCAGTCTACGTCTACCCTCCTGCTTCAATGACCACGTTTCCGCGCCGTACATAGCTACGCTCCATATCAAAGTTTTTACGAGTCTTTTCTTAATATCCTTACTCAGCGTCCCTGTCATCAACTCCTACCTCCTTGTGAAACCCTCTTTTCCTAGCGCAATTCTTCTCCTTACGTCCTTACCACTTTGACCGTGTCGGTCCAAGACACTACCGAGATACGCAAACTGCTCTACCTGCCCTAGTTTTTGCCCTCCTATTTTAGTGTTTACCTTAGCCTTTTTCTTTTTAGAAAATCGCATAAACTTTATTTTAATAATATTGATTCTCATCCCATACCTGTCGCACTGAATTTCCAATTCCCTCAGCAATGCTTGCAACCCCTTGGCTGACTGACAAACTAAAGCTTGTTCATCGGCAAACCTAACTGATTTTACGAATTCCCCGCCCACTTTCATTCCTACCTCGAGTTCTTCCCATGCCTCTTTGATCATTTCCTCAGCATACAGGTTTACCAGCAACGGTGATATTGGGCAACCCTGCCTCACACCTCTTCCTAACACTGCCCAACCGGACTCCCCGTTCCCCACTCGCACCTGAGCATTCTGAGACATATAAAGGTTGCGGATTAGACTCCTTTCCCTTCAATCTATTCCTATTTTCTGCAATGTACTCATCAGTTTTTCCCAATTCACTGTATCAAACGCTTTTTCGAAATCTACGAAACAGGCAAATACCTCCTGGTTGTGTTCTATATTCCTCTCGATTAATAATCTCATTACTGCAATGGCATCACGCGTACCTCTCCCCTTCCTAAACCGAAACTGATCATCCCCTAAGTAATCATTTGTCCTAATCCCTATCATTTTGTTAATGATCCTGAGAAAAACTTTAGCTGCGTGGGATATCAAACTTATCGTCCTGTAGTCCTCACATGATGTAGCCTTTACCTTATTCGGAATAGGAACTAAAGCTGATCTCATGAAGTCTTCCGGCCAGATTCCTTCCTCATAAATACTGCGAATGAGCGCATATAACATCTTCCTCCCACATTTTCCTAAACATTTCAATAACTCCGCGGACATTTTATCCACCCCCACGGACTTATTTAGTTACATCTCCCTTTATGCCCTTTCTATCTCATCGTCGAGTATACCTGGACCTAAGCTATTTTCTTCTACGTCATGATCCTTTTCTAAGTCTAACTTTGCTGGTCCAAGTTCTTTAGTATACAGTTCTTCTATATACTCCTTCCATCTCTCTGGGATCTTTCCTGCGTCAAGTATTACCTTACCCGCCTCATCTCTAACTGCTAGCATAGATCTTCTTTCTTACTTCCCGATAAAGATTTAACTTTTTTATACAGGTGCACCAATTTCCCCCTTCCTCTGCAGACTTTCCATATCCTTGCACTGTTTCTTCCGCCAAGTTTCTTTTGCTTTATTTGTTGCCCGCCTCAATTTATTGTTCAATTCTTTGTACTTCATTTTGCCTAATTATGTATTTATATTCTTCCATTTTCTCCGCTCATTCATCTTTGTTATCTTCACATCCGTGATCTATGGATTCCTAGTCCCTTTAGCGTTTACGGTTCCAATAGTGTCTTTTGCGGCTCTAGACAACCCTTTCTTGATACTTTCCCATTTTTCTTCGATTGTACTTGGCTCTTTACCATCTTCCATGGTTTTCTCTACCGCCTGTTTGTGTTCCTTCGTTTTTAAACCATCTAATGCTTCTATAATTTTCTAACTCGCCGCCCCTGACTTATCTTTTTGAAACGGACGCTACATTTCATAACAACTAAATTGTGGTTATAGTCCGCATCCACTCCCGGGAAGCTGTGCGAATTTATCACACTATTCCTAAACCTGTGTCTAACCAGAATATAATCTAGCTTATACCTTTCTGAGTCACCTGGCATTTTCCATGTATACCTGCGTCTTTTGTCGTGTCTAAACCAAGTGTTGGTGATGACTAATCTCTGTCTCCCGCAGAACTCAACTGCTTTCTCCCCGCGGTCATTCCTCGTGCCTAAACCGTAGTCCCCCACCTCATCACCATCCCTTCCTTCGCCTACCGTCGCATTCCAATCCCCCATCACTATCAAATGCTTCCCTGCGGGAATACTCCCGATTATGTCTTCTTACTGATCGCATATCCTATCGACCTCTTCTTCCTTAAGGTTGCTCGGCGGCATGTATGCCTGAATAATAACGAAGTTCGTCGGATCTGCTTTTATCTCTAATAGTAATAATCTATCCGTTACCTTCTCTATTAGGACTACGCTTCTTCCTACCTCTTCATTTAATACTATGGCAACCCCTCGTTGGCTCTCGTCCCCGCCGCTGTATATTATTCTATACTTATCACTCCAGTAATCCCCGCTATCCTTCCATCTCACCTCGCATAGACCTAAAATATCTATATTTCCCCTTTCCATCTCTCGCTTGATATTCCCCAGTTTCCCTGTCCTCATTATTGTCGTAACATTCCACGTTTCTATTCTAACTAATGTGGTCTTCTTCTTCTGCGTCTTCTGACCTGTTGCTGACCGTTATTCCTAGCAAGGGTTTCGTGGGATTACGACCGCGGAAGCCTTGCCTCCCCCGCTGCCGGGCACGACACACGGCCGATTGGGCCGATCCCCGTAGTTGCCAGGACTCAAAATATCTGTATTGTCCATCATATTTATCTTGGGAATGATAATTGAGGTGGTTTCCCGTTGCCTTCCTCAATAGTGTTTTTAACGTGACACCATCACTTACTGGCCGCCCCACTGGGGTCAGACGCTATTGCAGCCGCCTCACTGAGGAATAGACGTGGACTGCGTGGACTACCTTTCCTCTGGCTCCTAACCTTTGACCTATCTGGCATGGCTGAAAATATACTGTTGCTTAGGAGAGGGGAAAGAGGTATGGGCGGGGAGGGGAGGTGTGGAGGGAATGCTGGGAGGGAAATTAAAGATGGCGGTAAGGGGTGGGAATTTTGAAAGAACGGAAAGCTTATATGTAGGTGGATTCATGAGTTCTCACCTCTATATTGGTGGCTGAATCAGGTAGGGGTTCTAGGATGCTGAGAGTAAAACACTGGTCGAATGAAAGGTTGTGGGAATATGCGTTTGAAGGGATAGGAAGAGAAGAGAGTGAGGCAGAATTGCAGGAGTACCGGTGATTATTCATTCGGATGGATAAGGTGATAATGCATTCGCCTATGTTTGCAATGTTTGCATGATAAAGGATAAATAATATTTTTTGATAGGCAATTAGCGTGGGAACGAGGTGAGGGGGCAATGAGGGGATGTAGGGAGAGGGGAGTAGGCATAATAAGAGGACAGGTTTTACATCGGGGGCGGTTGAAAGTTGGGGAAATATTGGGACATTTGTCACGGGGGGGCGCCAAAGGGTTGGTGGATTGCAGGTTTTTGAGATTGGCGGGTCGTCTGTATGCATTTGGGCATTGGGGTAGTAAGGATGAGGTCGCGTCATTGTCATGTAAAATTGGAAACAGTTCTTAAAGGAGGGTTTCAGTCTGTGTGATCAGGGGAAATAGGTGGTGCAAAGGTTGAAGCCCTTCCGCCACGCCAAGGTTGTAGTCCGGGGAGGGACTGTCGATGATATGATAGCAATAATACTTTGCCAATATCGTGCCATAAAAGAATATTTTGAAGCGTTATAAACGACTGCCACTTAGATAATTTAACTTTGGTGTCTTCTGATAGTTTCTTTCGCATAGGGTTCTAGCCTCAGGAAGTCAGTGCCATTGAGATTAGTATGTGAACTAGGGATGTTGTGTGGGGGCACGTGGGGTCGCTACGGCCTGCTCCTTGAGTCAAGTGGGACAGGCGAAGGAGGGGCGAAGGAAGCCAGTGCTGGAGGAGGGCTAGCGAATGACATAAGAAGCAATCTGAGCGCAAACTACTGGGTGTTTATATGACGCCAGTGGTGAACTTGGTTAATAAGGAATGACGCTCCTTCCAATGAGCTCCTAAAAGCCCACAAAAAGTCGCTGACTTATAGCCATTGTCGGAGATAAGACACTGACATTGTCCAAGTAAAACTGTGGCAAATAATATATTGTCTGCCCACGAACATCAAATATTAAGTTAGTCCAATGATTAAGCATAAAGAATAAATATTCTTATTCGCTGGCGCTTATTTAATTCTCTGGAGTCTAAATTTCAATTAACATAAGTTGTTCAGATTTGAAATAATTTAATTTTTTATTAGATCTAGTCGATGAATTAGGCATTCATGATGGATGGTGATCATGCTAGATAGTAAAATGATTGTATAGCTAAATGTGGAAAATATTTATTAAAATGATAAAAAAAACATGTTATTGGTCGCTTTAAGGGAAAAAATGGAAGACAGCCAAAAAAAGTCGAAAAGACCAATCAGAATTGCACGCGGACTTATTTGCGATATTTGGAAATTGCTTAAATGAACGAAATTGTCGGTGATGCAAAGTATAGATGAAAAGTTATCAAATAATTCAATTTTATCCACTACCTTAGAGAAAAACACGTGTTAAAAAAATATTAACACCATAGATACCTTAACGGCTAACAATGGGAACTCTGAAATCTTGGTTCCATAAAGGGAGCCACAAATAGTGTGAGCATTACTTAAGAAAAAGCGAAAGATGTAAAAGATAATTCATTATTATGCATAAATAATAATCTCAACAGGTGAATATCCACTATGTATGGCAATGAAAATGATATTGGTGTTTTTCGTCTTGAAATATTGAATGTCACATAAGAGTTCGCAAGAATTCCGCAATTATTGCTGATTTGCAGTAGGGGTAAAAGATATTACATGTTAAGGATCTCACCACACTAATAATTGAAAAAAAATATTTTATACGCAAATAAATGGCGAATATTAAAGGAATGCTTAAAAATTATGTTAGAAAATATCTCCTGCTGCCGTGCGCTATCGTTTTCTAGGATAAATTCTAATCCCCTCAAAGAACGAAAATAGATTTGAGGCAGATTCACCAAATTCAGGATCTGAGTAGTTTGTTTTGGGTGAACATGATCAATCAAAATTGAACACGTAGTCTTTGTTCAGCCATTCAAATGTACATTATCAATCGCGTGCACATTAATAAGAAATTTCTCTACATAAAATGATGCAAATTGAGATGCGCTACACTAATTGCCGATTCACATAAGTCTGAAACCATGCCAAGCCATGTTTTTTGTACTAGTTTCACTCAAAGGAATATTTTGCAAGATATAGCTTCGTGTTCTGTTTCATTGCACTCCCAAGCTTGGATTCCGAGATTTTTCAAAAGGCTTATCGCACGTACACGATGTTTACTATCATCTGCAGTATTTTTTGCCCCCAACTACGTAGTAAGTAAGCCAGCGGCTGGAAAAAATTCTAGACTTTACATATTACTTTTGGCTCTTCGCACAAAGAGTCACGATAATGCACGCATTCTTCAGCCCGTTCATGCGATACGATATTCCACCAAGTTACATTTTCCCGAAAAAAAACCAGCTTTTAGAGGTCTTCTCTCACTAGCCTTTTCCCCGGCCGAAACTTCCGATTTTCACCTATAAGATGGGTTATCTTGGGACGGAAAGCTATTACCAAGGGCGTAGCACCGCTATCGTATTTTCACAGCCACGCTGTCGTAAACTTTATGTTTCTCGGATTCAGCCCACTTGCTTTAGGCCGCAATTTTTTCCCTTGGGACATCTTTCGAGGAAACGCGTCCCTTGATGCCCATTATTCCTTGAAAGACAATATCCTACCCCTTTATATGGAATTTACAACGTCCTCCGAGGATTTTTTTTAGGCGTGATGTTAGCTGTTTCGTGGAGGACTCCTCGAGTGCTTTTTATTGACTCGAAATCGTGCCTCGCATTGAATACTGCCCCAGTATAACATTCCCATTCCCTACTGCAGTTTTAAAACTTGCAGACACGGTTTTAGCGAAAACACTTCTTCGAAAACACCTTCGCAAACAATGAGATCATTAGGGAAAAAAGTTGGGGAAAGAACTATGGTGTCTCAACTCCCATTTCGTGGAAACACGAAGTATCGTATTTGAAATATTTATTTTTCTCATCGATAGCTAGAAAAGGATATTTATGAAACAAAACACCCTTTGACTTTCTGATGAGATAAACATTAAAATGTAAGCTCAAATAACTAAACAGGCCAAAAAGCATGAGCATGATGCTCTGAAAAACCTTTTCGGCATTCCACTCTAACCAGAGCTGAAAACCTGCAGGGCACTCAAAGCTCTCACGGGGTAAGTACTATCTTAGATCCGTAGCGCCAAGCTAAGTTCGCTAAAATGGATAATACGTTTTGATAGCAAACGTTTCTTCGCGTTTACAGCAATAAAAAAACTCAAAACGTGCAATTTGGGATGTGGAGGCTCCCCCATGGGGATCCAAAGAGGGGTTGGTGACTGAATACATGCTCACCCCAGAGGACACGTGCCTGATTTGCAGTTCTGCACAGAAACTTCTCCAGAGAAACATTCTGTGTCAAATGAAAACTTTTTTCTAATTAATACTCATTTCGTGCTACTTACCAGCATCTCTTCGTTCCATAATCTCAGTTTCTAGAGTTTAACTGCTTGAATTAATGAAGATCTATTCCTGCATAATTTCCAATTATGATTATTTCCTATATTTCACATTAATGTTATATTTTTCCATTTCTTGTTTCTTGTTTAAACCAATTATATGAAAAACTTTTTAAATTAGGTTTATAACTTCGAGGACTTCTCATTTAATCAATTCTGCTTTTAGGATGAAAAATACGCGGAGCGGAAGATGTGAAGAGGTGGGCTGAAATTTTTCTAAATGAGGGAATAATTCTTATGGAAGAGTGTTTTTTAGAAATTTGATAGAAAACGGTTTAAAGAAATGTTTATTGAAGTATCAAAAAAATATATTTGCTGAGCCTATGTTTAAGAGAAAAAAGTGCGGTTACGAACATTTTATTGTAGTAATTGAATTGGAAAATTTGCGAATTTTATAAAAGTCATAAATAAATGGAAAATAATGGAGAAAATAAACGTTTGAAATCAATTCTTCAACTGTTTTTATCTTGTTGATTACACGCGACGCTGTAGATATATCTACCGCCCGACGAGGGTCCGATCCGTCTTTAATCAGGCTTCAATCTACTTCACGATATGATGTCGGTTAATTGAAAAGGTAGGATTAAATTAACCTTAAAACTCAAATTATTATTTAGATGAGGCAAATACTTGCATCGTTTCCAGGAAAAGAGGAGGATTTTAAGAAGGAAGAGGAGGAATTTCTTGTTAAATGATTTTTTAAATCGCCAAAGAGGATATATATTCCCATTGAAAGACACGCTGAGTCCAGTTACACCAGTTACTTCTGGAAGTTTTCAAGCGGCACTCATCCCGCAAAAATAATTGGCACCACAGTTCTAAAGAGGAGGTCACGAAAACAAGAATGCGACATCACGAATCAGTGTCTCTAAACCTTCCACATTTGTCACCCCGTGAGGACGGACGGAGAGAGACATTCACTTGCGGTCGCGGCACGAGCCATCTGCCGAGCATATTTCTGACACGAATATTAGCTGGCTATAAATAGACGCCGGACTTACATTTTCACTCCGGTTCCGCCCTTCCGGATGAGGAGCATCTCGACCGATTAGGCGATACTAAATCGCAGACTATAATTATCCCTCGGAGTCGCAGGGGCGTGACCGACACTCCTGGTTATGGTGACCGATATAGATTCCCCGTGTCGGCTTAGTTTTGTTCGCGGATGTCCCCGGGGGGGGTTGGTGGGGGAAATGGGGGGAGAGGGTTGGGGTATGGGGTGCCCGGATGGAGAGGCGCTCCGAGACGGAATGTGGGAAGTTCTTAACGCGAATGCGATTCGCACCTTTCACTAGCCTATTATTTTTACGTCGTGGACAGCGACGGCTTTTTTTTTTAGGGAATTCGTGAACGGTGGAGTGAAATGGGGACAATGGGTGTCGCAAAATTCTAAATCCTCAGGTGTGGATGCGATATTTATTGGCTTCAGGTGCTTGTCCTTATATTTCGAAATACATCCCTCAGAAACAAGGATATTTTTAGATTTTTAAGAGGAAAAATATGACTTAATTTTTTCCCATGTAAACGTTACTTACCTATGGCTTCCGCATTCATGCCTTTCTCGCGCGTCAATAAAGAACATGTACTTTGCGGCCAAAAATGACCAGTTTCCTTACCTTTAATGAACAGATTAGTGGTTTTATGGCAAGTACGCTAGTTGATAATATCAGTCATCCATTGACATACTTCGCTACACTTTAAGTCTCGCCGAAATCTAGGTACTTTGCTTAATTGAGTTAGGATGAATATTATTGCCTGGAGTTATTTTAAATATTTACAATGAGTTACATAATGCATAAATAAGCTCAAATTCCTCAGAAATATTTATTTAAAACATTTTCGCAAAGAATTTTTATATTTAATTGGTTGGTAAGGATATTATTTAAGTAAAATAACGACGAATTTTCCAGATTTGGGTTTTTTATTGTCTCCGTATCAGGATATGGAGCCTAAAACATCGAAAAAAAGTAATACTTAGACAGCAAATTTTGTCAATTATTTCGAAGTGGCCAAGTTACGGATGGATTAGAGGATAATAACGCATATAATGTTGATAGATTGAAAGAGAATTGATTCGCTGCATTGATGTACCAATTATTTCCATTAAATCGGGAAAGAAACTAGATATAGTGCGCGGCTGCAGTGCATATGTTTGTCTAATAGTGTTCCTTCTCTTCCCACTGAAACAAGCACGTGCTTTAGAAACTTATTGGCCTAGTTATATTTACCGCAATTATATTGCATTACCTAATTGTTCAATGGGACGGCTTCATAATACGCTTTCAATCCTTAATGCAATACTTGATACCCGCTGCAATTGGCGTACTTCCTGTATGCGATAGCATCAGATCTCCTCCAATCAGATCCACTTATTATGAAAAGTTTTCAGTTGTCATAAAACATATTGATGTGATAGTCTGAGAAGAATCAACCGTATCTTAATAAATGTGACTTATTGATGACATCAGTAGAAATAAGGTTATGCCGAAGCTTCAAAAAGAGTGTTAAAGGTAAAGAAAAAAAGAATTCTTCCACGGGAAAAATTATCATAGATTAGATCTTTTATGTTCAAAGTAGAGTCAAATTTTTTTGCATGGAGCTTTAAAAGAAACATGTTTTCCTACTTTCATCTTATATTACCAAAAATGTACGTTTATATTTCTTTTTACAATTTATATTCAGGTTCATGATTAAATATATGTATAAAGGTTGAAGGTTGCTTCAAAATAATACTTTTTTTTTGAAAGAGTTTTTTAATTTATGAGGATAAAATTGGATAATTATTAACAGGTACAATTTTCAAAAGATTATAATTCCTTTTTCTTACTATTTCTCCAACGGCCGAAATACTATTGCAACAGAATCAGAAAAATTCGGTTGAGTTTTAGTACGAGGACGTACGGGATGGCTTGAAAATTTACATTCACGTAAAGAAATTTTTGAAACCGTGTTATGCATTGATTCTTAAGAGAAGATATTAAAACCTGTTTTTTGCTATCTTCAGAGAAACTAGCGGAGACATCTCGACAAAAATTACGACGACAAACGTCATGACACCGAACATCTTATCACACCGTCACTGCTTATGCCTGAAATTAGGGATGAAAAGACCCACGTAATTGCGTAGAATCAAAACTCCCGATGCAGACTTTACCATTATTTAATAATAAAATACAAGGAATCTAGGACGGTATCATATACAATTATAATTATTACATACTAAAAATATATCGTTCTACGAGATCGACATCCTTTTTTCTATAATAATTATCTTTTCCATGTTTCCTCTGGAACGATGGTTTTTAAATAACTATGGTGTAACAATGTTTACTACTCCTGTAAAATATCTACTATTCCCATATAAATAGCTGCATTTTTTTATAATTTCGACAGCTTTTACAAATCAATGATTACTGTAAGTAAGTTAAAATTTATTTGATAAATATTTAGCAGTGTGAATGTTTTTCCCAACGCAATCTAAAATTTTTAAATATGTATAAAACCAAACCAATTACTCAGAAAATGAAAAAAATATACGTACCATTTTATAATGCTAATCCCTCGAATTATATATCAATTCATACCGCACGTCATTACATAATTTATATTTATCTATCCATATTTACGATAAAAACCACAGTAACTACACCAAAAGTTTGGAAAGTGCAAATAAAACACGCTAAACAGAGCCAGGAATTAATAACATTAGAGGAGCCGGTTACCTCCGGTTTCCCATTAGATGTGAAACCAAAGAAAAAATATTTTCTCAAATAAAATATACATTATAATTATTTTATGGATATTTCGTAAATTAAAATACACATCTTATTAAAAAAATTCTGAAAGAAACAATGCCTTCCACTGTGAAGTACCTATTTTTTCGGGCTCATACTTAAGAAATTAGACAAATTACATTATTCATAATTTAAGGGAATGGACGTGCCCGGCATTTGTCTAGGAAGCGAATGACGTCACGCGTCACGCCGCGTCATGCGCCCTAGAAGACGTGAGGCTCCATCGGATCTTCGCCCGCCATCGAACGAGCGTGACGGGCGTCCCTCGGCCCCTGGAGACGTCCGAGGGGGGGGGGAGGCAGGAACAGGTGACGACGTGACACTCGCGAGTGAGCGGCGCGGACGTGGCCTCGTCACACGCTCCGGCCGGAAATTTCTCGGAGAGGCAGAACGGATTGACGAGTGTTTTTTAAAACCTACCTCACGTGATTCCTCTCGGATGTCACATGCGGCCGGTGCCTCGTGTTCTCTAAAAAATATAATATAATTAATCGCCCGAGGCCAGAAATAGACGATATAACCTTAGCGAAAGCTCGGTTAGTTAAAAAAAAAGTAAAAACATTGGCAAATCATAAATATTGTGTATTTTAAATGCCGCCAAGAGTTTGATTTCGATTTGGGTATTTATCTGATTACGGATTCATCAGGAAATTAATCTACATTTACAACACAGTCTAATACCTAATTTGCATATTTTCCGGGGAAAAGTTCAAGATGGTCATTTTAAACGTAAACCCACTTGCCCTACTAATTATCACTGAATTTTCAAAACTCCATTAAATTGAAAATCAGAATGAAATCATATTAAATTTGTAGGCATCAAATAATTAAGGTCATTAGCTTAATCTTTCTGTTTTTAATATGAACGCTAGTAAGGAAAATGCAAAGATGTGCGACTATTCTAACTTTTTCCATGAAGGAAATCCTTCATGCACGTAAGCCTACGCTACCAAACAATTTCATTTAATTAGAGAAAAAAATTAACAAAAAAAAGTAACGCCATCACTGCGTTTTCTTTTCTCCATAGTTGTAAATTTCAGATCAATTTAAAATCGATTTACTAATCTGAAAAACAATAAATTTTTGTTTTTATTGATTTTATTTTTATTTAAGTTTTCAAAACATCTTTCGATTCTATATTAAGCATGCTAGATTTATTGCATACCATTCTTAATATCGTTTTTATCGTGTTTTAATGAAAAATAGGAAATTCAAAATATTTTCCAAGAGTCCAAGACCTTCAAAACTAAATACCTAATTTAAAATAAAAATAAATATTCATGTGTGTAACATTTCGACTGTTGTTTGAAATGTTATTTTCATTAACATTATTTTAAACTATTGAAAGTAATGATCTTCAATAAATGCAAAACTTAAGCATATTTTTTAATATTTAACGAAGGAATGTATAGAAAAAGTATTTTTTTACATATTACGCATGGAAATTAGGTGGAAGAAATAAACCACCATTATCCGCTAATTATTCAAGGACTTACGTTCATAATGCTAAAATGCTTCACCTTTATAATTCTTCCATCCCTAAAACTCGGCCGAGCATCGAAGGATTTGAGTTTGGATCCCGGGTAAGGTGAAGGATTTTTATGCTTTGAAAAAATTGTATTTGAATTATCGACTGAATATTTAAAGAAATATAAATGCAGAGTTTATAAAAACCGCAAATTTATTTAAACAAAATATAATTATTAACGAAAGGTCATGTACGTAAACTAATCATTGGTACAAAATTCAAATTTCATTCCTTTATATTTCTATATCTACTGAATAATATGTTAGTAAAACATCGACATGAAAATCATTATTATTCATGTTTGACCAAGAATAACAACGAAGAACAATTACATTCTCCCTGAAAAGTTCGCGATTACGGTTATACGGATGATAATTAAGATGCATGAAATGCAATTGCAGTTTGGTGAAATAGATCATGATCGAAATTATGTAGTTTGTACGTGGAAATAAATTAAACAATGACATATATATATATATATATATATATATATATATATATATATATATATATATATACATATATTCACTATTTCTACTGTTCCATATTTTTACTGCTCCATATTCTAACTTATAATGGCTTTCGTTGCCATTTGTTGATATTGGGGATCATTTCAATTTCTTCTTCCAAATTTTAACATATCACATAATTGAGAGCACTTGCCATTTTTACGTTACATGCTTTGTCATATTCCCAGTGGCGTTTCATACTATTTGCTAGTCGTTAAATAATTTTTAAAGCATATAACTCAGGAGAAATTTGCGTCGTTTACGTACGGTCAAAAATAGAATTTAATAATTTGATGGAAGATTAAATTATTCTGACTAATGAAATCACTTTCATTAACAAAAAATATTAGAAGGATTATTACAAAATATGCACGTTTTATAACCTCATCAAAAATTCATTTCATAACCATTAAATTCTAAACACTAATGCCATATCTCTTAGAAAGTCAAAAAATTTGCTAAATAAACCTCTGCCCTGAATTAGAAGCTTAATTTTGATTATTAGAAATTTTAAACAACCAACCAACCAACGAGAAAAATTTTGTCTAGCCTAAGTCAAATTTCGAAGAGCTAATTTTAAATTGTTTTTGAAACTTTACTAAAAACAGCCTTCTTGAAGACACGGTGACCACAAAATATAATTTTTACATTGAACATAGTTGATGGTAAATTATAAAGGTGAATATGATGTGAGAGTAAAAAGTGTGTTTTTTATACAGTATTTAAAATGCACTCACATAGCGATAAATTCTAACTGAATATATTCTTAGATTTTTCCAAATTAGTCTCTCAATTATTTTATGAACATGCTTGAAGGAATTGTAATTTCTCCATCTTAGACGAAGCTTGCATGGCACCGAGGTGCGCCTTATATGAAGTCCTTCTATACGTAGAATTATAATACACTTACCGGTAAAAACCACCGTAATTCTGTTTAAGATTATCTGTTGGCTATGTGGGACAAACCTCCTGCACTGTTTTCCTCCATGAATGCGAAAAACCAAAATCCAACTGCAAATATATCTTTTGATTGTAAATGAATTAGAAAAAAGTGAGTAAAAATTATGAAAATAAAAAAAACCCAACAGTCTTAAATATTAATTAATATGTTAATTTTCCAAAAATATCATTAACCATATGCCATCATTTGGAAATACCTGGCCGCTTAAAACAAATTAATGTAGAATTGACTGGTAGTAATCGTTGATATATCGACAGAAGACATGCCAATAATGTTTTAGTATGATTTAATTGAAATTAGAGTTTTCATGTTGGCAGTGGATGGAAATAGAACTTTTTGCCATAAAAGAGGCAAATTTTATTGAAAATCATAAGAAATAATGAGTCTGGACAAAATTATCATATTACTTTCACAAAAGATGCCAGAGTTATATAGGAAAAGAGAATTTAAAAATAAGATAAAAAGATATGCTCTATTAGATCGAGAAGAATGCAGGATCTGTCCGAAAAAGTAAGTAAAACGATTTTTCCTGGTGGTGAGCATGACTGGATAATTTGTGCTAGAAAAAAATATTAAAAGTCTTGGGAAAGAAACACGGCCTGCGTCACTTATGTGCGGGCCGTTCCAGTCTATGAATCACCGATAGACTGATCCCCTGCTCGAGGGTCGTGTCACGAATTCACGATGCCATTTTCCATGGAGCAATGATATGCGAGGAAATTTTGTGTTAAACTCGGGAAATCGGGTTCGGAGGACATTACCATGGCTAAGGATGCGAACAGAGATATAAAAATGTTCCAAGTGATTGTTTTCTAGTCACACAGGATATTCTGGGAAGGTAAAGAAGAAGTTGACGATCAGGAACGCCCTGGACATCCATCGGCAACACAGTGCGACGAAAATGTACAAAAATTGAAACATACTTAACTCTGATTGACCCCCAAGTGTCAAGATGCTATCAGAGGAGTGAAATATTCAGGAAACCTTAGTGCATTGCATTCTTAACAGAAGATTGAGCCATGAGAAATGTGTGCCAAGATGGTTCGCAAGGTCCCGTCGGAAGACTACTTGTGTGACAATCTTGCCTTGGACTTCTTGAACCACTGTGAAAGTGACCCGAATTTTTTAGAAGAGGTAGTTACTGGTGACGAGACTTGGGCCCTTGGGTACGATTAAGGGACAACCCCTTTGAACACCATTTTCAACCCCTGGATTATGTTAAAGAGGCTGTGACAAGGTGCCTGAACGGGATTCCCGTCGACGCCTTCCAGGAATCGTACCATAACCAAGGCAGAGACGCTGGAATCGGTGTATTGATGCACAAGGGCGCTGTTTTGAAGAGTTTTAGTATTTTGTACCTCGATCTTAAATAAATTTTTCCTCCGTTAGATTCCACTTCTCTTTTGGGACAGACCATGAATACTACGAAAACGTATATCTAAAATTTGAAAAATCGGGAAAAGAGAGATAGATATTGCTGGAAAATGACATATAACCAGGAGAGGTATAGTTTAACAACCTGGGAGCTAGACAGAGAGGGTGAGTGGAAGACCAACACGAAACAAGGAAGGCAAACGCAAATTATTCTGAGGGAACCGCTAATTTCTAGAGATATGTTGACAAAGTAGAGGAATATGATGGCATTCGAATGAAACTTGAAGCCAAGAATTGGAGATTACGACGATTGAAAATAAGAATTGGAAACTACTTGTGCTTCCCGACATTTAGATTATCAAATTCTGAAAACGATAGCAACAGAAATAGTGCAAAATTAGGAGGCATACTGTGTGCGTGGGGCATGATTTTTAAGATCCATTCTCGAATCATATTTTTGGAAACATATCATTAAGTAGAATAAAAATCTCGGAGGCTAGAGATTTAAAGAAACCTATCCACTATGGCCGGTGTAATTTTCCTAGCACGACAAGAAATTGGATAGAGAGACTAAAAAACTGAAAGCAGTAAGTACAAGCGTCAGTAAATTTATTGTTGTTTGTGTAAAATTGACCAATGATAAGGCATGCATTTCTTCCGCCTTTGGAAGAAATTAATTCTTAAACTCCAGTTGGACTGCAACTTTGACGTGGCATAAAAACACTGAGCGTTCCATCACCAATAGAACTGACCCTGTGGAAGCAACGACCGCTCAAAGTGGGTTCGCTTTTGCAAGATGGGCCGAAGTTTAGGAGCTGGAAGAAAGTTGATGCAGTGGCTTTATCCAGTGGACGCGAAGGCTTCAACAAAGTCTAGTCCCAGTGAAGAGTCGTGCTAAGTAGTTTCGGGAACGAAAAGAACAAAATTGGCCAGAGAAGACATATAACAGGAATGGAAGAGGAAACAGAGTATGGGAACAAGTGCATTCACAGACACCTTAAATTTTTTGTCCATTAATTCCTCTTAAATGATGAATAAAAAATTCAACCAAATAAAAGAGCAGTTGAAGCTTCAATCTTTCGTGGTTTTACTTATCAAAGAAGTAGAAATAAAAACTGATCAAATATATGAATCAAGTGATGAAATCCTTCGTAACTATGAGGGAATGAAAAGGGAAGATGTGGGAAGTTCTTAAAAGAGAGATAACGAGGGATTCTGAGCGGACATTGAAAAGAGTAAAGAGGGATAGGAGGATATTGAAAGGAGAAATGTTAATGACGATGTGAGCTCAAGAGAAATAAACGAAGTTGAACGTGGACTTGAGGAGTATAATGCCAAATCAATTAAGCATTAAACCCGAAGCGAGAAATGCAACAATTTCAGAGCGTAAAAATCATTCGCCTTGACTGGGACTCGAACCCATATCCCTCAATATCCGGTCGAGTGCTTAGCCACTTAAGCTACCGAGGCGTCCTCTTAAACTCTGAAATTTTGGGGCTTTTAAAGGTTCGAGTCCCAGTCAAGGCGAATGATTTTTACGCTCTGAAATTGTTGCATTAAAATGCACATTAGCGGATGACTCCGTTTAAAGTTACTGTTGCGGCATCTCCCGCAGTTTCTTTGGAATTTGCCGAAGCGAGAAGTTAGAATGGGAAAGGAAATATGCTGGAAATAGAGAGGCATGTGGGGGAAATTTAGAGCAAAGGAAGAGTGGAGGCCATTATGATGAAGGTGAAAAAGGCTTGTATAGCTTATTGAAAAGGAGTAACGCAACAACAAATGGTAAAGCTAAAACATATAAGTAGCTTACTTCAGTTGATGAACTGAAAGAGCAAGGTGGCAAGATTAAATGCATATATAATACGTCTCCAGGATGCCGAAATGGGGAATCCCATATAAATGAGAGTAGATTGTGTCCGGAAATTCGGCGGCATCGAGATGAAAAAAACAGGAATAGAATTGATGTGAAAACGGTACGAGAAATAGATCGCCATCGCGCAGGAATGACCCATTTCATTGGAGGCGGCAGTAGTAAGAAGGGTTTCTTATTATTTATGTCTTGTTATTTTGTTGGGGGTTTTCAAGTAGAATAAGCCAGATCATTTTCAATCCTCATAATGAAATGGTAAATGCAAAATACGTGAAGTAATAATGGATCAAAAATTTAATACTACCTGTGAATCAAGAAGCATCCGGTATGGCAAGCAAAATGCTTAAGAAAAATGAAATCTACTCACAAGCTGATGACCAATCAGAACGAAGGAAGTTTGGAGAGTGCGTTTCCGCACAGATAGAGTGAAAACACTTAGAATGAAAAGGATCAGAGAATATTTCACGCCTTTGCACCGTCGGAATTTTTAAAAATTTGCATAATGAATTACAAATATAGGAGTAAGAATGATGTGCAGGCTGTTTACATGAAATTTGTGTATGAACCACTTGCCAAAAGCAAGTTAACGGACCGGAAGTAAGAAGTCCAGTCAGTTTCATCGATTAGTCACAAAGTTGAAACTCGAAATAATAATTTCTGAGGAAAAATTAGACTTGTAAGGCCGCATGCTAATTAGGGTACTTTAAGATGACTTTTAAATCAGCTACATCGTAGGAAATCAATCCGGCCACAATTGCTTGCAGTTAAATTGCCATACGAAACTGTCTCCGCACCACCGAAAATAAACGATTCGTCATGGAATAAACACAACTTAATGTGTAATTGCACCACAATAAACATACATTAAAGCTTATTGAAATGATATTACGAGTTGTTTTGATGATGCTTAACCTATGCCAAAGCCAGTAAGCCAAAAAGGGAAGGGTGAATAGATGGATACTACCTTTACACCGCCAGAGATAAGACAGAAATAATAAAGGCATTATATAAATGGATTTAATTGAGATTTCCATAAGGCAAGGATTAGTTTTATGGAGCATTATATAATGTACTTCTAAGTGAATGATTCTTTTTGAACCCTATGGCATAAGATAAAAATGCGCCAAATAATATAAAAAGAAAACCTAAAAGACAAGGGTTTATGAAATAAAATAAAAGCAACATGAAAAATAAATTTCTTGAAACGCATAAATTCAGGCCACCCTCGGCTAACGCATCTAGCATACATGGTAAGTTGCAGATTGGCCATTTTTATGACTGATTACATTTCCTTTGTTATGCAAATTTATGCAATATGAAGTAACATCTATTTTATGTTATCAAAGCATTTTTTATCTCGGTGTATTAGTATTTTATAGTTGAGCCTCCAGTTCCGAGAATCCCTTCATATTACAAAGCCACGTCAATACCACCGCAATACTCTATTTCCGAAGATACAGGTCACATGGAAGTTTTGTATCAAAGTACGTTCATATACGCAATGGACTCACGAATTTCATTAGCTGTTGAATTACAATGAAATTTAACCTTTATTTGAATAAATGAAAATATGACTGCTATAAAACTTCCGTTCCATTTTATCATTGGGCCAATAACGTCCGTTATATATTCACGCACTGTGGAGCCGTTACAAAGAAAAGCTTATAAAATGTAATTCCATTTTCATTAAATATTTCCCGGTTACTTTTAAAGTGATACGCGAGAGGCTATACAAATGAAAACTATACGCTTTGGTGCAAAGCGATTTTTTCGAATCTTGCAATGAAGTGTTAAAAGAGGAGAAATGAAATCCATTAATTTCGGATATTGGTATTTGATTTCAGATTCTTAATGGACATTTTCTGCGAGTTTGGATGCATTATGAGATAAAAATATTACTCGGTTTAAATTTATTAGGGATTAAAAATACTTAAGCGAAATCCACCAAAGACAAATGAGTTATCATAAAACAATAACAGTCATATATTTGTGGATCTTCCGTGTTAATGCTGTTTTTTATTGAATGCGCCTTTGTTTGTTAGCATCCCATTTCTTTCCGAATATTCAGCAGAGTGAGTAAATAGTTTATCTGATGCTACAGACATAAAATAAATAAGGAAATGAAATTATAGTGATTAATTTCTATCCGGTCCCATTTAAATAATATAAAATTAGCATAAAGTGCGATACTTAGGTATGCATGCGCCCTATCCCAAATGTCTGCCTAGGTCTGGTTAGGAGAGTTCGTAGAAGTTGGAGCGCGTTCGTTTGATGGCGGTCTCCTTCCCAGGGAATCGTGGACACGGAGGAGCTCTCGCAACGTAACCCACGAAAATATGAACTCTTCTTGAGGGGAGGAAACTCCCTCGAGTGTCGCTCCCCTCCCCCCAACGCCTTCCACGTCTCATAATCCTCATCTTCACTTCACCTTCCTCCCAGTTTGTTGTCACCCTTCGCTCGCCCACCCCCGACCTCCGGGTGAATTTTCTAGTTTGACCCCGTGACCTACGAGTCGTGTATTCCTACTACTCAACATCCGGGGCGCTAGCGCCCCATATCCCTGAAGGACTGATTCTCGTAACTTCCAGTCTTCTCGATCGGCTCCAACTCAAACCACCCAACCAACCCCACTACGTACACTTCTGCCTTCACCGTCGAGAATAGCCTCCTCGCGCACACTTTTCACTCCCTCCCCAGGCTCATCCCCTCAGCTACACGTAATTTACACTGAGATCTGCGATGCTTTATGCAACCAAGTGCCCCGATTCTTTGGCCAAGAGATGGCATAAGTGAGTGATGAGATGACGTTTCCTGGATAGCTCAAGTGGTTAAGAGCCTCCGTCCGGCAAGTGGAAAGATCCGGAGTTCAAATCCCGGTCTAGTAAATATTTTTACATTCGTGATCTGCTGGATTCCGCCTTCCCCACCTCTCCTGTATTCGTGCTTTGTGTGTGTTCCTATCCCTTTTCCTTATATATCTGTTTCTAAATAAATGAGTTTTGTTTGCCATTTGGTGGGATTTCGTGTTTGAATATGTATTAGGCCAATGTGGCTCGTCTCTTCTTCTGGCTATGCGTGCCACGAAACGCACTATTCTTATCCTTTATGATGTTGTATGATTCCTTTACTACTATCCTTTCCTCTTTGTGTCTTGTGTATTTCTCCTTTGGTGGGTGAAACAGCTCCCTAACGCCATCTCCAACGCCATACCTGTGCCAGCTAACTACGTTCTTGGTGAGGGGGTGGGGAGAGGAAAATAAGTCCTTTTCGAATGCGTCCATGTAAATATCTGCTAAGACAGGGGACAGGGGGGAGCCCATGGCTAAACCATTGGACTGTTTGTAGAACTGTCCGTTGAAGACGAAATAATTCTGGGAGACGCACAAGGAGAGAAGAAGACACAGTTCATAGGCAATGGGAGTCGAGATGGACTTCCGAAGGAGGATATCTTGCGCTAGGTTCACGGCTACTTTCGGGTTCACGTTGGTAAATTCGGGTTCACGTCGTATGTGGACGATGTTTTATGTGTCTGGTCCGGGACAGATAGACAATTAGACAATTTCCTCTCCCACTTAAATTCATTAAAATCCAATATTCAATTTTCCATAGAAAAGGAAGTAAACGGTTGCCTGAATTTTCTAGATATCTGCATTTCAAGATCCCATGAGAAATTGCAATTTTCCATATTTAGGAAAGACACATACACGGACCATGTTATTCACTCCACCTCCAGATATTGCTTTTCACAAAAACTTGCAGCATTTCATTCCATGATCAATAGACTAACTTCAATACCAATGACGGTTTCCAGCGTTTTAAAGGAACTTAATATTATTAAGACAATAGCAGTAAACAATGGCTACCCGGAAAAACTAATAGACAAACTTTATAAGAGGAAAATGTCCAAGTTAGCCAGAAACAGTATTTATGGGTCTATACCTAGCGATATATCAAGGGCTCAATGGAGAAGGTTTCTCTATTTAGGCCCCTTATCCCTGAGGGTATGCAGAAAAATCCCCAAAGACAAAATTAGACTAGCGTTTTATAACAAACAGTGCATGAGGAATTTAATTTCTCATACCAAAGACAGAATCCCTACAAGTGAGAAAAGTGGTGTTTATAAATTAAATTGTCAATGTGGAGCAGGATACATCGGCCAGACTGGGAGAAAGTTTAAAGAGAGGATCAAGGAACACCAATCGTGCGTCAAAAATAAGGACTCGGCGTCTCTCTTTGCCAAACATCTGCTGGACGAGAATCATCGGAGTGATTTTGTGCCAGAGTTCTTACATTTTGAGAAGAAAGGACAAAGGCTTGACGCGCTAGAGCAATTTGAAATTTTGAAATGTGTTAAGAATAAGGTTACCATTGTTAACGAAATCTTGTACCCTTCCCACTCCCCCCTTCTAGACCTTCCTTCCTTCCACACCTAATGACACCCCACCTACCTTACCTCCTCCCCTACCGGCTCTTAATACAGCGTTTTTACGTATATTCTGTGTTTCCCCTCTCCCTCCTGATCCACGCGTCCCCTTCACCACCTCCCCCTTCCTGAGTTTACGGAGTTCCTAATCCTTTCCTTTCTTCTAGCCCCTTGCTCTCAACCCCCTTAACCACCTCCGGGCCAACCCCCCCCCCCTGGGTTTTTTCCCCTCTTCCACCCCCTAACCCTCACCTCAGACCGGGGAGTTGTCTCTCTTCTCGCCTTTCCCCCCCCCCCAACCCTCCCCCCCCAATTTGTGTGACTATATATTCTCTGTCTTCTTTACAAAATGTACCTGATGATGACGTGCCACGTCGAAACCTAGGTCGTCCGTCGAATAAATCTATGTGGAATTACAAAGTTTCTCCTTTCATTATGTTAAGTCGATTCCATGAAGTCACGCCTGAGACAACGAATTATACTGACAGCCGTGTAATCCCTTGAAAAGACGGGAGGAGCGCGGGAGCCGCTGAAATGTAATTGAAATGGACATCTGAACTGCATCAGATGAAGTCCAGAAACTGGAGCTCGCGCTGCCCACTTGTTGAGCAGGTATGGGGAGAGAGAGAGTTAGTGAATTGTATGATTAGGTTACAAACGCTACACAACACGTTTAATCCGTTTTTGTTTAGGGAGCCCAGCGAAAGGACCCGTACTTGGGGCGAGGAGCCAGCAATAATAGTTGTCCTCCAATGCGCAGTGACTCCATCTTGATAAGCATATTTACTTTGATCGCATTTCCTAACATTAAAGGAATACGATACTGACTCCCTAAAAGACATTCATGAATTATAACTAAGATCATAGCAAAGGTATCACATTTTCAATATCTATCACATTCAAACTATGAATTCAATGGGAATACATTAATTTCATTCGTTGCTGTTAAAATATCTCAAAATGATGACAAGAAAATTATTTATAAAATACTATTTTGCAATGGAAAACTTTTCAATCAATTAATGCGTGTTCACAATGCTAATTTTGAAAAGTGTTAGGAGACGCCAGTTTGAGACAAGCATGAAAGCAACCCGTCTTTTTCCAATATCACGCTGTGTAACAACAGCAATAGCGTCCTATGATTACAGATAAGGAGGAGAAATACGTTTTGTGCAATGTGATTTATTTTAGTTGAAGCAAATTAGAAATTAAGCAGAGAATTATCTTCTCAAAAGACGCAACTGAGGTTTAACAATTCCGGTGAAGAAGCTATAAAATGGAACCACGATTTGACGTAAGTACATTTGTTGCTCAAGACACATTTACTTCTAAATGTAATGCTGAATCTCTATAACTTTTTTCTCTATGAATTCACAGAGCCATAGTTATCGCAATATTTAGTCAAACAGCGATTTTTCCCAGAGAATACATGTACATGTACAGTCTAGAATCTTTGATCCTTCTTATTCTTTCAAACTGGAGAAATGGCTACCTGTTCATAATTATATGAAGTTATATCTATTAATGAGCGATATTGCGATTGAATAGTGCATTGAAATGAGCCCTCCGAAGCGAAGTGGCTTTCCGTGGAAAACCATTCGGTATCTCTTTTTCCTCCGATTGCTTCGGAAGTGTTATTTGTAATTCGCAACAGAACTAGGTTTTCAACTTTTCATTGGTATCATTACCCTGCGGTAATTGTCTGAAGAAAGATAATTATTCATCAATATACTTTTAAAAATATGCATACAACAATGCCTCTAGAAAGTAATTAGTACGGCATCTAAGTTTGATAAGAGTTTTTGGACAAAAGACTGTACGAGGACAGTCCCTAAAGTAGTAGTACTTATTTTTTCCTGGATAGACGGACGGGCGGGTGGCGGTTTCTCTGGGTGAGGAGTCTCAGGAAAGGGTGGCGGCTGGTAGTGAGGTGCTTCTAACCTTCGCGGAGTGCGAAAGTTTCGTTTGCGAAATTTTTATAACGTGACCTCGTCACGCTCCGGCATGAACCGCTTATTGGAACAGCTTTATTCATCCAAATTTTGCGTGAAACTGGGCAACACCGGCAAAGAGACTCATGGCATGCTCAAGGCAGCTTATGACGACAACGCCATGGGTAGATCGGTTGGGTATTTCTGAGTGGTACAAGCTGTTCGAGGATAGATAAGATGCTGACCACGCCGAATGCTCAGGATGCTCTTCCACCGCCAAAAGTGACGAAAATATTGCGAGAGTGAAGGCGTTGTTGGACAGGGATTGAAGATTAAGTATGGGCATGGTTTCTGATTAAATTGGAATCCTTAAAAGTGATTTCCAACGACTGATACCGCGAGTGCTCTCGGACGAACAAAAGGAAACTCTCACGCGTATCTGCCAAGGGCTTCTCTACCACCCTCTGACGTGGCCCAACCAGTCTTCTTTCTTTTTCCCGCCTCATATCCGTGCTGAAAGGAGTTCAGTACGGCATCGGTGGAAGCGTTACAACAGATCGTGACAAGGGAGCACTCCGGGCGCTGCTTTCCAGCCGTCGTACGAGGCGTGAAAAACCCGCTGGCAGCGGTATGTGGACGCTCAAGGGTGCAACTTCGAAGAATTTTGAGTAAATTTATCAATTCTGGAAATATATATTAAATCGACTCAGTCCTATTAATTTTCGGGACGGGCCTTGCATTTTCGAGGAAGAGAAATGAAAGTCACCTTATGTAGGGAGTAGAGTGAGGAAATCATTATGGCACCACACCATTTGGGTGGGTTAAAGCACATAGATAAGAATTGGGACATTTTGAATAGGAGCTGTGTATTAATGCAAATGATAGAGTGGCGCGTTTACGCCACTACTAAGCACGAAGAACAACTTGCAAACGTTGAGAAAATCTCTGAAAAAGAACTACAATATTACCTACGCCTGCGTGATAAGGAATTGCTTAATTTCGAACTATCGTTGTATCATCGACTAAAATCGTCGTACACATCCGTTAAATTAAAAAAAATCACTCTTATACACAGCCGCATTATAGCAGAGAATAGACTAGTTTCTATTGAGCGATAAACTCAAGCATAAGTTGCAAGACATCATTTAGGTAATTGAACAACCTAACGTAAAGCTATGACTAATTTAAATCGGAAAATTTGACACATCTAATCAACAACATCGATGCATGAAATACAGCAAAACACCATTTAGAAGTACATGTTCTGTCCTAAAATTAAGTAGAATAAATTCTCTTTTTTAGGCTTTATCCACAAAGAGTCAGGGAAAGACTTTAAACTTGCTTAAAAAACGTTTTGCGTGGAAGTCCTCGAAATATTGTGGAAAGAAGTATAACGCGTAATGACGGAGATCTACGGCCACTGGAAACTGTGACATGGCATCTTGCCGGCACACGCCGACTTCCTCGTGCCAGAGTACCTGGCCAAGCACAAGGTGGCAGCACAAGCCGCCCTATAACCAAATTGTGGCACCGCCGGACTTTTCGTTGACCCCAAGAATATAAAGAGGCTTAAAAGGCAATCCATTTGGGCAGAAGGATAAAGTGATAGAGTACGTGAAGATCTGGCTGAGCGAGGTTCCCGTTGACGCCTTCCATGAAGCGTGCCGCAAATGGGAGAAGCGCCAGCATCGGTGTCTTCATGCATAAGGGTAGTTTTTTGAATAATTTTAGTAATTGCAACTTTCATCTGTGATAAATATATAAAACTGGGCAGTTACGTATTTGAGACATACCCTGTATGACTGGAATATGAATACCAACGCGGAATTCAGCTAAAAATTCGAGTTTACTGAGCATGTTGGGAATTGCAATTAATTTATGCAAAGTCTGATGCTACTTTTTTGGAAGAGGATTCAGCAGCAATAAATCTTTTCACAGGGATATATTTCGAACAATATCTTGCATAATTACCACAAGTTACATTTTTTAGGGAGCTTTAGAATGTTGTGTTCCTCTTTATCCATCATAAGAATATTTTCACAGTAATATCGGAAAAATTAGCCAGTAGTCTATTCAATTAAGATAATCCAATATCTAAATTACGTTACATTATATCTCCAGGAACTAGAAAGGTTTCCCAAGAACTCTTTATCATCAGGACTTTTCAATTGCAGTAATTTAAATTAAAATTTACTGTAACCAATATATCTCGAGATTCCTATTGTACTCAATGAGATATCTTGAGGGTTTAATAATAATAATAGTTTTATTTCCCCAATTGACAAGTACATAGTTTGGTACAGAATATCATACAATTATGTAATCGTATAGGGTACGTCAAGAAGTACAGTAACTGGATTACTAGCCAGAGAAAAGAAAAATAAAAAAAAATTACACCTACAGACATAGTTAAGGATTTACACAATATAAAATTCAGAATTACACAGAATTGAAGTAGTCGTTCACACTGTAAAAACATTTTTAATCACGAGCATCGGTTATTCACCAGCCCCGTCCTGTGCTCTCTGCTAAAGATATCCGTAGGCAGTGACAGAATTGTCGGAGATAATATTATAAAACTAAAAGAAAGATATTTGAAAGAGAATAATATAATAATAATTAATTTTAATATAATTTGAAACAGAATACGGACCCGGGGTACTACAACAAAACCATAAAAAAACTCAAGAAGGCGGTAAGAAAGGCACGCAGATTAAACAATGAATGTAAATAAATGTCACAGCCATAGGGCGCCTTTTTCCAGATCCTAAATAGGAAAAAGAAGAAGGCAAAGGAAAAATTTCTTATAAATGCAATTTCGAAAGACAATGCAATGAAATTTTATAAATACATGAGAACGAGGAAAGATAACAGGGAACGCGTGAATATATTAAAAAATAAGGATAATGGCATTTTAACAGACACTGTAGAAATAGCAAATATGTTCAACTCCTGCTTTACGGATGTTTTTCGGGGAATAGAAAACAAAAAGGAAAAAAGGCTTACCTAGATAGCTCAGAAACGACAGAGAACTTCATCAGCATAACAGCACCAAATGGCTTACTTCCCTCGGCAAACGATAATCATGGAGAACTCGTATTTGTGAAAAAAAAAGAAAAAGGAAGATGAGGAAACATAGTCAAAGGGACCGGATAATATATCATTTGACATTCTAAAACTGGGTGGTACCGCCATAGCTTTGTACCTGAGTCATCTATTCATATTAACTTTTAATAATGATGCCCAGCCTAATGATTGGAAAAAAGCAAACATTACGCCAATTTTCAAAAAAGGGGATAAAACAAAAGCCAACAATTATAGAACGGTAAGCATAACCTCAGTTGTTTGCAAAATAATGGAAAAAAGATTCAGTGACTACATTCGGGAATTGTGGACAAGAGATAAATGGCTATTCCAATACCAACATTGGTTTAGAACGGGAAACTCGTGTGAAACGCAGCTTTTGGGATTTAGCCAATTTATCGGCGAGGCAATAGATGAAGGAAAGGATGTGGATGCAGTAATAGTTGATTTTTCGGCAGCTTTCGACCGAGTGCCTCACGATAAATTATTTTTAAAGTTGGATTCGTTACCATTGGATTTGAGGGTAAAACAATGGATACAAAATTTTCTCACCGGCAGAATTCAAAAAAGTAAAAATAGGGGATGCATTTTCAAAAGAGGCGTACGTCATAAAAGTAGTTCCCCAAGGCAGTGTTCTAGGGCCATTACTCTTCCTAATTTACGTAAAAGATCTAACAAGCAATTTACATTCCCAAATAATACTCTTTGCTGATGATTGCATTATATACAGAAGGGTAGGCAATGGAAATGACCGCTTAATACTACAAAATGACTACATGGTGACTGGGTTACAAACAATAATATGGGAATTAATGTTAGTAAGAATAAGTATATAAATTTTTCAAATAAAAATAATGCAGAAAAGGACATTTAAACCCTCTTTGGAGAAAAAATCATGTGTAGCAGTCATTGCAATTATTTAGGAATTTACTTGATTAGGGATCTTGGGTGGGTAGTCTAAGTAGAAATATGAAATGGAAGGCATTTAAAGTACTTCATTGTGTAATGAGAAATTTAAAAGGAAGAAGCGCAGCCACAAAGAAAAAGCATATAAGGTACTGGTTAGCCCTATCCTATAATACTCGTCCATAGTATGGGATCCATATGAGGTGGGACATATTAAAAAGACAGATAAAGTTCAAACAAAGGCAGCAAGATATGTGCTCGGAAAGTACAAAAGAACAGATAGTGTTACGGCAATGTTGGATGCACTGAAATGGGTGAGTTTGAAAAATAGAAGAAAAAGGAGTAGGTTAGGCGCGATGTATAGGATTGTTAACAATGACGAAGCGTGGAAAAAGATTTATGGAAAGAGATAGAAAAACCAAACTTTAAGGGAAAAAACAATCACCGTTTTAAAATAAAAATAGGAACGCAAAAACAAATAAGAAAAAAATACTCTTTTTTAAACAGAACTGTTATTGATTCGTACCAGCTTCCTGGAGGTTTGTTAGAGCCACTTCCATCAAATTTCACGAGTTTTAAGAATAAGTATAAAGCAGCCACTGGGTGATAAATGTCATTTATCAGTCATTATTATACTATTTTACTTAATAAAATATTGTTTGTATGTGATGTCACGGCGTTAGAATTCCTATTGCAAAAATTAATGATGGGTTAACGCTGCGTAATTTTGAACGGCATAAGAAATTGAAGAGATTATGGATGGAGTGTGGCGATGGACGGTGCGTAGTATGTACGGGGTCTGTTCAGAAAGTATCGCGAATTTTTAATTTCCGGGGGGTATGTTTTTATTGGATGTGTTTTGGCTTGCCTTCGATTTTTGCCTCTTCCAAAAATGGATCAAAGAATCTGCTTCAAATTTTGTGTGAAAAACAAAATTAAGTGCGCGGACGCATTCCGAAGGTTGACTGTGGTATATGGAGAAGCTACATCGGTTGGAAGCAACGTTTAACGGTGGTACAAAATGCTCTCAGAGGACCGAGAAGATGTGAACGACGAAGAGCGTGCCGGACGCTCGAGCACTTCAACAACAGACGAAAACATTAATGAAGTGAAGAAAATCGCATTTGCCAATCGTCAAATCACCGTTAGAGAAGTTGCTGAGGACCTAACCATATCAATTACCTCGTACCATTCGATTTTTATCAATGATTTGGGCATGACCTGGGTCGCTGCTAAATTCGTACCAAAATTGCTCAATTTCGGCCAAAAACACCAACGCATTAACATGGCTTAGGACTCTATGCGCGACGACCCAAATTTGCTCCAGAGGATCATGGCTGGTGACGAATTATGGGTTTATGGTAATGACGTGGAAACTAAAGTTCGATCATCCCAATGGAAGCTGCAGCACGAACAAAGACCGAAAAAAGCGCGACAAGTTCGGTCGAATGTCGAAGTTTTGCTTACAGTTTTTTTCGATTGCAAGGTCGTGGTGTATCATTGGGGTTCTTGCCACAGAGTAGAGCGGTAAATGAGGAATATTACTTGCAAGTTATGCGCAATATGCGCGAAGTAATCCGCCACAAATTCGTGGAAGAACAAGAATTGGCTTTTGCACCAAGACAACGCCCCTGCTCACACATCGTTACTTGAGCGGGAATTTTTGCCAAAAACAATACACTGATGATGCCGCAGCCACCGTATTCCCCAGGTCTGGCCCCCAGCGATTCGTTCTTGTTCCCAAAACTAGAGAGATTCATGAAAGGACGAAGCTACGCTACGATAGACGAGATAGAGACTGCACCGAAGTAGGAGTAGAATAAGATCACAGAAAATAATTTTTTCAAGTACTTTGAAGATGGATGGATTGAGATTTGAAAAAAACGTTGGCATAAGTGTATAATATCTAATGGGGATTAATATGAAGGGTACAAAATAGATATTCATCAATGAATAATTTTTGAAAAAACACCAAAGTTGGAATACGTTTTCAACCGATATCGCACTCGTATGGCGTGGACCTAGTTCATGGCTGTTGGCAAAGGTGCGGTTGGTAATCTTTAAGTGTAATTGTGTGTAGGAGTATTTTCTCTCCTATCTGTTCTTCTTGTGTGTGTGTACGTATGTGCATTGTAAGAGTAATCGTTGATCAGACTTGAGCGTTGC
This sequence comes from Hetaerina americana, assembly GCF_022747635.1. Lineage (NCBI taxonomy): Eukaryota > Metazoa > Arthropoda > Insecta > Odonata > Calopterygidae > Hetaerina > Hetaerina americana. The sequence continues at coordinate 2,663,321 of NW_027286985.1, read as the reverse complement.
CACCTTGACAATTGCCCAATCGCAGCGACACATCCTTAAATAAATAAATATTTGGAGTGATAGCAAAGATAACTGCTTATGAAAGATCGTTTCTTTCAAAACAATTATCAATGAAGGTTTGCTTGGCATAAAACACCTTTGTTCCATTATTTTTTGGAGCCAATGTAAATGTATTGCGTCACAAGATTCCCTGTAATTATCAACATTTGTATTATTTAATTTCTTTGCTATTTAACTCAAACTCAACGGGTCTGTAAAATCATTCTCGATGAATTCCCGTATTTGTAATGAAACATTTAATTTTGAATGATAATTTAGGAATGAAAATTCATTTGGAAATTTATGCTCCCGTTAAAGTAATGATTGTGTGGAAACAAGCTATGAAGACAAAACCTGGAGTAGTGCAACAGATAGGTCGTTTCAAAAAAATTATAATATTTTTATTGAATTTTGCCTTCAAATTGTGTGTCTGTGGAATAGCCAAAGACACGAAAGAAAACTGGACAAATTTTCAAAGACTAAAAGAAGGACTTGTTAAAGCAGTGTAAATAAAGAATAAAAGAGGTTCCATCAGCTAGATTGCGGTCTATTTCACTGCAAAAGGGAGAACTTCCATTCCTTGATTATGTTGACAAACGGACTCTTTTTGGCACATACTGGATTAATTTGTTAGCGAAGCCCGAAAGACACTTCAAACACAGTCAAATGTTTATGGCATTCAACGGCTCATATGCATAACAGTACAGTCTCATATTTTGAGGGTATGTTAAGCGACTAAAGTTGCCACGAAAACACAGTGTTGGTTTCAGATGTCATGGATAAAGTTTAATTCTAGAGTAAAATGGATGAAACGGATTAATAGTTCAACTTAATCAAACATAAAATGTTCTGACGATCTTTCACTCTACAGCATTTGATAATCAATGATACCATTCGCACCTTTTTGGTATGAATATTTCACATTTATTGAGATGATAATATAAAATTAAAACTTTCCTCTTTTAGATGAGTACCACTCATCTCACGGGAAAACTCAATAATTAACTCTTTTCATCTTTTGAATATAAACTTCCTGTACTTAAAAGTATAGTTTTACGTTCTGCTAGGAGATGGAGATTTTTATTACAAGACAGAGGACGTATAGGTGATAATTGCAAGTGGCGTCCGATGATATGTTATTGTTATAACAAGAAAACTATCTCTTAGAATATAACTTAATAATAAACATTCTTAATTTAAAAAATAAAAAGGATAAGACGAAAATGGCACGATAAAAATTAGCAATCGATCAAATTATACGCATCTTTAATTTTAGGGCGTAAGCGGGGAATTTCATAATCCATTAAAATCATTGCATTCAGTATTTGAACAACTGGAGATAAGACTTAAGCTCATTTCAAGAAATGATGACAAATAATAATAGACAGAGCAATAACTAGAGCAGATATCGGCTTTAGATACAGTACGAATAATAACTTGTACAGCCCTATTTTAGTCATTGTTAGCATGTGCAATATATATTTCTTGGTTCTTTAAATCTTCTATGGTTTATATTAAATAACTCTTCCGAAAATAATTTAATAGGAGATCCAAATGAAAGGAATATGGTAAAACAAGAAGAGTATTGCAGCGATGAAATTTTCCATGTGCAGTAAAAAAATGAAAAAAAGAGATTTTTAAGAATGATTATTAAGGAGTAATCAAAAGGATTGACAGAAAAGTAACGCAGATTTTCAAAAGGAGAGCGAACAAGAAGAACGAAACTTTTAATTTTATAAAAGATGCTTAAAAACGAAATTCTCTGAAATAAAGCATCAATGACTGTTTGTTGAAGCATCATTGGAGTGGGACTGAGGAAATGACAAAAAGCTGTTCAAGTACTTGAGATATACAAATGACCAAGTGCACCTCAGAAATTCAACGTACACGTAGTCTTTATTGAGTATATTTCAGCATTGATTTTTTTAGGGTAGTATGAAGATGAATCAAAAGGAAACCAAAGAATGAGGTTCCCAAGAATTAGGAAGACAGAGTGACTGTAACCACAGAGTGTTGAAGTAGAACAAGAAGAGAATGTTTATATATTGGAGTGCTAATTTGGTAAAAAATGAGGCTTAAGGCTGCGAGGAAAAAAATTACAAAAAAGAAAAGAAACTAAGTTAAGAAATAAGAAGTAAATAAAATATTGGTTATGATTTTAAATTAGATCCGATACCAGATTTTTAAGTCAGATGTGAGCGTAGATAAGAGACTTTTGGGATATGGGTATGTTAACGAACAGAGAAAAAAATAATGTGGATTGAGAAATACTATAGACCATTTAAGATTAAAAGATATTGTGGGAAAGTTTAAGAAATCCGAAAAAAGCAGAATAAATGAATGGAGGGCGATAAACGGGCGAGTGCTTAAGAACGCGAGCGAAGAGTCAGCGGTCGAAATGCTGCGGAGAGGATGAATGGGGAGAGGCAAGTTGGACGGCGAAAAGGAGCAAAGAATTAAAGGCGTAGAATGAATACCGAGTAAGAGGAAGTCCAGACGATACGCTGTGAGACGATGCGAGGGACCATCGACTGAATAAATAAACGCCTTCTGCCGACATTACGACGATGATGATGAGGCAAAGTATCAAGTGTGGGAAAAGGAAGGAGAGTTGAATGAATCGTCAGCAACATTCAAAATGTCGCACTCCTCGTGAAGATTATTTCCTCTATTGAACGGGAGTATAATATGAGATGGTGGCTGATGGCCAAAAGTAGTTTTCGGTGCAATGGAATGCACGAGAAGAGCACCTTCAACCGAAATGAGGAGAATTGCCGCCTTTGAAGCATGTTCAAAGTCAAAACTTCAAATGTAACGGCTCTTTGATTCCACGACTGCACGCCTGCCTCGTCTGTTTAGTTAGTCCTTCCTCAATCTGCGAAGCCATTTCCAAGAACTTGAGGGCGTACTTTATTCTGAGGCCACCGAAGGGAGTCTTGAGTTGCGACCCGAACTTTTTCCCGAAAATATACAGGGTTCGTCCGGAAAATAAGTGTACTGAGCTCAGGAAAAAAAATTTATTACACTTTTACATATCTTAAGCTAATATTCCTCAAAATAGGACCCTTGTGAGTCGATACACTTGTTCCAGCGGCATTCCCATTCCTGGAACGCTCCCGCGAAGGCATCATCGGGAACCTCTCGAAGACACGTCGTCACGGCCTCTTTGACGGCGTCCAAAGTCCCGTATCGCGTTCCTTTCAAACTCCTCTTTATCTTCGGGAACAGAAAGAAGTCCGGTGGTGCCAAGTCCGGGCTGTAGGGTGAGTGCGGTAGCGTTGCCACGCCGTGCTTGGCCAAGAAGTCCGACACGACAAGCGCGGTGTGAGACGGCGCATTGTCGTGATGCAGCCGCCAGATGTTTTTGATCACTGGCCGGACGCGGGCGACTCGTTTTCGAAGCCTGTCGAGCACTTGGACGTAAAATGCAGCATTTACAGTTTGTCGTTCAGGTACAAATTCGTAGTGGACGACTCCCCTTTTGACAAAAAAGACAAAAAAATCAGTACACTTATTTTCCGGACGAACCCTGTACGATGTGCCCCACATTTTCTCTCTCACCCACTTTCATTCCTCTACGGCAGCCCTGCTCCTCTCACCATACCCGATTCTTAGTGAATCTTCCGGAGAAACTTCGGTGGAAAAAATTTTATTCCCGTTTAAGGTTAGTGACTTCATATAATCCAATGCAAACCAATACGCCAATTCAAACTAACGCAGAATATGGATTGGAAGGAAAAAATGATACAAGACTGACTAGGAATTAATTGGATGCTGCGTGGACAATACTACGAACACGGAACGTTGCTAACTTCAAATTTAGAGAAGGCTTGAATACGTGATTAAAACATTTGGAAATTCCAACTTAAATGGAACTAATGAAATGTAAGTTCAGGAGAGCTACATGTCTCATAAAAAATATTATGCTGAGTTGTTTACTAAACTTGCAGAAAGAGATGTTCCCTTTGGGTCCAAGGTAAATTTAAGTCATCGAATATGGAAAATAAAAGTTTATACTGAATTCTACTCCCAAAATTTTTTTAATTCCTTCCCTTAACTCCCTTCCTAAAACTCTAAAAACTAAAGTATATGATTATTCATCGAATAGAGAAAAAAAAATACGGAAACAAGAAAATTTACAAAAACCACTTTTATTATAAGTAAAAGGCAAATTTCTAGGAAATGGCGAAAAATAAATGTTTACTTCATCGGCAAAAAAACCCCCAACAGCGCTACAATTTCATCTTCTCATTTATACTTCAAATACATTCTACAAACGGTATATTTCCAGAGAACGGTTCCGAGTAACATTTCATGTGTTGAAGCAAAGTTAATAGGGTAAAAACTGCAATCTCCACTGGAAACTAGGCCTTTTCCAAATAATTCAATGTTTAAATTAAAATAATATGTAGGCACTGGCAGTCATGTAGATTTGATCAGTGGCTGTTAAAAATAGGAGTTACAGTCTCACATAAAAGAATCATTGATGATGCCTAAATATAACTTTTTAGCGTCCTTTTTTGGTACTAAATGCATCTTTTAGGATATTTCTGCACTGGAAATTTGGGGGAAAAGGAGTTAAATTGAATAACTGCCCTTAAAGTCAAAAAATATTAAAAATAACCCCAGTAGCGTAGAAGGATGTCGCACTCTGTTGCAAACTGGAAAACAACGATATAAATGTAACGATATCGATTGTGCAATTTCTTCTAAACGCTTTTTCATGGCTCCTGGCCTACTCCGTCTAATATCCATATCCATGGTTTCATTCTACGAATGTAACATGATGCAATTGAATAGAAACTCTAATTTGGTAAATTTACCAAGGTGACTACTCGATAAAATAACTTTTGCTAGAAACCTTTCTTCTTTCAAGTGCCCTCTTCTCCACGTATTTCCATCAGCGCTTGCTCACTTGTTTCTTCTCTACGTGACTGACGTAGTCTACGGCCATACTATTCTCATCGCTCAAACAAATAAGTCATTTCAGTTCCGTTTCAAGTTTATTTTTACAATTTTCATTTCAATACGCCGAAAAATTAATCACGCCATCTTGTGAAATTACGTGAAGTCTTTAAGAGTCGTCGTCGTTGAAAAGTAGATGGTGCTCTCGAAGTAATCGGCAAAGTTTGGATGCGTGGTGCGAATTAGTGGTGGGTAGGAATCAGAGGATAAGAGTCGTAGTAGGGATGTCTACCATTATACTGTCAGCTCACTGCGAATGAAAACGCCTCGATGTTATATCACGGTACTCAGTCGACCGACTAGACCCTCCTTGATATCGCCTCGAAAAGTGAAATGAAATGATGTCTTCAAAACTTACCCACGCCTCGTCTATCAATCAATATTTCTTCTATGAACGTAATCGTATCCGTGCACTGCGTCGATCAACAGATTCTCTTTTAATAAGGGTTTCAGTTGAATTTATTTTTTGAAATTAAGGTAGGATGCTGCTAAATTAATAAACTGAAAGCTTTTATGCTTCATATGAGTAAAAACGGGTATATATATATATATATATATATATATATATATATATATATATATATATATATATATATATATATTTCCATCAGAATTCATATTCTTGAAAGACGATGATAGAAAAATAACTCGACTATACTGTATATCGGAAATATAATTCGACTTTTCTTAAATAGTTTATATATTTTCAATATGGAAACCTGTAAATTTTGATCCAATAAAAACTCATTTTAACGAATAATGAAATTTCAGTTTCTCAGAAAATTATTAATTAATAAATCCCACTTTCATCAAATAGACTTCGCTTTTAATTTTTATATTTACGTTCAAAGTATATCGATTCTCATAAAAATAACTCCATAAAATTATTTCATAAAACTGAAAAAGAATATATATATATATATATATATTATTTCGACGGATACAACTTAATCGAACTTATCGCCCTAAAAGTACCTGCCTTGGCTCACGACAAACCTTTGCCAACGTTTCTTCCTGGTCTCGAATATTTGATATTTTTGTGATTTTTTTCATTTTGGGAGCTTAAATTCTATTTTAGCAATGGATCGCCAAACTCATGTCTCCCTAATCATCGTACGCGTATTTTCTTTCATCATGAGTAGTTATCAGTCCAAATATTGGTGAGTTAAAGCACTAATTACTCTTTACTGTGTTCAAAAATAGCGAGGAAGATTCCAAAAATTCGGAGGCACGTATCTTCTTACATTTAACGCTTTTTCAGCCTTTTGGAGTCGGCTTTTGCATGGCCTTCTCATCTCTTGCACTCCGTACAGTCTCAATTTAGTTATCATACCAAAGATTTCTAACCCTCAGAATATTTTAAATAAATTTTTATCACATTATGTAGGATATTAATGGAACTTTATTCTTCCCCAACACTTTTTTCACGACTTCTAAATTGGTGATTCACCAAGTCTATTTCAAATTCATTCTTCATTCCTAGTGATAAAATTAATGAAACAGATGCAAATATAAATTGGAAAAGGCCATGAATGGATAATCTTAGACAGTTATATAACCTTCTTTACAGGAAAATACACCAACTTCAGTGTAATTTTAATAATTAAAGATTATGATGAAAAAGAATAGACTAAAATACAGTTGTCCAATCTTTATCCTGCTCCAATCGATACTTCCTCCAATTTACTGCTGAAATATTACCTATATCTATCGTACATCATCAATAAAGTACGTATATAAGACAATATAATGTCTATTAAAAATGGTAAACGTAATGATAGTGAAATCTAGCCGTAGGCCTGCTGCCATGTTTGCGAGCTTAAGAGAGCCTTTCGGGGGTAACGCGGTTACTGTTGGTAGATGTGTCATGGATCATGTTACCTGCGTGGAACTTTAAGCAAATGTTTTGGTTTCTTCCCATATTTTCCAACCCTCACACCACTACCGTTATTCCTTAGGATAACGTTTCATGTTTTTAGGAGTATAAGTTCAAGGGTTTTCCGAGTGCGAGGCGAAAGGGGTTGCGGCGGCAGGGGCACCAGGTCCGGGCAGCAAGAGCAGGGCGGGAGCGAGAGGTGAGGGCGGGGCCGGGCGGAGGAGAGTGAAAGTGGGAGGAGGGAGCGGAAGAGACGGGGAATGGGAGTGGACGGACGTGGGATAATGGGGAAAGTTGTGGCGTGCAGGACCGCCCACGCATTCGTGAGGCCCACACGTGCCGAAAATATCCAGCCACCGCCGCCCAAATAACGGAGGAGAAAAAAAAACAAAACTAGCAATGAAAGGAGACGGCGTGTGGGAGGGGGATCGATGTTCATTACCTCTCCCCCCTTTCCATTTTAATCCGAGACGACGTGGGAGAGGGGGTGGGGGGCATGGGAAGGGGAATGAGAAAGGGGGAGGGGGTCCTGTTTGAGATTCTGGGACTTTCGCTCCGGGGACTTTTGCGGCCAAATCCGCCGCAGTCTACACAGCACGATCCTTCGCCCCCCCCCTTTTCCTTGCCTGCTACCCCCTTATTTTCATCCCCCCCTCACCACTCCAAACCGCCAACCACGGTGCGTGAGGCGTAGTCTGCAAGAGATTAGCCGGACAGGGGGAAGATCAAGCTTGGAACTGTTAGCTTTGGTCGCAAAATAGAGAAACTTAATTCACAGGATTAATGGCGGGGTTTGTGGGAGTCGGGGTGCAGCTGCGGGGTGGCTGCTCATTGACGACGCTTCCAGGGGTGAGATGAGAGCAAAGGCCGCTGCTGAAGTAATGCGGGCCCCAAATGTGCAGCACGGCAGCTCCGTAGGAATTACACTTCTGGTCCTCTCAAAACATTTCACGATTTCGGAAGTTTAATCCTATATCAAACATTGATGACCCAATGGCAGAAATAAAAAAATAAATTATTTATATTATTCCTACAGGCTTAATATTACCCAAGGAATTGAATGCGTCATATTCTTATCCCATATGTATAAAACAATTTGTTGTGTATTCAGTTTCTACTTATCATATTTTCCAAATTAATTTAATTCTTGACGTAGATGACTTACTTATTGGCCTTAAGTCTCACATTTACAAAACATATAATATTTATCACTCCACTTCGGTTCTAAGCAGTATTTATGGAAGAAAAATAATATTTATAATAATAAATTTATAATAATAATAAATATTTAACATAATTACCTATTTCACGGCTAAAAAAATCATCTTCCAGGATATATCTGGCTCATTTATTCGTTTTTATTGACTCCGCAGAGAGCTATATCTGGTAAATAGTGTCTTGTTGCGTGAAACCGATAATATAATGGTATCTAGCCTTGTTCTTAAAGAAGTATTGACAGAGAACGACTACATTTTGACAGGAAGATGATTTTGCATTTCAATTTTTTTGCAATGACTTCTTGCAAATATTATAATTTACCATTTTCCAAGATGCGATGACTGGAAACACTATTTATTAGGTAATCTACCGTTTAAGGTAGGTTTTTGTATGGACACAGCTACTAAATAAACATTTTGTGACTCCTAAAAAAACACAAAATCCAGCATCCTACTCTATATCTGGTCCCTCTTCATCTCTGAGTACTTTCTTCCTCCCTTTATCCCGCCCAACATCCCTATCCTGTTCCTTCCCTTTCCTCTTTTGCCCAACATTCTCCCCTCTATCACAGTCTTCAACCCACTGCCGGTCAATACCCCCTTCATCCACTTTTCCTGCCTCCATAGGATTTCTCTCAACAAACCCCTCTCTTCGCCCACCATACCAAGTACTTCCTCATTTGTTTTCTTCTCTGTCCATTTCACCTCCTCCATTCTTCTCCTCACCCACATTTCAAAAGCCTCCATTCTACGTCTATCCTCCTGCTTCAATGACCACGTTTCCGCGCCGTACATAGCTACGCTCCATATCAAAGTTTTTACGAGTCTTTTCTTAATATCCTTACTCAGCGTCCCTGTCATCAACTCCCTCCTCCTTGTGAAAGCCTCTTTGCCTAGCGCAATTCTTCTCCTTGCGTCCCTACTACTTCGAACCTGTTGGTCCAAAATACTTCCGAGATAGGTATATCATCCTTCTCCTATTTTACTGCCTAGCTTAGCTTTTCTTTTTTGAAAACGGCATAAGGTTTCAAAAAAACTGCGGGAGATGCCGCAACGGTAACTTTTACCGGAGTGTTCCACAAATGTGCATTTCAATGCAACAATTCCAGAGAGTATAAATCATTCCTGGTCAAGGCAAATGGCTTGTACCCTCTGATGTTGTCACTCATTCCCGCAATGGCATCGCACGTGCTTCTTCCCTTCCTAAGCGCACACTGATAACCCCCTAAGTAATTATTTGCCCTGCTCTTCATCCTTCTGTTGATGACCCTGAGAACAACTTCAGCTGCGTGGGATATCAAACTTATTGTTCTGTATTCCTGAAATGAGGTAGTCTTTACCTTTTTCGGAATAGGAACCAAATCTGATCGCACAAATATTCCCGCCAGGTTTCTTTCTCATAAATGCTACGAATCAGTCCATATAGACTCTTCCCCTAATATTTTCCCATTATTATCTTATCCGAATAATCTCGAGCTGTAAATACAGATCTTCTCTTTTTAGTTCCCAATATTTTAGCTTCTTGTATAGCACACCAACTTCACCCTTCCTCTGCAAACTTTTCATATCCTTGCACTGCATCTTTCACCATGGTACTTTTGATTTATTTGTTACCCGTCTAAATAATTATTAAAGTCTTTTTACTTCCTTCTGCCTTACTCTGTATTTATACGAGGGTCATCCGGAAAGTAGTACCCGTTCGTGAAATAAAGACACAAAAGTAAATATTAACAAACATAAAAAATTTTATTTGAAAGAGGATACTTTAAACTACTTCTCAACATAATCTCCAAGCAAATTAAGGCATTTGTCATAACGTGTGACAAGTTTCTGTATTCCTGCTGCATAGTCCTTCGCCGCCAGCTCATTGAGATACAGGGTCACTCCTTCTTTAAGTTCTTCATCGCTGTCAAATCTTTTTCCTGCCAAAAAGTCTTTAAGCTTTGTAAAGAGATGAAAATCTGAAGGGGCCAAGTCCGGGCTATACGGTGGATGGTCGAAAGTTTCCCATTTGAATTGCTGCAAAAGTTTTTGTGTTATCCCAGCTGCATGAGGCCTGGCATTGTCATGAACGAGAATGACACCAGTAGACAATAGACCTCGCCGCCGATTTTGTATTGCCCGCCGTAATTTCTTTAATGTTTCACAATACGCATTGGCATTAATAGTGTCTCCACGGGCCATAAAATCAATAAGCAATACACCTCGTCGATCCCAGGAAATGGTTGCCATGAGTTTCCTGGTGGACAGAACTGTCTTGAATTTTTTTGGTTTGTTTGGTGAATGAGCATGATGCCACTCCATTGACTGTCGTTTACTCTCAGGTGATGCATAACAAACCCATGTTTCGTCACCAGTAATTATGCGAGTCAAGAAAGAGTCTCCTTCATCAGAATAACGTCCCAAAAACGTCAGTGCTGCAGCCATACGCTTGGTTTTGTGCTCATCTGTAAGCTTGCGAGGGACCCATCTTGCACAAATTTTTGCATAATGCAGATGGTGTTTAACAATTTCATGAACAATTGTTCGAGAAACATTGGGAAAATGCTCACAGATGTCATCAATTGTGACGCGCCGATCGTTCCTCACGAATTCGTCAACTGAGCTCACCAGTTGGTCTGTAATGACAGACGGTCTCTCCGAACGCTCATCGTCGTGTGTGTTCCCCCTCCCCATGTTGAAGTTGCGACACCACCGCCGAACAGACGACTCGTCCATTACATTGTCTCCATACACCTCCTTTAATTGGCGATGAATATCACATGGGCGAACGTTTCTTGCATTGAGGAATTTAATCACTGCCCTCACTTCACAACTGGCGGCGTTCTCAATTTTTTTAAACATTGTAAACAATCACAGAAACAACACAGGCAATGCTAGCGTCACGCAACTTGGCTCAGAGAAGGCAGACAAGCCACTGAAGCTATCTGACCTCGTCCAGCGGCTACTCGCGTCGTCAGCACTTCATGCGGCACGAACGGGAACTACTTTCCGGATGACCCTCGTATTTTCCCATTTCTTTCTTTCATCAATATTTGTAATCATCTCATCCGTGACCAATATGTTCTTATCTATTTCCATACTCCTTCCTTGTCAATTCATTTAATGCTTATATGTTGCATTTACTAACCCGCTGTCCCTACATTATATTTTTGAAACGGAGGCTGCACTTCATAGCTACTAAATTCCAAATTAATCCTTAGGCTTCCACGACGTCTATGTGATGAATTCAACAAAATTGTGGTCAGAGCCCGCATCTGCTACCGGGAAGCTGTGGTAATTGATCACACTGCTTCTGAATCTGTGTCTGAGCAAAAGTGCCAGAATATAATCTAACTGATACCTTTATGAGTCACGTGGAATTTCCATGTATACCTACGCCTTTTGTGAGGACTAAATCAAAAGTGGGCAATGACTAACCCCTCTGTCCTGCAGAACTAAATTGCTTTCTCCATGCGATCATTCCTCGTGCCTAAACCGTAGTCGACCACTTCAACCCTATCTCTCCCTTCGCCTTCAGTCGTATTCCAATCTCCCATTACTATCAATTGTTTTCTTACAGAAGCACACGCAATTATGTTCTCAGTCTGATCGTATACCCTATCCACAGTTGCTCGGTGGTATGTATACCTGAACAATGACCAAGTTCATTGGTCCTACTTTTATCTCTACTAGTAATATTCTATTGTTTGCTTGCTCTATGTTGACCACGCTTCTTCCTTCATTTTTATTCAATAGTCAAGCGTGTGCTCTCGTCCCCGCCGCTGTATATTTTTCTATACTGTTCACTCCAGTAATCCCTGCTATCCTTCCATCTCACTTCGCATAGACCTAATATCTCTATATTTCCTCTTTCCATCTCTCGCTTAATACTCACTCATTTTCTTGTCCTCAACGTTTTCCTAACTTTACAACTTTTTCTATTCCTACCAGTTTGGTCTTCTTCTTTTGTGCTATCGGTGCTTCTGCTGTCACTTTTTCTTTGCAAGGCAATTTAGACTTGACACCCGCAGAAGCCTTTCCTCTGTCGCTTCCAGGCACAACACACGGCCGATTGGACCGAGTCCCGAAGTTGCAAGGACTAATATTCTCTATACTGTCCATCATAAAAATCTTGTTACCTTCCTCACTTATGTTTTTAACGTGACAACATCACTCAATTTCCGCCTCACTGGGGTCACGCCTTGCAGCCGTCTTACTGAGGAACAGACGCCGCGCGGACTACCTTTCGTCTCGCACTAAACCTTTGATCTATGGGTGGCCCTACCTGACGCATTTATCATTGCTCGCGACAGCAAAGCTCCAGGGGTCATGGGAACTCATAAGCTCTTCCGCCACGTTAAGGTTGTAGTTCATGGGAGGTGGAAGCACTTGTAAAAGACAAGACTCGTAGCATTCATTGGTTAAAAAGCAGTTAAAAACTCTTTCCGATGGTAATCAGCATACCCAAAGCTTATGGTTTTGTCTAACATTCTAGATAGTATTTCAATAGTAATACTTTGAAAGTTTGCATGCGTAATTTTTGAGGGTGTAATGTTAACCTTTAAAATACGACCTGTGAAACTTTTATAATAAAAATTTCAAATATAAGCCTTTCTTCTTTGCGACACCTAACTAGTGACAATATTCCGTCTTGGTCATAAAAAATATCACAGTCTTGAGGAAACGAGTTAACGGTCGCGCCGGGCAATGTGTACTTACGATTCCGGGGTTAACGTCAGTCACACTCGTGCCCTCGAGTGGTAAACTGCAAAATTGGCCAGAGGAATTGCAGCAGCACCGCAGCTTTTTTCACATCATTCGGGCAGTATTTTCCATTCCATTCCACTAAGTTTTGATCGCATGTAAAAATTCTGCTTTTTTCAACATAATCTTGCAAAACTTAGAGGTAAATGTGCCCTTTGTGTAAAGACTAAAGATTATATTAGAATTTTTTTGAAGAATAAACATCTCAGTCCTGCCTCCCAAAATTATTTATGCCTCATGAAATAGTTCGTAACGCTCATGAAATATATTCATTTGAGATCAATTTTCTAATTCCTTCGCAAATTATTTGCATCTTTCAGATTTGAATTTAAAGCTCTATTGCTTACAGGAATGTAGTAAGTGGTTTTAAAGTATCAAAATAAACCACAACGAAATGGTTAATATCTGATATTTACAATGAAAACTGTTTGCCGAGGGCATCATTAAACGGTCTATAAATGAAGTTTATTTAAGGCACTAATTTAATGACTATACTTATGCAACCAAAATATTCATTTCTTCTTTGATCTGGGGAGTCTCCTCTGGCTTACTACGAATTAAACACTAAGCAATTGATTTCACTATAAAGATTCATTTTATAATATTAAAAACAATTTTGATTTTTACAGACACATTGACATTCGATGGATGATAGTTTTCATTCTTCTTCACATGAACCAACTTCACAATTGTAGTATTCTGAATTTGATTCATCTATTGCCACTTTAAGATACATAATTTACCTCGACGGATATTTGGGAATTGCCTTCAAATTATTTATTCCTAGGGTTAGATAATATAATATTTCGTGACAAAATATTGAAAGGAATTAAAGTATAAATTATTTAAATAAAAAATTTAATTTTGTTCAAGATTCATTATGGAGTAACGTTATTGATATAATTTTATGGTTATCGCTCAAAGTATGAAGAATAGTGACAGGAGTTATGCCGGTAGTTCAAATTTGCAGTTAATTGTTGGGATTAATCACTGATAAATACAAGAGATAACATAAAGCGATACATGGTGTGTTCAAATTCGTGAGCATTATTACCTAGGGAATCTGTTAAAAGGTTAGTTATGCTTTGAATTTAGCGCATGCTAAAATATTTTTATTTTTTAATGTTATCTAAAATATATCACATGATAACTTGCCTGTTACTGTAAATGAGGTGACTAATGTATTCATTTAATTTGGTTCAGAATTCAAATACAAGGTGTGATTAAAAAAATACAGGACTGATTTTATAACTTGTTTATTTCGACGGATAGAGCTAAATCAAACTTGTCGCCCTCAAAATACATACCTTGGCTGACGACAGGCCTTTGCCAACGTTTCTTTCATCTCTCAAACCCGGCCTGGTAAGCCGCCTTAGGGACCCTCTTTAGGTCCGCCGTAGAATTAGTTTTAATGTCCGCAATAGAGTGGAATCGGCTCCCTTTCAAGGTTGATTTTAACTTTGGAAACGAAAAAAAAGTCTGATGGAGCCACATCTGGAGAGTAGGGTGGCTGTGGGATCACAGAAGTTTCGGTTCTGGCGAAAAACTCTGTCACGTTCAGCGCCGTGTGAGCCGGCGCGTTATCGTGGTGGAAACGCCATGCATTGTTTCTCCACATGTCCGGCCTCTTTCGGCTCCCTGCGACCCTCAGCCTCTTCATAACCCAAAAGTAGAAATCTTTGTTTACGGTTTAACCTTGAGGGACGTATTCGAAATGAATCAGCCCTTGCCAATCGGAGAAACACGCCAGCATGACCTTCACATTGGACCGGGACATGCGAGCTTTCCTCGGTCGCGGAGAATGAGGACCTTTCCACTGAGAGGACTGAGCCTTTGTCCCAACATCATAACTGTAAACCCAGATTTCGTCACCGGTTACGATGGTTTTAAGAAACTCTGGGTCGGCATTGGCTCGATCCAGGAGTTCCCGACAAATGTCCACACGTTTTTGTTTCTGTTCATCAGTCAGCACCCGCGGGACGAATTTTGATGCGACGCGCGTCACGCCCAAAATGTCTGTCAAAATTGTCTGACAAGATCCAAAAGTAAAGTTCACTTCCTCGGCTATCTCCCTAACAGTTAAACAGCGATTTTCCCGCACCAAATCATTCACCAATTTGGCATGGTAGGGGTGTGTTGAAGTGGAAGGCGAATGGTTCGCGACAGTTGAAGCGAATCTTCATCTGTCGAGGTTCTGCCCGATTTAAAGTTTGAAACAAAATTTTCACGCCCACACGCTGTTCCGCTAGCGCCTTCATTTCTGCCGTTGCACGCGGTGACGAACAGGTTAAGACAC
The DNA here is from genome assembly GCF_022747635.1 of Hetaerina americana. NCBI lineage: Eukaryota > Metazoa > Arthropoda > Insecta > Odonata > Calopterygidae > Hetaerina > Hetaerina americana. The sequence goes on along the minus strand of NW_027286985.1, from coordinate 2,648,182 downwards.
GTACCGCTGCTGCTGCGTAACGGCTGGGCGTAAACAAACGCAGCACCTCTGGTTTTAGTCGCCAGATGTGTCACTAGATGACGTACTATGTCTCGTTTCGATCCGGTGAACGGTTTGCGCAGAATAAAATCTGTCCGGTCTTTTTTTGATCACACCTGTTAATTCCAGGAGAGAAGCCTTTAGTATTTTAATGTTTCCATCAGATAATATTTTAGCCAGCTATTTCGTCACACCATCCCTTGAAAAAGAATTACTCTTTTTTATTAATACAAGCAAAACGGAAGAAAAAATACAAGGCCATAAAGATAATTAATTACGAAGCGGGACACATCACATATGGGTGGCGCTTATTCCCAAATCCATTTTTCTCGAGCTGCTTGTGAATAAACTATTTGGAAAAAAATCTTTTACCTTATTTCGGTGATTTCATCCAATTCTCGCTTTTCGTCTAAGGAAACAATGAATGTTTAGTGAACGGAAGGATTTTAATTCATTCGGGTATGTTGCCATGCGATTTTCTCTGATTACCAGTTCCACTAATAATTTGCTAATTCCGTTTGCCAAGGAACTGCTTTTCATAACGAAAAATCGAAGCCATTGATCCAAGCGAACCCATTTTTAATAAAAAGCTGATCCATTTCTGCGGGCCATTAATAGCGGAGTATTTCAGCAACACCTAACAACTAGCTATTCACAGCCAACTCAACTAGAATCCATAAAAATATTTTCCCTGATACTAAGTATTTGGGAATTCTTGATATCACGTTTATTGATCACATAACTCTTATTGGTTTTGTAGGTTGAAACATTGAAATTTGGGTACATTTAAATCCAAAACACGAGATGTTTAATTTTTAAGGAATTAGAATTGGAACTTAAAATTGAAAATAGAGCAGATTTTGTATCAGGGAAGTAAGAGAAGAGTTAGAATCATTATTTTTATTTCACACATATTTTCTACTTTTCTATTCACAAAAATGTTTTATTTTCCCACTCAATTTCTGTTTCTTTGATTCGTTTTTTGAGTTATTTCAATGAGTAATAGTGGAATAAAATGTGATTGAATATTCAGGATTAATGAAATATTTTTAATGAAAACTGAAGAGAATTTTATTTTCGATAAAATTGCTACAAATAAAAATTAATGGGTGTAAAAATGCAAACAAAAACCTAAGAAAAATCAAATTTATTAAATATTTTACGCAAAAATCATACCCACAGTAATAAATCTCCAAGATATTTTAAGCTTTAGGCATCAACGGAAAATAAATTTGAAAAAGTGAAGTCCCGTATTATGAATTTCTATCCCTAATCATAAATGTTATCCTCATGTCGGATTTTTCTCGAATACATTCCTTACTGTTTAATATGTATGGAATAGCTAGGTGTCGTATTTTACTATCAACAGACAAATGAAATTTTAATCGACAGAGAACATAAGGGTGATAATAAATATTAATGGTGAAATCCCGCATGTTTCTGCTAATTTATCCTTTGACCTGCTTTCAACGGTAAATTTTGATTAATTACTTTTCCAAGTGTCCCTCATTATAGTCCTAAAAAAATAGAATTTTCTATATTGTATTCTATCATTTTCTAACATTTTGATGAAATTGTGGTGCATTGTTTAGAAATTAAGGGAAAAATTTAGGCGCCTAAATTTGTAAGGACGCCATTTGAGAAAAATTTGTATTTTGTGAACAGTACCACAGTCGGATTCATTCAAATTAAATATATATAAGTCAGTTACGTTCTCGTATATATTAAAGTGAACTTTTCTTTTGCCAAAAATATTCAAACCTTAATAATAATAATGTAATGGTGTATATGTCAATAACAATCACGATGATTTATAATTAAAATCTCCCGCTCCGTATTTTATCCTTGGACTTCCATGTACAGGGTTCGTCCGGAAACTAAGTGTACTGAGCTCAGGAAAAAAAATTATTACACTTTTACATATCTTAAGCTAATATTCCTCAAAATAGGACCCTTGTGAGTCGATACACTTGTTCCAGCGGCGTTCCCATTCCTGGAACGCTCCCGCGAAGGCATCATCGGGAACCTCTCGAAGACTCGTCGTCGACCTCTTCTCTGCCCTCCACGAACATCTTGTACCACCGAAAGATCATGTTTCTGGACATGGCTGACTCCCCGTAAGCCTGGTTAATCATACCGACAGTTTCGGTAGACGATTTCCCAAGCTTTACCGCAAATTTGATGGAATAACGCTGCTCCAAAAACTTCGGCATCGCGTTCCGTGACGTGGGTCGAGCGTGGAGGTTCGCGTTAACAGAGCTCCTCACTACACCACAGCTCAGAGCCGACTGTCTTTTTCAGCGTCGCTTGCCAACATACCCCCCTCCAATCGCAGCCCATCAGAGCGGTGCTGGGCGTGCCTGGAGCGGCGGGAAAAAATCAGTACACTTATTTTCCGGACGAACCCTGTAAGACGCAGGAGCAGAAGACCAAATTAGTTAGAATAGGAACGTGGAATGTTAGGACAATGATGAGGACAGGGAAATTGGAGAATATTAAGCGAGAGATGGAAAGGGGTCAGGCCAGCCCAGGAGTCAGTACACTTATTTTCCGGACGAACCCTGTATGCCGCGAGGAGGATGGAGTGAGCCAATGCCGCAAAAAGTGCTGAAATCAAGCGCGAACCATTAACTTGAGCTGCTGCATCAGGTAGATTGCGTCTTTGTATTCCCTCAAGGGCCATTAGCTGAGCGGAAGAGGGGAAATATAAATGGATACGGTTAGGGGGAGGAAAAAGAGGGACTCAATTTGGGAAAAGAAGAATCTTCTGGCATCAAAAAATTTGGAAATACATATGATGCCATTAGTAACGAGCTACTTGAATTTTAAAGTCAGTTTTCTTTTCGATTTCTTAAGATCAAGGACTCACTGCGGAGTCAATAACACAACCAATAAGAAGGATTTCATTAACCTATCGATATGCAGTCCATCTCCATGTCCCTTAGACATGTCTAAATTTACTATGACTAGAGAACACAAGGTCGTACTAAATAAAAAGCATACAAATAGAAACTCCATTTACTTAGGTACAAAAGTTGATAAATTGAGGAATAAACCTACATCCGGGCTAAATATACGAGGGGGTTGATTGAAAGGTTTTTTGAATCACAACCAAATATCAGCGCTAGCGTAATGAGTTTCCCGCGTTGCAATAGGTAATCCCATATGAGAAAATACGCAACGCTTCAGTGCTGTGGAAAGATATATGTGGTGTGGACGACTCTCCGTTGTTGTTCCCGTCTGGTGATTGTGAAGATGGAAAAAATTGAGATTCGATCGATGATTAAATACTCCGGATGTGAGAAAAATATCTACTGGATGAAACTCTCGGCGCAGTATAACAAACGCACCGGAATGGAAATTTTCGAAAAATATTTGACCCCTTTTTAATTGCAACCAACAATATGTTGTGGCCACAGATGGAATTTGGGTCCACTGCTATACCCCATATACAAAAATCAGTCAAAGCAGTGGGAACATGCAGATTAACAATCACCAAAGGAAGCAAAAGCAATGCAGTCGGCGATGTGATGGCTTTAGTATTCGGGGATGTGCAAGGGATTCTGTCGATAGATTATCTTTCCACTGGTCAAAAAACTACTGGATAATACTACTCTAAACTCATGGGCCAACTACAGCAAAAGATACACGGAAAAAGGCCAGGTATGGCAAGGAAGAAAGTCATCTTACATCAAGACAATACACGCCCACACACAAGTATCGTTACCGTGGCAAAAATACGTGAACTTAGAAACGGAGGCCTCACCTGCCTTATTTGGCTCCATCAGATTTCCAACTCTTCCCCAAACTCAAAATTTTCCTCTGTGGACGGAGTTTCCGTCAAAGAAAGAACTAAGAGCCGAGGTGGACGGGTATTTTGTAGGTCTGAAGGAATCTAATTTTCAGGATAGGGTCAAAACATTTGAGCATCGCTGGACCAAGTGAATCAGAGTACACGGAGACTACATTAAAAAATAAAACGTTTCACTGGCGTAGGTGCTTTATTTCTATTCCATTCCGAGATCCTTTCAAGGTACCCTCGGGTAAAACGGCATATAAAACGACAATTTTAAGTTTCTTATGATTAGTTAGACGATCACCACGCTTTTAATTCACTATCATTTAGAAGGTACCAAATCAAAAATAAGCATTAAACCTTTCTTCACAATACACACTCTTTGTCTAACAGCTGACTGTCTATGACAAAAATGATGACAATGAGAAATATTAAATCCGATTCAATGTGAGAATGTTTATTTTAAAAATGGATCTGTTGGAATAGTCATTAACACGAAAGAGGAAATAATTCGTTAACTAGCATGTCCAGAATATTACTCAATTAAAAACGTTGGATACATTGAAATTTCGTTATGATGTGTGATAAACGCTAAGGTTTAATGTGATCATTAAAAGTTTAATTTTTTTAATTTTTTCCGTTAATGCTCATCGATCTTTTTAATAATCGACATTTTTTTTGGGAAAGGGAACACTTAAATGAATTACTTCAACTGGGTTATCTAATAAATCATATCCTTGCTATAATTTGTTGACCATTTGTAGATGAAAGAGTTTAACACACAAATGCTTGAATTAAATGTTACCCAATAAATACCCAAGCGTGATCATTTCATCGGCTCCCTCTTTATCAAGATCGAACTATAACTATATGGCTTCTTACCGACAGAAGGCATTTTTGACTATCCCAGTATGATGGCGGGAAGGGTTTAAAAGTCCAACTAATCTGAATTACTTGTTGGGATCCGTTGGCTTAATTACATCTCAGAAGGGCCAAAGAAAAAGCCAAGACCTTGGCCAGTGCGTTCCTGTGGGGTATATTTGTGGGAAGCTCTAGGGTAGAAGATGTGTGGGGAATTGTTTGCCGAATGGTGTGGATCGCCTCTCGGTTCAAATAGAAGGGAACCAAGGTTTGCGGTTGAATGTTTCATCCAGAAAGGGGATCAGATGAAAGTGCGTGCAATTTCAAGAGAGAGAGCAAAGGAATCCGTGTGCGAATGTTCAGGATGGCTGACAATGGAGAACTCCGAGGATAAAGATTCCTTGAAAATAGAATGGGGAAGGTCACAAGAGTGAGTAGCAATTTAATTATCAACTTCATCGCGAGCTTCGTAATTTCGTTAAAATCTTCAGTATTTGTCAGAAAAATGTCACCATATTGACACTCTGCGGCACTATTTGCTAAATGGAAGCTGCTTTAATTAGCTGTGGATATCATCCTGAGGTCCAGAGGAATAGTAAGATATTTGAGTATATATATTATAGATTTGAGTTCATACGGCTGAGACATTATTCTGTGAACCCCGAAATAGAAGTGTTGTACTATATTTTGCATTTCTTCATTTCAAATCTAAGATATTAAATATTTGTGCATCCATATCAAACGTACGACGAACATCACTGAAACCTAGTGTAAATTAGCATTACAATGTGTAAACATTTATTTCAGAGTATACAAACCATTCGCCTCGCCTTGCTTCGCCTTAACCGGTGAAGTTACCGTCGTGGCATCTCCCGCAGTTTCTTGGAATAAGTTAGCAAATATGCATTCTTATCTTACGTGTATTAATGGCATCTTAAGGGCATCCTTCCAGGAGCTGTCCTTAAAAATAGATGATTTGTACAAAATGTGTTTCGGTATCATTCCCTAAATTTCATTGATTATTTAGTGCTATGTTACAAGGAAGTGTTACCAATAGTATTAATTGAAAGGTTTGGGCATTGAAGATTGGACATGTACTTACTGTTAAAACTTATTTAAATATGCTACTTCAATATTAACGCCAAATTATTGTCCACACTGAATACATAGTCACTATGCTCATATTGATGGTAAGTACCCGTAACCTATATTCTTCGCTCACCGCGTAACAAAAAGTTATGAATGCAAGCTTTGATTTGAACACTTACAGAGTTGGCATCAATTTCTAAACCTGGTTTTGCGGAAAGGAAAATTAGATAAACATGATTAGCTGAGAGCTAGTAATTTAAATATAGCATGAGATATGCGTTTCAAATTACAGTTTTTTGCCTCGGTCAAAACGAAGAGAATTGCCATTATTAAAGTGAAGATAAATTGATCATATTATTTTTTAATTTTGGGAATTTCAAATTTTATGGAGGTACGTAAATGCATTTTTAGAAGTAAACGATTATAAGTACAGTTTTTAGAGCAGCATCATACCTATTACTAATCTTTTCAGTATCCGCTAAAACGCATATACCAGGAAAGCTGAATTACCGGTTGCCGGTCCGAATAAATTTTATTTACCAACAGAATGAATTTTTTAGGGATACTATTATCCCTAAAGTAATGAAAAAAATATTAATCTGATATAATTTCATGAATAAGGGTGTAAATAATTAGCTATGAGCATTAAAATATGAGGTGGATAATGAAAAAGGAATACTTTGGCTAAAAACGATACAAAACAGTGACAAATTCTGCTCCATTTCATTAATATTGGCACATCACGCGCATTGATCATAAAATTATCAATAACATACGACATCATAATATCCTAGATCTGACTTGCAGAAAAGGGTTAAAGGTAGATATATTTTAATTACTAAGTTAATTAGGAAATGTATATCCTTGTCCTCAAAAACGTCTAAAATGTTAGGCAAGTAGCATTCAAATCAGAAGCAATTCAAAGTATACTCTTTCGCACATAATTCACTCTGAGATATTCGACTTAAACGTTTATGACACGGCCAGAAGCGTTTAAGTCGAAAATTGCTCCAAGGAATTTTTTCTCATGATTCCTCACATTTACAAAAATTCTCTGATAGTTCTTATCTCTACGTACAAATGTCCGCAGAAAGGGGATTTCGCGGAAATAAGTGGGATTATTTTTTCCCCGGGACTTTATGCGAAACGCTTTCTTTTGCTCATTTATCGCTGCTGTTGAGGGTAAAAACATTTCCAAAACTACTGAAGTAAAATGAAGCAGTATATCTCTTTTTGAACTTTAATGCATGTTTTTCCTATGCATTAGTTTCATTTGCATCTCCAACTTGGCCAGGGAATAAAACTTTTGATATTATGTTATTGAGAGCAGTAGTATATCACCACGGGCTTTCCAGAATTCTTCCCAAAGAGGAACTGCAAAATAGGGTTATGTCCCGGAAGCAAGGGCGGAACTAAGTGAGGAAATTGAATTAAAACGCCAGGGCTGAGACAAGAACCTTAGGAAATAGGCTAATGGGTATTTCGACTGCTCTAATTCCCATTACCTAAAAACGAGAAGAAAATATAATTATAACTACGCGTTTAGAGGAATTTATTTGACATAAATAATTCACTTTTGATCAAAAAGGACTGGAAGACGGTAATAAAGTTCAAATTATTGCGTTATCATGTATTCAATCTTACTATGGGACTTCCATGCATCGCATCTCTTTAGTCGAAAACCATCTTAAAAAGATAGGGCGGGCGTGCTGTAACAGTTTCCTTCGAATTAAAGCAACTCTCACGAATCAATGGCCATGATAGACTTTGTTAACGTTGCCTCTTAAACGTTATTTTATGCGTAGTACAAGAATATACTTTTTATTATATACATGTGATGTTAAAGAGATTGTATCAGAATGTTTAAACTGCAATGACGTTGGCGCAGATTTGCCTATAATTTCATAGGCTTGCTTTCAGATATAATTTTATGCTACACTGAGGTTTTAACTACATATTAACATGATGATCACCAAACTATTCACACTGAAAAATAAAATAATCCAGACTGATGGAGGAAAAATCGAATTCCATGGATATGGAATACATCTACCATTAAAAAAAGCTTTTCTTGCATGTAAAGATCCACATCCCTTCAACCAAAATTTCTCTAGAATTTATTTGTATTTTTCCGAAGAACGTCAGTGTGTCTCTCGTCAAATCACACATTTCAATTATCTCATCAAAGACATGCGTACACGGACAGTGTATGTATGCACGCTCAAATTAAAAAATTCATCACCTCCATCCCATCATCCCCCTCTGCAAGCGGATGCTTAAAAGCAGAGCTCAAAATAGCCCAATATCGAGGAAATCTCTATCGAAAAATACAGGAATATCCAAACGACTCCCACTAGACTCACATCATCTCACAAATACGCTCATATGTCCCAAGAATAACATAAAAGAAGAGGCGGCATTATATTGCTCACAATCAGAATAGTTAAAAGATAAGTAATTAGTCTCCTCCGTGTCCTCATATGCGCATGTACCTAAATGCAGGATATATGAGGTTAATTTATTTATATCTGATGTATGAGAATTATTTGGTCAAATGAATATGAGCATTAATGGAACAAATCATGAGACTTCTTTCGGGGAAATTAGATAAAATATCAGGATATTAATGAATGGTGTAGTACAAAATTTTATTGGTTTGAATAATTTATACCTTTATAAAATACTTTACGCATTTATCAAAGAGTAATCACATGCCTTAAATTTACCGATAGGATAAATAAAATTGGGCTCCATTAAACGTATTTCTGGAAGGAGTCAATGAAGTTTGGAAGATAAATATGCTCTTAAAAATCCCGGTGTCGATTATAAAATACCACTGTGCAACTTTTTGTGACAAAATTCTTGCTCACAGATCATGATTTCGACAGCTTGTGCCATCGCCATCATCAAGGTAATTAACATTGCGGAAACCAGTATATTGTGTTAGACACCATATAGCTGCATGTGGAAATGATTATGTCTTGCTAATAAAATGCACACCATTTCTCCCCGCATCCTTTTTACTCTTGTAATAATAATAGAATTTTGGCCAAAACCGCAATGTTGATCACCTCGATGAAACAAAGTGTCCATAATACTGTCGATTAATTAATCTTATCGTATGAATAATTGCTTAGTGATATTTTATTATTTTTCGAGAACGCCGCCTACTTGCAGTTGTCATCCCTCGAGTACGTTTGCAAGCGTTAGACCTGGTAGACCTTTAATTTGTGGCATTGTAAAGGACCAACATAAAGAGAGATCTTTCAGTTATACTCAGCATGAGGTGACATATGTCACTACAGTGCGGGAATAAGTTGCGCTAAAATCATTACAATTTGGAAGATTCGGGTGTGAAATGAATCATTACGAAAATACGAATACGAAGGTGGGTAGAAATCACCGAACGTAAATCCCACTAAATAATCGCAACCTTTACTTATATCTACACGTTAGGCATAAATAATACGCACACCGAAAGACTCCTTTTAAGAGGATAGTGGGGGTAAAATTAACCGCATTTTCTAAGCTGTGCTCGTTTCAGTTTAATGGTGCTAATTAGCGCGCTAAGTGACTTTTTTCCTAAAATGAAATGATGCGTGTTTATCGATGTACTTTGGGATTGTTAAACTTCAAACAAAACACAGCAAATTAGAGATATAGGGGAGAGTTAGGATACATTTCCGTAACCTGTGCATGTCTCAGACTACTCAGGTGCGAGTGGGGAACGGAGAGTCTAGATGGGCAGTGCTAGGAAGAGGTGTAAGGTAGGGTATTCTATTGCCACCGGTGCTGTTCATTGTATACTAATGTGGTGGAAATGATTAAAAAGGCTTGGGAAGAACTGGAGGTAGGAATGAAAGTGGGCGCGGAATTCGTAAAATCAGTTAGGTTCGCTGATGACCAAGCTTTAGTTTGTTAGTCAGCCAAGGGGTTGCAAGCATTGCTGAGTGAATTGGAAATTCAGTGCGACAGGTATAGGATGAGAATCAATATTAAGAAAACAAAGGTAATGCGACTTTATAGAAAGAAAAAGGCTTAACTAAACGTTAAAATAGGAGGGTAGAACCTACCTTAATCCTCAGATTACCTATTATAACTGTTTATAATCAATAATCGACTCCTGGGTGATTGTGGTCACATTGGAGTTAAACTGTGGAAGTATGGTGTAGTGTAACAAATGTCCCTATAAAAATATTCGTCAAAGTTTTATTGAGAAGTATGAAATGCCTATAAACAAGATTAAAATATGGTTTTCTCAGTTTGTCCTAAAAATTGCTTTAAATTCATAAATCCTAAAACCACTGCATAATTGTTTGTCATACATGAAAAAGCCCATTTTTACCTATTTATTTGTTTCTTCTATGTATCTCAAAAAACTTTTCCTTTTTCTTTGCCCTGCGTCAATTCATTCTTCATTTCCTCATAGCTTCTGTCTGCCCTTTCTAGGAAGCCTGTTCGCTTCATTTATTTACCCCGCAAACCCAACATTCTTCTTTTTGCCGAGGCCCTCAACATCCACTTTGAATATTTTCTCCGGATACTTTCTCTGCCTTTTTTAAGATTACCCTCAGCAACTTCCTCTCTTCACTCAGCCAATATAAAACATCGGTGTTTGCCTTCCTCCCGGTCCAACTTATTTCCTCCATTCTCCGCCACGCTCACATCTCAAAAGCTTCCAGTTTACACTTATCCTCTTGCCTCAAAGACCAACTCTGACATCCGGTGAGAAATATCCTTAATACTTAAGTCATTATTAATATTTCTAACAATTTTTATTTACATACCTCATATTTATTTCTTGCAAGTACATATTTTACTAACCTAATTTTTCCCCTACAGCCCCTATAATCACTGCCATCCTTTCCATCTAGTAAAATACTACCCAAATACGACACCTGCTTCATCTTTTCATGCTTATTCCCTCCTTTTATTTGTAGTTTAATTGTCCTACTGATCAAGAATCTCATTACTTTTGTTTTCTTGTTATAATTCTCAAACCATACTTGTCGCATTCTTCCTGTAAATAACTCGATACTAACTGCAGTTAGCCTTGCCATCCAACTCAATGCTCCTTGATCATCTGTAAGCGAAAATGTTAATGATCTCATCGCTCACTTTCCTCCCAAAACAAGACCTTTCCAGGGTATCCATATCATTATGAAATTAATACGCATGATTTTATTGATTTCTCTGTGAAAAATAGATTTATTCATCGTACTGGTACATATGCTTGAACCCTTTCACAATACTCTCCCCCTGCATCAATACGTACACTTGCGGAGACCACGCCTGGTAGGGACCCTGAAACTCCTAGACGGGAATGTCTCTCAGGAACGTTGTAAAATGCTCTTGGATATTTTCCACGGTCTCCCAATGCTTTCCTTTCAGCTCTCTCTTCAATCCGAGAAACGAAAAAAGTACACGCAGCCAAGTCGGGACTCTTAAGGGGCTGGGGGACCACCCCTGCTCCAGGCCAGGAAGTTGATAACGATGAAGGACGAGTGGCAACACTTTCGGCACAAGCTTCGCACAGACCTTGTGCATTTCCAGATCCTCGCTTACTATTCCATATCTCGCAAATTTTGACATGTGTAGGGTGTCAGCAACTTGCTCAGTGCTCAATCGACGGTCGGAACGCAAAAATTCGCGCACACGATTCACGTTTTCGTCGGTTCTGGCCGTTGTTGGGATTCCAAAATGGAGTCCGTCGGCGACATCCTCCCGGTCCTCATTGAGCGCCTTTTGTCGCCTCCCGGATGGTGAACTTGGAATGCAGTCGTCCTTGAAAGGTTCTTAAAGCATCTGGAATGTTTCGGTTGCATTCTTTCCAAGCTGAACGCAAAACTTCATGGCGTATCGCTGTTCAAGCGACCGCTCCATCGCGCCGTGTTACAATGTCGAAATACACATTAACGCGGAGGCACGTCTTTTCGCTCTGGCTGCTCGGAGCAAACTAGCGGCCAGCTGCGTTGACGGGACAGACCGCATTACGGCGTTGCCATTGATAGCCGCTTCACAATAAAATCATGCCCATTTCTTTCATAATGGACCATATTAATAGGTGCTCCCGATAACGGGCAGCTCTCACTCTCCTTCAAATCACTACTGAATCCGATTCTCCATTTCTTAATTTAACCCAAGGCGTTCGAGTCATTCACACGCTTCAAATACATCGTCTATCTCGGTGTACTCGTACTCATATAAATCGCAACTCCGTTAAATTTGGCCACCCAACACGGTCAAATGCCATCTTAAAATCCATGAAACCTAAAAATTACCCTATATATAATCGATGATCTTTTATGCTAGTGCTCTCACCAATGCGATGGCGTCTTACGTTCTTCTTCCATTTCTTAAGCCGAATTAATTTTCGCCTCGGAAGTTGTTAGCACTGTTTTCTAAACCCTATTGATGATTTTTAGAACTACCGTTGCTTCATGTGAAACTCAAGTTTTCATTCTATAGTCCTTACTTTCAGCTGCTCCACACAAAATTCCCTCAAAGGAATACCCTGGTCGATCTCCTACCCCTTTAATCCTGCTTATTAGCTTAAGAAATTGCTTCATTCCAGTTACCCCTGAGCAATTTACCAAATATTCGTGGATATTACATATTTCCTACAGCCCTGTTAGCCTTTACCTTCTTTAACGCCTCTTCTATATGAATATTGAGTACTATTTGACCCAAAATTACCACGTCAACTTTGAATTTATCGCAACCGATAAAACTAACAAATTCCCTGTTTTTCTTTTTCTATATTCTGACAGTTCTCCTACTGCTGCGACTTTACTTGTATCAGGAAATTTTCCATCCCTATTCTCTGATGTTTCCACCACATTTACTTCCCCCAATAGTTAGTTACCTGCCTCAATTTAATACCAAGATCTCTGCAAATTCTTCTCCTCATATCTGTATATTTGCTCTTTCATTTATTCTTACATCCACACCCTTGAGCATCTTTCCCGTGACGCACTACTTCTCAATTTACTCGCGCTCAAACATTTCTGTTATTCCCTTTGCTATTGCTTCTATCCGGATCCTTATTTAGACCCCGACCCCTATTCCTCAACTCATCTCACTCTCTCATTCTTAAACAGATCTTCATAAGCTTTTATTACTCCTCCTTTGTTTTACGTCTACTTCTACATCTACTTAATACCCCGCAAGGTGCTGCAAGGGCGTGTGGCGGGGGGTGTTAGGACGCCACCCGTAATTAAGAAAGAAAAAAAACCGCATGCAAAAGCCACAAATTTATACTATCCAGTAACAAAACATGGCATACATTCATGCAGGAACACTTACACCCCACACACATGCAAACACTCAAACCGCCAACTAACATACACATGAACCAACAAATATACCTAATATCTTTAAAATGTTTAATTTTGTTCCGCCCATTAAATTCAATGTTTTTAATATTTCTAAAGTGACTTTGGTGTCTTACTATTATGATTTCTGATTGTTCGGGGAAAGAATGAGTATTTGTATCTCTCTGTGCGGGAATCTATCTCCCTTATTTTAGTATTGTTTGGCCTTCAATATTCCACTTCCGCCCTCTTCACTCCAGCAATTCCTTTCGAATTTCAATTACATTTCATGCTATGTAAATTATGACCTGAATATGCATCCTTGTGAGGGGAGATGAATCCATATCGAACTCTAATTTCACTGATACCTACATGCATCTATCTTCCGTAATCTTTCATTTATACCTGAGCCAGGGGTAATGTTCGAACCAGGGGCTTGCCACATATCTTCTCCGACATGACTCCGCTGCTTTCTCTCCGCACTCATTGCTAATTCCTATCATCCCCCACCTCTCCCCCATCCCTCCCTTCGCCTTTTGCCACATTCCAATCCTTAATTACTGCTAACCGGCCCTGCCTTTCCGACAGGTTACTAATTATATCTTCTAAATTAACTTTCAAACCGTCAATTTTCTCCCCAAGTAACTACTTGCCAACAAGGATTTGGGCGTACTGATAGAATTCTCATTCACCTTCTGTGATTTCATTACCCTTCCACCATGTTTCCAATTCAATACTTCGACCACTCCACGTTAACTCGCTGATAGCCAACTAAAAATTACTCCAGCTAACATTCCAGTAATCCTCGCTGTTTCCCCATATCAGTGCACACAAACATAGCTTAGATTGCTACTTTCTCCATCTCTCCCTTTGTGTTTTCTACCTTTCCAGTCCTCATAATCGCCTATGGGAGATTATTAGGACAGGAAAGATCGCCATAGGCGTGCGATTCTCTTTTGAGTGTTGTTTCCATTGATATCTGCCCAATGTGCAAGGATTTCAGTTGATGACGTCCGCGTAAGCATTTTGTCTCCTTCTGCCATGTACAACATCCACCCCAGAGTCAAGTTCCATCACTACAAATGTAATCTTTCCTCGTGTTTGTCCATATAAACGTGGAAATGATATCCGAGGATTCTGCTGGTCTCCCTTAGCCCTCCTTAAAGCCATTTTCAACGTGACAACAACACCCACATGGCCGCCCCAACGTGGTCAGATGCATTTGCAGCTGCCTCATTTAGGAACAGAAACTGCGCGGACTACCTTTCGTCTGGATTCTACCCTGCGACCTATTTGGCACGAAGCTACCTGGAGCAATTTCAATTGCCCCGGCCATTACAGATATAGGGGCACAGGAGGGATCTCTGGCAATCATTTGAATGGATGAATGAAGGTGTTTTTTTTTAAATCCCAGTCTCAGTCTTAATTCGAGAAATCAATGGTTAAAGCAACATGTGACGGTTTTAATATTGTCAAATCCTTCCTGTTATCACCCAGAAAGGCAACCAAAACCGAATCCCTAATCATTTCCACTCATATACAGATCCCTTATAACCATGTTTCGTCCCTCCATCCTTCTCTACTGCTCCTTGAAGTGGTTGCCCTGGGTTTTCAGGAGGTCTGCAAAGTGTACGAGTGCGCGTGAATGCACTGTAGATGTGCCGTAATGGGCGTCTGCTTTTCCGTTGTTGTCTCGAACCCCAGCCTCGCATGCACTTCCCCCGTCTCCCCTTCCCTTCCCACGCCAACCCACACAGTTCCTTCCAATTCACCAGAAACTCCCACTCTTCCGCCCGCAACATTATCCCCCAGACGACGGCCGCGTCTATCAATCCCGCCACCGCGGTCGACCATGCGGCCAGAAGCATTTCCATGGAAGCTATTCCTCCCACTATTTACTCTCCAAACCGAGCCCCCCCCTCCGTACCACCCCCGACACATCGTCAGAGGTGGTCTCTACTCCCCGGCGACTCCTCCCCTCCCCCCCGAACCCCTCTCCGCCGCTCCAAGACGCATTTTCCCCCGTGGGGGGCTATTCACTTGTCGAGCGGATCTCCCGTCCTGCTTCCCCCTCCCCCGCTCATGTTTTGCACTCCTGTTGCCCTCTTCTGCTTTCTTTTTCGCCCATCACCCGTCCTCGCAGAGGGGCCCTTGATACCAAATTACCACTCAAGATATTATCGCGATACGTGCATCTCCTCCCGTCTCCCCTCCGTTAGAGGGCCGGGGGCGGCGGGGGAGAGAGAGAGGGGGGGGGGAGGAGGCAGGTGTGGGGAGGGAAGGTGAATTTCCTTCTCCGCGCTACCTCAGGCAGTTTTCTCGCTTATAAAGAGCGCTGGCTCGCTCGTGAAAGGGAAGGAGGAGGTTTGTCAAGTGTGGGTTTCACGAGTGGGTGGGCGTCAGGCGTTGGACGATGATCTCTCTCCATCTCACTAGGTTATGTAGGGCTTCGCCAGATAGAACCCTAGAAAGCCCGCGGACTCATGCCTTTAAAGTATTTTGTTTGGCGTTGATATTTATGAATGCTTATGTGAGGAAGAAAATTGTGCGTTATGTCTACATTTATGCAAAAGATACGCATTATTTTTTAGCAAGATTGATGCTTGGTATTTATTTTCGTTGTACTTATTTAATTATGTCAAATCGCCTGAGCAATTGCTTCAATCACCCTACAAGGTAGGTGTCAGATTAATGAAGTGTACCTTTCGTAACAAGAAAAAAACCCTCTTTAAAATTTCAAAACTATGATGAAGCTAATGTTCAAGAGAAACGTTCATGACGGTAATTAGACATTTCATTAGATTGCTCTTTTTCATTTCATTACGGCTCTTATTATAATTCCATTAAAAACTTTCGAGCTTCTTTTCCTATGCTGGTATTAAGCAGGCTAATGACTTGGAAATGAGAAAAATATATTCATGTTCAGTTTTATTTAAAGAGTTTGAAGTAAATAGATTATATCAAATGAACACCTCAGCACCTCGGTTTTTCCGGTTACCGAAGATACATAAACCTGGATTTCCGATTTCTGCTAGCGAGAAAACTAAACAGCGTTTTCAGACGGCACTCCAAGTTTTCCGCAAAATACGAAGTCAGTAACTCCATCGACTTAATCAGCCGGCTATCAAAAGTGATCATGCCAAAAAAGTGCATCTTAGTGTCGTTCGATGTGTGTAACCTTTGCCCCCAGTGGTGCACCCAAGAAAGCGCTGAACATTGCAGAAACCCTCCTTTTTCAGAATTCTGTACCCGCTCCAATCAGCTTTGAACTGTATGAACTCTTGAAGACAAGTATTTCACAAAATTATTTCATTTACAACAGTACACATTTCGATCAACCCAATGGCCTAGCCATGGGCTCCCCTTTGCCCCCGCTCCTGGCGGATATTAACATGGACCATTTTGAAAAAGGCTTGTTCTCCTCTGGTAATTTATTAACTGACCAATAATGTATTGAGTTGGAATCGACATGAAGACGATGTGTTTTGCGTGTGGGTAGGTTCCGAAAGGCAACTTGAAATGTTTCCATCGTGTCTAAATTCATTGAATCTCAAATCGGCATTCAATTGCGAAATAAAATATAACAATTCCCTCAACTTCCTTGATTTAAATATTTCTAAAATTAACAACCACCTAGAGTTCTCCATCTCTCGGAAAAATTCTTATACTGACCTTCTGACTGATTTTTCTTACTGAATTCTTAGACTGAGTGTTTCACTCAAGGCATTGGTTTTCCCAAAAGTTATTCGCTTATCACTTCATGATTCACAGGTTGGTGGACATTCCCATGCCAAAAACGAATTTGGAAAAGGAATCAGCTACAATAAAAACCATAGCTAGAAACAATGGATACAATGAGCAGCTCATTGATAAATTGTATTTTTTAAAACTTAATGAGCTGGCAGTCGGAGGCATTTATAAAACCCAACCGCCACAAGAATCTGCTGCCAAATAGCGTGGAATCCTATATCTGGATCACATAACTATGAGAATTTGCAAAAAACTGCCGAAAGATAAGTATAAATTAGCCTATTCTGATAAATCGAACCTCGGGAACGTACTTCCCCCCAAAATAAACAAAATTCCAAAAAGTGAAAAAAGTGGAGGGTATAAGTTAAGATGCGAGTGTGACGCAGAGTGTATATTGGACAAACTTAAAGAACGGGCGAAGGAGCACCAAGCCTGCGTGAAGAACAAAAAGTCTACGTCACATTTTGCAAAACATTTATCGGAATCTATAACCACGGTAGTGACTTTAAATTTGAAATTTTACGTGTGGAAAAGAAAGGACTTAGACTAGACGCTTTAGAGCTGCTTGAAATTTTAAAAAGTGTACGTTCCAAAGAGAATATTGTTACATGACATTTTTTCCACCTCCCACTCCCTCCTCCTAAACTTACCACTTGTCGACACCTGCGCTTATGTGGGTAAGAACCCCTCTACCTCCTCCACACCTTCCCTTGATCTCAGAGATGTGTAAATGGTTTTTGGATTTATGTCTATGAACCGTTGAAACCCACCCACTTTCCTCCGCCAACAGGAGG
This sequence comes from Hetaerina americana, assembly GCF_022747635.1. Lineage (NCBI taxonomy): Eukaryota > Metazoa > Arthropoda > Insecta > Odonata > Calopterygidae > Hetaerina > Hetaerina americana. The sequence goes on along the minus strand of NW_027286985.1, from coordinate 2,630,540 downwards.
AATGCGCAGGGTGCCTCCTGTTTTCTCCCCTTCCCTCCAACTCGTATCATTGCTCATTTCCCTCCCCCGCTTACCCTCCGACCCTCCCACCACCCCGCCCATACCGGAGTGCAATATATACGGATGGATGGAGAGTTGTCACCTGAAGATGACGTCTAAACGCGGGTCGTCTCGTATTATATTTTCAGTGGAATCACGAAGTTACCTTTTATTCATTTCTAGTTTAAATCGATTCCATAAAGTTACGCCGGAAACAATCAATTATATCAGGCTAATTACGTTAGCACGTACCTGTAGGTCTTCAGCGAAAGTCGATCGAAATGTATTTGATATTTTCAGCGCCTCCATATGTGATGTGGTTTTTGGTTGTTGGTCCATTTAATTTTTTATAAATTGTAATATAATTCACAGCTAATTCTTTCCAGGGTAAATAGAGTTGAGCAATTCCTTTGGAAAAGGACAAACTCGATTTTTACTCTATAATTCTATGTTATTTCTGTGTTCTAATGTATAACCAAATTTTCATGAAAATATATAATGGGGATGTAGATAACTTTAGTCAAGTAAACAAATCTGAATAACAAAATGTGAAGTTGAATAAGTTAATGTCGTAAATAATTACATGTGTCTGAATTTTCGAGGGAAAATAAGCGAAGCCAAAAAAGAAAAATTAGTAAAGATACTTAACAGCAGAGCTAAAAAAATACGACTGTCGAGGAAATCTCCATCGAAAAATACAGGAATATCCTAACGGTAAAATATTTAAAAGAGTTTTCTAAATATGTTTAATTGCAACAGCCCCTACGTATGTTTTAAATCTTGTTGCATCTATAAGATTCATTGCATAATTTTTCTTTGATCATCCCAGCAAATTAAGTGAAGATGTAATAAAAATGGAGCCGATGCGTTGGCAATGCGTAATAATATCTATAGATAGTATTGCTATGCACGGGCTGATGATAAAAAATTCATACAACAATTTGCTCAATAGAGTCTTCATGTTACTAACCTTGCTCCTAAATAAATAATGTGTTCTTAAAGAGACGGAGAATGGAATGTTGGCCAATATTGGCCTTTCTTACAAGAAAATGCGGGACTAACGTAGACGAGAGGATAATTCGTAGGAGTAGGTTTTGGAAATGCCAAGTGAATTGCTTTTTATACCGATGGCCTTGAAGCGCTTCTACACAGCAAACGATTCTTTCTCCGTTACATTTCTATCGCCAGTCTTGCAGTGCATCCCGCCCCACCTTCTTACATTACCTTTTGAGGATAAAAATACCTATTCTTTCCAGATTATATTGTAGAGAACCACCTTTGTATACATTAAAATTTGGAAATATTCTCTTGTCGAGATGATAATTTTTGTCTTCACACGAAAAATTTATTAAAGTATTTTATCGAAAGAGGATACGAGAAATCACTGTTATTTTACCAATTTTCCGATCTCGGTTTCCGAGTGGTTGCTGGCAAATGAATTTGTCTCTCACTCTTAGCCCGGCTGTGCCCGAACGCCTCGGTTCCCTGCGTCTCTAAACTGTGTGTTCACCGGCACTCTCGCCACTACTCATTCCAGGGAACTTCTCGAAATTCGTTTAAGCGAGCAAACGCTAGGGTGCCTCGGGCAATGCAGACAGTCGCAGGGCCTGCCTCTGTTCAGTGCGGCGGTGGAAAAGCGCCGCTGAATTAAAGTTCGAACACGTCCCCGCGCCCTTCTGGAAATTGGGTTACAGCCTAATTGGCGGAGACGGAGTCCAGTCGGAATAAACTGACCCATTCCATCAGAAGAAGGAACATGGAGGATGGGAACACATGAGGACTCACTACACGGAATATGAAGCAACGTTTTTTTCAGGACGTCGTTCAATTTATCCCGGGCAATTATGTATTTGCGCAGATTTAAAAATAAATTGCGATGGGATATAATTAGAACGGGCCTTTAATTGTGCATCAGTTCCACAAATTTACGCTCAAAACTTCATTGTAATCATCAAAAAATGTTTATGTTAAATAAAAAGAAAAGATTGCAAGAAAGCAAACATGTAATACAGACGAAGCTCTAACGAAGAATGTTTATATACATGGATGAAGATGACCAAGCAGATCTGGGTAAACCTTTTCTTGTCCAATTAAGATGACAATATGGCACATAGAAACCTCCTTGAAGAAATTTTCCTTGAATTAAATTCGACAGCAAAGACGCGCTTAGGCAAAATGGAAATAAGATAAAGACGGGAATTTAATTAGAATTAATAAAATTAATCACTATTTTGCAAATTGGCTGCGACATATATCTGTTATGACTTTGGGAGAAGTGAAAGTTGAAGAAAATTTGTTAATTAAAGGGAGGTGATGAAAAGTTTATAACTGACATAAAATGCTACAAATAACTGTGACAAGAACACCAAAAGATCACATTAGCTGCGGTGCTCAATATTATAAGAGTTTACATTGTAAATATTCAATTGTTTCTGGCTCAACCTTGTGGAAATTCATTTTAATGAAATTAAGAATACATAATAAGAATTAAGGTACTGGGTACCTGATGTTGACGCTTGAGCGTTGAAACCGGTTGTACGCTAATAAAGGACAGTGGAAAGTTACTTTGTATTCTTAATTTCATTAGTTTACATTGTATTAAAATCAGGAACTCTATAGGATGTGAACATAAATTTTAATTTGGCGTTAAATAGGCGTTCTACCAGAAAAGGAATGCCCGTAAGTAGCTGACGAGAGAATGACAGAAAAAAGGCCCTTCATTTAATTAAGCATCTAGAACTGGAACAGTGTTTCTGCATGGTACATCTACATCTACATAATACCCCGCAAGCCGCCGCAAAGGCGTGTGGTGGAGGATGTTAGGTCACCACAAGTAAATAGTAACAATACCACATGCAAAACCAACACATACACCATATGCCACATGCAAACCAACACAGCGGCGTACACACTCATAGAAATATCCCTTCATCCAACACTCATGCAAACACATACACCACAAAGCAACAAAAAACTGCACCCCAGGATACAGCAAGAAAGCCATCCAATAAAGCGCAAGCCAGAATATGAAAAGTAAGAAGGCGAAATTACAATACCACATGATGAAGGTGAAGGCTAAATTTCACTACCACATACCTATGTTAGGAAGATAAAAACAATAACATTAGTAGAACTTTGTAGATTAAACATATTGGGAACAATTAAGGTTAGATGGATCAAATAACCAACGAAGAGTTTCTACGAGGAGTCAGAGAAGGAAAGTGTCTATAGGAAGCTGTCAAAAGAAGGAGTGATTTTATCCGATGTATTTTGAGTCCAAATGGAATAATCGAGTCAGTCTCAACGAGCAAAAAGCCAGGAAAGGTCAGTAGAGTTAGGCTCTGGATTTTTTTTAAGGTAATCTACCGGTTAAGGTAGGTATTTGGATGGACACAACTACCAAACAAATATTTTATAACTCCTAACAAAACACAAAATCCATCATCCTACTCTATAGCAGGTCCCTCTTCATCTCTGAGTACTTTCTTCCTCCCTTCATCCCGTCCAACATCCCTATCCTGTTCCTTCCCTTTCCTCTTTTGCCCAAAATTCTACCCTCTATCACAGTCTTCAACATCCCATTGCTGGTCAGCACCCCCTTCATCCACTTTTCCTGCCTCCATAGGATTGCTCCCAACAAACCCCTCTCTTCGCCCACCATACCAAATACTTCCTCGTTTGTTTCCTTTTCTGTCCATTTCACCTTCTCCATTCTTCTCCACACCCACATATGATAGAAAAAAGAAACGAAAAATAACGACCCTTAAAAGAAAAGCTAGGAATGCATGAACACTTAAATTGACGAGAGAACTGAAGAAAAGCTGTATCAAACAAACCTCAAGTCATCATGAGAGAGCCTTATGGTTAACAGTTTTTGGGCTGTAGAGTTTTGAGAAACATAAAATACATTTAGGAGAAAAGTCATATGGTTCAAGTCAATGTGAAACATCATATCAAAATGAATAGGTAAATAAATGAAAAGTAGGTCGATGAAAAGCTTATCAGCGGGAATGAAGTGGACATATAAGAAAATGAGAGGACTCTAGGAAACCAGGATTTAGTTTGATGATTGCCTGATGAATGTAAAATAATCTCTCATCATACCGTTCTGTACTCACTCGCGTGAATATCGCCCGTTTGGTTCAAATGTAATCCTTGCGCAATCGTGAGCTGCTAGCCTAGATCGCCAGATGCCTGTTTCTCAAAGTCACAAGCCAGCTTACAAGTTCTTGTAATTCGCACTCAAGGGTTTCGCGGATAGTAATAAATTATGTAACACTTGTTACTAGTCTGCATTATACCGCAAGCGAATTTGAAAATTTTATCTTGAATTTAAAGATTATTTTCAGAGGGTTAGTATGTCTACATTTAGCTTGGAGAAACGGGCCCCATAACTGGATTTAATAATACTTTTATTTATGGCCTTTGGCAGCTAAATAGCCGCGACTTAGCCTCCATTTGAACAACGATGGCGAGAATGACGCCTTCCTTTCAAAGGAGGGGACGCCATCTCAAAGTTTCCACGGACACTGCACGAAAGAAGGTGACGGCTCACTCAACTGTTGTCACAAGATTAGGAGTCGTTATGGTGGAATATTTGGCGCGAATTACGTGGTTCGCATGCAGGAGCCGTGCTCCCTCCAACCTTGCTTCCCAAACGTGACCGATGGTTTTATTACTAGGTCAAACGTGTGACCGCTTAGCAATCCTATCTCGAATGGTGAGATTTTAATATCTCAATTCTCCTCGCCATTCCGACCTTGCACATTTCACGGGAACCAAGATTTTCATCGATGCTGAGTTCTGGAAACATACTACCTTGATCAAAAATTTCCCGGAATTTATTCAGAAAATTAAAAATACAAGTTTATTCATCTAAATCTATATTGTCCCCTTCAAAGTAATCCCCATCGACTGCAACACACTTATGCCAGCGCTTGATCCAATCCTCGAAACATTTTTTATATTCGGTTTTCGGTATGTCCATCAGTGCTTCCTGCGATTTTACCATTACTTCCTCTCGGCTGCTAAAACGCGTTCCCCGTAATGGTTTTTTAACTCGATTGAACAGAAAGAGGTCACAGGGAGCCAAATCAGGTGAATTCGGTGGCTGTTGGATGGTATTTGTTGCATTTTTCGTCAAAAAATTACGAATAATGATAGCACTGTGCGACGGTGCGTTATCATGGTGCAAAATCCACGAGTTTTCTGCCCACATTTCTGGTCTCTTTCGGCGAATTGCTTCACGCAAACGTCTCATAACGCCCAAATAATACTCTTTGTTTACTGTCTGGCCTTCTGGCAAAAATTCATGATGCACTACACCGTTGTAATCCATGAAAACCGTCAGCATTGCCTTCTTTTTTGACTGAAAACGACGTGGTTTTTTTGGTCTCGGCTCATTTGGTGAACGCCATTCACTTGCCTGATGTCTGGATTGCGTGTCGTACTCATAAACCCACGTCTCGTCTCCAGTAATGATCCTTTTGATGAATGTGGGATCGGATTCAGCCTCGCAAATCATGTCTTTTGCGACGTCAACACGGTCTCTTTTTTGCATGAAATTGAGGTCTTTTGGCATGCTACACGACGGAAACCCAAATCATTAACCACAATGTCTTGGGCGGATCCATAGGCAATGTTCAAGTCCTCCGCTATTTCTCTGATGGTTAATTTGCGGTTATTGACCAACATTTCTTTTACTTTATCAATTTTTTCACCGACTTTCGATGTCGAAGGTCTGCCACTGCGTTCATCATCTTCGATTGACTCACGACCACTTCTGAACCGCTCGTGCCACTGGTAAACGACCGTTTTTTTTAGAGAATCGTTGCCGAAACACTTTTCCAACATTTCCAACGTCCGTGCGCCACTAAATCCGTTTTTTACGCAAAATTTAATACAAGTTCGTTGTTGCAAATTTAAATCCATTTCTGCAATTGTAAAAAATCGCCAACACACACAGAGATAGATGTACTCTTGGCTACGTAACTTTTGCAAATGTCAAGTTATGACACTAAGATTTAAAGGGAATATCAACAACAGATGTACCAATTTAACAAAAAAAACAGAACTCAAATCGGAACGATGGGAGCGCCACACGGTGGTTATTCCGGGAACTGTTTGATCAAGGTAGTATTATTGCAATTTGTTACGGAACGGATTGCATCGCAAAAACACAGAAGATGCATACAACACTTGAGAGAACTGCGCAATGCGTATCATTTAACGCAAAAGAAGCACGTATTCCATAGCTTTGTGCTGATAATTAAATTTGACTTGCAGATTCCCTGCAATAAATGACCAATACGCAGCCATACTCTAGGTGTGCTCTACCTTCCTTTAACTACGTCAGCTAGCATACAGGAACATACACATGTTACGTCAGCTAAAATGATAAAGTATACTTTTGCATGGGTCGACCTTACGCAGTTTTAATCCAGTGTTGAGACCACAAGGCAGCTTTTGGTACCTAGACGGAAAGTTTTTGAATGTAAAAATAATCACGTGTATAGGGCTGATCCAAATTAATATCTTACTGTAAATACCTGTAAATATCCCAAATCGGTTATAATTTCTTGCATCTATTTGAATGTTTTTTGAAAAAATCTACCATATTTTAACAAATAAATAAATATTTAAGGTATTTCTTTACATGATCCTAAATTAAAAGCAAAATCGAGTTCAAATGTGCTCCAAAGGAGAGCATTTATATCCGAAATATTTATCAGAAAAGCCCGAAAAAATATATATATCCCAATTACTTTGGATTGGATTATGCGGAGACATTAGTTAATGAGTTAGTAAGGGGATCGGAATAGTGCGGTGGCTAACGTACTGACTTCCCACCCGGAGGGCCCGGGTCGGAATCCTGGAGACGGCAGATATTTTTCATTGGTATCCCGATCCCTACTTAAGGTGCTTTGTGGAGGGCACTTGGAGTGGGTACGACGTCCGTCGGATGGGACGTTAAGTTGCGAACCCCATGACGCCTCTTGTTAATGGTAGAGAAATGCCGACGCTGGGTTTCCCTCCACCCTTCCTCCTTTCCCATTTTATCCCAATGGCGCAAATTACCTCAACTGTCAGTCGGCTCCCCTAAAATTACTTCTATGAGGTAATATCTTCAGAAAACTCTTTTTGGGCCAATTTAACTTTTCAGCAAGTAACCATATGACGTTAAACCAAAATATTATTTTTTAAAAATATGACATTATTATTGGTTATTATTTCTTCATGTTAGTTGTTCGTTAAGTTACCCTTGCCTGGAATCAATCTGCTTTGGAATACCAGTTTTGTGGATGTCAATTGGTATTTTTGGTCAAATATGTTGAATGTTGCTCACCTCCAAGACACTTATACAAAATTATTCTATTTATTTTGATAGGTGGAAGTAGTCCATTCATTAATTCGCAAGAAACACCTTTTTCCTTATAAAGTGACTTCATATTTTTTCCGTTTTTATGACAGAATTTTATACGTAGCAGTATTTTCTCAATGCGACTTATCAATTTCTGTATAATAGTGACCTAAAATTATTTGTGCCTAATGCTTAAAGTAAAAGTTTGGAAAAAATGCGGCTGAATGTTGATCATTTCAGATAAGGCACAATTGAATATGGCCACGTGATTGTTTATTGATAAACCATAAACACAGAAATTAACCCGAAGGTCGGCTTGGTAGGTGATGGCAGAGTTCACCTACTACTAAGACCGACGGCATGTGAATATTCACTCATCAGGGTAGGGGGGCCAGTTCCTTTCCCTGTGCCGGTTATGGTTTCCCAGGAAGATCTGGTACCCGGAAAATCACATAGCTTGGGCGGATCTGCAGGTGCCCAGAGTTTGCCCGGGAATCGAACCCGGTCCCTCCGATCAGCAGTACAACGCTCTACCGCCCTGGACTACCGCGACCCACTGTTTAGAGATTTTGTTTGATATTTGATACAATTAAAAAAACTAATGTTTCACAGAAAATGGAAATTTTCCGTGTAAAAATCGAGTTTTCATTTTAAATGCTTATTCAAAGCTGCCTCTGGCATATAAGTTTGATCTGAAGTAGTGGGTTTTGATTTTTGAGTGTTTTTTTATCACTATATCGTTATATTCTAGTGTTCTGTCCATTAAGAATTGCACATGATGATTCTTAAAGTTTTATATACTCCGTACTATGTGTAAGCATACGGAAAGCATGTAGGTGAGTAACTTTCTGAGCGTTTCAAAGATAAATCTCTAGCCTATAGAAATAATTAACTCTTCGTGATCATTCGAAACCTTTTGATAGGGATTTGGTAGGGATAGAGCTTTTCACTTTGCGTCCTAATGGCTGAATATATTTTGGTTGTCGGCCTTTGGTTGTCGGCCTTTTGGTTGTCGACTTCATCGCATGGAAGAGATCTGAAGCCCTGGAAGCAACGAGAAGCATGGTGAGTCTAAACTCGATGGAAGACTCGAGAGGAATTTAATCTGTTCAAGAGTATTAGAAAAATAAGGAACAGAGGCCGATTGTTACTTAACATGATTGGTTCAAAAGAAACTGAACTGCATTTCAGAAAAAAATGTAATCGTTCAGTTTTTAAATATTCCATGCAGGGAGAAAAAAATTTAGTTTTAGAGTATAGCATATGTTGTAGGTTGAAATTAATTCGATTATCTCCGCTCTAGCGGTTAAAACACTGGCAATCAAAAGATCGCTTTTTGATTGATATATAGAATGAAATGAAAACAATACTTCGGGTTTTACAATTCTAAATGATTTTCTTGCACTCGATGACCAGCCAAACAACAAATCACCATGATATATTGATTTAAAATCCATCAAGAAATATTGCCAATAATAGTCCATTAAATTATAAGTTTATTACTCGTAGCAATATTGAAATTCATTTCCTGGGAGAACCTTCAAGGGAACAACAAATTTTTGAAAACCTTTTCTTGAATTAAAGCTGATATGTCGATTCATGTTCGGTACAAATAAGGAATAAATCTTACTCACTGACTACATTATTACTTTAATTATTTTGGAATGGATATTAGGCACTCTACCGTTGACAATGTGTTTTCTTTTTTTCCACAAAGATATAAATACCTGATGTTTTCAAATCCGAACGCAGCTAACTGCTTTAGCCTGTCTTCCTCTGTTAATGCTTGAGCTACATTTTATATCACGGCATTATCGCACCTCCCACAATATATAAGCGTCAATTTCATTAAAAGTTTCTATTGCTTGAAGAAGTGGGTGAAAGTACGATTATCTAACTCTCAAAGATTGAAACTTAGGCACAGCTTCAAACTTAGACTGATCAATTCCATAGTAATAAGTAGTATGCTAATTATAAGACATATGCAGTGACTTTTTACTGTTCCCCATTGTGAAGAAACATCGTGGAGAGCGTATTTCATCATCAGAAGTGCGAGACTTTGGTGAACTCAACTGTTTCCACTGGCTAAGGGTACCGCTTAGGCAATAATCAGGTCTAATCAAATGAATTTGTAACCAGATTATATGTGTTTTAATTCAAATTAGTATGCATTTAGTATAGTATACCAAGATAGAAAGATAAAATTTTTGCACAATAAATAAGGCGAATTAAAAAAAATGATTACTTTTTGTTGAAAATTCAACGAATATTTATTTTAACCTACATCGTCCTCCTATGTTTTCACCGTCCAAAACACCACTCAACTTCCTCCCTCAACGCCACCAATCTGGCATTTGGTCTTGTAATATCTTTAATTTTGCCCATGAATTTCCGATCATAGACTTAGTTTATCTATCTAGAATGAATTAATCCTTCTACATGATCATATTTATATAAAATTTGTCGTACATCTTATATACTTATTGAACTGGACGGTTTTTATCAGATGCCCATTTGTCCTAAGAAACAAACTGCGATATAAAGTCCCGCATTTTAACTTAGCCATCTCCAATAAGGTTTCCTTTCGTTCCCTAGACAACCCGATGAAAGTCCGGAGGGGCTTCTCTGGTGCCAAGGTACGCCTATTCTTCCTTAGGGATACCTCAGACGTCTGAATACTAAAAAGTAAAGATACATTTCCATTTTAAACAATATTTGCTTTTACTTTCACATGTTCCTCTATTAGAAATAAAATTCAGAGAAGTACGACAGCATTTTTACTATCAATAAAGGTGTTTCCTGAAAAAAATACCCACAATTTGTACTGAAATCCAAATGAATAAGGCTTAAACCATGAACTCCATTTGCTTAATTTGGCTATCATAAAAATACTAAACATAAAAGTTGGAAATCACTTGAAGCCTTAATACGACACAAATGCTGACTTAGAATCGAGAAGCAGAAAATCTAGAGTTAGCTGCAAGACTATTATGCTTTGTCTAACCAATAATGTTTTAAGTTGATATAGCAAAACTGATGCATGAAGGTCAGAATAAGTCAATTGAGTGGATTGGGTGCTGCGTTATCGTCCAGCCTAAATGTTCGCTCTTAGTAAGGGCATTGCACAGCAAACATGTTGGAAGAAAAATGTTCTGAAACGTCAGTGTTTGATAAAGAGATTGCGTGCGTCAATAACTAAATATTACTGGGTTCCTTGGCCCATTCTTCGTGCCGCAAAGAGACCCTTAATCAGTACAAATGACTTTGGCAGAAAATTACACCGCCGCAACATCGAACCCTCCCTTCTCTTTTCTGAGAAGGGTTAACAGCAACGGAAGGCAGATTAATCCACGGCGCATTAATCCTCCATCCTCGGACTTAAATCCACTTTCACATCTCTCTTCAGACACTCCCCAACGCCCCATTCTACGCCTTCTCCCGACCCACTAAACCCACTTCTTCATTTCGGCTCGCCCCTCTCAACCCCCCTCCCGTCTCCCTGAAACTAATTTTGAAGTTCATGAATCGAAGTCATATTCTTTATTTTTTTCCGACTCAAAAACTCGGGAGGCTGGGATATTCATTCGGAGTAAGGACGGCGTCGAGTTTTTCCTAGCAGCCGTGGCACATTTTATCTCCTCCTCTCCTCCCCGTATTTTCACGAAGTGTCTCAAGTGTAAAGAAAGGGGGCGCTAAGCCTCGAAGGTGACCCCCCCCCTCCTTCCCTGGCGTGCAGACAGAATTTATTCTAAGCTGGAGTGACGCGTTACTTTAATTTGTCGATTGGGGACCACTCCAGATTAATTTTACTTCAAACATGAACTTCGGGTCCAACCTACTGGGTCGTCTATATCTATTATCCATAAAGCATGAACCTTCCGAAGAGGGAAGTTTCCATTAGCCATTGCGAAGAAAAATGTTACGCACTCATCATTTTTCAGTGATAACATTCTCTCATGATGTCATTGATTTGCCATATTATTTTTAGATTTTTTAAGTACATGATGGAACCTCTATTTGGAAATTTAAGTTTTCACATATTTCAATTATGCGATATTTCGGGAATTATGGCGAGTTCACGAAATACATCACAAAATCTACTCTGCTCACTTGACCTAGCGGGAAACAGCATTTTTGCATTATATTTTCAAACTGTTTAGCTTAAATTCCTATTTCGCTCTTTGGCCGGATACTGAATTGTGCTCTCGTAAATATTGGTGTAAAAAACGTCTTCTGTAGGATCACGTGATTAATCTCACCTCGGTTGCTTTAAGGTAATATAAAAAGGAAAGTTTTTGAGTTTTTTATGTTCATCTGTTTGGCTTTTTGTGATCTTTTGGTCTGTATGCAGGTATTCATGGCATCGGAAGCTCCACAATTGGAGACCGTTATTGTATTAGCAAGTGCACCAAATTGTTTCGGGGGATTCAACCGTTGATCATGAAGAGCGAAAGAAGCAATTGAGCATTAATACACACGGTACATCTACCTAACTAAAAATCGAACACAGTGCCCATTTAGGAAGTAAATTTTATTCGTAAGACAATCGTTAAATGGCTTTATTCAATCTGTTGAGTGTATTCTTATACAAAAAGTTCTCTATTGGTTCACGTAAATGCTATCAAAATTAGAACGAGGAAATAACAGGAACTTAGTTTTCCATATTGTTGTTTTGCATGTGGTATTGTTCTTTTTTGCGGGTGGATACCTAACACCCCCCCTCCACACGCCCTTGCGGCGGCTTGCGGGGTATTAAGAAGATGTAGATGTAGAACTGCAAAAATAATTCCCTTTACTGCATCCTATGGTGCCATTATTTGTTAGATGATAGCATATGTATTCGCATGCGTGTAGAATGAAAGGATTTATGCATGAATGTTATTGCCACTGTGGGTATAGTTTTGCATGTATGAGTTGTTTTTGCTTGTGTTTGTGTTCTTTTTTACGGGTGATGACCTAACACCCCCCGCCACACGCCTTTGCGGGGTTTTATGTACATTTAGATGAACTTGGGTCTGCATAGAACCAATTTCAACTTCAGGAATATGAAAAGTAGCATAATTTAATTTTTGAAATGAGTAAGCATATGGATTAAAATATGTTGATTCCATTGGTTCACGGATTATTTTACACTCAGACTCAAGTATTAATTGTGATTCGACGCGGATGTGGTGGTGGCAAATTCAAACTTTCATAAAGTGGTTTCTCTGTTAGCTTCCACCAGATGTGTCGTCTACAATAGTGGCGCCCAAAGTAGGAATTGTGCGCTCGCCTGTTACAGGTAAATATTTATGGAAAAAGGCATTCAGAAACCTGCAGTGAAGATTTTCTTACCATTGATGAAGTATATGCTACACTTAATCTTCATAGGAATTTGAATTGAAAGTGTAGTAGTACGTCGCATTTGGTTGGTTCACAAAAGGTCCTTTGCTAGCAATAGTGAATAATACTAGTATTACATAAATTCCTGGTACATTTTAAAATATTTATTTTCCTCCAATGGAGCATAGAAGCTTCTCTGTGATCTACAGAGAGCGAAATGGAAATTCAATTGGTTGTGTCGCCAAGGAAAACACTCAATTATCTCTGAATAGCACATGTACCAAAAATTTTGTTTTTACACTCGAATTTTTTATTACTTCTTGCAACATTAAACGTGCAATAGTTTACAGAAATCAGGGAGCAACATATCTCCTACATAAGTTTAGTTATACGATGAGATAGGGTATTACTTCTTTCCAGGTAATCATGTTGGAATGATGACGTATTATTTTGACGGATTTCATCAGTATCCGAAGATTTCAAGCGTCTTACTCTAACCTGGGAATGTACTTTTTTTATTGAAAGTCTTTGGAAAAATATAGACTTAGCAATATAATCACGTAAGTAAGGAAATAAAACCCAAGAGGTTTCAAGTCGCTAAAGGCTTAGCAGGGATTATTTCTGGGGTATAACTGTAGCTGCTGAAAATAAGTTTTCATTTTTAACTTTTAATGATGACTTTATCATTATAAATATCTCAAAAACTAAATGAAGATCGCAAGAAGCAAGCAGAAGATCGAGCAAAGTATACTAACATATGAACAGTTATGGATCAAAGGTGTCAACAGCAAAGATTATTCGCCGCTGAATAATTTTAATGCGCACCGTCAGAGTAGCATTTCCTCAATAGATGTGAATTCGCTAGGCATCGTTATGAAGGAGTTCCTGGTACAAATCCACAGTGAAACTAGGAGAGTGCACGGTGAGTGCCATTGGGACTCATTCTCCTTCTCTCCGTCCATCAAAGCTATTCGTCTCTGCTCCCCATGGTAATGTGCGGATTTACTTCCCAAATGAATGCCATTGCAGGAGTACGTCATTTCGTCCGACTGTCACACGGCCTCCACTCCAATCCGAATGGCTTCGTGCCCAAGGGGCGCTTTCAGAGGACCATAGGGGAAGGCGTGGTCACCACGCAGGGCACCATTTCACGTGTCTCGGTTGGGGATCGCCACTCTGCGGCGTGATGCCGTTTCTGGCATACACACCCGAAGTGGTGACTGCGTGAGTGAGCTTTAAAAGAGTTGACGGTGAGATTGAAGAAAGACATGTGAGGAAAAAAATAAAATCACTCCTTTTTTACGAGTGAACAAAGGGTTGGCGTCAAGGTGACGAACGTGATTTTTCCCCATTTCTATTGGTCTATAGTTCTGCGCAAAGAGGTGAAAGAGACAAGTGATTTCATTCTCTACCTTAGATGAAGAGACGAAAGAAAATAAATTAAAAAGTTCGATTTCTGAAAGCGCAGCCGTATACCATTTCTTATAATTCCTTCTGCAATCAGAAATCGACACTCAGGGGGAATGTAGCAATTTCAGGTTTAACTTCGTGGAATTCCTTCATTACGACGGTAAAAAAGAAACTCTACTCTTTCACAATAAAGATTTAATATTTCAAGACCATGGTTTCGATGCTGCGCATCACATTCAGGTAACATGCATCAATATTTTTTCAACTTATATAGTCTGGCTCCAAGAGGGGAGTAGGGGAGAGGAGAGGGGGTGAGGTAGGGGGAGTAAGGGAGAGGGGGTAGGTTGAGTCCAGGTGCAGCAACTCGTTAGTGGTTCAGGGGAGGGGGAGGGTATGTATTGGAAGGTTACTGGCTCAAATTTGTGAAAGTTTATATTAATTAAATGATCATTAAATGAAGAACACACTGTAACACTCCACCGTTCTTAGAAATAAATTAATATAAGCTTTGCGCAGCAGCGCTTTTATCCCCATTGCATGCAGCTCATAGCACTTCCCATCATCTCTTCGATTTGGTGCTTTTATATTGAGATCTCATCCTTGCCGGCAATAATTTAAAACGAGGCGTGCGGCGGTGCAGATTATGGGTTCCATTGCATAAATGAGTCTTGGGAATCGCCTTTACATCTAGTCACTTAAGTCCAATGATGGCCTGTTGACGGTATGTCAAAATGAAATACCTGTAGACCAACGAACATTGCAATCGAAGGCATGGTCGATATTCTCGTCAATCAAAGAACCCTTTAGGAAGGGGAAAAGTCTCATAGGAGTACCCCTTCAATGTTCATTCAAGGAATAAATATTTGCTCAATTTTTATATATCATCAGGATTAATCCTGTACAAATAATAATTCAATATTTAGATACATTATATTAATATACTAGAACGTTGAATGCGTACTAATGCGTCAGGTAACATAGGAAAAACAAGGAGCACTGTGGAATCATAAATTTATATAATAAACCATACTCTTAAAAATCCTCATGAAACACATGCAAATACACATAGACATTGTACTTAAAGTTTCTCGTATATACCTCACCATGCAAGCATGTTTCTATTTATTTCAATAAATGAGCGCAGTTAGACACAGTAGTCAGATAAAACCATGTTAAACAAAGTAAAAGGTATATGCTGATATAAATATTGATATCAAAACAATACTGTCACATTTATTTTTTTTTGTCACGAGTTTTTGATTCTGATGGCCATGATTTACCGAGTACTCGTTTCTTTTACTCACACATTATAAGAGATAGTACATATTAATAACAATTAGGCAGTATTTTTAAGTGGTTTACAATGAGGTATGGTCCTCACCCTTACACAACCCCTGCAAGCCATGAGGTTTTTGAATTATATGCTCAAGCATACGGATAGGAAAGTGACGTGGGGCAAAATATTTAAGGCAATAATAATGATTCCGAATATTAAAGAGACAAGGATTTATTTCGTAGCACTCCGGGAACAATTTCTTTCCGTCCTTAAACTTTCTCTCTAGTGCCACGCCCACCTTGCCCGGCCCTTTTTCCCGGGTCCAGGGCGGTGCTTCTAATGTTGATCCCGAGCCTCTCTCTCCCCGTTCAATCCATCGTCTGACCCAGCATTCATTTGTCTCGCAAGCAGTGGACCCCAATCCCCCCCACACCCTCCGAGCACATCTTCCCCAAAACTCCCCTCCCGCCCCCCCCCCCCCAGCCCTCAACCATTCCTCTTGGGTCTCCAGCATCCTCTCCCCGCGCAGTTTCCCTCCTCTTTATTACCATTTATTCTCTCTCCCTCTCTCTTCCCCGAAGACGACCCTTGGCTTTCTCTCCCTTTCTAATCCATCGCTGGCCGCCTCCGGGGATCGGCCAGCCCCGGGGGTCCAACCCGTGGATTTAAGCGTGAGGATAGATTGAGCACCCGAAAGAATTAACATTGCTACACGAGGGCCCTAATGAGGTTGTGCTGACCTGCGTAGTTTAAACGTGTTTCACTGCCGTAAGCAATAAAATGGCAAGGGTCATTATTTGACAATGAAAAAATTTATTTAGTGAACATACGTTCATGGAATGAATATAAAACCCAAAGCCGTACTATTAAGGGCACTAATAGGTGGAATAAAGAAGGGGGGTTTACAGGGAGCGAGAAAGTTATAGCAATCACTCAATCACTCCGGTATATGTAGGCACATTGACCGTCGTGAATCGCAAACACTCAGGGTTTACGGGGCGGGAAGCCCGACGCCAGTGACCCGTCACTCAGACAAATGAAATATAAAATAAATAGTTCTAACAATTACTCTCTCGATCAGGTATTTGCACAACAAATTGACCTTCACAAGTCGCAACCACACACACACTCAGGGTTTACTGGGTGGAAACCCGACGCCAGTGACCCGTCACACAAATGATTGAAATTTAAAACAATTGGAAAAACTACTTACTCCCTCGCTCCGGTATTTGCAGAACAAATTGACCGTCACAAGTCGCAAACACACACGCACTCAGGGTTTACGGGGCGGGAAGCCCGACGCCAGTGACCCGTCATTCAGACCAATGAAATATAAAATAAATAATTATAACAATTACTCCCTCGCTCAGGTATCTGACATACGTTCATGTCAGTTAATCCCTATGCTCAACCGTATAATCACGACTAAACTTCGTAAATTCCGCTAGCACCAAGGAAATAGAATCCTTTTTAATGAAAGTATAAGCTGGTAGAGAGAATGAACTTACACCTAAGGTTATTTTTAAATATTACAAAGGGGTAATTGGATTTCTAATATTAATTTAAAAACCTTACAAAGGATTGCATTAAAAGATTTCGGGAACAATATCTTCCCGACATGACTATACGTCGCAGCGCGGCCGTCAACGCCAAGAACCGAAGACAACGTGCAACGTGTCAGTGGATTGCTGAATTCAGACCGTCGGTTAAGGGTGCGTATCTGCACGATGCCTCGCAAGCCGCCGCAAGGGCGTGTGGCGAGGGGTTTTAAGTCACTGCCCGTAAAAAGGAACAATACATGCAAAATTAACACACACATGCTAAACTATAACCACAGCGAAATTTTCTAACTAATTATTAGGACTAAGTATTCCCTGCTGACGCTGAGGGTGGCAATAATTTGCCAGACCTTGGTGCTGAAACATGCGGATCTGAATTTATTTAATAAGTTACATTCATACAAAAAAACCTTTCATTCTACACACATGCAAATACATATACTATCATCTAACAAATAATGGCACCTTAGGATGCAGTATGAAATTCATTCAATAATGTACAATTTGAAAAGTAAGAAGGCGAAATTCCACTGCCACATGGACATGCAATGCACAATGGTCTCCTTCCCAAAGGACACCGTAATGGAATGTGACCCAACGCTGCAGATAGTGGGAGGGTCCCCCCACGGAGAGAAACAAGGGATGGAAAGGGACTTTAAAGAGATACAAGGCAGAATAAACAGTACTGTAAAGAGCGATACACAATTTAAAGGCATTGTAGTAGTAGTAGTAGTTTTGAGGGGAGGCGACCGACAGCTGAGGTCATTTGCGCCATAGGGGAAGGACAGGAAAGGATGAAGGGTGGAGAGAAACCCGGCGTCGGCATTAGCCTACTCTTTACGAAAGGCGCCAAGGGGTCCGCAGCTTAACGTCCCATCCGACGGACGGCGTAGTCACTCGAAGTGCCCTCCACAAAGCACCTCAAGTAGGGATCGAGATACCTCTGAAAAATATTCAACACCGCCCGGATTTGAACCCGCGCCCTCTGGGTGGGAAGCCAGTACGTTAGCCCCCGCACCATCTCGATCACCTTAAAGGCATTGTAATGCGGTCATGCGGAAAGAAAGGTTTTTGACAGAAAAACACATGAGGTAAGTGAAATTATATGCAATTGAGTAGAACTAATTATTCCCTAGACGCTGAGGGTGGCAAGTGGAATTTTCGCTATCTATAACCCTGAAGTTGCTATCCCGCATTGTCCCTGGGAAAAAGGAGTCCTTGAGTCGGCTAGTTCTGGCATCGATTTCCCGAATTTTATATGCATGATCGAAGCGACCAATGCATGTTGGAGTGCGAATAATTTGCGAGACCTCGGTGCTAAAACATGCGGATCTGAATTTATCTAGTATATTACACCTAGCATTAAATCGTCTCTCTTCTAATGATCCCCCCAACCCCAACTCCATAAGCATTTCGGTGACGCTTTTCGTTTTATCGTAAGAATTTTTTACAAAACGGGCTGCCCGGCGTTGAACCTTCTCAATTTCCCGAATGAGGGCTTTTTCACTCGGATCCCATACGCTGCATGCATATTATAAATGAGGCCTTACAAGAGCGTGGTAACAACGTTCCTTGGGGTGGGAGTCTCTTCTGCCGACAATATGGGTTTGGGTGTTTGTATCTGTAGTTGGTTACTGGCGAGGAAGTAACATTCCCACAAACTGCTGCGGAAGAACGTTCTGGTTGAGAGGTTGTGGTTGGTCGCTGTTGTGGAACTTCTTTTCCCGCAAGCCATCCCAACAAAAAAATTTGTTTTTACTGCGGGACGAGTGGTGCTAACTTATTACGGCTATCTCTACATAGGTCGTATCGCATCGCAGATCGTATTTGTATTGATAAGATGACAGTGCACGCCATTATCACTGACAATTTGGAGATGCGAAATATCTGCCCTGAATTCGTCCCGATGGTCTTCACGGAGAACTAAGAGTCGAGTGTCTGCTTGTGAAGAGCTTCTGCAAAGACATTGCGACGATTCCCCAATCCCCTTACAGTCCAAATATTTACTTGGCACAAGCGGACATTTGCCTATTCCCAGGTGTGAAATCATCCTTCAAATGACACCTCTACGGGACCCTAAGTGTCGTCAAAAGGGTCACTTAGAAACACGTCTTACTACGACATTATTTTAGTTTCTGTCTGGATGTATTCACATACACTATATGATAGTATATATTTATATCATTCTGGAATAATGTTATAAAAATGGTTATATTGAAATAGTTAGTTCTGCATTTGATATTTTTAAGGTTCCATCCCTCAACCCTCTCCTCGGGGGGTGGGGCGGTACGCCCGCTGCCTGCAGCTTTGGGTCACATTCCCTACCTGTGTCCTTGGGGAGAAGAGCGTTTTGTGTTGCATGTTCATGTGGTGGTGGAGTTTCACATTCTTGCTTGTTGTGTCCTGGCTTGCGCATTGTCGGATGGACTCCATACGGCATCCTGGGGTGCAATTGTTCGTTGGATGATAGTGTATGTGTTTTCATGCTTGTTGAATGAAGAGATTTGCATGAGTGTTTACGCCACTGTGGGTATAGTTTTGCATATAGGTGTTGATTTTGCATGTGGTTTTGTTCCATTTTACGGGTGGTGACCTAACACCCCCCGCCACACGCGCTTTCGGTGGCTTGCAAGGCATTATGTAGATATAGATGAAAGACTCTTGCACGCGTACCTTTAAGGACCTTACGGAATCTGCTTACCAGGAAGCCTTTGGGTCGTGGAAAAGCTGCTGAAAAAAGTGTGTCGAAGCTCAAGGGATGTACTCTGAAGAATATTGAGCCACTGTGGTAGTATTCAAAAGAAATCTATTTTCCACAACTCTTCCCGATACTTTTTATACAAACATTGTAGTTCCCGTCACAGATATTTGGTCACTATTTAAAAACACAATTGGACTTTTTTTAGGTTAACAATAGGTTTAATTATCCAAGTAGAGCACATGCAAACTTTCAAATTTTAAACTTTAAATGTTCCGTTAAAATCATTATTAGTGTAATTAGTTATTAGAGTTAGTTTTATTACTGTTAGTTTCATTAGTGTTAGTTATTAGTGCAACACTATTAATAGGAATTTCTATCCCAACGGAGCGACAAGGAATGCCAAAATCTGTCCTCTACTCATTGATTTACAAATGAACCTCATGGATTTAAATCCATGATTACTGTGGTTTTTCCAATAATAAAAAGAACAAAAGGGCATAATGGTTCGTGAAAACGCACTAATAATTAATTTTGAGACATCAGGGTAATTTAATGGCCGCACATAACATAATATGGAATTTCTTTCGGGTGGTAGTGGATTTTCGCCTTCTTGCTTTTCAAATTCTGGCTCGCAACGTGCATTGGATGGATTTCTTACTGCAATACTAAGGTGCAATTATTTTTTAGATGATAGTATATGCATTTGCATGCGTTTAAAAATGAAAGAATTTCCGCATGAATGCATACGCCACTGTGGGCATGGGTTTGCATGAATGTATCGATTTTGAGTGTGGTTTTGGTCCCTTTAACGGGCGGTGACCAAACATCCCCCGCCGTACGCCCTTACGGCGGCTTGCGGGGTATTATATATTATGCAGATGAATATAAAAGAATAGCCAAATCGTTCGGGAAGATCTCCAATACATTATTCCACAATCTTTCAAGCATAAATAATTATTTCTGCTCGTCGGCACTCCCTCAACCTTGGAATCTGCTGAATGCATCTTCAGTTTTTTCTATCCAATTAAGGTAATTAGGAATATGAAATGATATATTGAAAAAGAAATTGAGTTAAAATAGCCAATAGGCATCGAGTTAATGAGGTTTAGAACATGTTCATTAGGAAGCCATGTTGGCCTGTTTAACTTTTATCCAGTATTGACTAGGCTTTTGAGTGCTGGAATTTAACATCCATGCCGATCATTTTGTGGCAAAATTGAAGGATTCCAAGAATCAATTCCAACATTCTGAAGCATGGCCGAAGACCTTTTTCCTTTATAGCACATAGTTCAACGCAAACAATATTGCGTTTGAATTGAATGCCATCAATATTCATAAAATTGTTAAGAGGAGGAGTAAAATTGCCAGAGGAGGGTGAGAAATTTCTTTTCCTATCCGTAATTGATCAAAGGGTTCTTCCGCTCGCCATTCAAAACCAAATTCAACACGAAACTCCATAAGTGAGGCGAATACTTGCCTGTTACTATAGAATGGTTCACTTACCAATCAGATCACTTTTCACATTTTTCATTCATTTAATGAAAAATATGCTAAATTTGATACTATAAACGACAGATGATTAATTTTTTCAACGGGTAAAATATTAATCTAAAGTAACCAAGCACCGTTGACATCGCGAGTAATGTTTTATTCGGAAAAAATGAAGTAGTTGGCATGCACAACGGAATGCCTAATTTGTAAATTGGGCGGCAGCCGTATCGACTTCAGACTCCGACATTTTTGCGTTTTCGGAGTTTAATTGAATTAAGATCCAGACCTTGGTGCTTGGTGGAGAATTTTCCATTTTCAGCATATGTACAGTCCGTAGAATCTCCCTATATTGAGAGCACGCTGATTCTGGGTTTCTCTCCACTTCCCCCCTCGACTGAATCATCACACAGCCCCAGGGTTACCTCTCTGCGAAATGGCACAATTAACCGGAGGAGTTGCGAGCTTCCTCCATGACAATCGCTAATGGAATTCATTTCAAGCAGTTCGTCGAAAGAAGGAAACTCAGAACCGTTTCTGTAGCATTAGTTGTGTGTTTTAGGAGAGGCAAATTGGATGTGTCGTATCGACGTACAATTCTTCGTCTCGGGTACTCTTTCACATATTTTAACGAAGAGCTGATACTTGGAGCATTGTGACACCCGTAAAATTATTCCAAGACTTATCAGTGCCCTTTTAAATAAGTGGATTTAACACATCTGATAAAAATTATAACCATGAATAAAATTTTCATCGTAATATACATTTTGTCGTCTAAGTGGACTAATATTTTTGTTATTACAGGTATTTCAACTATGCATCGAGTTTCATTAGTCGTCATTTAATTTGCAAATTAAAAGGGATTATTTGGCAATAAGTATGCCACTTATTGAGGAAAAGTTGTAACTTGGTAATAAATGGCCGGAATATGTATGTATCTGAGGTGAGGTGACGAAATGATAGTTTCCTATGGTAGGTTAAACACAAAAATCAATCTAGTTAAATTGATAAATTAGTTGCCTTACTTTCCATTTACGTATCTAGGTTTCAAATCCGTGTTGGTAGTGGAAGCTATTCAAGTGGGATTTCGCAGAGTGAACACTGAATGAGAAAGTAATCATTTGAAGTAGTTGGGACATAGGCTAATCATTATATCAGGGATAATGTGTGAAGGCTCGTACTAAGCCTGTTTGAGTTTACTCTGGTTGCACTTATTGATTCATTATATTTTTCGCCATCACGACCGTTTTAAAGCCCAGAATTTTTCCACTTGACAAGGTTTCTGCTTCTCTCCCACAGTCTTTATTGAATTTCTTTAAATTCTCTTCCTTAAATGGTTTTCTAGAGTTCTCACTTCACAATCCAATATCTCTTAAGTATAACTCAAGTGTAAAAAAAGCGGTTCATTTTTATTGTGTACGTTTATTTCTATTATTTGCAGGAATGTATCCTTGAACTGTAATATCTTTCACTACGGAAAACATATCTGTTTTTCATGATCTTCTGCTCTCAAAGTGAACTATGAATTTCCCAAACTTGCAGAGTTCATTGACTTTTGCAATTTATATCTCCGGTGTCCCACACTAAATAAATGTAACCTTCGTCCCAAGCGGAAGATGGATGTTTTATCATCGTTAACCAATAACCGTTTTCTAGCTTTAAATTTAAATTTCATCGATTTCTTAAAGACATATGTGCATGTGTGGGTATATATGTGTGAAGTTAGCACTAGTAAACCAAATCAAAACACAGACACCCCCAAATAAGAAAGAAACTCGGACGTTTTCAAATTTTCGGTGGTCTAACCATCTTTCAAAAGACGGAGAAGGAAAGAATTGACAAGAAGGTTATAATAGAAGGGGCTGGATGGAATGGGAAGGTTGGGAAAAGTTTGCGAGGGGAAAAGTTGTGAAGGGAAATTTAAAAATTGTGGGAATAACATGGAAAGTGTTGGTAGCGGATGGGTGATGAATATATCTCGATATTGAGGTAATCAATGCCTAATATTAATAAATATTAAAACCTGGCTCATTCCAGGAATCAAGGAGCCAGATAAACGCATGTCGTGTTGTTTGGAGTTTGAGTGGAGGGTCGAAGGGTGGGGGGATTTGCTAAGATGGATACACTAGAGCATTTATCAAAGGGAGTGTTGTGTTCGTAGGCATGTTTTGTGCCTGGGAGCACCCCAAGCAGGGAGAAATTCTTGCATGAGGCCTGGTGCTCAATGATTCTAATACATCGGGGTGTAATACACCGCCCAATATATAAGGCAGGGTACACTTGGCAATGCAGAAGGTAAATAATTTTGCTGGAGGAATATGAGAAGTAGGGAATTGGTGGGAGAGAGTTCAAAAGCGGGTGGGAGAGGGATATGGTACGGGTTTTGAGAATAGGACATATTTGTTTCTAGGTTTATGGAATGGCATGGGAATGATTTTGGGAAGGGGCAGGAATTTAAGGAGTGGATTGGTTGATTTGAGAAGATCTGATAAGTTGGCGGGGCATTTGAAAGTAACGGAGGGACATTTGGGAAAAGGGTTGGTGCTGGAGTTATGGTTTTGGAGGATAGGTTTTGGAGGATAGGTTTTTTAGGATTGATCTAAAAGGCAAAAAGCTAGAATAGTATGTGGTACAAATTGAAAGGGTGGATTTCTGTTTGGCTGGAGGTAGGTTTATATATATGTGTGACGCGGTAGTCCAGGGGGTAGAGCGTTGGGCTAGAGGGTCCCGGGCACGATTCCCGGGCAAGTCTCTGGGCACCTGCAGCTCCACCCAAGCTAAGTTGATTTTTCGGGTAACAGATCTTCCTAGGAAACCATAACCGGCACAGGGAAAGGAACTGGCCCCCCTTCCCTGATGTGTGAAAATCACACGCCGTCGGGATTAGTACTGGGTGAACTCTACCATAGCCTACCAAACCGACCTTCGGGTTGATTACTGAGTTTATGGTTATATATATATATATATATATTTATATAGATATATATATATATATATATATATATATATGTATATATATATGTATATATATATACACATACATATGCATGCATACATATGTATATGTATATATATATATATATATATATATATGTATATATATATACACATACATATGCATGCATACATATGTATATATATATATATATATATACTATATATATGGTATATATATATATATATATATATATATATATATATATATAGTATATATATATATATATATATACTATATATATATAGTATATATATATATATATATATATATATATATATATATATATATATATATATATATATATGCAAGACCACCGGGCCTCATGCAAGAATTCTCCCCGATTGGTATGCTCCCAAACCCCAAACACACCTCCGAACACAACACTCCCTGTGATAAATGTAATTGTGCATCCATCTTAGCATCCCTCCCACCCTCTGACCCTACACTAAAACTCAAAACAATAGAGCAAGTATTCATCTGGCTCCTGCATTCATGGAATTTCCAAGGTGTTAATAGAAGACATTAATTACCCCGATATGTATATAATTTCATCCTCCCTCCGCCCCCATCACCTTCCATATCATCCCCACTCTTTTAAAAATCCCCCTCCTAACTCTCCCCCTGCCAACTCTTCTCCTGGCAAACCTTTCCCCACCTTGCTTTTCATCCATCGTTTCCGGCCCCGTCTTTACCTTTGGAAAGGTGTCTTGGACCGCTGAAAACTTGAAGCCGTGTTTCTGTGCCTTTGTCTGTGTCCACTGTTGCTAACTTTTATACATTATGTATAAATATATATATATGTGTATATATATATATGTATGTATATATATATATATATATATATATATATATATATAATTATATATATGCACAGTGAATGAAACTTATGTGTAAATATAGATGAAATTTCGCCGAAAATGTATCATTATATTTGGAAATTTTTTTCTTACAGCATATTATTTGAGCACATTTTGTTTACACACTGTTATTCAATTGAACTTACATAGGTGGTATTAAGTTTATAACGGTGCTTGTATTAAGAATCATTTGATAAAAATTTGTCTTGAATTTGATAAATATGCATATAAATGTTTCCACGTCATACTTTTGCAATGATAATCTGAAAAGAGCCTTAGGAAGTAATGTCAAAATATTGTCATGGTTTCGATATTCATATCTTTTTTATACGTTTTAACAGAGATATGCTCCTTATACCGGCCGTTTTAACGCCCCGGGTGTGATATGCATAATATAAATTTTTCACCATCTTGGGAAATGAAAAGTAATTGTATCTATATGTATCTGAGAATGAAATATGAAAGAAGCAGCAGGAGAAGATTCGTAGTATATCCACTTGAAGAAAATCAGAGCCATGGTCTTAATGGAGAAATAAAACTTCAAAATTACACCCAGAAAATGAAAAAGCCGAGACCGTAAACTTGAATAAGAACGTTGCAATAAAATATCAGCCATTTTGCAAGCTTAGATATAATCAAGTAATGGCATAACGGCTATTACTGTTATTTAAAACATCACAGGTTCAAAAATGTTTAGATGTAAAAAACGAAAATATAAATATGATTTTGGGGGTTTTTAGACTTCAGTTTCATAAAAGAAATTCTGTTTATCCCAAAATCAACACACAAAAATTAAATCTTTGTGCAGATCACTACACAAGGAAATAAATATGAAGGGATAGCATTTTTGCAGAAATTTGGGAATCGTTTCAGCAAAATTTACTTTTCTGCCTTTTAACTTTTAGTTCAAACAAAACAATTGCGTCGCAAGCAATTTGTATGTTTCCATAGAAATAATATATATGGTGGAATGAAATCGCCACTTTTTTTTCTCATCTGTGCATTTGCTAATTTGCTTAATATCACATGTGTTCAATTCAATCCTAAAAAAATATGAAAGACCCATAAATACCCATGAAACTTAAGTGTTATGTGAGGCCGTTAAATACTTGATACATTTCATTTTGTGGCATGGGGCGATATTACACCCAGGACGACTAAGGTTTAATGTAAGAATGGCCGCAGCAACAGACATTTTATGAGGGAAGTCATTAAAAACCATCGATTTGCAAAAGAGTTGGATGAAAATCAACTCGCAGCTGGACCCCGTGTCATGGGATTTTGGCGTTTTAATTGAATCTCTCGGAGGCAAGCACTATCAGGATAAAATAATGTCATAAAACTGTTTTTCGAAATCAATTCAACTCGTCTTTGTGAAGTAGGAAAGGCGTGTAGTAGTCCCTGTGCAAAATAAATCTCCGCAAAGGCATTTATTTGTTTATTCGCTCATTAGAGAGTGACCATCGATGACTTATTTCACTCTTCAGTGAACATAAATAAAAATCCATATCGGAGCAATGAAAAAAATTTAACTTTCAACCACGGGTCCCAAAATTTAATTATTCTGGAAAACGATAAGACCTAATTCCATTGCTTAAAGGCCTTTTCTCTGGATATCCTAGTTTATAAAACACAGAAAAATCAGTTGGATAGGGAGGGAGACCAACAGTCATGATGACATTTACGTATAGCCGGGAAAAGAGACGGAGTTTCTAAGCGAAGCCCGAAAAAGATTTTCAAAAAGACGTCCATGCTGTGGAACGATGAAGACGAAGAAGGGAGGGCAGATGTGTCAGGTAGGCGGGGGAAGAAGAATTAGGAGAACACCTATCATTCGCGGAGGGGCAGTTAAAAAATAGAGGAAATGTTAGAGTGCAAACAAGTTTAGACTTGAGGAAAGTCCTGTCATACGCAATATGGATTTTTTATCGAATTCTGTCTTTGACAAGTAGAATACCTAATATGATCTTTATTTTTTGAAAAGAAGAGATCAAAAGCTCTGATGCAATTCAGTGATCCATGGGTTTACCTCCTGTCTCCATTCCTAATCATCCCTCTTTTTTACCTGATTTTGATCCCTCGCTCCATCACCAACCGCTCTCTTATGAGTGACTATTGACATTCAATCCCGGTAATGCCACTTTTCCCAATATTAGCCCTTCGGGAGAAGATTCTTTTATCTCAAACTAAATTCAAAGCTTGTACTTCAAGCTAAATTCACCCGATTGATCGCTAGTAGTATGCAGTCGTCTTAATCAATCCGTCTTTATGGAGAGTATGAGGTAATGAAGCAGTCGTAATCCAAGTATTGCGTATTGAAATCAATGTTAATATGACTCAAAATTACTGTAGCGTTAAAATGTTAGAATTAAATTGCTTTCCTAGAAAACGAAGAAAAAACAACAAAGACGCTGTGTTAAACATGAATCAAAAGGCATATTAAATGGGCAATGCGAAATTGACACGGAATCACGCTCAACATCTGCCAAAGTAGTTAACTGCTTTCATTTCATCTAATTACAGATATATAATTAAGACAGAGTTTTAACATTACTCTTCGCGGTGTTTTAAGTAGTAGCCCATAACCTCCACAACTGCTTACGCCATGGAGTAACGCACATTTGATGCAGTTCTCCGTGACCAAAGGCAGGTACGTAATAAACTTAGTGAAGAGAGTAGGCGCAAAAGGAGAATCATTACATCACCCTCATCCTAATAGCATAATAATTTCGATATGCTTTTGCAGTTCTCATAATTGTCCACTCAAAAACATCAATTGACCACAAAAGGTACCATCATACTCCTCGTTTAAATGGAAGATGCTCTTTGCCGGAGGTTACGGGATAACGTGTCAGAAACAAACAATAATAGAAGATTGGTAGGGATCAAAGAATCCGATCGAGGAACCCATTCTCTCAGAAATTCAGTGCAAAAAATCAATATTCTATTCCTTCATGACTGCAAAAAAACCTCTAAAAGAAAAGCTCAAAGTATAAGAAGGGCAACGAACAGATGCATGCGGCATGTGAAAGATGCTCACGGGATGAGACAAATTAAATACGAGTTTTGCAAGAGGATTTGATTTCTCTGTGATCTGTGCTTGTTCCTTTTCCAATTAGGGCTCCGTGTCATATCCTCGTTTGAGCTCCTCATCTGCCCCTTGACTTTGACGACATCGTATCAAGACATCCGGTTTTGTCTTGGTGGGCTGTGAAGAAAAAAACAGCCCCTTGGGCGAGGTTCCGTGCCACCTGCTCGATAGTCATCCTCATTCCCACATTTAATATGGCTGATTATTCCCTCTCTGCCTAATAGTGCCATTTAAGCTCGATATTTTTTAGTCCCAAGGAGCTCTAGGTGCTTGTGTGTTGACGAGGTGGAGATGTTAACCAAGTGCTTGCCTTAATTAGATTTTTCTTAAATGGTATACATAAAAATGTACTTTTTTTTATCTATATCAGTCTTCAAATAAACCAAACTAACTTTTTTCTCGTTTTTGGAACAAAAATATAACATGATTGGCCGTGATGAAATGAATACGACAACAATAAATGTCTTCTCAACTGCAGCAGACGAAATAGGAAGCTAAAACAAAGCTGAACGATACTTTCGAAGGAGAAACACCGTGTTTTCAGGGGAAGACTATTCAGTATCATACACGAACCGAACTTAATTATATCGGATATTTGCATTTCCTTGCGTCTAACGCTTTCCTATTTCAATTTTCTATAACTACTTCTCCAGCAAGAAACTAATTCCCTACAAGAATGACCAAATTTTTCGATTCGAGTAAACTTATGGACATCATTTATGATGATTTAGCACCGTTTGCCCGCACACCTTAGGCTGGATACTAAAATCGATATGATGCGCTTAGAGGAAAATGAGATTTTCCACGTCTGTTTACTTTTTGAAAATGTAACCTATGACCGAAATCGGTAATTTTTATTTTCCACATCAAATGGTTGTCAACATCTCAGAGGAAAATCGCAAATCATTGGCGCTCTGGCCATAAATTAGTTATACTTTCACAAAACTACCAAAGAAAGTAAAATCTTCTAAAAGCGGATTCCGTAAAAGAGTCGTCCTGCGTGTAATATTATTAGCCTACTTTATTTTTCATGTCAAATGGGTATTTTTATTCATTAAATTTCTTTTCTTAATTTACTCTGCTTCTCCCTCGATTATGATTTTCTCGAGCAGATATCCATTTCATTTTTCCTCTTCACCCCATTCTTGCGGGCCCGCATTTCTTATCGAGCACATTTTAAAGGTCAAATCTTTCCATACTTTAGTCTTAATTACGAATTCAACCCCTAATTTTCTTAATTTTTAATCTCCACCCTTCGTCTCGACTTTTCCAGTTTCCTAACTAAAAAAAATATTAATTTCCTCCGTCATAATGCTCACTCTCTTGTTCTTACACGCTGCCTTCATTAGAACCCGACTTCTTTCAGAGTGAGGCACAATATACTATTTTTTAAGGGTCATTTCAGCATGCGTTAAGTATCCAACATCGCGATTAAGATGAAGATTAAATTTCAGTCAGAGAGAAAATATTTCACTTAAAATTCATAAATTTTATATGATTGAGCAACAGAAATGTAAGTTGGGTGATCATTCGCATATTTTTGATTAAAACTTTGGTTAGTTAAGGGGAGAAAAAATTCGCTTCAAGTTCGAAAACAATGAATATTTTGAAGTAAGATCTGGTGCTTCATCCCTGAAGACGATGCACGAGTTGGGCATCGAAACGTCGGCCAACATGGAACCCCTGACCCGATGGAAGACCCGAGAGAACTTCATCAATGAATATTTTGATCCGAAAGAGAAGTAAACATGCTGGAAAACAATTTATAGTGCTTGTTTATACCTGTAAGTAATCATATCATCCCTTTAGGCAATTTAAAGACACCAATAATGAGAATATCTAAACACTCTTAAATGATTTGAAGGGCCTGAAATTCGTTTAATTAAATCATAAAATTTTAATGCAGAGGAATATGGGAAAAAACAAAAAGTTTCAAAACAATTTTTTTCTGGATGGCTATTAATTAAAAATGAATCTCCATTAAAATACTCCCAAAATTAAAGTTTCACGCATCATTTAAAAAGTGAATTGTGACATAAATTATGTGTGAACATATTAAACTGACAAAGGATTGCTCGTAGAGCTGCTACAAACCAATCATTAAAGTGATAACCAGATATGATGATTTTACTTACGCCATTACTAAAACGACTTAATATTCACTACATCCCTAAAATGCACTAAATTTTCAATTACTTTGTCGTCGAATTTGCACGCAAACGATCAACTTCGAACGAACTCTTCATCTAACAAAAGCGATATTCCAGCAATTTTCCTCAGCTATATTGCCATCCTATTTCATCTCATTTTCTCCTCATTATATCCTACTATCTCACTTTCTCTTTCACCATTAACACTCTCGCCCCGCCTCATTCCAACCTTTGAGATCCCAACATCCAAATCCTATCTCTCAGACGCCTTTAAAATTCTGCCCCGCCATCCCTCCCTCTCCGCGCTTCCAAAAATCCTCTCTCCTAACCCACTCACCCTGCAGCACCCCTTCGCTCATTCATCTCCCCTCCTCCGCCCTGCGCCACCCTCCCCATCCCTTCACCCCAAACTCCACTCCATCGCCTCTCCCACTCGCTCCCTTTGTCCATTAATTCCTTTCCCCCAATTTTTTCCCTTTGCTTATTCTTCAGTCGGCGGAGATTAATGGATTCGGAGCCACCTCACTTGCTGCCTATACTCACTAATATCTCCTCGCTCCCTCTCTCTCCCCGAACGGCGTTCCCTCAGCGTCAAGCCCATCGCCCAAAATCCATCCCCTTTTCCAAACACCTTACCTTCACCCTTACTTTCCACCTTCTCGCTTTCCTCTCTTTCCATTCCAGACGCCCGCCTCCCTCTCACTCTCCTCTCTCATCCATCCACTCGGGCCAATCCCCCCGCATTTACTCCTCCTCCCTCCCTCCCCCGACATCATCTCCTGCCTTGGAGATTTTGCAACGACCCTCCTTTTCCCTTCTCCCCGTTTGGATGCGAAAGTGGGGCCATCGCCGGCCGAGGGTCTTGCAACTATTATGCTCCCAATGATACCGTACCATAAGTCGGAAATCCACGAAGATTTAATAAAATACTAAAAATAATATTACAATGACATATATGAACAACGAAAGACAATCAATACATCATTAGATAAGTCGTAACCGTGTGCTGTAAATAGTTCTGAAGCCAAAAATATATAAAATTGAAAAGTTTCTTTTGATTATGAGTGATAATTCTCATGTTCACAGCCATAAAATGAATCAAAGTTTGATGAAATTGAATCTTTATCCAATTTTACGAGCAAAAAAATAGAATTTATAAACATCAAAACAGTTTTCTCGGTGAATATAATGACGCTTATTAACATAAATCATCGCGTAAAAAAGAGGACGCTACTACTAAGTGCTAAGGACGTGATACTGCAGTCCGAGTAACGCATGGCAATCAAATAGTGAGATATTATAAGAAACTGCAGGAGATGCCGCAAACGGTAACTTTTAACGGAGACATCCGCTGATGCAAATTAAAATCTCGAAGAGAATGAGTACGCCTCGGTAACCTAAATGGCTAAAGCACTCGGCCTGATATCATAGGATCCGGTTTCGAATCCCGCTCAAAACGAATGATTTTTACGCTTAGAAAGTGTTGCATTGCAAATATTGAGAGTTCGATAAGCATAATAATCTGCCTCCCTCGCTTTACCTCTCCTCAGGAACATTCCTTAGATAGAAGCGTGTGTGCTCAATGTCTCTTTAAAAGTCAGATATGATGAAGTGAGTTCCTTTAGTCATGACTTTCTTCGAGGAATTTAAGGTTGGCGGCTGTTTACCCTCGCTTGCGTAACAACGAGGTGGCAATGCTTCTACGATACGAATGAGATAAGCCAAAGGATCCAAGTAATGGGAAATCTTTTTTTTTTCTATTGAAAAATATTTATGAAGTCTAATAAATGTTTCTTTCGCTATTTTAATTCTAAATAGGAATAAGACCATGAAGTTGCATGCAATAATAAATGACAATTCACGCATGTTTGAAAAAAACATTCACTTTAACCTCAGGATTCTGTGAAATTTAACTTAAGTATTTTCCCTTCATTGAGACTAATTTCATCTTCAGAGAGCACATTATCAATAGTTCATGCCAAATTAACTTCGTGCATGTGTCAAACAAAATCCTCTGGTTACGCAGTGGCTGTCACCTTCGGCTGGCGACTGCTCGCTATAGGGGTCCACTCTGGACCCAGACGGCGTCTAACCAGATTATTCGACATTAGCCTTTCCTTTCCATTTGAATGCTGAACTAATACCTCACCAATGCTAACTTCTCCTATTTTCATCAATGAATCCCATTTTGGAGTATTTTGTTCTTGGTGCAATGATTGATCAGAAATGAACAATCGAATTAAAAGGAACTAATGAAATTGATATCAACGCTTGGTCTCATTTTTGACCCCATACAGATTTTATTTCAATTCGAGTCATTTACTTGCCCATGATCCCGAATCCCCATCCGCCTACCACACCTGGGCAGCTTGAGACATTTTCATGCGGCGGATATTACCCTCCCTCTCCAGCTCACGCCTGTCTTCTACCATACAATCATTACTGTCACCTTCTTTACTCGATGAAAAGGCTATCTTCTCGAAATGTACGATACAAACAAATAATTTCCGTTTGAGGTCATGGTTACTTCTCATCAGTAACCTTATTATTGCTGAGACAACACGCGTACTTTTCCTCATTCTAGACCTTGAGTAATCATCCTCCGTCCTTTGATCGATGACTATAAATACCGATTATGCTGAGTATTAAAAAACAAAACTACTCTCATAGTCCTTGCATATTTTTTTTGGGATTGGATGGAATGCTGATTGAACGAAATCAACTGCCAAAATTCTTATATTAAGATAATTCCTGGAAAAATCTTTCTACCTATGCTTTCCGAAACTCTTAAATTATTCCGATAGGTTACTATCCGTCTCCAAAGCCTTATTTAATTTCAATACCATTATGCTTTTTCATACCTCCCCATTGAGTAAACCTGGAACGAAGCTATTCTTACTTACCTCGTACTCCCTTACTATTTTTAAGCTTGCTGGCCTAATGTCTTTACCATAGAGGTTTTCTTCCATCTTTTTTGTATCTTTTCTAAATCAATTAATAATTTTCTTGAATAATCATAATTTTTTTAGAAGAGATTTTCCCTTCTTATTTCCTTAGAGTGAATTCACCTTCCTGTATGGCGAACTAATTTCAACCTTCATTAGAAAAATGTTCAAAACCTCGCACAGCGCCTTCGACCACGCTTCTTTTTCTCTATTTATTTCACCCCTTTTTTATCATTAAACTCTTTTTACTGTCTTCCCCCGAACTCTGTGTTCATATATTACAGTGCAATTTGGCAATCAGACAGGTGGAAAGACAGTTAAACCAACCAGTATTGAGTATGTTTAATCAATATTAACTTTTTAAATATTTACATCCATTCAGTGCCTTATTTTGTGTCTATCTTTCTAATTAGCTCGTAAAAAATCCACGTCTCCTCGTTCTTTTCCTAATATCCGTTCATATATTTTGTTTGCTACTTAAGATCTATATTTTCAATATATTCCCATTTTTCTTCTTCTGTACCTTTCTCCCTGTCCTTACTTAAAGTTTTTATTGCTTCAACATACAGGTTTCTTTTTCCCCCGATTAGAGACGAAAATATAATAATGTAATAGTTACATTAAAAAGGTGAAAATCAAGAGAATTAAGCCTTGAAATGAGTGGCATTGGCTTTAAAGGAGGAAGGTGAGATGCCATTGTAACTTTAAAAATAATGATAGAAAGGATGGGAGAAGGGGTTGGGATGTTTAGTATATTTCAAAATCATACGTGTTTTTCAAAACTAGGTGAAACAAATAATGAGTCTGATGATGATGATGATGATGTAGTAACATTGAAACCGGTCGGATTAAATTCTATTTTTGTGGAAAATTGCTATTTGTAATTAATTGCATAAAAACGTTATGAATTACCTGATTTTTCACTTAATTACTATTATTTTTTCAATAGCATACACGGCTCATCGTTGAGTCAACTTCATAATAGAAATTTTATACTCAGTGGTTCTCATTTCAGGAGGTATACGGAAGCGGGCCTTTTTTGGTCAAAAGTAAGTGGTTCAAATGCCTTAACTCGAAATTCGGGAACTCTTTGGCGCGGCTCGCTCCGCCAGTGCACTTTCCTCCCTTTCACGCGACCATTCCGTCTCGTCAGGATACTCCCCCTTCCCTTATCTCGTCCACTCCAACGATGATTAAAGAGGTGAAGAAAAATAAAATAATCTCTAGAAGTTGGGACGGAGTAATATATTTGTCTTGCTTGTTCTCTCCTCCTCCTCATCCAACAACCATCGCTAACTTTTTCAAAAGCAATGAACCCCTTAAGTGTTCAGTCCCCTCCCCCCTCTTTTTCGCAGACTCCGTTATTCTTACCCTTTACTCCCTCGCTCTTTCTCCTCCTCGATCTTTCCGCCCGACTCGTCACGCGGGGGTAGTCAAACTCTTTCGATGTTTTTTACGCCTCGCGAATTCTCCCCAACCTTTCGTTTCCGCCGTGACTGCGCACGTGGGAGCAAACATTTCTGCTGAAAAAGTTTGCCTCATGTCTCCTTTCGTTATTCTGCATACCTACTCTCCGGCGCAAATCCGCGATCGCCCCGAAAGTCACGCTCCCGTTTGGTTGGGTCTCGGGAACATAGCGGTGTATTTTTCGGAGGGTACCTACCCTTCGGCTGCTCTCACCCCCTGGACGTGCAAGGAGAGTGGCTGGACTGATGCGACTTTGCTTGCAGTTCGTGCAGACGTGAGGAGGAATATTTCTAAATTCTGTTTCACGACCTTTCCTTGGTGAGAAATATCGCCCGTTTTTCAAGGCTCCTTTGCCCACAATAGATCCAAGACTACGTACCCGGCCGTGGGGTTTTTAAGTGCGCCCTCCTGACGCCTAAAAGATGGCCAAGAGGTCTTCAGATCCTGGGATAATACGAGGAAGAAACGAGGCGGAGAAGTAATTTACGGAGATTACTCTGCGAATGGCGTCCACCGCGTCTCCGATGTGCTATTCCTCTTTGGATTTTCAAGGAGGGATCGTCCCTAAAATGGCCGAGGAATTTTATGAAAAACTTTGGATATTCTAGTAATAAAATAAAAATGAACGTTTTAAAAGTATTGAGGTATGTGCCGGGGTCGTAACTTCACAGCAGTAAGAGTTCTTACAGGATATATTCTTTCCTCCTTATCGGGGTTTTAAGTAGGATATACATATTTTTTTAAAAATAAAAACTGATCTTACTGGTTCTTCCATATCAATTTTATTTGCACTAAGTCGTAAGATTTGCGTAGATTCAGGTGTGATAGGGTGGAACTAAAACATAATAACGGTCAAACGGAAAACTTTCCCAGTATATAATGACTAAGTATACGACCGGTTTAGATGCACTGCATCGTATTCAGGAGCGAAAGGTTTAAATAAAAATAATACATAAGTTCAACGCACAGATCCACCAAATGTGGAAAAGCATCACATCACGAATTTTGTCACCAGAAACAGGATCGAAATCCAGGTCATAATGGGTGAGTATTTTGAAGTTCTCAGACAAAGGTTCCGTTTTTAGAAGTAAATGACCAATTTTGTCATTTCCAGCATATTTAAGCCTTTCCTAAAATCTTTCGACTGTTAATAATTATCCCGAAATATTTATAAAATATGAAAAGGAGTAACATGGAAAGTTAACTGCGAACAAAACTCGCATGATAGTTAGGAATACGCAAGTTGGTCCTCTATTAACCAAATAAAGCATTCAATGGCAATCCCATGAATTCAATCAAACATTCCTGGTGAGAAACAAATATTTTTTTTCTGCTCACTTCGGCGTAAATAAAGAAAAATGTATTCCCAACACCATTTTTCAACAGATCTTGTCCATTTTTCTACAGAATGTGTTCAATTTATCATACCAATTCTACCTTGAAGAATCTTATAATTTTTCCTTAAAAACTATATAAGTTTCAAAACAGTGATAATGCTGGCTATATTAACAGTAACGTAATTCTTACATTTCGCGTAAAAACTTTTCACTACATTTGGCTCGAATATTTCCTTTTCGCGAACCATCGCCGCGAATTTCCTTGATATTGGAATCAGGAAAATTAGAATAAGAGTAATTTTTCATTCTCCTATTGGCGTGACACTCAGGAAACCACACAAAGAAAATTTTTCGTCTCTCTACCTCGAGTCACTAATAAAAGTTTGAATTAGATTTGTAGGATACATGCTTATTTACAAAGAGTTGATTAAAAACGTCACAGAATGTATTGATTTGTGGAATTTGCCCTTTTGAAATTGAGCTCTTGATTCCAATCCACCCAGATGCCTTTGAATCGATCAATTTCTACCAAAGTAGTAACATGAGTGCGTTTTGATTGGTGGGTTTTGAAATTTGTACTGTAAAGTAAGATGGTTTGAAATGAGAAAGAAACCGGGGAAAGGATTTAATAGGTTGGGCGAGAAAAAGCAGTTGTTGGGTCTTGAGAAAACAATACCTGACAGCATTGACGGAAGAGATAGTAATCTATTTATTAATATCACAGAAATATGAATAAAGCAGAGAAATTGAGATGATATAAATTCACCTCTCTTATGTGAAGGAAGATGCAATAAATATAGAGTCATATACCTAAGTGAGAAGATTAGGCAAAAAGAATTAGATCCAGAAGTCCAGAGAAAATCCGCTAGATTCGTTAAAACTGTTATGTTAAGGACCCAAGTGTGAATTAGGTCTCACTTGTGTCCTTAGGTAAGGTCTCTTAGGGGAGTTAGACTGGGAACCACTTGAAGTGCGGAGAGAACAAGCGAGGCGTAGACTTCTAGAAAAGCTCAGAACAAACGAGTTTAACTATGACACTGAAGGAATTCTAATGGCCCCACACTACTTAGGTAGATCAGACCACAAAGATAAACTAAGGGAGATAGATTCCAGTACAGATAGATACAAACGCTCATTCTTTCCCCGAACAAACAGAAATCATAATAATAAGCAACCGAAGTCACTTAAGAAATATTCAAAAAATTGAATTTACAAGTCGGAACAAAGTTAAACACTGCAAGGATATCAGGTGTATTTTTAGGTGCATGTGTATGTTAGTTGGTAGTTTGAAAGTCGGAGTATTCGGATTTTCTTCTGGATTCTAAATGTTTTGCGGCGATTGAAATAGCGCTGATTCGCACTCCGAGAGATCCCAGGGCAATTGTTCTCCTTACGTCCCATTACTCGAAATTTTATTCCACTGCAAGAGTAGAAGATCCTCTATCGCGAAAAGCGATAAGCCCCAAATCAAACCAAGTTAAGCCGGCATTCAATACCAGCGCCGCTGAAGGAAGTACAACGTGGTAGTAAACCTGACTACCACTCTGATTGTTATGGCTGCAGATTAATATTGCACGCGTATTTCACTCGAGTATAACTTTAGTTCAATACGGCTGATTCAATGGACCCCAGCTTAACTCTCAAGTCGTGCGTGGGACTGATCAATTACCGAGAAAACTACTGGAGGACTTAAGAAATAAACGTTGCAAATAGTTTTCATGAAACCTCTCTAGAATTCATTTAAAAAAAAAATATGCAGGAAATATTTCAAATTGATGGTAATGACAACATATAAAAATCATTTTTTTTTCCTTTTTAGGTGACTATGCCTAATGATCGCCGAACATAATTTTTATAGCTGCGACAAATTCCACCTAGTAGATGATTAACGAGTCTTTCAAGTGTTTCCCTTTGACGCCAGGAACTATATTTTGCGTTGCAAAAGGTCTGGAATATGTTAGTGCACTCAGTAAGGAGACCATGTGATTTTAAATTCGAAAGGTCATTTGGAAGGTTTCTATTTATAGTTTTTTTTCTGGAAAACACATCCTATTAAACGAGGGTATTGAATATAATACATGTATATCACCATTTACAAATTTTGTGACTTGGATCTCTCAATTTTTCAATTCGCTTGAATAATTTTCAACATAAATGGACGGAAAAATGCTGGAAAATCCCTATATAATTTAGGTCCAATGGGTGGGAGGGAAGAATAGTTTATCAACAAATTTAAATTTATGACAGGAAAATGTTAACGTACGTCAATCTCGTATAGCCAAGAGACTCTTTCTAGTATTTCATCATAACCTATATCATTTATAATAACTTACATGGAATACGTGTGGAATACCAAAATATACGTGGAATTTCAATACTAAGCATATGATAATTTACATAAGAAAATTGAGTGTTGAATGTGCCAAATATATACCTGGGGAAATGAATAGAGATAAAAAAATACTAGATAAAAACGTACAAAGAAGTGACCTATGATTTCATAAGGGTGCCAAGGAGTCCTAGTTGGTAGCATGTGCTTGATAAGTATTACTCAATAATTGCCGCCGCAAATTTACTTTCAATATAAAACCCATGATCACAATGAGTACTTAGAAAATATTCCTATATTCTTGTCACTAGAAACTAGTGAACTTGCTCGTGTCGTCTCGGCATTTAATGATATATTGATAAACCATGTGAGCACACTACGATTAACAACAATTGACCGAAAAAAAACAGGAAATATAATGGGATCAGTGCCTATTTTATATGCAATCGACGAATTATTATTATTATAAGGTAATCTACAGGTTAAGGTAGGTTTATGGAGGGACACAACTACAAATTCAATATTTTGTAATTCCTAACAAAACACAAAATCTAGCAACCTACTCTACATTAGGTCCCTCTTCATCTCTGAGTACTTCCTTCCTCCCTTCATCCCGTCCAACATCCCTATCCTGTTCCTTCCCTTTCCTCTTTTGCACAACATCCTACCCTCTATCACAGTCTTCAACATCCCACTGCCGGTCAACACCCCCTTCATCCACTTTTCCTGCCTCCATAGGATTTCTCCCAACAAACCCCTCTCTTCGCCCACCATACCAAGTACTTCCTCATTTGTTTTATTCTCCGTCCATTTCACCTTCTCCATTCTTCTCCAAACCCACATTTCAAAAGCCTCCAGTCTACGTATATCCTCCTGCTTCAATGGCCACGTTTCCACGCCGTACATAGCTACGCTACGAGTCTTTTCTTAACATCCTTACTCAACGTCCCCGTCATCAACTCCCTCCTCCTTGTGAAAGCCTCTTTGCCCAGCACAATTGTTCTCCTTACGTCCCGACTACTTTGACCGTGTTGGTCCAAAACACTTCCTAGATACATAAACGGTTCTACCTGCTCTGGTTTTTGCCCTCCTATTTTAATGCTTAGCTTAGCCTTTTTCCTTGTAGAAATCACATAAGCTTTGCTTTATTTATATTAGTTCTCATCCTATACCTGTCGCAATGAATTTCCAATTCACTCAGAAATGCTTGCGACCCGTTGGATGACTGACAAACTAAAACTTGGTCATCAGCGAACCTAACTGATTTTACGTATTCCCCACCAACTTTCATTCCTACCTCCAGGTCCTCCCATTTAATCATATCCTCCACATATAGGTTGAACAGCAACGGTGACAATGGACAACCCTGCCTTACACCTCTTCCTAACACTGCCCATCCGGATTCCCCGTTTACCACCCGCACCTAAGCAGTCTGAGACATGTGCAGGTTGCGGATTGGCTTTCCCTCCAATCTATTCCTATTTTCTGCAATATAAACATTAGTTTTTCCCAATTCAATTTATCAAAAGCTTTTTTGAAATCTACGAAACAGGCAAATACCTCCTGGTTGTATTCTATATTCCTCTCGATTAATAATCTCATTACTGCAATGGCATCACGCGTACCTCTCCCCTTCCTAAACCGAAACTGATCATCCCCTAAGTAATCATTTGCCCTACTCTCTATCCTTTTGATTATGATCCTGAGAACAACTTTAGCTGCGTGGGATATCAAACTTATCGTCCTGTAGTCCTCACATGATATAGCCTTTACCTTTTTCGGAATAGGAAGTAAAACTGATCTAACAAAGTCTTCCGGCCAGATTCCGTCCTCATGGATACTACGAATCAGCCCATATAGCCTCTTCCTCCCATATTTTCCTAAACATTTCAATAGTTCCGCGGGAATGTTATTCACCCCCACGGCCTTATTTAGTTTCATCTCCCTTAATGCCCTTTCTATCTCAAATCGACGTATATCTCATAACTTTACCTTCTTAGTTTTCTCTTATTGAAAATCTTGATCCCGTGTTCGGCAAGGCTTTGATGTGTTTTATTACCAACACCTTGGAAATAGAATTGGCAAATTAATGTTCATCAGCCGGATATTAAAATCTATAACACCGAGATAAATAAAAATGCATGCAGTGGTCCCATAATAACATTCAGTATGGACCACTTAAAATGATAGAGTGATTAGGCAATTGATTCTTCAAGATTAGACATTTTCATGTTGTTCCTGCGTTTACAAGTAATTTCCGTTTCCCCGCGGTTTTAGTTTCGTACTTTCATTCATGGTTGACTTCCGTGAAATCGCATTTAGGATTCATTTAATTCCCTCAGTCCTTCCACATAGACTTTGATACCATCCTCCTTCCGTCTGCTCTCGATTGTATCGCCTCGAAATCTCCCTCAAAGGATCCTATAGTCTCCATGGGGGCTCGCAGGTCGTGGGAACGAGTGGGAATCCCATTAGACGACCGTCCCCTTTCAACTAAGAGACTCCCGTTTTTGAGGAAAGTGAAAGGTTGGATCGGATAATTGGAGGCAATTAAATCCTCTCACAGTCGAAATCACCACTCCGCTTGCTCTTCTCCCGATGTTCGCTTGCATGCCCACATTCCCCGGTACTCCACGCCTCAAATCCTACCACTGCCGTTATCTCGGTCCTTCCCTCGATTTATTGTGTCATTATTCCCTCTTCTTAATGGTTCATCACTTTCAAGGGTTCCAAATGCGAAGTGGGATTTTACTCCGCCCTCGATTGATCCATCTAGTATAACAAGAACCTGGCGTACCCTGCAGATTAGTATTTAAAAGAGCTCATCCATATCGCGTAACTAAATAACAATTTTCTCTGAAATGATATAAATAAATTAAACATATTGTAGGATTTAGAGTGGCCATTTTGATGAGAACTATTACCTAGAGTACTGCTCCTGAATGAAGTCTCTCATTTTTTAAATTCAATTCCATTGAACCTTAATTACTTAAGGATTATTATTCCGTTGATCTCATTAAAAATAATTGAATGTCTGCATGCTCATTTTCATTGCACTTTAAACAGAATGCATTCATTTGTCCTTCACAGAGGAGAACAACTATTCAAATTTTTTCGATAAATAATTTTAGTTTACGAGTATTAATTTTTCGTACCTTAAATAAGTCTTAAAATGAAAGCCAAACATTACTAGAAAAATTTATTCTAGACTAATCTAAATAAATAAATAATTTAAACTACGAATGGAATATGAATTGCTTAATGAAATATAACAATAGATGAAATATAAAATCCCTCTTTATAGATTAACTGGCATACTATATTTATTTTAAAGTCCTTGAAAATCGAAGACTCTCTGAAAGAAAAATTTAATTAATAAGGCTTATGTGGTTATTCAAATTCATTTCTCAAAATATTTGAAAATAAGAGCTGTTTAATTGCCTTAATTTCCATCAATCTTAAGTCAAATTTAAATCTTCATCTCCGGGTTTAATTTTCTAAATATTTCCTATAGTTAAAATTGCTTTATTTTTATAGATAAATGAAATTAGATGTTTAAAAAAAACGAAAGTTATTACTAATGCTTTCCACTTCAAATATTAATTTGAGAAAATAAAAATTTACGCAATTTTAGATGGGTTTCAATTATCAATGATTTTTGCCTTTGAAATATTTTTATCAATTTTTAAATCCATTATTTTTACATTCATGGTGATGAAAAAATGATGGTCAGTGGAAAAATCTACACGCTGAATCAAATAAATATAGTATAACAGCCTAGCTTTAGTTTATATGTTTAGAAGGAAATCATTGTTGACGAGAAATTATCTTTGCGATTGCCATTCCGAACTCAGCTTTCTGAAGCTGAAATTGCCTGATATAAAAGTCAATCGTTTCTTTTGAGGCTCTTTCAGTTCTCCTCCCTCATTTGAGGCGCACCAGCGAGGTGCTCCCTCTTTACCGCTAAAAGCCTGATCGTATCTTTGAATGCCTCACTAAGCGGGCATGGTTGAAGGGCGCCGCATCCGGTATCATCCGTTTCTCCATGGAAAATTTTCTCTCTTCACGTTAATTTTCCAAATTGATGCGCAAACTCAGTCACTTATTGCATCAATACTGTACCCTTAATCATTTCAGTTTCGTGCTTTAGAGTTTGCCGAGAATTTCTCTCCTCTGGGTGTACCCGCCGTTCTAAACCCGATAAACGTTTTCCGCGACGTTCTCACGGCTTGCATAAGGGGAGGAGGAGGATGGGAGCTGGGAGCTGATCCTCATCTTATGGGGCCGTTGTCACTTCCTACGCACTGAAGGGTTATCGGCAGTATGTTATTCGGGTGGGCCCCCTCAAATTCAATACTTAATATCTGCTTCGGCATAACGTTTGGGCCGAAATGGCGGCGAGGTCGGGTCGAGAGAAAGGGGTGAGGGAGACCTACCGGGACGAGGTCTTTCGTTGAAAGGAGTGGAATGGTTACTTTGGGGAAGAGTCGGAATTTTTGATAGAAAAATATTACGAATCTATTGGAAAATATAGGTAAAAAAAATATGACATAGTGGGTACCCTCTTACTTACCTCAATTGAGTCTCGGCGATATCTACGCTATTTTAAAGTCAGGAACAAAATATTAATTGATTGAAATTATTATTATTATTACATAAATCTCTTTGCAATAAGGAAATTGTCGTCGTGACAACGGTCAAGTTTGGTGATCGGTCACTCTTACAATGCTCATACATACACAAGAAGAACAGATAGGGGACAAAATGCTCTTAAATACGAAGACATTTAAAGAGTACCAACCGCCTCTTTACCATGTTGCAAGGGCTGGGTCCACACCGCACATATACAACGCTCCGTCCATCGCCGCACTCCGTCCATAATCGCGTACTATTCAATTTCATATACCGTTCAAAAACACGAGCCGTTAACGCATCATTCACTTTTGTGATGCAAAATCATACGAGGGGTGATCTAACGGGTATTAGGTCACCCCCCGCAACGAGGAACAATACCCCATGCAAGATCAACATATACATGCCAAACTACACCAACAGCCGCGTACACACTCATGCAAAAAGCCCTCAATCCAACACTCATGCAAACACATATACCATAAACCAACAAACAACTGCACCCCAGGATACAGCAAGAAAGCCATCCAATAAAGCGCAAGCCAGAATATGAAAAGTAAGAAGGCGAAATTAGACAACCACATGAACATTCAACATAAAACGCTCTCCTCCCCGAGGATAAAGGCAGAGAATGTGACCCAAACACTGCAGGTAGCGTGTGGGTTCCCCCGCGTAGAGGGATGATGGTTGGAAGAAGATCACATGCAAACAATATTATAACAATATAATAACACCTGGTTCCATTTGACAAAAGTTCTGCTAATGAAAAACTATTTTTTTATTTGTTTTTTTGCTTTCTTATTTTTATTTTTAAAATGTGGTTATTTTTCCCCTTAAAGTTTTGTTTTTCTATCTCTTTTCACAAATCTTCCCACGCTTTGTAATTGTTAACAATTCTATGTATCACGCCTAGCCTACTCCTTTTTCTTCTATTTTTCAAACTCACCCATTTCAGTGCATCCAACATTGCCGTAACACTATCTGTTCTTTTGTACCTTTCGAGTACATATCTTGCCGACCTTCCTTTTAATATGTCCCACCTCATACTGATCCCATACTATGGAAGAGTATTCTAGGATAGAGCTAACCATTACCTAAAAGGTTTTTTTTTCTTTTTGGCTACGCTACTCTCTTTTAAATTTCTCATTACCCAATGCAGGACTTTAAATACCTTCCATGTCATATTATCTACTTGAACTCCCCACCAAAGATCCCTAAATGAACCACACTGCCAAAGCCTGTAACATATGCATTTCACTCAGCTTTCTTCATTTTTATATTTCATATTTAAAACTATGATAAAGTTTTAATTTTCCATAGCAGAGTTCCCTTAAAAACAACACCACTAAAGCAACCTAAACCACATTTAGCAACGTCTTAAATTGTATGGTTTTGAATCATATTATCAATTGAAGAGATCTGAAGAAAAGCCTTAAAATTATGTATTAATGAGCCAAATTCACATACAATTATTCACATAAATTCACATAAAAGAATACCTTGAATGCATTTCAAAACCTATGCGTGGAAAATACCAGCGTCCATTCAAACCAATTTTTTTATGTGACTTTTATTTTGTGTGACTTATATTGATACCAGCTGCAACCCTTCTCACACCTAACGATCGATTCCCAACTCTCTCTCTATCTGAGGACATTGGATTTGCAACACCACAGCCAC
Source organism: Hetaerina americana (assembly GCF_022747635.1). Taxonomy (NCBI): domain Eukaryota; kingdom Metazoa; phylum Arthropoda; class Insecta; order Odonata; family Calopterygidae; genus Hetaerina; species Hetaerina americana. The sequence goes on along the minus strand of NW_027286985.1, from coordinate 2,585,899 downwards.
CCTCAAAAATACCTCCACGATCTACACCATGCACTCCAAAAACGCAGTTACACAGAAAATATATAAATATCTTCAAAACAGAACGCTTTTCGGTGACGCCCAAATATATAAAAACATCAATATAGATTTTTTAAATGAAACACAAAGAAAGAACACTACCATATGTAGTTTTGACACTTCGACGGTGCGGCCGTCATCATCAGAATGCTGTTCTCGGGGGAAAGCGTAGAGGATATATTTGGGGAGGAGAGGTAAGGGACGAATAGGAAAGGACAAGGGGGTGTAAGGGGATATGAAGGCGGCTATTGGATTCATTCATTGGGATCCTTATCGAAACGACCCAACAAAATTATAAATTAGGAGTAATATATATATTTATATATATATATATATATATATATATATATATATATATATATATATATATATATATATATATATAACTCTGATATATCATATATTATTCTGATGATGACGGGTGTGCCGTCGAAACGTCAAAATTACATATGTGAGTGTCCTTTCTTTGTGTCTCTATATTTAAAAATCTATATCGATGTTTATATATACATATGTAACCTGAAAATGGGAAATATTCCGGATTTAAGAAATTTTGGACAGGATTTTTGGACATAAAAGAAATACTGCGTCAGTGTATCAATTGAGATAGAAGTTTTTGAATTTCAGACATCAAACTTAAAAAAGCAACGCTTCTATCCGTGAACATATATGGACTGCCTTAAAGAATCAAAAAATGAGTTTTAGTGTCCCTGGTCAATAACAAACCATTAAATTAGAACGTTACACAGACTTTACTTTCTTGATTTTTCAATGATAAGGAAAGAGTTGGATATACAGTATACTTCAACTTAGTTTCATGGCGAATATGATAATTTATGAACAGATCAAATTGGTACACCTCACTTAAATGGCCTATATACATCTGGAAGGCTTACCAAAGCTAATTTCTGCAGTAAGTTATGGCTTAATATCTATTGGTTCAAAGGTTACCCCAAATTAATAACCATGTGACCAAAAATATTTTTTACGGGCCATAAATAACGTTTTGAAGCATAACGACAACTTCGATTGTATCGCAGCACAAATTCCACCGAGAAAATTTCATTAGTTACCCGATAAGCCTGATGGCTCGGGACGAAGGTTGAATATGGCCGGGAGAAAACTTGGTACTGCGATATCACTGGGCGAAAAGCAATTTGAAGCCCCCTAAAATTTTACGCTTCCCAAACTCCACCTGGCTCACCGGCTTACGGACCCCCCATTAACCACGTGACGCAAATTTTGGGCATTTTTGGCCCATTCCTTTGCTTGTGACCAAATATGAAGATGACTCAGACATGGAGGACCCTTACCTGTGAACCGCACACTCTTGTACTTATCGACCGTTAAGTCTCGACAAACAATAATTAGATTGCATACTAATTTTGACCTCGGTGGCGGGGAGTAGTCATGTCTGCCGTATATTGAAGCCACCTTGGCAACGAAACTTTTTTCTTCTCATCTATTTAATACATTTTGATGATTCCATGTAATACACTTTTAAATTTGAAATGTCCATAGCCCTGCACTGCCACAGCATGGTAAAATGTAATAATCTACCGCATGTATTGAGGCAAAATAACGACCTAAATTCTTTAGGTTGAATGAGGGATTCGTGCCAACCACATGGTTCGGTGCTACTTCAAATTCGAAAAATAAAAATATACAAAACTATCAATACGGTGCATGCAATACTCCCCCTCTATCAATCTTGCTACTCTCAAGCCTACGTAAGTGGGCCACGTGTTTTTCAGAAAGCACATGAGACAGACTTTTGTATCTCTTTCACTTAACTCTTTCCCTCTTTTTTGTCATAAAATAAATAGCCGAAGACAAAATCAAGCACTGTGGTATATATTGTAACAACATTAGCTACTACTCGGATTTGGATGATGCTCACATGGATGGAAGTATTATTTGTAAGTAATCACTAGCCAAGATAAGTGCTTTGGCTAAACGCAAAATTATAAGCGTAATACTCAACTCCAAGGAATTTTCACATAACATCGTAACAGATATTAGGAGCTTGAAAATTTGATACCGAGAGGATTCCAAGATACACCGTGATTATCTCCATCTCGAAACATGCGACAACGATAGAGATGAATTGAAGCTGTCGGTGTAGACACTTATAATTGGAACCAAATGGAGATTGGTACGAGGGAATTCGTCTGTTAGGCAAACGGTTTCCGGTATGCATATGAGTTAGTCGCCTGGCTTCTCTTGCGGGAATTAATACTATCTATCTTTCAATGGTTTTAGGATTCAATTGTAACGCAGAGGGAAGATAAATGTGTTCCCATTTCATCAGAAGCACTACAGATAATAGGCACCTGCTGATGAGTCTGTACTGATGCACATAAGAAATTAGAATTTATGGCTTCAGAATAATATAGGAAATAGGGCAACTACGGCTATACTTACTTCCTCTTTACCATACATGCTCATGCATAGATCACTGATTGACGGGCATGTCACTCTAATGAAGGTGGTCTCGGATCACGTTGATAGAAATGTTGAACTCACTTGTGATTATCGATTGATACTTGAAACTTGCCTTGAAACGTGTACACTTCCGATGTAATAATCTATATTCTAAAACCTATGTCTAATGTAATATTTAACTCCATTAAACAATATTCAATGAAAATGTAGTCGAATAAATATAAGAAAAGACTAAGAGAGCACTGCAAAAGACTCTTAACAATCCAGTAAACTTCCAGCCGCGGGCTGGTTTATTGGCTGTCGGCTTAACACTAAATAGTTCATTATTAACACTATTTTTACACTTTCTCTCATTTTTGCTTTCCAGGAAATTCAACTCGTGAGTATTAATTTTTATTAGGCAGTTTCATGGGTAAAAGGTTTTTAGAAAATGAATAAGATTGAATTACAAACTATTGCAGAGGAGTTCATTGATTTCAGGCCTTTAAATCGCTTCACTGGGTCATGCGGAGCCTCAAAGGAAGCACTAAATCAACTAAAGAATTGGCCTACAAAACAATTGTAAGGCCTATTGTCGAATATGCGACCACAGTATGGGATCCCTTTGAAATAGGGCATGTGAAAAAATTAGAAGCAGTGCAAAGGAAGGCTGCCAGGTACGTTTTAGGGCGACATAGGCAGACTGACAGTGTAAGCGACATGCTAGGTTCACTAGGATGGGGGTCACTAAAGAACAGACGGAAGCTGAATAGACTGTGTGCCATTTTTAAAATATTGAAAGCTGACGGAGGCTGGAAAGAACTGAACGAGAGTGTAAATAAGCCATGTTATCTCGGCAGGAATGATCACCCACTTAAAATCAAATACATGCCCCAAAAGACAAACACCGCCAAGTTTTCGTTCCTAAATATGGGAATCAAAGAGTGGAACCAGCTGCCTGATGAACTCTTTAAGCCCTTACCCAAAAGCATTAAATCATTTAGGCGTGAATGCAAAAGGTATACATGATGGGATTGTTCAATGCAATACGGCAGAAGGTGTATGGCTGTATCACAATATATTGTTTTTTCTCATTTTTTTAATTTTGTAAGTCTACTATACGACTATTTAATGACACTATGATATGTTTTAAGAATGACTACTGCATAGTTAATAGCTCTTGTTATATCATGTCATTGCCACCCGGCTTATCGCCTAACAGCAATGTATCCTGAATAAATAAAAAAAAATTAATGAATTTGAAAATATCATGTTCACTAAATTCAAACAATATTAATTCACAAAGGCCAGTGGATGAGTCAGAAGACTGATATTTATGATTTATATACATATATAAATTTATATATGCATAAAATGTATTATATATATACACACGCACACATATGCACGTGCATATGCACACACACACATGCATATTTTAAAATATCTTCAGTATCTCAGAGTATTAACCATGGAAATTAGTTGGCGAAGCTTTCCATGCTTGCGGAAAGTGCTGAACATTTCATCCTCGTGTTCCCAACGAGTGCCAAAAGTTAGTTTTCGCCCCATTTAATTACCCAAGTTATCCACCCGTCACTCTGCATGGATGCCGAATTTCATCGGTAATATAGTGGGTTAGGGCTAAACATTTTTTATGGCACGGTTTTAAAGCCCTTTTTGAATCGTTTTGAGCATGTTTCTGCGACATGTCGTTTTGGAAATTTTTAACTCTCTCTTTCCATACACGATCCATAAGTACCATTAAAATTATTTAATTTGGTAAAAATCATTAATGAAGCACGAGTCTGTAATACTGCAAGACTGCCTCTCTATTCCTTAAATTCGAATCCTCTGCCTTCCAGTTGGGAGGGTTTAGAGCAATATGCTGCTATGTCAAAGGTTTAACCTGCTAACAGATTGTTATAAACTGTACTTCTTATAAAAAATGTATATTTAAGGTTTCAGCTATGCGTTAAGGACATAAGGACATCAGATATTCCGCAGTGATAATCCTGATAATTTTCATAAGCCTTAGAAAAGTCTATGCGGATAGTGTGGAGATTATTTTAATCATATCATTGAAAATTTCCTATCACGAAGGACGCATTTTTAGTGAAACTAATTTTCACTTAATTTTAAAACACTCTATTAATTCTATGTGAACGACTTTTATTGGGTATTAGTGTGCTGTAATCGATGTCGATCATCTAAGCATGAAGTAAAAAATTGGGATTAAATGAAAGGAAAGTAAATGGGGATTAACACTTACTATAGATAAATGCGCAGTTTCGAAATTTTGGAACAAAGAAAGCGACGAACAGGATATAAACTCCGAAATAAAGGGGCCAGTACTGACTACGACCAATCAACTTAAATATTTGGGGGTTGTTCTAACACCACGCCTTTCATGGGGAGCACATATCAGGACAATATGCGGATCAGCTTTAAAGAAACTTGGCTTCATTAAACGGGTGGTGGGGAAAATTAATTAAAAAGTTAAAGAGAGGTGTTATTTTGCTCTATTTAGACCTCATTTAGAATATGTAATTTTGAATATGCTCCGCCACATTCGTTAAAAATTGTTATGATAAGAACACAAGTGTGACAAGTCTCTTACGGGATTTAGGCTGGGAGCCTTTTGAAGGACGAAGAGGAAAAGAGAGACTTAGACTTCTAGTAAGGTTCAGAACAAAGAATAAGATGAAGAACTTCATTAAACCGAGTTTAACGATGTCATTGAAAAGAATTATAATAGCCCTACACTACTTAGGGAGATCCAACCACAAAGGATAGATTCAAGTCCATAAGGGAGACATATTCCAGTACAGATCCATACAAATACTCATTATTTCCCCGAACAATCAGAACTCATAAAGTAAGAAACCGAATTTGTTTTCGAAATATTAAACAAATTGAATTTAAAAGTCGGAAAAAAATTACCCATTGTAAGGATGTTAGTTTTCATATCACATTCTCTCTCTGGCCCTCAACATGAGCGGACCTGCCTACGGAGCGCTCCTGATAAACGGTTTGACCCACCAGAGGCTACCTGCCTACCAGCTCGATTCTTGGTGTTTTTGGTTTTAGTGAAGTGTAGTGTAGTGTCAACGTATACGTTGCTTTTTTTATATAGTTTACGTTTTATGTGTGGTTTGTTAAACGTAGTGTGTGGTCGTAGTAATTTATTTTTGTGGATTGTGGTGGTTTTTGTCCTTCGACTCTGATTGGTGATCGGTGAGTGCTTTCCTATTTTTTACTATCTTTTTTTTGTCCTCTGAAAACCAGACCTTACTCAAGCATCGTTTTTTCCACTCAGGCTTCATATTCCATTCCAAAGCGTAACTTATTGATTGAGCTAAATTTAGCTAACCCCTCTTAGAAATTTTAGCATAGTGTATACAGGTTAGCTCTTGTTGGGAACTCGGTAGTTAAATAAGGATGGCTTCATCTAGGTCCCCTGTTGCCATTCTCGCCAGAAGGTACTGGCGAATGCGCGGCTTTAAGGGCACGTATCGTCATGTTGGAGAGGATGGTGCGAGAGCTTCGATCGGAGATCGCTCAGGAGAGATGGTGCTCGGGGTGTGAATACGAAAACCCGCCACGCCCATAGGGATGCACGGACTAGTCCAAATGCTACACGTGGCTGGGCGTTTAGAGACCTACCCCGTGTCGCATCTCTCAACGAGGGAGTGTCTCACGTCCGTAGGTCGGACGATTGGAGTGTCGTCTCTCGGGGCAAGGGGAAGGTAACGCTGCGGCGAGGAATGGACTCTGCGGAGGTAGATACCATCCCCGCGTCCAACAGGTACCAGGTGCTGTCGGATGACAGCACCACCGTACCTGCAGCCCCTGTCCCTACTCTGAGGGCACTGCCTATGGTAAGGCATCAGTGGTCGGGAAGGGAGGGAACGTTATATAAGGCAGTTCCAATGTCCGGCGTATAATGAATCCGCTGCGCCGCAGAGTCCAACAGGAGGGAGATGTTGGATTATTGTCGTCCTGGTGTATACCAGGCGGCGGGGTACCCCAGGCGACGCTGGCGGTGAAGGCGGCCGTCAGTAATACGGGCTGCTCCAAGCTACGCATTGTGGCTCATGTCGGGACAAACGACGCCTCGGAACGTGGAACTGAAGAGATCCTGCGCTCCTTTAAGGAGATGCACTCGGAGGTGAAACGAGTCGAGGCAGAGTTAAAGGTCCCAATTAAATGAAGTATATGTAGTATTCTGCCGCGTATAGACCGCGGAAGGCTCGTTTGGAGCCGAATTGAGGGTTTAATTCAGAGATTGCTGGGATTTTGCCGGGGAATCGGAGCGGACTTCGTTGATCTGAGGCCCGTCCTCTCATCGTGTCGGGTACTCCTTAATCGCTCCGGGGTCCATTATACTGCCGAGGCATCGCAGTTGGTAGCGCGTAGGTTACACGAACACGTTTCCAGGGTTTAGCGTACTTGGTAGGCAAGAGTGTAGGCCATATATTGGGATAAATAAAGTAGAATCCAGCGTTTTTGTCAATTCAGATCAGGTTATGCGTCTCAAATCCCCAACAAAATTGAACAAACAAACACTTGCGTTAAAACAACATATGATCCACGTAAATTTAATAAAATTGGTGCCTCTACATACATAACAGATAGCAATGCAAGTGAATGTAATTCTTTTGTCTCTGTTCACCACGAATCGTCTCCAAACAGTTTTGTTAGCGTACATAAAACCGAAAAACAAGAAGTTATTAGCCATATTAAATTTATAACATTAAACTGCCGTAGCATTAGAAACAAAATATCGGATATTGAACATATTTTTGTCAGTACAAACGCAGACATAGTAGTTGGAACGGAAAGTTGGCTCACGGGAGATATAGCAAACAATGAGGTTTTTCAGAAGATTTTAACAACTTATAGAAGGGACAGACCAAATAGATTGAATGGGGGAGTATTCATTGCAGTAAAGTCACATCTTAGTAGCCAACAATATGAATGCGATGTAGATGACATAGAAAGCGTTTGGTGCAACATTAAGGACTACAACGGCAGAAGCCTATTCGTGTGTTCATTTTATAGACCCCCAGATTCTAACACAGGTGTCCCACATAAGCTCGACGAACAAATATCCACTATCAGCAGCAAACATAGCAACAGTATTATTATAATCGCTGGTGACACAAATCTACCGTCAAATGAATGGGACAACTACTGCGTAGGAAAATCTGCCAAAGACCGATATTCATGCCAAGAACTCCCTCGTACATTCACAAAACACTCCTTAGAACAAATTGTTAAATAACCAACACGGGGCCAAAGTATACTAGATATCTTTGCGACTTCTATGCCCGAAATCATTACTAACATTGAAATAATAGACGGAATCAGTGACCATAAGGCTATTCTTGTATAGGTAAAAACCAAGTTCGTAAAAATAAACAAAGAAAATCGTAAAATATACCTATACAACAAGGCAAATTTTAACGGACTACGAAAAAATTTAGAAATTAAATTACCATAATACCAGACAAAAACACTGACAACCAATACAGAAAACAATTGGAAATATTTCTTAAATATTTTACGCGAAGGAATAAAGAGCTACATCCCGTCAAAACTCAAATGCGGCATAAAGGAACCTAGATGGTACAACGGGGAAGTCAGATCGGCATCAAGAAGGCAAAGAAAGCCAGAGTCAAATTTCAAAAAGAGTTCAAAAAGTAATGATATAGTTTTTGTAAATAAATCCAAACAGCAACTAAAAGAATGTCGTAGTAAGACGAAAAGTATTACGCGCACATCACTACACTCTTTTAAATCTTAAATGCTAAGCAAAGTTCTTGAGGAAAATCCAAAGTCATTCTGGTCCTATGTTCGGGAAATACAGGGTAAACGTCCAACTGTTCATTCTATGAAGACGGTAAATGGAGAAATTGTTGCAGATAGCGTGAAAAAGGCAAATATTTTAAACCATTTTTTCCAGAGTGTCTACAATAAAAACACAAACGCACCAAACGATCCTCCATACCCACCCGGGGAACACATGAGCGATCTTACACTGACCAAGCAGGGAATAGTACATCTGCTCCGTAGTATCAAAGCACACAAGGTACCTGGTCCGGAAGAAATACCTGCTAGAATATTAAAGGAATTAGCTGAAGACATTGCCCCGTTTTTACATAATGTTTTTCTAAAATCGATAGAAGAATGCTCAGTGCCTCGCGACTGGAAGCTAGCCCATATAACACCCATCTATAAAGGCGGCGATAGGGATAAACCAACCAATTACCGACCCATTTCTTTAACATCGATCTCTTGTGAAATGTTGGAACACATTATTGTCACTAACATTATGAGATTTCTTGATAGTAGGAAAATACTAATCCACAACCAGCACGGATTTAGGAAAAGCAGATTTTGCGATACACAACTGGGTCTCTTCATTCACGATATACTTTGATCGGGAGAAAACAACACACAAGTCGATGCAGTGTTCCTGGATTTCAAAAAACCTTCGACAAAGTCCCACACAATAAACTGTTACATAAACTTAAATACTATGGAATCAATGAGAAAATAATTAATTGTATTAGAGACCTCTTCTCAGATCGCAAACAAATAGTAGTCGTAGATGGGTTGTGCTCAACGGATAGAGATGTAACGTCGGGCGTCCCCCAGGGAAGTGTAATAGTGCCTCTTCTGTTCTTAATACACATTAATGACTTAACCACACACGTTGGTAGCAAGCTGCGGTTCTTTGCTGACGACACGGCGGTATACAGGGAAATAAGGTGCCATCTAGATCGCGAGCTACTCTATAGATATATGTATGCTACTCTTTATAGATGTAGTTGTATTTGTAGGTGCATGTGTATGTTATTTGGTGGTTTGAGTGTTTGCATGTGTGTGGAGTGCATTTGTTCTTGCATGAGTGTATGCCATGGTTTTTTTGGAAATGGTTTAAGTTTGTGACTTTTGCATGCGATATGTTTTCTTTTCTAAATTACGGGTGGTGTCGTAACACCCCCCGCCACACGCCCTTGCGGCGGCTTGCGGGGTATTATGTCTACGAAGTGTTTTCCTTTACACTAATAAAATAAAAATATAATCCAACGGAGTGTCCTTTGAAAAAACCATTGAAATAGTGCAGAGAGTATATTTAAAAATCTACTGAAAAAATTTAATTTCCTCGCTAGAATTTCGGGCTGTTTCCTATCTTGTGTGCTAATTGCAATTTAGATAGTCTTCTTGTATCAAGATATTCCATGAGGTAGGCCGTTTTCATGAAGAGTTAAATACGCTGTATTTTACCTTTAGTCAAGAATGAGTAACATTGCATCGAGTTACGCTTTATACATTGAGCGTGGGCTTTTCTATGTGTGTCATTACAATAAATAGACACGTCTTACTACAAGTCACCATTTTTTTGCATATTAATTTTCCTTCCTATGGCAATAAAATTTCGATATCTTTTGTGAATGAAGGCTCGTGTTTCCTGATGAATTCTATAATGCCTGATTATTCGGCCTTGGCTTTGGCCGAATGAAGGCGCTTGAGGAAAAAAATGGTCGACTCCAATAGTTGGAGACTGTTTTCTTACAGTTTTGAAAGTTCTAAATTTACACATTAAGTTATTTCCGCAAGACCTCGAGGATTTTTGAGTGACGAAATTCAGTGAAATATTGAGGAGGACTTCTACAAAACGATGTCTTTCGGATTGAATCCACAGCCCACCTGAGAATGGCGTGCACTTTCGAATCACGGAGAGAGATTGAGCTAATTTTAGGGTCAAAGCGACGGGACGAGTCTTCATGAAACCCGCCGAAGGCGTGAGGAGGAGGGAGAGGGGATGGGGGGAGACCGCGGAGGGTGGGAGTGGGTGGGTGGGTGGGGGGTGAAGGAGGAGTGAAGAGAGGTCGTGTGGTGGGGAAGTGGAGTGAATCCATATATTGACGTGTGACATGGCTTGGATGGCATTCTTCTCCCTGTATCCCATAACCATCCATAACCTTCATTCCTCCCCCTTTATCCCCTTCTTTCCCTTCCTACATATATATGTATATTTTTTTTAAGAGTCGGTACGTGTGGTAATGGATGACCCATGGAGGATGCCATCCGCCCGGCATGCGGTGGAGGACGACTACTCCAGTTCCACTCTTGCCCGCAGATGATTCAAACCCACGACCAAAAAACCCATCCATCTACTTCACTTCTCCTTCAATTCTTTCAACGCCAGGGTATGATAGGTGCCCTGGAATGACACTGGCAGACATAAAGGATGTGAAGTGTGGTTTTGATTATGCCCCAAAAGTCCTAGCTCTTTCATTGACAACTTTGGGGAATCAAATTTATAAATTCTTTTCCCTGCAATGATTTATCATTGAATTTACGTAAATTAATGACTTTACTTAGCACTTTGATTACCAGTCCTGATCCCCGATTCAGAGTACTGAAAACTACCTGCTCTATCGCTGAAGGACGACACGGATCGATCCAGAGGGCTTTCTCAGCATACTTTATCAGTGAATCATTCGAAAATTTCCCCTACATTTTAAAAATTCCTTGAACTTATTTAAGTTGAGAATTCTTCGATTTACAATTAGAGTTGTTCTCGATGATTTCTAGCCTTTTTAAATGTGAAATATTTCCTGGTGCTTAAAATAGCGAGGAGTAAGAAAAGCCCATTCATCGCAAGAGTCCTTTTGATACATTGCCAAGGGTTTTCATTCCCAACTGTTTTATGTAAATTTTCACATTTCTTTACTGGTGGATCCCTTTGACAATAATAATAAATTTTCGTCATGAAAGCACAAACACCTGGTCAAAAAGCTAATTACAAATGTATTTAGCAACAGACTTTATTACAATATTTCAGTAGTTCTACTATGATGTGAAATTCGGTCCACAATTTTCTAGGCCAAAAACTCGAGTTTATGATGAATTAATTTCTTCTGCTTCCTTGTGATGATTAGTGAAAGGATAGAGCATTGGTGAGGAGCCGCAGAATCATTTCGTGCCTCAATGGTTTCAAATCGATGAAAAAGTGAGTTCACGGAAGACGCCAGGTTAATTAAAGAGATGCATGCTCATTGAGTGATTTCAATTGCATTGTTTTAGCTGTTAGACATCCTGAAAAATGTCAGCCCTTTTCGCCTATGATACCCTCTTCAAATACCCCCAGATAGTATATATAACTTTTCCCAATGGTATATACTACCCTGTTCAATAAATACTTAAACTGAGGCCATAAAAACTTTATTTTGCAAAATTTAGTCTGAAACGATTTTGTCCTCTTCAAAGTACTCTCCATTCGTAGGCAATGTTCTTATTCCATCTTCTTTTCCACTGTTTAAAGCACCCTTGGAAGTCCTCGGCAGTTAGGCTTTTTAGTTTTCTCGTCGTTTCTTGCTTTATTGTGTCCACATTTTCCCAGTGATGTCCCCTCATCACATTTTTGCGTTTTGGGAATGGAAACAAGGGAGCGAGATCTGGCGAATAAGGAGGATGATCAAGGATGGCGATTGAATATTTTGCCAGAAACTGGCAAACAATCAATGTTGAATGTGCGTTACCATGGTGAAGGGGCCCATCCATCGTGTTCTGTTAAAATAGTGTGAACTGTTGATTTTTTTAAATGCGGTTCATCAGATGTCATTGGGACAGTTTTTCGACGATTGCTAAAGACAAGGGACCGCACACGATCAATGTTGTCGGGTTTTTGAAGGTCGTCTCGGCCTTGCATCATCCTTAGAGTCTTGTCGGCCATCTTTAAAGCGCTTAATCCAATTGAAAACGGAAGTTTTCTTCATAGTATTATCACCGTAAAAGGCTTTCAGCATTTCAGCCATTTCTTGATAACTTTTAACGCACCTCATACGCATACCTTCTGAAAAACGCTCCTGCGCTGATCAATAAAAAGTAAACCTCGATGATTGCAGGAATATGAATGATAAAGATGCGTCATGCGTCATTCGCTGAGTATTTTTAGATATTTATAATAAAAGACATATAAATTTAAAAATATACATATAATTGTGAAAATTTTCCCGATAGTGCTTCATAATAATGTATCTTAGCAGTATTACGATATTAAATAAAAGGAAAACGAAGGTGGACCTCAGAAAAGGTCATCAATTTTCGAGCAAATGATTGTGTTTCATAGACTAAACCGGATACCATAACGTACGAGATAAATGCATCGAAACGTAAAAACAGATTGAACGATAATTAAAGATATTTTTATTGAAAAAATATGAAAATGGGTGATTCAGTGAGTGGCAATAAAAAGGGGAATAGGGTAAATTCAAGAATTTGGTTACCTAGAGCATATGCATAAATAACAGAAACATGGAAACGATAATGTTCCATCATTTGGAGGATATTGATAAGTCCATATTTTCAGACATTACCGCGCCCATTTGCTAAAAAAAATAATTAAATACGAATTTTTTACAATGGTTGCTGGTTATATCATAAGACTCCCAACAATTTTCATGCAAATACATGAACAGGGTACTTTCTAAAAGTAATGCTCTTATTTTTTAAAAGTAATTCATTGAATAGATATGCACAAACACTTAATATTCTTCAAAGTACTGTCCTTATACCTCAGCACATTTTTTCCAGCGACTCTGCCATGACCGTTACGCGCCCTGGAAGGTGTCTTCGGGGACCTCTCGCACGGTCTTCGTCACGGCTGATTGAATCTCTCCTATGGACGAAAAACGGATTCCTCTCAGGTCTGCCTTAATCCGAGGGAACAAAAACAAGTCTGATGGGGTGAAATCAGGACTAGGGGGGGTGGGGCAGCGTTGGCACCTGGTGTTTGGCCAGGAACTCGCGGACTCGTAGCGCGTTGTGGCAAGGCGCGTTGTCGTGATGGAGTTGCCAGGTAGTGATGTCTTTTCTCCTCCTGATGACCCTTTTTCGGAGTCATTTCATCACATCCACTAAGTAGGCAGCGTTAAGACTATGTTCTTGAGGAATAAACTCCTTATGGACAACTCCTTAACTGTCGAAAAAGACAATGAGCATTATTTTCACTTTTGATGTGCTCATTCTTGCCTTTCTGGGCTTGGGGGCCTGGTCGGTGTACCACTCAGAGCTTTGGCGTTTTGCACCTGGGTCGCATTCAAAAATCCACGTTTTAATGCCAGGGATGATGTTGTCCAAACAATCAGGCTCATTTTCAATTCATTGCAAAAGTTAACTTGAAATTTATGTTCGGTTGGTCTTTCGTGACTCGGTCGGCTCGAAGAGGTGTACAACAACTGACGTCTTGCCACTTTCACAGCTTGAAAAGCACTAAAACCAGCTTTGCAGTAGAGCGTAGTATCTACATCACCTCCTCCAAGTTATTTAATACTGTACTGACCAATAGGAGATGCGCGATAAATTTAATTGCATTACTTTTGGAGCGAACCCTGTAAATATGACTACGACTGAATTGTCAGATATTTTGCATTAGAGCTGATTAAATTCTGAGTTTTTATCGTATGCAACAATGATGTTGACAGTCCAGTAAGTAATTTCGTGATGCGGTAGAGATATTGTCTAAAAAATAAAAAAATAAAGTATGGGTACGGGGTCTCTTATACTCTAGACGTTATATGAGCATCTTATTCTTTGCACACAGCCAAATAAGAATTTTGAAATCGAATAAAACCTTATTTCTCAAACCTCGATGAGAAATACAATTTCTATGAATACTTGGACCTCTCAGTTGACAGAAATTACAAATGAAAAAAAAATTATTATGATGAAAATAGTCTTTCAGCATTTCTAAAGTATACTTTAAAAAAAAGCAGTTACGAAATATAAAATATCAGTGGATGAATTCCCCCTTTTATGTGCAAATTAATTATGATTTTAGAGGATTTAAATAAACATTTACATAGAAAATCAAAATCGTATAGAACTCAAATGATCAAGAATAAAAAATTGTTATAGATTATGCATTCCATGTTTTGGACTGCAAGGTTAATAGAAAATATCAATGCTCAGTAGCCCACTCAATCCATCGCCTTCAATGAAAACAAATAATTCTTACAATTTGACGAAATGAATGGCAAATAGATACCCACTTATAGAGAAAAGAGCTCTTTGTTACTCGAGGCTCGCAATGCATTTTATCTCCCACTATTTTTCTTTCCACTCCCCGCTCGGTCGTCGCATCCGTGGACCCCGGAATCACGGGGGTTTGGAATCCCCCCCGCTTGCTAAGAGGGAGTCGCGAATGCCAGACGGCGACCGCCGCCGCGGGCAAAAGGGGGGGGGGAAGGGGAAGGCTATCCTGGCCTCTTTTCGAAGCGAGTTATGGGGGCTAAACGAGCCTTAAATTTCCACGTTCCGTACCCGCAGGGGTCCACGCGATTGGAAGCCAGTAGGACCCTCCCGAGCTTACGTTAATCCCCGAATTCCCCCCCCCCCCGCTCCATCTCTCCCGCATTGTCACGAACGCCGAACCGTGGGGTCAAAACACAAAACCATGCACTGGAACGACGGGTACAGCGTCGCTAATGTCGAGAGCAATTCCATGGCAGAGAGGGGGCGCCTGTTATTGCACGGGGCATTGATTCGCCGGAATGAAATACTCGCCTGGAGGTCTTAAGTGTCCTTTTACGACACGGCCAGCCGTAGGTGAGTAAGGAGAGATGTTAAAAGGGTTGAGCGCTTAAGCTGTTAATGCCTACGAGATTAGTTGTCGTCCTGTTTTTGCGGTAATCCTTTTTAGTGCCTAACATCTTATTTTCAGTGATTCCAGCGACCCATTTCGAATTGATTCCTAAATACCTTACATAAAATGAAACAAGGAAAAATCTTAAAACACATCATCTTACTCCTCGTGCTTGATGTTTTAAAGTATCCCGCTGCCATTTTGATTCGATAAATCTCGGTAATGCTGCTATTCTCTGATAGGACGACTATTAACGTTTAAAATAATTGCGTTTGAAGGCATAGCAGTAAATTTTATCCCACACAAATTATCTCATTATGACTCACACCGGAGGTGTTTGTTGTTAAAGTTTATCATTATTGCCTCTGTAAAAATACCATTGATACAGTAAAAAATCAGTTATTGATTGAATGAATGCTTGATGCACAAAAGCACTTCACGGTGCTAACAGTTTGTGGATGTCCTTTACGGTTATGCTTCATGGCTCCAGTCTTTTAAAGTTGCCAAATATGTCAGCCTATTTAAGGCAAAGCGTTTTGAAAGAAAAATAATTCGGTTCTCAAACAAAGAATGAAAAATCCATATTTTAGCGGAAAAAAAGTATTATAAGGTTGATTATAGACCTTTAAAGTAACGATTGGTTCCCTAAAGCTCGCCAATTTTCATCAATCCAAATAAATATTTTCTTACGCTCTGGATCAGATAAGAATTCTATATCCGTATATTCTTTCATTATACATTTTTTCCTTTTCTAATCTTGCCAGGTACTGCTTTCGCGTTTCTCGACTTGTTTACTCATTTTAACTTTTAGTTTAGTTTTTTAGCTTAAGGTCAGTCGGATTTTTTGGAGTCCACGTTAGGATTTTCAAAATCATGCTTAATTTATATTTTCTGATTTAAAGAAAAATACCCTATGAAACAGTATTTGAAAACAAAAACATTATATTGTTTTTGTATTGGCAACTTACTTAACGTTAGAGAATTTGCATAATTGAATTTAATTTACAGGGAAATTACAAAGATTTTTCCACTTATCAATCTCTCTTCCGCCGATGAAAAACGAAAATAGATTTTTGATTCATGATTTGCTTTCACAATAAAATGTTCAGGTGATTCCCGACTAATACTATTTTAGTTGAAGAAGATCCGGTTTCAATGCTGATGACTGGCTCTTCAAACAAAATTGGAGTTAACAACTATAATCGTGGAAATTTTTCTTCTTAACGAAGTATAAGCGTGGGCGGGAGATGTTATACCCTAAATTAACTCTAATTTTGAGGTTTGAGAAGAAAAATCTTACGGAGGCCACTCCTATGACTACAATGGAATAAATGGTAGTCAGAGAGATACTCATTCAAAAATAAATGCTAGCCATAAGCTAGATTGAGAAAATTTCTCATAAGTAAAATTATTAGCAAATTATTGAGTATTATTCGCATTTATCTACACGACACTAATGCCCTAAAGTAAACCATTATTTATCTAGTAACATTGGTTAGGATAAAATATAGAACCATGAGGCTGGGCGAAAAACATTCACCACATAAAACCTACCCTTGGAAACGGTCCGGAGGTCCTATCCGAATGCAGAGCTACACGACACCAGCTGGTTTTCAAAGCAAATAATTCGATGCAACTTAGTAATTCAGCTATGGCTACCATTCATGGGTTGTATTTACAAGTGGAGGAATGTAGAAAAGAGTATTTCGCGAAACCAATGAAGTACATAATTCTTCAAAATCTTAAATGGTACCAAAGTACTTTTCTTCATTTAACCAGCTTAAAAAATGTGGGATATTAATTATTACTAACATTGCAGGAGAGAAGCATAAAAGGGGTCTCAAAAATTGTATCTCGTAAGTAAAATACTTCAAAAGATATATTTGAGTGCTTAATTAACAAAATGAAATATGTGCATTCCAACTTTCAAACATGACTATTGGTGGTAATCTACTTTTCCAAGAACCCCACCTACCCAAAGACGCATTACACCTCCTCATAACTCCAAACCATAAAAACATTTCACCACAACAACACCAGTGTACACACAATAGGATTCGAGTATGCGACAAATGCTTTTGTCAACGAGTGACCCACACACTGAGATAACATTGTTATCTGTAGTCAAATTTCCCCTGCTCAACAGGTAAACACAATAAACACTTAATACAATCTTCAAAAGCTATCTAACTATTAACGTTAGCTTTGAACTAGTTCTAAAAAACAACGCATTATGCGCGACTTACCACCTAAATCACTTGTTTTCGCTACATTATTCCTTGCCCCAGTTTAACGTATTGTCTATTAGCTTTAAGGCGTCTATGGAGCAGAGTACAGCTCTTCCCCTTGCCCATTTATCTAACATTATCCTTCCTCTGCTGAGGTGAACATTCCCAAGCCTCTCAAAATGTCCTCCCCATCACTCTTGTCATGCCTTCGGCGGATTTCGCAATTCACCCTCCTCGCTTCCACTCCCACGTCAACTACTCATTCCTGAGCCTCGCTCTTTTTAAAGATTGCGTCCTCCATTCGTCTCTAAACGCACACGCCTCCAATCCGCTCTCATCAACTTGGCTACGAGACAATGTTTCGAATGCATACACCCCCACTCTCCAAATTAAAGTCTTTGTTAAATTTTTCCTTTACGTAATTACTAAGTTCACCAGTTATTTTTTCCTTACATTTTTGATAGTGTTTTCTTCACTAACCCTATTATTCTCCTAATATTTCCTCTGCTACGACCGTGTTCAACCAAAATACTGCCCAAATGTATCAAATGATTCACCTGCTCTTATTTCTTTCCTTCTTATTTTATGTTTAACTAAGCTTTCCTCCTTCTCACGATTATCATTACCTTTATTTCCTTGCAGAATATCTTCACTCCTTAATTTTTGCATTACTCCGTTGCATCACTATGTAATGATTGTAAACTCTTAGCTACCGGACCAATTTGTCCGTCCGACCATCTTCGAACCTTACCGAACGTATCACCCCGGTAAACACCCAGTACCCAGCAAAAGCCTACCTCTACCAACCTTGCACATATCCATAGCACATCAGTTAAAAATGTGTTGTAGGTTTAACTGATGAAATTAATGAATTTTTACCTTCCTTTTTAAGAAACCAAACTGATCTTCGTATTGGTAATTATTTGAGCTGGCATATAACTTTTTGCTGAGCAAAGAAGTAATTCTAAGCCCCTTTGCTCTACGTTCTTTAGTCCTCAGCTCAACTAAATATCATTTAATTGCAAACGTAGGATATCTTAGTTGAAAACCTTAGCATTCATTGAAAAACTACTCAAGAATTTGAGCATTATTAGCTATTTAGTTAACATTAGGGATTAGTGTTATACTACCATTGGTCAAAATATTTCATGTTCACTTAATCTCTTAAATTCTTGAATACCGAACAAAGAATGTGTATTCACCTTTCAAGTAAAAAATGACGTCGAGCAAATTGAAAGGAACATCTTATTTATTTCAAATGAAAATATGAAAAAAATAGTTAAACTATCACGGAAAAATAAATCAAAATTGGGTAAAATCATATTTTTTCAATGTGAAATATGTGTACAACAACGTACATACTAGCTCTTTCAGATTAACTTCACTTATTCAGGTTAACGTATCTGTAAAGAAGGTTACTCTATTCTCACGCTTACTTAAGTCATCACGTACGCTTCTTCTATTCTGAGCCTATGCCTAATTTATATCGCCAAAAGATCAGTACATATTCATAGCGCCTATTCACTAAATAAAGTAACGAGCAAGGAAGTATCAGAAGAAGACGTTTGAAAACACTGGACGGCTTAGCAACCACTCTAAACATACACTAATTTCCGATCGATCTAGGTCAGTCTATCACATCCTCAAAAACCTTGACTACTGGCTTTGCAATCTCCATCGCTTCACGCACGACTCCGGCCCGGTCAAGCCTTTGTGTCCCGGGACGCCCTAGCCTTTGTACTCCGAGAGGGCAAACCCAGTTATGCCCATCGGCCGACGTGCCCAGCCGATGGGACACAGCGCAACCCCGCTTTCCTCACCAATCACGCACGTCCCCCATCCGCCGCCGCCCCTAGGTGTTCGCGCACCAGGGCTCACACGCAAACAATCTGCTTTTAACCCAGGCGGTGATGGTGGGCGCCCATACACACTTCCCCTTTGCGTCCCCGGGCACGCGACGCGTGTCACCGCGCCCGACATTGACGCCCGGCGAGAGACGGGGTCGAAGGTCACCCGACAATCCCCGCCTTTCGCGTCTCCGCCGCGCCCCTCTCTGCGGAACCCCACGACCATCCGCCCTGTCAGCATCGCGGTCACCCGGGCGACAAGCAGGTTTAGCTTAGGCAAGGACCACCAAAGGCCCGAGGGAAGCTCGTGTGTGTGCCCGCGTGAGAAACCCTAGAGGTCAGAGGAAGTAAAAAACAAAAGCGGGTGGCGGGTAAGCAGCCAGGTCTCCAGAGACCTCGGCCTTCGCCGGAAATTGCCGAGCTCTTTTAGTTAGGGCTCGCAAGCACACGGAAGTTGTACGGGAGAATAGCAGCTGTTTATAAAATTATTGTTCCGATCGTATACATGGACCGTTCAGTAATATCATTGAGGCATGGCCTGATTATGTATTCCTATTCAAAATAAAGAAACTTAATGTGATTAATGTAATACATATATATATATATACTATTGAGTCCCTCCCCGGACTACAACCTTGACGTGGTGGAAGGGCTTGTACGTACCGATGACCCCTTGAGCTGTGCTGGCGGGAGTAAAAATAATTGCTCCTGGTAGGATCACCCATGCCAGATAGGTCGAAGGTTAGGAGCCAAACGAAAGGTAGTCCACACAACGTCTGTTCCTCAGTGAGGCGGCTAGAATGGCGTCTAACCCCAGTGGGGCGGCCAGGAAGTGATGGTGTCACGTTAAAAATATTGAAACGTGGTCATTGAAGCAGGAGGATGGACGTAGACTGGAGGCTTTTTATATGTGGGTGTGGAGAAGAATGGAGAAGGTGAAATGGACAGAGAAGAAAACAAATGATGAAGTACTATGGTGGGCGAAGAGAGAGGTTTGTTGGGAGCAATCCTATGGAGGCAGGAAAAGTGGATGAAGGGGGTATTGACCGGGAGCGGGATGTTGAAGACAGTAATTGAGGGGAAAATATTAGGCAAACGAGGAAAGGGAAGGAACAGGATAGGGATGTTGGATGGGATAAAGGGAGGAAGAAAGTACTCAGAAATGAAGAGGGCCTTGATATAGAGTAGGATGTTGGATTTTGTGTTTTGTTAGGAGTCACAAAATATTTGTTTTGTACATATATATATATATATTTTTTTTTAGGTAATCTACCGGTTAAGATAGGTTTTTATATATACATATTTTTTATACATAAGGTAGGTTTTTATACATATACATATACATATATATATATATATATATATATATATATATATATATATATATTAATGTGTGTGTGTGTGTGTGTGTGTGTGTTTGTGTGTGTACATATATGCTGACATACGAGTGTATATATGCATATAATATGCTCAAAAAGCCTTCGAAATGTATTAATTTCAAGAATTAAAGTTACTTCCTTCAAATAAACACCCCTTTTTACACCCCTTAATCTGTGAGTGTAGTTTTCCAGGTTGTTGATTTTGCATCAGGTATTGTTCCTTTTTACGGGTGGTGTCTTAACACCCCTCGCCACATGCCCTTGCGGCGGCTTGCGGGGTGTTATGTCAATGTAGATCTAAAGCTTTTCGTATTTTTATGAAACTTTTTCAACGGGATAATTGAAATAAAATGTGGATATTGCGCCTGAGTTCGTATTTCCTGACCAATGAATCGATGCGCAGATCAGAGGCCTATGAATCAATACCAAAACAGTACTCTTTCGTAAACCTTACTATTTAGTAGCCTGTTCCGTTGTGAATTCCTTGTTGCATGCAGTCAAGTGAGCAACATCCGAAGAATATGCAATCTTCAACTTTGGTTTTTATGGTAAAAGAGGCTTTTACTATCATTATAAACGTGTAGAAACTCTTAAATTATAATTGTTATTTTCTGGCTTCAAAATCTTATTTCATCAAAAAAAGGTTTTCAATCAAACAATTCATTTTCTGACTAATTGAATTTGCTGAAAATGTTTCTTCAAAGACACATATAATATTTTTGCTGTCTTCGTAGCTCGTTTAGGACTAGAAGAAATTAAAAAATGAAATTTATTCACATTTTAATCGTCCACTTAATGCATTTTACCATTCTTGGCTTTGCGAATTGTTTTTCCGGCTGTGGTTACATTTAAAAAAATTATGTGTTCGGTGTGTTAATGTATACTTATACATAGAATCATTTTTTAATTAAGAATTAATTCATGGAGTTACAGCTAATTAAATAGTTTTACATTACAAAGAGAGATGTATTTTGGAAAAAAATCGAAAAATTCTTTAAGAATATCATATTTTGATGCAAACGACAACTAATATTCGCCCTTAAATTATGCTTAAATAGTAAACGAAATACTGAATATCATTTAAAAATTGACTGTAGTACACATAATCCCTGTTTTGAATTTATTTAATCGTTGTAATAGGATAAATTATAATAAACTAAGATACGCTGCATATAATATTTCACTTTCAAATTATTTTTGTAGCCACATCAACTTAAATTAATGCATTAAAAATATGCATAGAAATGCATAAAATATAACATTTTCAAAGATTGCACTAAAAGCTCCGTACGGAGGAATCTTTCACCGTAATAAATATTCATTATGTGCCAAGAGTTAATGATTAGGTTGACAAAAACTACATTTGAAGCGTAGACACCAATTATAACTCGGTGAGATTTACGGTCATCAGCTGAACGTGGGAAAAAATCACTCTTTAAATCATGTCGACTGAATTTGAATGTCGTCTTTGTCCCTTAATTAAGAGCGTAAGCATATTTTACGGGAATCGAATCACGGGATCGATTGACATCGAATCATATCCCGCGCTTGAACCAAGGTATAAAAACACTTCCACTGAAGCACAGGTTTGGACACTGAAAATTCTAGTCTCTGTCGATAATAAAGTAGAGTTTAAATTATCAATTTAATCATTTGTTCAAACATTGCTGTCAAAGATGGTTTTTCCTTAAAAATTGGGATCTATACCCAACTTTTATGTTATCGATTCCCAGGCTTCCATACGTTTCATGAATTGGGCTTAGGAGCACCTATCCCGGCGAATGCATATTTTATCGAGTTACGACGAAAAACTCCCGACGAGTCGGCGAGTGTCCCATCCCTATTTATGAACTAGGTGGAGACATATTACATTGGGAACCTTCGGTGATAGAAAGAGAGAATGGCGCAAATCGCTATCCGTTTTAAATAGTGGTACTACTTCCAACTACCTTCTGTTCTCTCATTTCCCATAAAAAGGAAAACATAATCCTAAAAGCATAATAAACGTTAACGTGGAGTGAGTGTTTTATTGACGCAACAGTATTATTATATTCGATGGTGACACATATCTACCGTCAATTGACTAGGACACGTACTGCGTAGGAAAATGTGCCAAATACCGAGATTCATGCCAAGAACCCCTTCATATATTCAATTGTTCCGGGCTAAACTTTGTGGAAATTCAACTCCTTCATATATTCACAAAACACTCCTTAGAACAAATTACTAAATCACCAACACGGGGCCAAAGTATACTGGATATATTTGCGACTTCTATGCCCGAAATAATTACTAACATTGAAATAATAGACGGAATCAGTGACCTAAAGGCTATTCTTATATAGGTAAAAACCAAGTTCGTAAAAATAAACAAAGAAAATCGTAAAATATACCTATACAACAAGGCAAATTTTAACACTTTAACTAACATTTTAACACTTGGAAATATTTCTTAAATATTTTACGCGAAGAAAGCTACATACCGTCCAAACTCAAATGCGACGGTAAGGAACCTAGATGGTACAACGGAGAAGTCAGATCGGCATCAAGAAGGCAAAGAAAGCCAGAGTCAAATTTCAAAAAGAGTTCAAAAAGTAATGATATAGTTTTTGTAAATAAATCCAAACAGCAACTAAAAGAATGTCGTAGTAAGACGAAAAGTATTACGCGCACATCACTACACTCTTTTAAATCTTAAATGCTAAGCGAATATCTTGAGGAAAATCCAAAGTCATTCTGGTCCTATGTTAGGGAAATACAGGGTAAACGTCCAACTGTTCACTCTTTGAAGACGGAAAATGGAGAAATCATTACGGATAGCGTGAAAAAGGCAAATATTTTAAGCCATTTTATCCAGAGCGTCTACAATAAAAACACAAACGCACCAAACGATCCTCCACACCCACCCGGGGAACACATGAGCGATCTTACACTGACCAAGCAGGGAATAGTACATCTGCTCCGTAGTATCAAAGCACACAAGGTACCTGGTCCGGAAGAAATACCTGTTAGAATATTAAAGGAATTAGCTGAAGACATTGCCCCGTTTTTCATATTGTTTTTCTAAAATCGATAGAAGAATGCTCAGTGCCTCGCGACTGGAAGCTAGCCCATATAACACCCATCTATAAAGGCGGCGATAGGGATAAACCAACCAATTACCGACCCACTTCTTTAACATCGATCTCTTGTGAAATGTTGGAACACATTATTGTCACTAACATTATGAGATTTCTTGATTGTAAGAAAATACTAATCCACAACCAGTACGGAATTAGGAAAAGCAGATTTTGCGATACACAACTGGGTCTCTTCATTCACGATACATTTAGATCGAGAGAAAACAACACACAAGTCGATGCAGTATCCCTGGATTTCAAAAAAGCCTTCGACAAAGTCCCACACAATAAATTGTTACATAAACTTAAATACTATGGAATCAATGAGAAAATAATTAATTGTATTAGAGACAGCTTCTCAGATCGCAAACAAATAGTGGTCATAGATGGGTTGTGCTTAACGGATAGAGATGTAACTTCGGGCGTCCCCCAGGGAAGTGTAATAGGGCCTCTTCTGTTCTTAATATACATTAATGACTTAAACACACACTTTGGTAGCAATCTGACGCTATTTGCTGACTACACGGCGGTATACAGGGGAATAAGGTACCAACTAGATCGCGAGCTACTCTCTAGAGACTTAGACAATATCTTAGAATGAGGCAATAAATGGGGATTAACATTTAATATAGATAAATGCGCATTTTTGAAATTTTGGAACAAAGGAAGCGACTAACAGGTTATAAACTACGAAATAGAGGGGTCAGCACTGAACACGGCCAATCAAGTTATAGATTTGGGGGTTGTTCTAACACCACGCCTTTCATGGGGAGCACATATCAGGACAATATGCGGATAAGCTTTAAAGAAACTTGACTTCATAAAATGTATTCTGATATGAAAAATAAAATGGTGGGGAAATGTAATGAAAAAGTTAAAGAGAGGTGTTATTTTGCTCTAGTTAGACCTCATTTGGAATATGCCGCAAGTATTTGGGATCCTTGGGAGAAAATTTGGCAAAATGAATTAGATATATTCCAGAGAAAATCCGCTAGATTCGTTAAACATTATTATAATCAGAACACAAGTGTGACAGGTCTCTTAGGGGATTTAGGCTGGGAACCACTTGAAGTGCGGAGAGAACAAGCGAGGCTTAGACTTTTAGAAAGGTTCAGAACAAACGAGCTTAACTATGACACTGAAGGAATTATAATGACCCCATACTACTTAGGTAGATCAGACCACAAATTTAAAATAAGGGAGATAGATTCCCGTACAGATAGATACAAATAGTCATTCTTTCCCCGAACAATCATAAATCATAATAGTAAGAAACCGAAGTCACTTATGAAATATTAAAAACATTGAATTTACAAATCGGAACAAAATGAAAAATTTCAAAGATGTTAGGTGTATGTGTATGTTAGTTGGTTGTTTGAGTGTTTGCATGTGTGGCGTGTTAATGTTCTTGCATGATGAATGGCAGGTTTTTTTGTGGATGTATGATTTTGTGGTTTTTGCATGCGGTTTTTGTTTCTTTTTTAAATTACGGGTGGTGTCCTAACACCCCCCGCCACACGCCCATTGCGGCGGCTTTCGCGGTATTAACTAGATGTTGATGGGAGAGTTTTGATCTATATAAAACAAAGAAAACTCAAGATTTAAGGGCGTTCGTGGAGAATAGGTTACCGCTTTGAACAAACAAGGAGCAGTTCGTCAGAACGTTCGTATTGAACATGGTACTCTATGGATCTGAGACAGGAAACATTGGAATAGGGAATGAGTGAAGAATTGAAGTCTTTGAAAAATAGTGCTGAAGGAGAATGCTAAAATAAAATCAAATGAAGCGGCAAAGTGAGAAACGAATAAGAATGCAGTAGACCAGGTGATGAAAAACCTCTATAGAGAACTCTGCGACAAAGAAGAATTTGTTGTACTGAACACTGGTTGAGACACAATGGAATAGAGGGTGTTATACGAGTAACTTAAGGTAAAAATGTAAAAGAAAGTAATTTTAATGGTAAGAATGTAATATAAAGATGCATTTAATAGAAATAAAATTAAAGGGAAGAAGCCACGAGCAAGACTTAGTGTATCTAGAGGAGTACAAATGAAGAACTTGAAACAAATCTGATAATTGGGGGCTACGGAATCAAAACTGAGGAGAGGAAAACAGCAAACCAATCCTAGTATTGAAACACTGATAATGATTGTCATGTTACAGTTCATTTGCTAATTTGTCAGTTT